>NC_044304.2:143793186-144521347 GCF_007474595.2 Lynx canadensis | reverse complement strand
GTGGGTTCGGGCCCCACGTCGGGCTCCGTGCTGACAGCTCAGAGCCTGGAGCCTGCTTTGTCTCCCTCTCTCTGCCTTTCCCCTGCTTGTGCGCTCTCTCTCTCTCTTTCTCAAAACAAAACCAAAACAAAAACAAAACAAAAAAATAGGGGCACCTGGGTGGCTCAGTCTAAGTGTCCGACTTCGGCTCAGGTCATGATCTCACAGGTCTGTGGGTTTGAACCCCGCGTCAGGTTCTGTGCTGACAGCTCAGAGCCTGAAGCCTGCTTCAGATTCTGTGTCTCCCTCTCTCTCTGCCACTCCCCTTGCTTGCACACACTCTCTCTCTCTCTCTCTCAAAAATAAACATGAAAATTTTTTAAATAAATAAACATTAATCAAAAATAAAAAATAAATAAACATTAAAAAAATATGCTTAATACAACCGGAATGGTTGGCAATGGAATGGTAATTATCCCATTGGGCAAAGCAAGTCACATGGCCAGGCTCTGAGTCATGTGGAAGGAGACTACTTAAGGGAACGGAGACTAAAAGTCATGACTCATGGGATGCTTCCCTGCAAAAGTTCGCCCATGCCCCTATGGTAGGGCAGCTCCAACTGTGAGTTTAAGCCCAAATTGCCTTCTGCTAAATTCTACCTATTGACCTCCAATCTTCCTCCAGCGTTGTCCACACCGGCAAGGCTTTAGCAACCATATCTGTCTTGGGATCATCTAAGTAGACAGACTGCCCAGAATTCTGCCTCCCCTCATGGGTGTTCTTCTGTTCTTAAACTTAATGGCCCAAATGCAAAGTGTATGTGTGCATTCAGCTCTTGAAGTCGGATACCCATTCAGCCAACAAATAATTGTTTTGTACTTACTCTGGGCCAGGATCTGGCCAATGTGCTAGAGATAGAGTAGAAAATAAAACAGACCTAGGGCACCTAGGCGGCTCAGTGGGTTAAGTGTTTGATTCTTGATTTCGGTTTAGGTCATGATCTCATGCTTCGTGAGATCGAGCCCCACACCCGGCTCTTGGCTGATAGCTTGGAGTCTTCTTGGGATTCTCTCCCTCTCTCTGTCCCTCCCCTATTCATGCTATCTCTCTCAAAATAAATAAACATTAAAAGAAAGAAAACAGACCCAAAGAGCATCCTTGCCTGTCAGGGGCTTATATGTGTTGGGTGGGTGGGGTGGGTGGAGGTAGGAGGGAAATGTTAACAAATGTATAAATAAAATATATATGAGTGAGGGGACGTAGACGGGTGAGGGTTGGTTTTCTTTTTCTTTAAACTTTTTTTAAAGTTATTTATTTTTGAGAGAGAGACACACACACAGAGTGTGAGCAGGGGAGTGGCAGAGAGAGAGGGAGACACAGAATCCAAAACAGGCTCCAGGCTCTGAGCTGTCAGCACAGAGCCCCATGTGGGGCTTGAACTCACCAACTGCGAGATCATGATCTGAGCCAAAGTCGGACGCTCAACCAACTGAGCTGCCCAAGAGCCCCAAGCGTTGGTTTTCTGGTCTGCGATTTTGTTTAAAGCTTTTGATTTATTTTGAGAGGGAGAGAGTGCAAGTATGAGCAGGGGTGGGGCAGAGAGACAGAGAGAGAGAGAGAGAGAGAGAGAGAGAGAGAGAGAGAGAGAGAGAATCCCAAGCAGGCTCTGTACTGTCAGCCCAGAGCCCGACTCAGGGCTTGATCCCACAAACCAGGAGATCACGACCTGAGCCAAAATCAAAAGCCCTGTGCTCAACTGACTGAGCCACCCAGGTGCTCCTTCTGGTCTGTGTTTAAAGGGCTCCTTGCCCAGGAAAAGTAACAGGACAGGTGACTAATGCGGGGAGCTTCAGGAGTGCTGGTGGAAGGTAAGCACACGGAGGGTGAACCCTGGAGCCCTCTGCACAGGCGTCTGCTTCCACGCCGTGTGTGTCTGTGCACAAGCAACCCACACTGCGAGCTCTTCACATTAGGACAGTGACGTGGCCAGCGAGTGTTTTTCCAGATGGCTGTCCCTCTGATGGGGAGGGAAGGCGGTGGGACGGCAAACAGAAGATACCCGGAAATCCGTACGTGGGTGTGGGCTTGGGTGGGGTGGGGGATAGATAGACACTTATATCCCTCTGGGTCTGGCGAGTCTGGAGGCTCAGGTTCTACTCCACAGATACGAGCTTTTGGGCAAGTCTTGGGCCAAATCTCTAAGCCATCATCCAGTATGTGGGACAAATAACAAACACGCTGCCTTGCTCTTGTAAGGAATGAAAGGTCACAAATCTCTCCATCCTGAAGTAAGGAGGGGGGTTCTGGGCCGTTGCCGTGATCTCCAAATAATTACTGGCCTGTGGAGACCAGGTCCAGATTTTGAGTCCTATGGGAGGTCCAAGCCCAAGTGTGGAAGGGAGCAGGGGTGTCCCCTTCTGTCACTGTCTCAGGCCTGGCAGGGTGGGGGTGGGGAGCTTCACTCGTGCTGCACCTGCTAGTTTTCCCTCAGATAAACACACAGATTTTATAAACAGAAAAGTTGAAACTACGAGGGTTGGGGTTTCCTCAGGAATTACGGCCAAAAATAGGATGGGACAGCTGAGGCGATCTCAGGGTTGGTTTTCTGGTCTGTGATATTCCTCGGGGACATCTGCCTGAGATGAAACACTGGCCTTTGACAGGAAGGGCCTGTCTGAGGTTCAATGGCATTCAATGCCAAGGGCTCTGGCTTAGACCCAAAGGGGGAAGCCTCACTCTCCCTCTGAGTAGGTCCCTTGGCCTGCCCCGCTCTGAACCCTCCGAATCTGGTGAAGTTTCTGTCGCAGGTGGCTGGGTGGAGAGGAACAGAGATCTGCTCCTACACCGGGCGGGTCTGCCACAAGCCAGGGGAGAAAAGGGCTGACCCTGCTCCAGGCTGCAGCCAGATCCAGAACCCCGGGGACAAGGTTTTGAAGGGAGGAACGAAGTGCCTTTTTGTTACAATAACTTAAGCTGGGGAAAAGACACAGGAATCCCATTTTCCTTCACGAATGGTCTCAGGGCTTCTCACCCTATACTTTGTATTTAATGCAGAGGGACAGCCACGGGGTGGGGACACCACGATTCCCCGTTGGGGAGGGAGAAGGGGAGTTCCGTGGCTTCCATGGGGCACCCCAAGGCCCAGCAGAGCTAGGGCAACGCCCGAGGGTCTAATTTCCACTCCTTTGGCTTTTTCTTATAAGCGTCAGGACTTGCCTCTCCAATATCTTGCAGCTGGCTCTCACCACTGTCTCCTTGTTTGATTTGTTAAATCTCTGTTTTAGTTCGCTGTTTCACACCCACACTGACAGTCTGTCATAGCCCCCCAGGCCCTGGGACATCTGCCAGGCAGTGAAATCAAATGTGAAGTTAAATACAACTCAGCTCCACATCGTATTCTCCTTCTCCCTCTTCCCTTCACCCCCTCCTGCTTCCACCCGTGGAGGGGCCAGGCTGGACTGCACCTTACCCTAAAGTGTTGATCTGGAAATCCTGCCCCAAAGTAGAGAGTTTGCTGTAATAAAGTCTTGTGTACCTATTACCCAGTTTTAACAATTATCAACATGTTATTGACCTTGTTTATCTAACCCTATATATATATATAATTTCTTTTTTTTTAGAGATTTTTTTTAATGTTTATTTTTGAGAGAGAGAGAGAGAGAGAGAAAGAGAGAGAATGAGCAGGGGAGGGACAGAGAGAGGGAGATGCAGAATCTGAAGCAGGCTCCAGGCTCTGAGCTGTCAGCACAGAGCCCGACATGGGGCTCGAACTCATGAGCCATGAGATCATGACCTGAGCCAAAGTCAGATGCTTAACTAACTGAGCCACCCAGGCACCCCAAGAGTAAGCAGAATTTTAAGAAGTTTACCCTTTCGTGGTAGGGCTGTTTTCAGGCTTTTTATAGAATTTGCTGACCTGATATAACAGGCTTGTTACTATAGGAGTCTCAGTTCCTTTGGTCACCAAGTAAGAGCGGGGGGCCTGTACTGAGCCGCACACAACAGCCAGGCCCGGGGCGAGGCGACTCTGTCCGCACAGGCTTACAGTCAGGGGCAGGGAAGGGTGTAGGGGTGAGACCTCAACAGAAAGGATTCCCCGTGAGCTGTGCTGAGTGACCAGGGGCTATGGGAACTCAGTAGAAGGAAGAAATGCTAATATTAGGTCCCTTTATTGTAAGAAGACATTTTATGCAAGAAATAGTCAGTGGTTGAGACTACCTTGATTTGACCTAATCTTTCCTCCAATCAGCGATCGTAAAGCAATGCCATAGATTGAATGTTTGTGTCACCCCAGAATTCATGTTAAATCCTAACCTCCAAGGTTAGGTGTTAGGAGGCGGGGCCTTTGGAAAGTGCTTAGGGTGAGGGTGGACCCCTCATGAAGGAGATTAGTGCCCTCCCTATAGGAGAGACCTCGGAGAGCTCCCTTGCCCCTTCCACCAGGTGAGGACACAGTCACAGATGTGGTCTTCGAACCAGGAGGCAGGTGCTCACCAGACATGGAAGCTGCTGGCACCTTGATCTTGAAGCTCCAGCCTCCAGAACTGTGAGAAGTAAATTTCTGTTGTTTACAAGCCACCCAGCCTCAGGTATTCGGTTCTAGCAGGCCCACATGCACTAAGACAGGCAACGTTTTTTTGTTTGCCTTTTAATGTTTATTTTTGAGGGAGAGACAGAGTGCGAGTGGGGGAAGGGCAGAGAGACAAAGAGAGGGAGACACAGAATCCGAAGCAGGCTCCAGGCTTTGAGCTGTCAGCGCAGAGCTTGACCCGGGGCTTGAACTCATGAACTGTGAGATCATGACCTGAACCAAAGTCAGACGCTCAACCGACTGAGCCACCCAGGTGACCCTGGCAATGTTAACTTTATATTTATTTCTTCTCTTTTCATTTCCTTCCTTCCTTCCTCCCTTCCTTCCTCCCTTCCTTCCTTCCTCTGCTCCCCTCTTTCCTCCCCCCTCCCTCCCCCTTCCCCTTCCCTTCCCTTCCTTATTAATCTTGTAATTCTTCCATTTAGTAGATTCCTTTTCCTGTCCTCGCTTTCTTTCCCATGTCAAACTTTCCCCAAGTGGATTTCCTTTCTCCTCAGGAACCCTCTCTCCTTTTCTCCCTTGGGCTCCTAGGGACGGTTCTCTGAGTTCTGGCGTGTGGTTCCTACACCTCTCTGCAGTCTGGCTTCACAGTTCTCCCAGCATCCAAATCTATCTCCATTTGCTCTGTAGTTGCCTGATCTGTGTTGCTCCACAAGCAGCGCTGGAGACAAGGGTTCTGGTGCAGGAGGCGTATTTAGGAGGCGACGCTAGGAAGCAGGAGCAAGGAGCAGGGACAGTGGGGCCAGGAAAGGGGAAAAGCCAATCAGGAATGCCCCTTGGATGTGACTGGTGTGTGCACCCAGGCCCCAGTCCTACAGATTGCCCCTTAAAATTGCCCCTCCGGAGGGTAGGAGGCTGGGGGATTCATCCACAGATCCCCATTCCTCACTGGTTGAGATTTGCTCCACTGGGACCTTCCCTCTCCCCCTCACCTTCTGGCTGCCCCATGGGGGCTGAGAGGGCTTCCTAAGGAGCCACAGGGAAGCCCTGTGCCCAGGCGTCCCTACCAAAGCTGTGACTATCTCAAGGAGGGCTGTCCGCGAAAGCAATTCTCACTCCTTTTGTTTCCTTGACTCATTAGTACCGATAACAACAACATGATTTTGTGACTGATTTTTGTACTTCACCCATGGGGCTAATAGCTTCCCAAATATTTTATCGTCCTATCCTCTGATGAAGGTGCTATATTATATTCCCATTGTACAGATGACAAACTGAGGCTAAGAGGGATTAAGTAACTGGCCTAAGGGTTAGGCACCCTCTGTGCTGGGAGCTGGGGTTGAGATGAGGGCTGGGCATGGAGGCTCCATCACCTTCTTTCCATCCTTGACTCACGCTACCATCTCAGGTCTGAGACAGTGCATTCCTGGGGAAGGACCCCAAAGAGCTGAGGGTGACAATGTACCAGTGAACTAATCAGTGACTCTGGGTAGTCAGACAGCACTAGACTCAGATCTTGATGGTAAAAGCCTGGAATGAACGACTCTAAATTCTTTGAGGGGAAACGGGGCGTCATGTTTTTGGTTGTATGCTGCTGTGCACGAATCTGAGATGGGGTTCTTCTGAAAGGTCCTGCTGGGTTGACCTGACTTCTTTCTCAGCAGACTCTGCAAAAGACCTGCCTTTGGAGGTTGGACATGGTCAGACGCTGCCAGCTGTTTGGGAGATGTGAGCTCAGCCTCGGTGGGGAGAGCAAGAGAATGCCCGAGGATGGGAAAGGTTCTGGAAGGATACTTGAAGAACATACCCTTCCACTCTGACCCTGGGAGTCACCTCACTGAGAAGGGAACGACATTTCCAGGCCTCGGCTCCGAGACCCCTGTTACTGCGGGCTGCCTTCCAGACCACTTCGGGGAGCTACTAAGGCTCGTGCCTACTCAGAAACAAGACATCTCAGACAGTCCCAGGTGGCCACCAAGGGGCAAACCCATTGTCCCCAAGCCCCTGCTACCCACCTCAGGCAGGCAGGGACTGGAGAGGTCATGGCATTGGTACCTTTCTAGGTCCTTGGGGATGAGTGCAGAGGAAAGTCTTGTAAGAGACCATGCTGGACTTCTAAGCAATGTGCGCCCCAAATCCTTCTATGTTTAAGTTGGTTTGCGTTGGGTTTCCATCACTTGCAGCTACAGGAGTCTTCACGGGTACAGAGGCCAGCCACTTCCCGAGTTGCCAAGTGACCCATTTAGGCTGTTCCCGCCTTATCCGATACCCCCCGCCCCCCCGGCTGTGGTTTCTCCTCATTCCACAGCTCTGTCTCCCTTTCCTCCACCGCTTAAACGAGTACTCAGGAAAGGACTGGCCGCTGTCAACTATACTTTGAAATTGCCCATGGAAGTGATTATTGGATGGGCCAGCCCCCCACCCCCACCTCCAGTCCTCCCTGGGTTGGAACTGTCACGTTCTAACTGCACCGCAGAGACGATTGTGCTCTGCGCCCGGAACAAGAGGAGTCCTGTCTTTCCCAGGGTCGATGCACCTGCTTGGGTCTGCTGTTAGGCTGCACGTTGTTTGTTTGCTTACAGCTTTGTTGTTGTTGTCGTCGTTCTTTTTTGCTTAAAAAACAATTTGGCGCTTCTCAAGGCTGATTTGCAGACCCACAGAATGTGCTCATTTTGCCAGCTCTGTGCTTTGGGGGAATCCTTTAGCCTGAATAACTGGCGGCCGGCTGTGGCCAAGCCCGGGCAGAGCTGAACCCAGTGGGGGTTGGAGGCCAGCCAGGCCGTGGCCTGTCA
This sequence comes from Lynx canadensis, assembly GCF_007474595.2. Taxonomy (NCBI): domain Eukaryota; kingdom Metazoa; phylum Chordata; class Mammalia; order Carnivora; family Felidae; genus Lynx; species Lynx canadensis. The sequence continues at coordinate 144,514,045 of NC_044304.2, read as the reverse complement.
CCCACAATAGCTCTTCTAAAGCCCCTCCACAAAGGGTGACGCAGAACAAAGACCAGGGGGCAAAGTTAATTTATTTGGATTTTTTTTTTTAACAACCAAAAAAATTTTTGAAGTTACAAAAAAAAGACAATCATTTACATTCTAGAACTTTTACACTCTGAGAATAAGCCACAGTGCCCGGTTTTGGTGAATGAAAGGCTTAAAAGATCCCAGCCTGACTGGGTGGTAGTGATTATCTAGGTCGTATTCTCCAGAACGGGCCTTACTCTGTCCATCTCATGAATCGCTCTGCTCTGGAACTTTCAACTCTTAACCCTTTCGATATCAAACTTCTTTGCCCCAGAAGGCCTCTTCCATGTGTCCCTTTCCCTCTCGTCTGTCCTTTGTCTGCCTTTCTTTGTAACTGGCTGCACGTGCCTTCACCCTGGTGTCTCAGCGCCAACAAAACAGCCTCCACCCTCCAGGCAATTCACATCCCTCACCTCCTGCAAAGTTGCCTCCAGTCCTCTCTCCCAGCAATCACTCCTGGTCTCCCTTGCCCAGTGCCTATTTGTACCTCCGGGGAGCACTACCTGGCTGCAGGGACACTCTGGGGAGCCAGAGGACCTGAGCTCTAGTCTTGGCCCAGCTACCTATCAGCTGTTATGGTCTCAGGCATTTTCTCATTTTTAAACTGTCAGCCAAGCTGCTTCAAAGGGATGTGGCTACACGGTAATTAATGCTGCCGGGCCCTGAAAAGCAAAAATGCTACCAAGTGCAAGCAGGGTTAGCCAGTGGGCCCCTGAGGACTGCCACCCTCTGCCCAGCATTTCCCACCTGCCCAGGAGCTCACTCTTTCAGCAGCTTGGTTACCATGGTGAAAGGCCAGCCTTAGCGCTGCTGTGTAAAGTTTTTACCATCGGGAATGCAAGGTCCCTGAGGGCAAGACTGGATTTTAACGTTTACTTGGTGAGCTTCTCTAGCCCATAGCACCAATCAGGGCTGAGCGCGAAGTAGGTGCTCAGTCTGAACGTTGATAGCTTTGATTCGAATTTCCTTGGACAGATCCACCACCTGTCACGTGATGGCCTCCTAACAGTGGCAGGACGGTGGAAAACCCAAGCCTCCTTGTTCATTCATCCCACCAACCATGACCTCTAGTGGGAAAGGCGCTCCTGGCAGCCTGGCCCGGGAGTCCTGGCACTCAGCATTGCTGGCCCAAGTTTTGGGACCACCCGCTAAAGCCCACAGACCTTCCCACTGGAATAAAAATCCACACCAAATGGGTAGGAAATATGCGCGTGCTTTGGGTGAGCCAGTCTGATGAGAACCACAATTTGGCATGCAAATCCCAAGTAGGGGTACTGCCATGTAATAAATCCAGTGTGGGATCATCCCCAGACCATTCCAAGGGCCATTCCAAGGACCCCTGCTCTGGGGATCATGGTCTCCAGTGAGGGATCCTCACTCCCTGATAAGAAAGACCGCTCTCTCGCAATTGGAGAAGGCCAGAGCTCACAACTGTCCCAACAGACAGTCCCCAGCCTCCCTCCATAGGTGGCTGCCAAAACCCCACAACCCCCCCAAAGGAGTCATCTCCTTTGTTATTTTCCAGAAAACCACACTAAGTGGCTGCAGAGAAGAGAAAATGACTCCACCCCATCTGAAGAGCCCATCACACAAATGTAATTCAGAAAATACATTCTGATCCTTCCCCTTCCCACTAACACGTTCCCCCACCTCCAGGTGCACACATCTATATATCACACTTGACAAAATTCATCTTCTTTTTGGAAGAACCTGGTCCTTGGAGATCTGCTCAGGGCAATGCCATTGCGAACACTGTAATTTCACATCAGTCACGGTAGAAACAAAACCAGTTACCAAAGCACTAACTTGAGAGCCCTCAAGTCACATAGAAATGGGTTTGCCTTAGCCAGGCCCACCAGCGGGGCTGGAAGCAGCATCCCTAGCCCTGGCTGGCCCCAAAGAGCCTGGAAAAGCTGCTGTTTTGCTTCAGATCCATCCAGGATAAAACGCAGAATAAATCATGTGTTGCTTGGGAGTTTGCAGCTACGTGGATGTAACCGTCATGGTGTTCTCAGAATTCTCAGACAGAACCTCGCTTGATGGTCCAAAGGCTCAGCGGGTGCCTCCTGAAATCACCCCAGGTCACGCTGAAGCATGCGGTGAGAGGGGAGGTGGCACAGGAAGGAAGGCTTTTGTGAGATCCTCAGGTCCGGTTCACTGCCGGGTGGGTCTCCCTTCCCGGTGAGCACGGAATCATGCATTCTATCTTTGGTTTCGTGCCTTGAAGGCTTATGCCTTTGGAAGAGTGGCTCAAAGGTGTGAGAGACTAATGGCCTGGGGCCTGGATAAAGGACACCCACACAGGCTCTCTGCTGAAGACACCTGGGAGCCATGGGTTCTCTCCTCGACTTTGGGACGAGAGGTCTTCCAGGCCTCAGCACCCAGGGCTGAGGTCCAGCCGCCAAAGCATGTCCTGTAGAGAAGCCTGCAGCCTGCTCAGGGCCACCACCTCCGTGGAGTAGAGTGAGGCTTCCAGGGCACCGCCCAGGCTCTCGAGGGTCTCCAGGCCCCTGACCCGGGGCAAGGGACAGTTCTTGGAGGAAGCCAGCAGGTGGAGAAGGTCCCGGAGGTTCTCTAGGTCATTAGATATTTGGACCACGTTTCTAGAAGGCAGACCGGTGAGGATCTGTTGGTAGATGGCCAATGTCTGGTCCATCTTGGACAAACTCAGGACAGGGTGGAGCCCAGGAATGAAGTCAAGACCAGCGACTCTCTGTTTGGAGGAGACAGACTGCCGTGCGAGAGGAAAAGGGAGAGCAGGGGCTCAGAGAAGTTGGTTCTGCAAGGCTCTCGGCCTTTCCCATGAATGTGGAGGTCCGCTCTCTTGGCTGCCTCCTCTCCCCTTCCTCACCGCCCTGGCCCAGGCCCTTGATTCTTGTGCCCCGGAGACTGCCAAGCTTCCAAGCTGATCTCCTGGACTTCTATCTTCCTGTCCTTCCCGAATCACCCTGCCCTCCCCTTCTAGATGGATCTTCGAAGATCGTTCCCTCCTCCAAATGACCTCTGCTGTAGAACCAGCCATGAGGCCCGATTCCTGCTTAGTTAAGTCTCTTCCCCAGGCACTGAGGTCCTCCCTAAGTGCCCCTTCCCTAGCCATCCTCACACCCTTCCACTCCCAGAGGACTCCTCCTTCCCAGTCAGGTCCTCCAAGGCCTCTGGCCCCTCAGGGATCAAGGCTGGCCCCGCCTCACTCCTCTGCTCCAATAACGCTGGATACCAGGAGGGGGTGGCCTGCAGCCCTCACTTTCTGCGCCACCCAAGCTGGGACACTCTGGATCTACCCCGTGTGGCCTTGTCGGATAGCTACCGTGAAAGCAGGGACACTCACACGCTGCTCTCCATAAAATGCCCAAGACTCTGGTTCTGAGCTGTCCGAGGCCACTGTCAGACACGTATGGTGTCCAGGAGATGTGGAAGTCTCTAGATTGCCCCATGCTGGGTGAGCAAGCAGGCTTTTAAGACTGGGGGCTGCCAAACCCACAACGAAAAACCTTTAAAGAAGGCACACTGTGGTCTGGTTCTATGAGAGGGTTTATCTAGTTGCTTTATCTAATTTAATCTCATAACAACCCTGTGAGGACTGTACTAGCTAGCTGATGAAACCAAGCCTTAAAGACATGGAGGAACTAGCTTAAGGTTTTACAGATAGAGAGCCAAAGTGTGGAGATTCACATTTAGTCTTCCTAATTCCAAATACAGCCCGCATGTAGGAAGCGGCTGTTCGTGAGGTAGGGAGGAGTCAAGGCCACCATGGCCCCTACACGTGGCTGCACAGGCTTCAGCTGACATCTGAGGTCCTGGTTCCCCCATGGGCAAACCTGTTGTCTTCCCAGGCTCTCCCTACCGTGTGTGAAATGTCATTGATCCTGGTGACAATCGTCTTGATGAGGGTTTTGGTGTCATCCTGGACTTTTCGGATTGGCACAGCTTCAACATAGGATAGATAGGGCCAAAGCCACAGGAATCGGCACAAGGGTCCACAAAGCATTTTCCTTCCTGGTATGTACGTGTCGGGCCTGCAAACAGAAGGAACCACACGTAGCAAGTCGCCGGTGATCTCAGAAAACACCCATATGCCCTGTGACCAACCATATTTTCAGACGTGGATAAAAAGGAGACTTGCTTTGTGCCATAGTGATCATCTCCTCAGAGTCAAAGACAATTCATTATCTAGAAGTACATTAATGAAATGCATTTCCTTGGGGAGGCAAGACCTGACCAACTCTGTGATGCGGTATGGGATAGATCACAGAGCAGTAAGCCAGGGCCTGAGCAAATGGACGTGGTGGTGACGATTCAACTTTATTGCATGCTGCGAGGAAAAGAACCAGCTTTTATGGTCTGGTCTGAATCCAGCCATTTAATAGCTGCATGACTTTAAGCACATCACATAACCACGAAAACCTCCACCTCCATCTCCTGCAATATACCTACCTCGAGGCTTTTATGAGGATCAAATTAGATAATGCATGTGCAAGAGCTTTAAAGGTGTTGTGAAATGTACTCTATTACTACCCTTATTACTAGAGATTACGTTACTTGTCCTCTCCATTACTCTCCCACAGCGGCCTGCTGATATCTCTGTGATGGCATTTCTCACTGGCTTTATAACTTCCTTTCTCTCCCGCTGGGAGCCTGAACCCACCCGGCACTGGTGGAAGGTCTTCAAATGTGTCGGATACAGCACCGAGCACCAAGGATACAGTGGTGAATAATAGATGTTCTCTACTCTCAGGAGGCTTATGCTTTAATAGGAGAGATAAACAGGGAAGCAGTCCATTCCAATACAGGCAGAACAAACTGTACAAGAAGGACAAGTGCAAGATATCACAGGAGTACAAAGGGAGCTCCCTGGAAGAGGTGTCACCTGAGCTGGGTATCAAAGACCAAGCGGCTGTCAGTAAGAGTGGACAGTGGTGGGCACAGTGGCCAGAAAACAGCTGGTGGAGGCAGGAGAGACTATCTAACATGTTCGTCCAGAATGTTTGACACTTTCAAAGTCATGGAACAATGAATTCTAATATTAATAATATGCAGATCCTTGAATAAGCAGCAGTTTTAAGGAGACACGAAAGACAAAAGGTAATAAAGTGAAATGTATGCGAGCCTGTGATCCATGCTAAGTATGTGTGCATGAGCCTGAAATGATAATCAAATGTAAGTAAATATTAGCATGAAGGTGCTGGAGATGGCCAAAAAGTTAATCTCTGCTTTTTATGTTCTGCCTCATCTGGGTATTGATAAAAATAGACTGTACATTTTCTGTCCACAGGTGGCAATATTAGTATAATTCGTATGCTGGCAATATAATAGAAAAAAGTGGCTGTTTATATATTCTTTCTTTATAATGCTTGATCAAAGGTATGCTTTTCATCTGAATTTCATAGACGTGGGAAAACGAAGGTCGAGAAGATGTGTTAACTTGCCCAAAGTCAAACAGGTAAGCGACAGAGTCAGGGTTCTGCTTAACGCAGAAAGCCTGGGGTGCCTTCCCCCCATGCTAAGGTTTCTCCAGCCTTTAAAGAGAGCCCCAAATTACAAACCACCCCAATGTTCAACCCAGGCACCTCCAGAGACCATGGCCCTTGGAAACAAATACCCGGCTCTAGGATGAAGCTATGAGACTGTGCCACCAAATCAACTTCAAATATGAAAAATACTAGGTAATTCAGGAGGGGGCCCTTCAGGCGTTTTTGTGCTTGTTTCCTTTCTTAAGAAGTTGACACCCCCTCTATTACCTACTGATTACCTGAGTAAACACTTGCGCCAAATGTTTGTGGAAGGGAGTTCACTGGCGCTAACCCCCAACAGGGTTCCACGAAATCCTAATAAAGTTGGAGAGAATAGTGGTCAGGCCCCGAGGGTTCAGCAGCAGCTCTGCCCTTTTTAGCTATGAGTCTCTAGGCAAATACTTAACTTCCCTACAGCATCCCATTCTCATTAGTAAAACGGAATAATACCCACTGGCTCAAAAGAGTAAATGAGATGAACCTGTCAAGCCCCTGCATATTGTGTGTGTATGTGCTGAAGGGTGGGTGGGGGGTAGGAAAGGTCAGCATTTTCTTGGAATTGCGTGATTACTGGGCAGGGCTTAAAACACTGGGGCAACACTACCTGTAACCAACGCTGAATCTAGCATTTTCCTCGCCTTGGGTCATCTCAACAGGTTGCCTGGTATTTCGGGGCGTTTCCCCTGCGGCACAAGATTGAGCGGTACCCTTTGCTAGGATTCTTGCGTTAATGACACCCTCCTTCCCAAGAGAATTTATTGCCAGATTAACTCTGGTCATAGTCGCTCTCACATAATGGCCACCCTGTAACACCTGAATGGGAAAACAGTTTTACAAGCCCCTCTCTCACCACTGATAACATGCTTCGGTGGATGCAGAAAATACATTGTAGTTCCTTGAATTGAGAAGCTGAGGCTCAATCTGCCTGAGAGGCCAGATTTAGAGGAGCTCCACAGAGAACTCATAACAAGCCCGTCTGGGATCAAAGTGGTGGAGAGAACGTGGCCCACCAGTATACACAACGCACGTGCTCACACACATAACACACATCATGGGCGCGTACACAAACATGAACAGACCGAACCCTTTTAGTAGAGACTGCTAGTTGTCTCCAATATCTATTCTTCCATTCTTTCCAAGTAATTTATATCCAAGTTTAGATGAGGATGTGGCCATCCAGAATAAATACAACATTTCTCAGCTTCTCCCAACTAGATTTGGCCACGCCACTAAAGTCTGGCCAATCAGGGGTGCCCGGGTGGCTCAGTCCGTTAAGCGTCCGACTTTGGCTCAGGTCATGATCTCGTGGTTCGTGAGTTCGAGCCCCAAGGGGGGCTCTGTGCTGACAGTTCGGAGCCTGGAGCCTGCTTTGGATTCTGTGTCTCCCTCCCTCTCTGTTCCTCCCCCGCTTGCACTCTGTCTCTGGCTCTCTCAAAAATAAAGATTAAAAAAAAAAAAAAAAGTCTGGACAATTAAATTTCAGCAGAGGTACTCTGTGGCAGCTCTCGGGTTATGTGCCTTTGCCTCTTCTTTTCTCATCCCTTCCTCCATCCCATGCCTGGATTGTGGATATAGCAGCCGGCATTCTGACGCCATCTTGGATCATGAGGACGAGGGCCTCACCTTATGAATGATGGAGTAGGGAGCTGGAACCCAGTTCCCTGAGGACTTTGTGGGGCCAAGGTGACATACTGGCCTCAGACTGCCCATCCCCGGACTTGTGTGTGTGAGAGAGACATAACCTCTGTCTTGTTTAAGCCGCTATGGGTCTCTGCTAAATGCAGCCAAATTTAATGCTAGTTAATTTATACACCTGGATGTGGGCATCAGAAAAGAGTGGATATCAAGTCTTCCTGGGTTCACCTGAGTGTCAATACCTGAGTGGGGTCTGGCTGTGGTCCAAGAAGGTGGTACAGGTGGCTGGTGAGAGCACAGTTTGGGACTGGACAGGGCAGGAATAATTTAAGACGGCGACTATAACTTCACTGAGCCCAGCACCTTATACATAATAATTACTCAACGGACAGCTGACAGTTGACAGTTAACATGTATTAATCGTCCACTGTGGACCAGGTACGAAGACAAAAAAGACATGCATGAAGCCACAGGAAGTCAGGAATCAGGACTAGTGAGGGACCGGCTGAAGACTCCTGGTCTTTCCGGAAGCCCAGTGAATATACCGCAGTATTTCATGTGGTTAAACATTAACATGAATTATTTGTTAGAGATAAAAGTGAAGAACAAAACTGTGCTCTTGAACAACCGGCTTACATAATTAGCTACAACGCAAGGAGGAATGTTTAAACAGATAGTACGCCTTGGGTAACTGAGGGGAGGGAGTCGCGTGTACAAGGATGGGCTGTGAAGTTCAGCAGAACTCTGCTTGAGTGGGTGTACAGGACCGTGGGTAAGTTTGCCAAACTCTCTCAGACCCATTTCTCTTAGCTGTAAAATGGGGATGATACAAATCGTAATTCCCACTTGAGGTCGTTCGGCGGACGACATGAAGTAACGTAGGTAAAGTGCTAGCTCTTTGCCTGGCATATGGTCAGCACGTTAGCTGTTGTCACCAGCTAAGAGATCAAGGAGGCATCTTGGAGGAGGTGGCATTTGATAAGGGCCGTAAGAGTGAGGAGGAACTGGGTTCGTGAAGGTGGAGGAGAGGAGCAGCCCGGCCGAGGACTCAGAGGCTGAAGAACACTTATGAGCTGAGGACACGGGGGCTCACAGCCCGCACGGGAGGTGCAAAGGGCCAGGAGGTGGGGAGGGCTTGGGCACCGAGTGCCGCGTAGGGAGGCTAGGCTTCTTTTGCAGAAGTGAGGGGCTCTGACTGTCCCCAGGCTAATGCTTTCAGCCCAGATGACATGAAGGATGGAGGTGGAAATTGGCAAAGGCAGCAGGAGGGAGGTGCGACGTTGCCGATTTGCTCGTTGCGACTGGTGGGACCTCAGGGGGACCCATCCAGCTGACAGTTCGGGTTGGGAGTCACAATCAGATGGACGGGGCCGCAGATGGAGACCCAGGAGTGCCCAGCTGGAGAGAGCTGAGGTGAGAGGAATGGGGAGGAGAAAGGCGGATGTCAGCCAGCTGCCTGGGCTGCAAAACCTTTTCCCTCTAGAAGTTTCCAAAACGGTTTTGAACAGTTAGGAGCTGTCATTTTCTGCTAGTTAAAAGATGAGCCGCTGAAATGTTGATACAACATCCTGTCTCTTTTATTTCTCTCTGACCGTTATTCAAGCAGAGCCTGTGGAGGAAATGGGTACCATTGGGGGAGGCATGGTCAGTGGCCTCCCCTCCACTCTGCTGGCTCCCCACCCCGTACTTCTCTGCTCATCCTCTGGGCCTCCTGGTCACTAGTTTTTGCCTCCTGCTGCCTTCCCTCTCCTTTAATTAAGACCCTGACACTCCCTGTCATCTCTACTGGCATCCCCTGTCATGGGTGCATCGGAGAAGAAAAGACAGAAGCCAGAAAATGGAGCCTCCCAGGGCAGCACTAGATAAGGGAATGTCATCACAGAAAACAGTTCCAAGGCCAGCAGGAGAGGCTCATATAACCACACCTCCGGTCCCCCCACAATTTCCCGCTCTCCGAGTTCAGCCAGGTCCTGAGTGCTGGCCCCACATGTATTCATCCTTAGCGGACTCCTCCCAGCCCTGCTCTACGTCTATGCAGGTGCCACCCACCCCCCCCCCCACTTCTGCCTTCTCCTCCTAGACAAGCTCACCTCCCATTTCCCCAAGAAGCTGATGGCCTCCACGTGTGACCTCCTTCACCTTCCCTCTGGTCCTAGAGGATGAGGCAGACCATGTGGGGCCTGTTATGTCAAGATAGGGGGGTGCTTCTCTTTATACAGGCTGGAGGGTTTGCTGGGCCAAGGTCAGGCTGCCTATAGCCTTCTGATGACAGCAGTCGGGGCGATGGGGAGACCTTAGAGTCACAGAAAAATTTGCTGGTGGAGGCTGCTAGCCTTGAGTTATCCAGAGTCCCATGCATCTCCTGGTTTAAAGTGTCAGAGGTTAGCAGGAGCCCAGCACACATTTCTCTCTTCCTTCTTCTCTCCTCCAGCTATTGGGATTTCTACACCCCTTTCTTCAATAATTTCTAGTGTGCTGGTGTGAATTAAATTCAAATAATGTAGTATTTGCTTTTAATTATGAGGGAAAAGCTTTGGATGGTCTGTGCTCCTCCCGGCAGGAATTCTTCCTGTGGGCTCCCTCCCATCCTTTCCTTTATTCTCCCTTCCTTCCTTTCTCCATAATTCCAAGTTGGAAGGGACTTGGGGATGGGGAAAAAACAAAGGATGAATAGAGACAGGGAAGACTGGATCCTGGTTATTTAAGCTACTCAGAATCCAGTGGAACAGACAGAAGCTTAAATAACTCATCTTAACCCAATCCCATAAAGGTTATGAGCATAGACTTTGGGGAGCACAGAGGAAGGGGATGACTCTGGGGAGGTGAAGACAGCTTTGCAAATGAGGCAGTATTTGAACTGAGACTTTAAGGACAGGAGTTCCCCCAAGGGGAAGAGGACAAGGAAGGCATTCCAGGCCAAGGCGACAGTGTGGAGTTGGGGAAAACTAGGGTGGGTTCAGAAGGATTCAATATGGCGGAAGGGTAGAGCATGTGAGGCTAGAGAGCTGCAATGTCCCAGGCTTGATTCCACCTGTGGGGCATCTGCCCTACTCATAACACACACACACACACACACACACACACACAGGCCCTGGAGTCCATGTTTGCATGACCAGTGATAGGCAAGAGACCATGAATACTCTTCTCTCTTTCCTTATCTCTTCCTCCTCCAAACCCTGATTAAGTCAATTAGCATCTCTCCCAGGAATTTAAAGTAGGTTTCAGGGGGGCGCCTGGGTGGCGCAGTCGGTTAAGCGTCTGACTTCAGCCAGGTCACGATCTCGCGGTCCGTGAGTTCGAGCCCCGCGTCAGGCTCTGGGCTGATGGCTCAGAGCCTGGAGCCTGTTTCCGATTCTGTGTCTCCCTCTCTCTCTGCCCCTCCCCCGTTCATGCTCTGTCTCTCTCTGTCCCAAAAATAAATAAACGTTGAAAAAAAAAATTAAAAAAAAAAAATAAAGTAGGTTTCAGGGAGCCCAGTTTGTCTCCATTGAGGGCTCAGAAGCTCCGGGGTAGCCACACTTGCCTTCAAGTGCATGCAGTGGCTGAGAAAGATCAGAGTTCATTCAGCCACTGACAGGTGAGTTACAGTCAGTGCCTGTGCTCCTTCCTGACCTTCTTTCTGTTTCCTGACCTTCTTGGTTCTGGGCCCTCCCTGTCCTTAGCCTCCAGTGTGAGATACTCTTCTACTTACACTCACTTGAGTATATTTCAACCCTCTGAATATATTTTTCTATATCCAAGGGACATATAGATGCACACACGCAAAAGGAACAAGTATCAAGAAAGAAAATTCCCCCTTACCGTGAGTGATGCCCTGCTAAGAGTTTGGTTTTTCAGATGTTGGTTGCCGTATATGGTTTGACACACTGAGCTAGCATGAGTGGTTTTCTCTTATTTGCAATCAAGAGCCTTGTCTGAGAAACAGTAACGTACTTAACCAGCAGCCGGGGTGTGGGTGTGGGGATCATATTCTTCCCATTCATCACACACCACCCTTAGATCTGATCCCATCAAGGATTACGAATTGGTTTCAATTCTGGTGTCAGTCTGATCAATTTTTAGCAGCTCCCTGGAGCACCGTGTGGAGGGAAATCTGAAGCTGCCTCCAGACTCCGAGGGAGAGGGTGCCTCGATCAGCTGTGATGTCTGCCGGGCGCAGGAGCCGTGGGCATGCCACTTTTCCAGCATCTCCCACGGGCCGGGCACAGAGTAGGTGCTCATTAAATATTTGTTGAAAGAATAAACAAAATCCCTCCCATCTCTGATCTTCCCTGTCTCACCAGATTAAACTACCTCTACCGTGGTTCGCCTGCCCGTCTTAAAGTCACATCGTAGAATTTGCTTTTGCCCAGCAGGAATCCCTAGGAAGCGTTCTGGGCCTCCAGCCCTTCCTTCTCAGAGACTGCTGCCCCTCCTTTCTCTCCCCACCGTGGCTTCTCCCACTGTGTCTGCGCTTCTCCCCAGAGAACAAACTCAAGGTGCACACAGATGCGGGATGAAATCTTCAGTGACATCAGTAAGATGTCCGCCTGGGCATCGATCACCGATCCAGTTCCAGGCAGCTGACAAACTGAGCAGGAAAGACTGTAAAATGCAGTTTGCTGAGAAGTAAGGCACATCCGTTGTCACATATGGAATCAGTGCAAAGAATTCTATGAGCCCCGGCATCAGGTGTGCTGTTTTTCGGCAGACACAACCTCTTTCTAGTTCTCTGAGACAACTGTGCGGACAAAGAAGAATTTCAAGGCTCTGGGCTGGCAGGCCAGAATGGAGAGCTATGGCCACTGGAATCCTGCTGCTGGGGAGGACAGGGCTTACTGATTGACTGACTGCAGGACAATTTGGCTCGACTTTCCTTTAAATCACATGCATGCTGTTCAAGGATGCACACACACAAGGACTCTACTCCCCTGAAGCCCCTCCTCTCTGTTCCCTTGGGCGGCACCTAGGCTGAAGCGGGGACAATGACCTGCGTTCTGTGAGGAGGGCTCTCCCAAGTGGCCACCTCCGCACCCTGCATGGGCCACTCAGACACGAGAGGCATCTGCCTGGGGCCGAGAGGCAGGAATTCATTGCAATCTCCCTGGCTCTGTCCTTGGCGCTTGGAGACATTTCCTGGAACGGAGGGGGGGGGGGAAATATTTCCCCCAAATACCAAGAAGAGTTATTTTGGGCATAAGATGTACAAAATATGAGAAGGACGCTCCTTTGGCCAACATGGAAATGTTCCCCTCAGCCCAATGTCCTCAATCGCTTGAAGAGGGAAGAACCTAAAAACATCCACTGTTTTTCTCTTGCCTTTTCCCCCTACCTAAATAAGAGAAATGATCAGCATGGCATCCTCTCTGCTCCTGAGGACACAGAATGGCAGGCACTATGTTCTGCAGAACCTGGTGAGAAAGAGACTGGGTACCCTCGCTCCCACCGGTCCCAACTGACTGCTGCCCACCTTGGAACTCTACAGAATGAACGTAAGAGAGATGACAGAGGTCAGTTCCTACAAAGGGGAGCCATCGCGCTCCCGGGGTGGTGCCTGCAAGGACCCGCCCTCTGCCCGCAAGACCACCCTTCTAGCAGAAATCAATCATCTATCTCCTTCTTTCCAAAACTGCTATTCTCAAATGACAAGCAGGCCACCTGTCTTGGATCTAACTGTATTTAAAGATTCACAATTCCAAAATGCTACCATCTTGAAGCTATAGAAACTGAAATGTAAAGGCAACCGCACCCACAGTGAAATCTAAACCAAGCCAGGAGAGAAGGCGGACTATAGGCAGGCCTAGTAGGTCTCACCTGCCAACAGTGGGCATTTGCGGTATTGACCAGAGAGGTGGTAACAATGAGAAACATACCATAGGACTTCCGGTGAGCCGCTGCTCTATAACCTCAGAATACCCCAATTTTATCCATCGTGAAGAAGGCAATTTGCTTGGCTTTGAGGCCAGCTGTGGTGAGACTCAGAACAATTTCTCTGAGATATTTAGGTTCTTCCTGACAGTTTTCTCTCCACCTCCCGCAGTGGTCCTGTTTCTAGGCCGCAGTGGTCCTGTTTCTAGGCCTCTGCCTCAGCCACCGGCATTCAGACTTCGGCGATCAAGACCCCCGCTGGAAAATGATGCCTGAATTCTTCTACGCAGAGCGAAGCTAGACTTCAGGAACTGAACGCTCATACCAGAATTCCCCAGCACCCTCAACTTTATCGCCTCCAGATGGGGGCAGGGTACCCTGATCTTTGGGGGTGTGCTCAAGGCAATTTCCCAAGCATCTCAGCAGCGGGGCTGGCTGCTCGGACAGTCTCCTGGGACCCTGGCCGGCTGCATGGCACAGATTCCTGCCCCATGGGCACCGGCACAGCTCACGAATCCAGATCTGCCCGGCTGCCTTCTCTCCCGATAGAACTCTGGTACAAAGCCACCATAGGCCAGAACCAGGGCATCTGCCCTGCCCCTCGCCCGCCTCAGTTTCCCCCGGCGTTCAGGGAAGGGCGGGGTGGGGTCGCTTGCCAAGAAAGACCCGCGGAGAGTGGAAAAGAAGCGTGCGGGGGCCTTACCTCGCAGCTGCTGGCACCGCGATTCCTCCAGGGCTCCATGCCTGCCCGCCCCTCTTATAGCCGCCGAGCACAACTTGCGCAACTGGCCGGCAGGCCCGGGCGCACCCCGAGTGCCAGCTCCGGCCCCGCCCTGCCGGGCAGCGTTGGACACCGTAGGGCCGGGCGGCGGCGGGTCCGGGGCCTCGAGGGAAGGCATCCGCTGCGCCGGGAGCCACGCGCGCACCCTCGGGTACGGCCCGGAAGGCTGGGGGCGTCTGGCGGGAGCGGGAAGTCCTTGAGATCCCGACCTCTCGGGGCCAGGGTGGTGGCGAGAGGCTCCCTTAAGCCGGCTGGGAGCTCGGACGGCGCCCTCCACCAAGCGGAGGCGCACCGACAGCTGGGCGGGCCGCGCGACCCGACGGCCCCCGGGCGCCTGGGAGGCCAGTGCTAGCTGGAGCGGCCCCGCCGGGCACACCCCGCGCCCCCGCCCAGGATGGGGGTCTGCTCCGGCTGCCAGTGCTCAGGCCCGCGGACCTGGGTGGTGAGGGGCCCGCCCCCGCGCTATCCTGGGTGCGCTGCCCTCTCCGGAGGGCTGTGAGGAGGAGCGGGCACCGCAGCCTTTGGGGATGCTCTGCGCGCCCGTGAGTCCAGTATTTCCCACGTACCCAGGAGAATGTACGAAACCCAGCCTGAGAGCCTCTGTCGGGCTTCGGGGACGAGGAAACTGACGTCCAGGGTGGTTAAGTGATTGCCCCAGAACCCCTAGCTGGTAAGTGGAGATGGGCCGGGAGCCCAGGCGCCAACAACGAGATCCGGCCCGTTCCCGTCCCCACCGCAAAGTGCGGCTCTGACATCAAACCCTTCCATTAAGAACCAACCCATCTCCTGAGGTAGCAGCTGGCAGGTTACGCGGGTGGGCCAAATCCTGCCCCCACCTGCTTTGGTATGGCCCTGAGCTAAGAATGGGTTTTGCATTTTAAAGAGTTGAAAAAATATTAATACAAAGAACAGTTAAGGCCCCGTGACACGATATGAAATTTACATTTGGGGGACCATAAATAGTTTTGAATTTTGTCCAAAAAAATTGAGGGGGGGGGGAATTTTCCCCCTCTTGTAGCCACGTATCTCTGATGTTGCCTCTTGGTCTGAAAAGCCTAAAATGTTTATTATCCAGCGCTTTAGAGAGAAAGTTTGCCAAGCCCTGAACTAGAGAATACGCTGCCCGTTGGCTCCTGCCAGTCACGGGCGGGCCTGCAGGACTGCTCATCCAGCCCTTCTCCAAGTGGAATCGCCCCATTGCACTGGGGGGTCTCTTCCTCCCTCATTGAAGTAGCTTGTCCTGGTGGCCTTCCCAGCCAACTCCCTTCCTTCCCGTTGGCTTGGGTGAGCTCCTCCATTTCCTCCTAGGGCTGTCAGTGGAAAGCAGGGGTCTGGCCATCCTCCTTCTAAGTCCTGGTACCTTCACAGTGCCAGGCATATGTGGGGTCCCAGGAAAAGTTTCCTGAATGGAGCCCCAGGGACACTATGCACCACAGAGCTGATTTCCGACGTGCACTCTTAGTGCACCACAGTCTGGGGATTCCTCCAGACTCACGGCCACTGAGAGGTAGATATTTAAAACGTGGGGAAACATACCTTCAGTGATGATGGTGTAGAGAGAACCAGGAAAGCCAGGCTGACACGGGTCCAGGCAGCACCATCAGATTGCATTGGAAACTTCCTGATGGAGACACGTTCCCTTAAGGCTGTGTGCTCCACCAAGATCGCAGGGGTCTGTTCTCTTCACAGCTATATCCCCAGTTCATAGTCCAGGACCTAGCATGAAGCATTTAATTTTTTATAATGTTGAGGGTTTTTTAAAAAAAAGTTCTTATTTAAAAAAATTTTTTTTGGGGGGGGGTGGTAAAGAGAGAGGGAGAGAGAGAGCATCCCAAGCAGGCTCCATGCTATCAGCACAGAGCCTGGTGCAGAGCTGGAACCCATGAACCTGATCATGACCTGAGCTGAAGTGGGATGCTTGACCAGTTGAGCCACCCAGGTGCCACTAAGACATATTTTTAAATGAAAATTTCAAACATACGGGAAAGTAGGCAATATACCCGTCACCTAGATTTAATAATTATTATTTTCCTATATTTGCTTCATTTATTTTTTTTGGCTAAAATATTTTAAAGCAAATTACAAACATCACAACATTTCTTCTCCTTTTTTTTTTAAAAGTCCTGTTTATTTATTGATTGATTTTTTTAACGTTTATTTATTTTGAGACAGAGAGAGACAGAGCATGAACGGGGGAGGGGCAGAGAGAGAGGGAGACACAGAACCGGAAGCAGGCTCCAGGCTCTGGGCCATCATCAGCCCAGAGCCCGACACGGGGCTCGAACTCACGGACCGTGAGATGGTGACCTGAGCTGAAGTCGGACTCTCAACCGACTGAGCCACCCAGGTGCCCCCAAACATTATGTCATTTCATCCTTAAAGACTTCAGTATGTAACTCTAAAAAATAAGCACTTCCACATAACCACAAGACCATTATCACACAATAGTAATTCCTTAGCATCGTGAAAGAGCAAGTCCACAGTCAAAGTCCCCCAAATATCTCAAAAATGTCCTTCATAGTTACTTCGTTTGAGCCTGGTTGTTTTGCACTTATTTAATAAGTATTTACTGAAGGAAGACAGGAAATTGAGCTAATATTTGTGGAAGTCAGAAATTGTTAGCATTGCCTGTGAGTTGTCATTGTACTGCCACGGAAAAGGTCAGAAACCAACTAAATGTCCAACGTAAGAAATTGATAAGACCATTGAAAAGCCACATAAAAGCAATATGCACACATTAAAAAATATGTTGCCAACTATATTTAATGATGCAGGAAAAATCATTCTATTTTGTGAACTAGGAAGAATCCTATTACTGGGCTCCTGGCTGGCTCAGCGGTAGAGCATGCAACTCTTGATCCTGGGGTCGTGAATTTGAGCCCCACATTGGGGGTAGAGTTTACTGAAAAAAACTGTTATTAATTAAAAAATGAATTCACTTACAAAATAGTGTTTTCTGATCATACACTCACACCAAAATATATGGTATCACTACTGCGAGTGGGATTAGAAATGATTTTTAATCTCTTTTTGGGGCTTTTCTGCATTTAAAAAGTGTCTGCAATGGAATTACATTTTAAAGAGAGATATTTTCGGGCGCCTAGGTAGCTCAGTCGGTTAGGTATCTGACTTCGGCTCAGGTCAGGATCTCACAATTCGTGGGTTTGAGCCCTGCATCAGGGTCTGTGCTGATGACTCGAAGCCTGGAGCCTGCTTTGGATTCTGTGTCTCCCTTTCTCTCTGCCCCTTCCCCACTCACACTGTCTCTCTCTTTCAAAATTAAATAAACATTAAAAAAAAAAAAAAAACAAAGAGAAATATTTTACCTCCTGAAAAAATGGTGCTTTGTGTTGTTTTCATGTATCGGCTATTGCAGTCATTGCCATCAAGTTTTCTTTGTGCCCAACATCTTTCTAACTTGGCTGTAAGTAAAGACTTAGCTTATTTGCAGGGCCCTTAGCAACCTAGGGTTCTTGCCTCAGCATGACGGGGTGGATCTGAACAGAGCTACCGTGGGAACATCAAGCAGCTCTTGCAACCACATTGCAAGGTTGCAGACTGCCTCTCTGTTTATCCATCACCTACCTATTTTCACATCTGGCTCATTAATAAATCTTGATATTATTTTATTTTTAATGAAATATATAAGATTTTTTTTTTTAACTCAAAAGGGGGCAAAGAGAAATCAAAATTCAGTCTCTTCCCAGGCCTTTTTCTTTCCCTGGAAACAGTTGTTTTTACCAATTTCTTGTGTGTCCTTCCATGTATATTCATGTTATATCCTTCATATATCTATTCGCTCTAAAAAAAAAAAAAAAACCCACACCAATAGTGGGTAAACACACTACTACTCTGCTGCCTCTTGATAACAACAAAAGAACAAAAGAAAATTCTTAAGTAGGCTTCCCGCCCAGTGCCGAGCCCAACACGGGGCTTGAACTCACAATTCTGAGATCAAGATCTGAGCTGAGATCAAGAGTCGGACGCTTAACTGACTGTGCCACCCAGGTGCCCCTGAAATTTTTTTTTATTTTGGCAAATTTCAAATCTCCATACTACATTTTTCAAATTATTATTATTATTATTATTATTTTTAGTTTATCTATTTATTTTGAGGGAGAGAGAAAGCAGGGTAGGGGCAGAGAGAGAGGGAGACAGAAAATCCCAAGCAGGCTCCACACTATCATTGCAGAGCCTGATGCAGGGCTCTCTCTCATGAACCATGAGATCATGACCTGAGCTGAAATCAAGAGTTGGATGCTTAGCTGACTGCACCACCCAGGTGCCCCTTCAAACTACATTTATAAGAAAGCATGACCTAACAAATCCCCATCATCCAGCTTCAACCATTATTAATCTCACTTCTTCCACTTACTACATCCAGAATATCACTTCTTACCAGTATGCATTTAAGTCATATATTTCATTTTATGGATGCGCTGTCATCAATCTAACCATATTGTTGCATACATGATGTTTGAATCAATATATTTCGTTGGATTAATTACTATTTAATATAATTATATTTAAATATCCTTATGAATAAATAGTTATTTAAATATGCTTACTTATGTGTGAGCATATCTGTGGGAGAAATTCTGATAATTCTGTGGGAGAACTGTTGAGTCAGAGGGCACGCACATTCAAATAGAAACACATTGCCAAGTTACATCCCTTAGAGATTGTGCCAACTTACATATGCAAATGGCTGCAAGTAACAGTGACTTCAGCAGCAACAGCATTTAGTTATCTCTTATAACTAGAAGCCTGGAGGAAGGCAGGTGCAGTAACTCAGTGGTATCATCAAGGATTTTGCTTCTTCTAAACATGCCTGGATCAAAGGCACATAGATGTATGTATGAATAGATTTTGTTAGTTCAGATACAATTTTTCCACCTAAGATAATCACACATAAATGTTCCATTTCCTCATCTGACTGTGCTTTGTCTGTTTGACCTTACAACAAATAAACTTCAGAGGTAAAACTTAGAAGAAGAAAGAGGAGAAGGAGAAGGAGAGGGGAAGGAGGAGGGGGAGCTGAAGAGGGGGAAGAGGAGGAGGAAGAAGGGGAGAAGACGGGGGAAGGGGAGGAGGAGAGGGAGAGGGAGGAGGAGGAGGAGGAGAAGAAGAGAAGAAGAAGAAAAGAATCCTGCTCCTTCAGACTTCTATTCTTCCATTGTGTCCTTGTGCTTATTGCTTCACAGTTGCAAGATAGATCCTACCCCTTCAGCCATCATGTCCTCACATGAGTGCCCAGTAAGACAGAGGCAAAAGGTTTTCTTGTCTTGAAATTCTGTTTCAAGCTGGGGAAGGGAAGTCACATTTTCCCTTATTTCTCATTGGCTAGAACTGGGACTTATGCCCACCCCTAGACCAATCGCTGGCAAAGTGGAATGTGATTGCCCTGACTGATTTCCACCAATCCTAAGTCTCCCCCTGGGGCTGGGGCAGATCAAGGTAGTTGAAGCAAAGCTCTGTCCTTACCTGGAAGAGTTAGGGTTCAACGACCTTGGGAGGAGAGTAGAAATGGCTCTTGGGTACACAGCAAATAGTGCGTGCTGTATTCAACTATGGTGTGTTATCAAACTTCTGATAGACCTGACTTATTATTAAGTAGTAAAACTTAAAAGTCCTTTTTGTTTGAGCCTTGACAACCTTCACAATAAACAAAAAGGTAATCTAGCCCTTTGGATTTCAATACTGCTTTTTCTTTTTCAAAGCGCTTTCATAATCTCATCTGATCTTGGCCGTGACTCACATAAAGAGGTAGGGCAGGTCCTACTCCCACGTTACAGGTGGGAGCCTGAGATTCGGAACGGTCAGAGGACTTGCCCAGCAACTGGCATCATTAGATGCCACAGTTGTCAGTCAAGGTGGCCCCTGTGGTTTTGCACGGATGTCGGCCATGAGCTTCAGGATCACAAGGGTGCACTGGGGTTGGAGGGTGGCCTCACAGAGCCCTGTGCTTTGTTGAGGGAGAAGATAGGCAGACAGAGATTTAGTCTCCGCACTGGTTTTAGGTAATCCTAAGAAGCTTCTCTTGTATGAAATATGCCTTTCAATCTACATTGAGGAGGAGTTTACACCGGCCTATAAATTGGACTAAAAAAAGCAAACTGGAGGGGCGCCTGAGTGGCTCGGTTGGTTAAGCATCCAGCTCTTGGTTTTGGCTCAGGTCATGGTCTCAGATTTTGTGAGTTTTTTTTAAATTTTTTTTTTTCAACGTTTATTTATTTTTGGGACAGAGAGAGACAGAGCATGAACGGGGGAGGGGCAGAGAGAGAGGGAGACACAGAATCGGAAACAGGCTCCAGGCTCCGAGCCATCAGCCCAGAGCCCGACGCGGGGCTCGAACTCACAGACCGCGAGATCGTGACCTGGCTGAAGTCGGACGCTTAACCGACTGCGCCACCCAGGCGCCCCAGATTTTGTGAGTTTGAGCCCCACGTCAGGCTCCAGGCTGATAGTGCAGAGCCTGCTTGGGATTCTCTTCCTCCCTCTCTCTCTGCCCCTCTCCTGCTCACTGTCTCCGTCTCTCTCTCAAAGATAAATAAGTAAACTTAAAAAAAAGCAACTGGATACTTCAGTCAAATAACAGGTCTATTAAATAAAATTAATATTAAATATGTGTATATGGGGGGATGGACTGGTATGTATGTGGCCCCTTACCCATGAGCTCCCCAAGGGCAAAGGCCTTCTCGTAGGCACCTCACCGTTCCCCGCCCCTGACCCAGCACCGGATAACATAGTAGGGGCTCCATAAATGCCTGTCAGATGCACGAATGGTCTAAGTTATTTCTGCTGATGACTGATGTTCTCTCTGTTATTATGTTAGAGGACCTTGTTTATTTCTACATAGAACCAATCAAAAAGTATAATCAGTCAATCAATCGATCAGCTAATTACTAATTTGTCTATATTTGTATCTGCATCATGATAATGTAAGCTCCAAGAGGGTCCAGGTCAGGACCTGATATACAGTAAGGGCTCTATAAACTGGTAAATAAAGCTTTGGGCAAACGTTTGTATCCCTAGTTTTTAGCCGTGCCTGGCTCATAGGGGGCCCTCGGTAAATATCCATGAGAGAAACCTTGACTGAACAACAGTGACTTCCTGAAAATACACCTGTCACAGGTTGGGGTGGAGCAGAGCAGGGTCAGGGTGCCAGATAATCCCGCAGTGCCCCAGGTGGACAGACAACCCACCATGAGCTCTGCTGGTCTCCATGGGATTACACCTGAAGGGTCATGTCAGTGGAGGAGAGACTTAGGGAGAGAGAGATCAAATTCTTTACAAAGGAAGGTAAAGAGGGGCTGGATTTTAAAGGGCCTTGACAAAGAGTAGGAACCATTAAAGGCACCACAGAGGATTCACATGGTCAAGGAACCATTCTGGGAGATTCAGCCGGCAGAAAAATATAGGAAGGATTGCAAGAAAAAAGCTGAAATCATGGAGGAAAATTAGCAAAGATTATTTTTTGCCCATTTGTTCGTTCAGTCATTCAACCAGGAAGCATACATGGAGAGCATACATGTTCTGGGTCCTGTGCTAGACCCCAGAGATGAAGAGATGGTAAGGTTGGCCTCTACAATGGTCCTGGAGCATGAGTGAGGGGGTGTGGGGAAACAGGAAGGGAAGACCCGAGAGATGTTTTGAAGACAGGAACACCAGCCCTCCCTGTTGGCTGAATGACCAGCCCTAGGAGGGAAAAGCAGTCATGGTTCCATAAACTCTGTTGCCTACGGCTCAGTGACGGTGCTGCTGTCAGAGACAAGGGAAGTGGGAGGCACCTGGGTGTGACGGGGAGAGGGCAGGCTGGGGCCTCCATGCTTGTGACCGTGGCTCTTTGGAATGGCCAGTTGCGGACACCCAGCACCGAACCGGGGCTGAAGTCCATGCGAGACGCCAAGGCTGCAGATGTGGTTCCAGGCATCATCTTCAAAGACAGGAAGGATGACTTCTCATGACATCAGGTTTGTGCGGACCAGCAGGCTCAGGCCTGTGAAACGCTGTGTAATCTGCAAGGTCTGAGTACAGCAGTATGCAGTGGGGGGTGTGAAAGAAGTGGGGAGATTTGCTGGGGTAAAGGTCAGAGGGAGCTCTGAGGAAGCCCCACAAAGCAGAGGGTGCCCTGGAGCTTGGCTGTCTGCAGAAGGTTGGGGAAAGAGCCCTGTGAAGAACAGAGCAAGAATCGTACGGTTTTCCCCTCCTTCTGCCTTTAATTATTTAATTGCCCAAATAATCATGTTCATTGCAGAAAATTAGAAAATGCAAGGAAGCAAAGCCATGAAAAAAAAAGCCGTCCCTAATCCCCCCACGCTGAGATAACCCCTGTTAATATGGTTGTGCTGATTTGCCCAGGCGTTGTAACAGCCTCTTCCATCCTGGCTTGGAATCCAGCCTGGAGACTCTGAAGAAAGAAATGACAGCCAAGAGGTCGACTCCAACAGGCTCACACTCTGGGCTGCGTGCTCTTTTTTTCTCACCGAATCTCTCCTCGCGGTTGGAGTGGGAGGACTCGGGCCATGATCCTGTGTCGATCTGGACCCTCCCCAGGAACCTGGGGACTGAACAGGCATTTGGGAAGGTGCTGCAGAGAAACGGCAAGAAGAAAGCTGAGAACTGACGCATCCTGAGGCTTCCGGTCTCCAGCATGACGTCTGTCCCTGAAAGAGGTGTTTTACCAGGATGCTTGCAGAATCACCTGTAGACACGCTCCAGCAGCTAGAGGCCAGCTCAGTGGGATACACCCACTTCTCCTGCAGTTAGAGCAGTGATTGTGCTGGGTGTGTGCAGCACCTCCTCCGGGACCCTTAAAGAATTCAGTCTCCCAGGAAAAATCTGGGAACAATTCAAAACGGTGTTTCTGAGGGCTGACCCTCGGGCCACACTGCCTGGGTTTGAATCCTGACTCTGCCATTTATTAGCAGGTGCTTTCGGGGAAGTTACTTACCCCCTCTCTGCCGGTTTCCTCATTTGTAATGAGAGCGCTGTCCTCCTACCTAATAGGGTTGTTGTGAGGACAGCTTGGGTTAATTCAGGTAAAAGTACTCGGTAACCACTCTACAAATGTGAACTATTAATTCGAGCAGGGGCATTCAGAGCACACCGCGTGGTGGGGTCAAGTCTGGAGGGCTTCCTGAGGAAGGCACCAGGTTTCTATGGGCTGAGCAGTCAGGGAGGGAAGGAATTCAAATGTGCCTGCTGGGCTGGATGGAACACAGTGTGACCAGAAAATCCGTCCATTCTGCTTTTATGCAACTGGCCGGTCCGAGTCCTGCTTTGTTCCGTCATGACCCGCGGTGAGGCTGAAGAGTGGGAAGGTCTGTGTGCCCAGGGCTGAGCAAGGCTGCCGAGCGCGTTTCTGCAGTACATTGCGTGAGTAGGGTTGCTGCGTGGCACCGTGCAGGGTTAGGAGCTCTGGAGGACCCTCCTGGGCCGGGCCTGCTCCCAGAAATGTGGTTCCCCAGCACCTGGCACCTGCCTGGGCGTGTCTTGTCCTGTGTCCAGGGAGATGTCACTTTAAAAAATAGAGTGTCTTTTGCTCTGGTTATACAAGTCACAAACATTTCTTGTAGGACACATCCGGAGAAGATGCTTTACATTTCTTATAATTCCATTACCCTGAAATCAACTAATGTTTTATATTTTTTACGCACAACTTTTCTCTCTTCCGTGTGCCTCGCTCTACGTGTATATGTACTTTTTTCTATCACAAATAAGATCATCCAGTGGATACTGTTGTGCAATGTGATTTATTCAATTGTCTTCAACGTTCTTTTCATGTCGTTAAATATTCTTCCAGGATGTAATTTATAGTGCTATTGTTCAACTATGCCATAAATTGTTTAACCTATCTCTTCTGGTTGAAAATTTAGATCCTTTTCAATGATTTTTTTTTTCATCTCATAAGCAATGCTCCCATGCATAATTTTATACATAAATCTTGCACATACTCATGCTTACTTCCTTAGGATCATTTCCACGGGCTGGGTTAACAGGTACGCGTATTTTAAGGCCTTGGCAGCCTACTGCAAGGGCTCCCCTGCTGACACCCCACGGTCCTGAGAAGACCCAGCCATACCACTTGCAGGGAGCTGGGGAGATGCCACCAAGCACCTTACAAACTCCCCCAAAGCTGAAGGAGAGTGGCCGGGACAAGGAATGTACCAGAAAGTGGTGTCAGCTGATGTGCGACTAAAAAATTTAGCTGCCCCTTGGAGAGCCGGGTAACCTGCCCAGAATTGATGGAACCCAGGAGCCCGGCGGAGGTGAGTGCAGTTCCTCAAAGAGGAAGGACTCAGAAAGGACAGACTTCCCAGCTCCAAAACCTGCCTGTAGCTTTCAAGGGAGGCCCAGATGTGCCCATGCCTCTGGACTGTGGTCTGTCTATCCCACCAGACTGAGCTCCCCAAGGGCAGGGTTGTGTCTGTTCCCCGCTGCTCGCCCACCCCCGGCCCAGGGACTGGTAAATATTTGTTGAACTGACATGACAAACTCTACCCCAACTCACAGCCTCTGCACTTCGTTGTCCTGCATTTTCAGGTCAAGGTCAAGGCTGTTGGCACCTTAACGGCCAGCAAAGCCTACATGAAAGCATGTTTTCTGGAGGGCACTTGAGCAATGTATACCAAAGGCCTTAAAATATGCATACCTTTCGACCAGCAATTTCACCCGTAGGAATAGAGGTGAATATTTATATTGTGATACAAGTAATCCAAGCCCCTCCCCCCCCCCAACCGCCTGCCTTTCCCATCAATTTCCCATTGATTCTCTTTATACCCCCTTCACTCACTCCACTTCTCCGTTTGCATCCTGGGCTCCTTGGCATCTGTGCCATTGGGAGGAAGCATTTCCTGCCCCATGACC
Source organism: Lynx canadensis (assembly GCF_007474595.2). Lineage (NCBI taxonomy): Eukaryota > Metazoa > Chordata > Mammalia > Carnivora > Felidae > Lynx > Lynx canadensis. The sequence continues at coordinate 144,489,334 of NC_044304.2, read as the reverse complement.
CTCACTCCCCTCCTCCTCAAGACGGTAAAACACTACCTCCTCTAGCGCACCTGCCCTGACCTGCCGCGGGACATCTTCTCCACTGTGTTAGAGTGAGTTACATGCATGACTTATTTGAACTTCGAGACCACACTCTACTGGAGGGTAAGCAGGCAGAATCCGCACCTAATTTATCTTTATCCTCCTCCGCCCCTGGCCGATCACAGTACCAACATCAGGCTCAGAAAGCCTGACAGAAGGGTGGCCTTGGGAGCAGAATGTTCTCTGCACGCCCGGCAGTGCTGGGCAGCTGCACCCTTCTGCCCGCTGATGTCGGCATGTTGGCATCGGGCACGAGCCCTGGAAACGTGTGCTTTTCATAGCAGCTGCGGACGTTTCAGACCCATTTTCTAGGTTCTCAATCTAAAATGTAGTTGAGCTGGGAATGCAAACTGATGCAGCCACTCTAGAAAACAGTACGGAGGTTCTTCAAAAAATTAAAAATAGAGCCACCCTACGACCCAGCAATTGCACTACTAGGCATTTATCTAGGGGGTACAGGTGCGCTGTTTCGAAGGGACACATGCACCCCCATGTTTATAGCAGCACTATCAACAATAGCCAAAGTATAGAAAGAGCCCAAATGCATGCCCATCGATGGATGAATGGATAAAAAAGATGTGGTGTGTATATATATATATACACACACACAATGGAGTATTACTCGGCAATCAAAAAGAATGAAATCTTACCATTTGCAACTACGTGGATGGAACTGGAGGGGATTATGCTAAGTGAAATTAGTCAGAGAAAGACAAAAATCATATGACTTCACTCATACGAGGACTCTAAGAGACAAAACAGATGAACATAAGGGAAGGGAAGCAAAAATAATATAAAAACAAGGAGGGGGACAAAACAGAAGAGATTCTTAAATACAGAGAACAGAGCGTTGCTGGAGGGGTTGTGGGAGGGGGGATGGGCTAACTGGGTGAGAGGCTTAAGGAATCTACTCCTGAAATCATTGTTGCACCATGTGCTAGCTAAGTTAGATGTAACTTATAAAAAATAAATCATTAGATTAAAATTTTTTAAATAAAATAAAATTAAAATTTAGTTGAGCAAATGGAAGCTGGACCTCGGCCAAAGGCACACAAATGGTGTAGACCCGGTGTCATCAGATTTTAAGTTTGAAGCTCATTTCCTGAGCCAAGCTGCTTCATATTTATATTGTGATACAAATACGATTATTTCTAATAGCAAAGAGTGCCTTTCTTAACCATCAAGCATACAGGAATTTAAATATGTGCCAAGAGTTCTCCTGGTAAATTGCAGGGGAGGATTTAATGAGCTGAAATTTGATTCAGAAGTGCCAGCACCATGAAATGGGTTTTTTTTTTCTTTTTTTTTTCAGATAAGGAGCCACTGTCATGATACTTCCCCAAGACTGGAAGGACAGCAGGCCCTGGCATCCTCTGTTCCCCATCTCAAAAAGCAGCCCCTTGTACTAATACAAACTGAATTTTTACTGGTAGTACAGTTGATTACTGACAGTAAATTTGCAAGAGAGAGAGGGTTACTGAGATACTTAACCCACACAGTGCCGGGAGCGTGGAGAAAGCCCCCAAGATGTCAGCTTCAAGGTGGGTAACATCATTCCGATGTTGAGAATGAGAAAGTTGAGGCTCAGAGAGGTTAATCAACCTGCTCAAAGTCGCCCAGCAGAGCCCCGATTCTAGTCGTGATCAGTCTGAGTAGTCAGGGTTCTTTTCCCTGCCGGGATGGCTCTCGCCCTGGCTGTCTATCAGTGTCTCCTGATGCCCAGGTCTGAACCGAGCCTAAAAAAGTCACAATCACTAGGCCTGGTGCCAGCCATTGGTATTTTTTGAGAGCTGCCCAGGTGCTTTAATGAGCAGCCTAAGAGAGACGGCCTGACCTGTGCCACGCTGCCTCTCAGCCCTCACCCCTCTCACCTTAGAACAGCTCAGGAGTTTTAAGCCAGACGGTTGCCCTGGGCACCACCCAATGAAGGCAGAAATTCCGGGGTGGGACGTGTGCATTAGGCACGTGCATTTTTAAAGCTCCCAAGGTGATGGAGAAAAGTGTGGCCTGGCCTGTGTTGAGAATTAGAATCCAGAGGCTTGAACCAAATGGCCTCTCCAGGCCCTTAGGCAGCCTAGGGGCCCCAGCCGGAGCAGGTCAGAGACCAGGGGACGGGGAACCACCCTCTGTGGGCTTCCTAGCCAGCTGTGGGCAGGAAAGACAAAGGAGAGAAGGCTCGACATCCAACAATCCAGTGTGCAAAGACATCATTAAATGCTCGGGAAAAGTCTTTACTCAAGTCAATTAAATGCTTCCCCGCAAATTCGTTGACAAATTTACTCGACATAATCTTTCTTCACAGAAAAAGCAAAGTGCACTTTAGTCTTTGCGTAGAAAAGTGATGGAAAAAAAATGGTCATGAACGAGGTCCAGATGAATGAGTCTCTGGGTGCGAACAAAGGGGACTCGGGGAAAGAGAGCACGGGAATCTGCAGCCTCCACCAGGCACCTATTGTGCCTGGGCTTTGTATGCAAAGCGGGAGAGAACTGCTCAACAGGATTGTGACTGGGGGAAACAAAAGGAGAGCTCTGAGAACCCAGGGCAAAGGGCCTCGTGAGGAGGGCAGGCTTGGGGCTGGGGGGCCCCCGGGTCTCCGGCTTCTCCATCCTCCTGTCCTCCCTCCCCTGCTCAAACTGCCTCCCTTGGCCTCCCTTCTCTGCCCAGGCTGGGCCTTGTCCCGAACTCTCTTTAGGAAAGAGGGGGACAAAATCTCCTCGGAACTCAGCAAACCTCTCCACAGAGGAAGAAGGGAAAGAAAACCAGGTTTCTTACTGAATTAGCGTTAAACCAGAGCCTGATGCCCATCGCAGGCAATCTGCTAAAAGTTTGCAAAGACGGAGAGAAATCGCCCTGTTATATAAGTAGCTATCACCCATCGGGTGACAGCACCATTTGTCACGCAGAGTTCCTCCCCGATTCACCTGGCTTTGGGGGTGGCCATCTGTGTTTGCTAATTGCTTTTATTCCAAGGAAAGGAAACATCTCGCCTTTTTATGACAAGAGCTGGTTTTGTAATTTGGAGCCCAAGTTAGGGTCCGACCCTCCCACAGAAACTAGGAGATGGGGCGATGTCTTCTTCCCGGATGATTGTATTTCAAAGAAACGGATCCAGGGTCCTTGAGAAAGGCAGGCCTGGGTCATAAAGCTGGCAAGAGGCTTATTTAGCTTCTGAAAAGATTTACATACATTTCAGAGAGACAGAGAAAGCCCTTGCAATTATGAATCTCCGAAAGCAAATGCTCTAAGACAAGGGAGAGGAGAGGCAGTGGGGAAGTCTCTGCTGTTTTCTCACCAGGGAGAATTGGCTTTTCATTTTTTCTTCCTACCTGCCCGGCAGATCTCGGCCTTGCCCTCAGGTGGTACCTGATGGGGGAAGGTATGTGAATCTTCGACCCCAGGGCCCAGGGCAGGTGTGGCCCCAGACCTGAGCAAAATCTGAGAAATAGTCTTAAAACTATGCTTGATCTTGCGACCCGGGGAGGGAGAGAAGGGTGGACGCGCTTGGGGAGTTTCTGGATTTGTCTAGGGTGTTAGCAGTGATGAGTGGTCTCGCAAACCACAGATCTCAGGGTGGGGGTGGGGGGGCCTCTGCCTTCCTGGACTCATCCCCCGCCCCGCGTCACACTCTCCCCCTGCGCCCCCAGCATGCCCTTGGGGACTCAGCTCCCTGCTGGGGAGGAAGATGGTTGGGGGACCCTGGCCTGGTGTGTGGCTCCCAGACTGTGGCTCCTCCCGGTCCCCCCCGCCCCCCACCACAGCTCCTGAGCTCCTGCCTTCTGCTCTACTCCAGTGTGACTCTAACCCACTAGAAACTGCAGCCAATTCTGCGGAAAGTTCAAATCTTTAGGGACTTCATAAATTAGGCTTTACTGCTAAGTATTCTCCAGAAAAAAAAAAAAAAAAAATTGAAGGGTTGAGGGGGTTGCAAAGCACAGCATCTCCGGCTCCCAGTGTTCACTGTGACAAGAACCCGGCGGGGGCCATCCCTGCGGGGGGAGGGGGAGTGAGGGGGGGCAATGGGGCTGTAGGATCCGAACTGGGACTGCTGACTGGAGGAGCAGTGGGTGGCTCTGGGCTCTGTAGGGGGTATGGTGGGGAGGGCGGGATTGTTCTGAGGGGCAGGGACTGCGACAGCCCCGCTCGTTTTGTGTCGGCAAGTTCTGAGTAGGACCTTGCATTTTTAGTTTGTGAGTGTGTGGGGGGTGTGCCGTTTTTTGTGTTAGGCAATTATGGTCAGGATCCTAAAGTTTGCCCCCATGTGCGTCTCTGGACATGTTTTGCTGTCTGAGTGTTAGCGTGTGTGTGTGTGTGTGTGTGTGTGTGTGTGTTCTTGCCCTTGGTGCTGAGGGAGATTTCCGTGAGATTCTACCTTGGAAGCCATGTCTGTGAGGCAGTCCGGCGCTTTCTTGGTCGTAACCAGTGTCAGCAGAGAGGGGAGGGTCTTTGACAGGGCCTCGTCCTCATGGGACTAGGAAGCAGCCTCCACCTGCCTCCCCACATCCCCTAGGCTGTACCCTCGTCTTCTGTTCCTCATGTTCCTGGCCCAAAACTTGGCTGCTGACGGCCGGGGGCCATAACTCCAGACGGGTCAGCTCTCATGCCTCCGTGCCTTTGCACCTGCAGGTTCCTCTGCCCGGAACACCCTTCCCCTTTTTCCTCATCTGGCCAAATTCTGCCCATCCTTCAGAAAGGTCACCTCCTGCAGGAAGCTCTCCTCCACTGCTCTGGGATGAGGAAGGAGTCCCTCTTCTGGGACCATGACCGTCTCACCCAGGACACGGGTCTCCCGGGCACACCCACACCCTATTAGACTCCCTTGTCTGTCGGTCCATCTCAGCCCCTAGAACTCCTTGAGAACAGATCGTATCTTTCATCCTGGGCTTTCCCGGCACAGCTCTTGGCAGACAGTGGGCTTGTGAAACGAGTGACTCTGGGGTGACAGCACTTCATATTTGCATCACACTTCCCGTTCACGGAGCACTTCACGTCTGTGATTCTCTGTTCGTCCTCCGGCAGCCCAGTGTGCAGGAGAGGCGAATGCTGTCATTCCTGATCCTGCGGTTGGACTGGTTAACAACTAGCCACGTCTCCCGACCACCGAAGTCCCTGCTCTGCAGCCCAAGAGCAGTCCTTCCTTTTGGGCCGGGCCCACAGAGAGAAGGAGGCTGTGACCTGCAGCAAACAGGCTTTGGGGAGCTATGCCCTAAAGCCCCAAGCCACTGACACACTGGCTGCTAAAAGGTGTAGGTGTCAGCAGGGCGGGAGGAGGGACAGATCATATTTTGGAAAATGAAGGACGGAAGCAGCTCACGGATGGTCTGGGCTCCTGGCCCCTTTGAAATGTTCCTGGCTGGACTCCCATCCCTTCTCCACATTTGGGCCCAGGGACCCACTCTACTTTCCTGTGGGCAAATGTATTAGTAAGGATTCTGCAGAGAAACACAACCAAAAGGGTAATCTAATAAGGAATCGGCTCATGTGGTTATGGAGGCTGACAAGCTCAGAATCTGTGGGGTGGGCTGGCAGGCTGGAGGCCCAGAAAGACAGACGTTCCAGTTCAAGACTGAAGGCTGTCTGCTGGAGAAATTTGTCTTACTTGGTGATGGTTGGTCGTTTTTTTGTTTGTTTTTTCTGCAGTTCAGGCCTTCAACTGATTAGACGAGGCCCACCCACATTCTAGAGGGCAGTCTGTTTTACTCCAAGTCCACTTAATCAAATGTTAACCTCATCCAAAAACACCCTCTCAGAACGCCCTTCCCCTCCCTGCATAAGGCGTGACCAACTACCCGGACACCTTGGCCCAGCCCGGTTAACACACGAAATTAAAAATCACAGCGAAGGGTGGTTGGGGTCCTTAGGGGTGCAGGGAAGGGGAGGGCACACTGCTGAGGCTAAACACCTTTCCAACTGTCCCAGCCCCCTTTCGAATGAAAGAGGGGTCAAATGGGAGGATGGATGGATCGATAAGGTAGATGGGGAAACATAGATCCGGCCGGGCTCCGCCGCGGGAACTCTGCCTTCGCACCTCCAGGCCTCTCGTATTCGCGCGCAGTGAACTCAGGCTGCTGGAGGAGTTCTACTCCACATCCTGCCCTGACATCTCTCTCGCGAGAGATGGTAAAAGAGCTGGGAGTGTGGACGAGTACGTGGATATCTGGTGAGAAAGATGTGTTTCTGACACCGGGTACTTCTCTATCTCTTTGTTGGGATCCCAGTGTTTCCTTGTCTACATCTCTGAGCCAAGGAGCTGCCCCAGGGTATCTCAGGACCCCAAGGACCTTGCCTGGGCTCTCGGAACCTGCAAGGAGTCGGAGTTCACTTTGCACAGAACGTCCCCACCGTCTCTGCTACAGAACTTACACCGCTCTGTGTGTGCGAGGATTTTAGGGAACATTCCTGTCGTCCCTTCCACCTAAACAAATGGAGTCAGAGGAAGAGTATCTGCCAGAAGTCGTGGGCCTCCCTCTGGCCCTATTGCCTGGACCGATCACTCCCGTTTTTCCTAAGGCCTGGGAGCATCACCCCAGGGAAATGCTGTGTCCCATTCCCCCTCACGGTCAGTTCACTCGTGGTTAGAACATTGGCTATCCGTATTTTCAGGCTTTAAAATCTTTTCCCTGCCAGGGTGGGGTTTATTAATGAGTACTGGTCAAACATTACGGCATTTACCAGAACTCTGTGGGTTCACAACACGGAACAGAACAACCGTTCTCTTGAACACAGATTGTCTAGGCCTTTTGAGGTTCGTCTCTGTGCGTAGACCAAACTGCCACCAGGTAGCTGGGCTTGAATCGCTTAGTTCCCCGAAGGCATCAGTGAGAAGCTGGGCTTAGTTCCCCGAAGGCGTTAGTGATTGAAGTGTGCTTCAGATATCAGTGGCACTGGTATTCTTTCAATAAACGAAAATAAGGCTTTTTATTAAAGTAGCCAAGAACAAAGAATTAAAAATATTCTTTTTAAATAAGATATGCAGTTGGGGTGAAAGGCAGAGAAATGCCAGCACCTAGGCGTAAACCGGTGTCTTCGTTACCCGTGCCGGGGTCCTTTATTTAGTGTAAGCCTGGTCCTCCTTCGGCTTCTGGAGAATTCACGGACTCTGAGTCTTTTAACTGTCTTAGCTGTGTGCCAAATCTGATCGGATTTGTCAAGGGTCCTGGTCTGCGGCTTTTCTCCAGCCTTGATCTCCAGTGTTCAATTAAGGACCTCTCTTGACCCCCTTATAACTTCTCGGAAGAGGGCTTCGGTTTCTTCTGTTTTTGTCTTTGTCTTAGCCCTGTTTCCTTGTAGTCTGCAGAGAGAAGGAGAGAGAGTAAAGTATAGTGAGGTGCGATGTTTCTAGAATGTTCAAAACTTGTGACCGCCTTTTTCTGAATCAGCAGGAAGAGTCTCCTTACCTGAATTCCTTCCTCAGTGTCAGCTATTTGCTGAGTTAGTTATCTCTAATCTCCATTGAGAGGTCCCTTGGCAACCAGGTCCCTGACAAGGTTAGATTGTAAGCTGACCCCTAATGTCATTGGACTCTGCAGAGCCTGCTCTTTTGTGGGTACAAAGCAGGCCATCCCAGAACATGGCTTTCAAAGTACTTTTTAAGCAGAAGGTGACACAGAGCAAAAAGGGACGTCTACCGGAGCATCCCCGTGTGCTCAGCACGATCCCGGGGAAGTTCAAGCAGAAAAGTGCTGGAAGAGCTTTCGGTCATTTTTCAGCCTGACCCAGGGTGTCAGACGCCCGGCACCACGGCCCAGAGGTCGCAGCTCGTTGAGTTTGACTCAGTGAGGCAACCCGCCCTGGGTTCAGTCCACCTGTCAGTGGAGCCATTTCCGGCTGCAGATCTCCTCCTGTCTGCGCTGGTTTCTATCTCCTCCCGGTCACGGTCACGAGTGCTCTCGGTCCTGGTGAAGGACGCGAGAGCCCTGAGGCAAGCCGGCTGGAGTTCAGTAAAGCCACAAAGCCGAGCTGTCCAACAGCCCACGCGGTGAGGAAGATCAGGAGGTCAGGAAGGACCACTGCCGGCCTTGCCGCCCCTCGGCTGGAGTCACTAGGGGGTGGGCTTCAGCCTGTTTAATCCCAGGTGTTCGGGAAAGCTTGGAGAAGACGTGGGCGTGAACACAGCTTTCCCTCTTAGAAAAGCCGCACCAAGTTGATTAATAAAGTTCCTCAGTGCCATTCCTATCTAAAGGGTGCAAATTACGCTCAGCCCTGTAACCACAATTGCACTGAGGGGTGGCGTGAAAACGGCTGGTGGGAGGTGTGTAGATAGGAATCGTTAACGCTTATTGAGGGCTTGCTGAGAACCAGGCTGTCTGTGAAAGCTTTACTTCATTATCTTATTTACGAAGATGCGCAACGTTCTCCGCAGAGGAGGAAGTTCTCATCTTGTTTGGGAACAAGCAGGAGAGAGAAGAATTCAACTGGGGGCAGGTCTTGATGGCAAGAGAGCCGTTCTAGCCAGATAACTTCCTCCCCGCCCAGTGCAGGTCACCGGGGAGGAAAGATCCTACCCTCCCAGGTACCCCGACCCCCACCGCTGCCAGGGCGAGCAGATCCGGCTCCCGGCCAGGCTGCCTGGGCTTCAGGAAGGACGGCTCCCTGAGCAAGGTGCTATGGGCTTACTGTCACATTATCTTGCTTTATCCTCCCCGTGATCCTGTAAGGGAGGATGGTACTTTTGCCCCCATTTTACAGACACGGACACTGAGGCAGAGAGGGGATGAGAGTTTGTCCGCGATCCCACAGCCAGAGGCCGAGAGAGCTGAGTTCTCCCGTGTTCAGCTTCCGTCCTCCCCCGCTATGGTAATCTGCCAATATTGTGACTCAGCCTGCGAGGTTTTACCCTTTGGTTTCACAGCGGGGTGACTGGCACCACTGAGAATCTCAGGCAGGGCTGAGAGGGTCTGAAGAATTGTGGAGAGGTGTCTTACGTTGCAAAACTGATCAATAAGCAGACAAAAAACAGAAAACAAGCGATTCTCCGTAGATTGTGTTAGTTGGCCAGACCTGCCGTAACCTATCCCCACAGACTGGGTGGCTTAAATAACAGAAGTTTATATTCTCACAGTTCTGGAGGCTGGGAATCTAAGACCACGGTGCCAGCAGGGTAAATGTCTGGTGAGAAGTGCAGATGGCCGCCTTCTCTCTGTGTCCTCACATGGCTTTTTCTGTGTGTGAACATCCCTGGTGTCTCCTCTCATAAGGACACCCGTCCTATTGGATTAGGGCCCCACCCTTATGACCTTATTTAACTTTACCTTCTTAAAGGCCTTGTCTCCATATACAGTCACATCTGGGGTTGGGGCTCCAGTATAGGAATTTAAAAACATATTTTTTAATGTTGATTCATATTTGAGAGAGAGACAGAGACAGAGCACGAGTGGGGGAGGGACAGAGAGAGAGGGAGACAGAATCTGAAGCAGACTCCAGGCTCTGAGCTGTCAGCACAGAGCCTGACGTGGGACTCAAAGTCATGAACCGTGAGATCATGACCTGAGCTGAAGTGCGACACCTAACCTACTGAGCCACCCAGGCGCCCCTGTATGGGAGTTTTGAGGGGACACCATGTAGTCTAACCATAGGTGATTCAAAGCTCTGCGTCCCTCCTCCAGCAGCCCCACTGCATGGGGCAGTCAGCCGAGTCCCCAGTGTCCTCTCCTCTGCAAGACTAGGTAGCTGGAGACTGCTCCCTGTAATCCACAACCGTGAAAGACCACTACTCCACTGAGGATTTTTACAGACTCTTGCAGCTTTATAAAAGCCAATATTTACATGTAATTTTTTGACTTCAGCGAAAGCTTTTACTTCATCATCTCAACAGAGGGGCTGAAGCCACAGCCCATCTGGTCAAAGTTTTTATCAGTATTATTTTTATTTTATGTTTATTTTTGTTTTTATTTCTCATAGCTGTCTGAGGTTTTAGAGGGCTATTTTCTTCCCATAGACAAACTTGATTTCTTTTACCCTATCCCTGGAATAGCTTTACCAATGAAAGAAATGGCTTTGCCAAAAGCTATGCATACCTTGGTAAACTAGCTCAAGAAAGAAAGAAAGAAAGAAAGGGAGGAAAGAAAAAAGGAAGGAAGAAAGAATGGAGGAAGGGAGGAAGGGAGGGAGGAAGGAAGAAGGAGGAAGGGAAAAGAAGGAAAGGAAAGGAGGGAAGGAAGAAAAAGGAAGGAAGAAGGAAGGAAGGAAGGGAGGAAAAAGAAGGAAGGGAGAAGGCAGACAGGCTCTGATTTGTAGAGTTTGTCCCCTTCTCCCCGGCTCTGCCCCTGCTGCTGTATCAGGCCAGGCTTGGTCAGGAGCAGGAGGAAGCAAAGGGCCCCTCAATCCCCCCTCCTCCACCCCATGTGTATTCTCTTCGTCTCCCTTCCTCTGTATTCTGTTCTCCAGATTATTCCTGGGTCCTGAGTGAGCTGGCTGAAGTGGGCATGATGCTACTAATAAGCTGATCTGAGGGAAGAGTTTAGCTCATTGGACCTTTGGGAAAGACCTTGGCTGGCACTTTGCTTCATAGGATAACAAGCTTCAGTGAAACTAACAGCGGCTCGAGCCTGCACCACTGCCGTACTCTTGTTCTATATGCTGAAGTTATCAAGAATCGCTTCTGTAAGTGAAATCCTCCTTTCCTCTGGCAATAGAAAGGCTAAATTGGACATGGTATCCTTGGGGCCTCTTCTCCTTTCTAGAGCTTCTCTGAGCTTGGGGGAGGGTGGGCACAGATAACTTCACACATCCGCTTACCCTTGGGGTCCCTGGCCAGTGTCCCCCGTAACGTATCATGGCATTTGAAACATCAATAATTAATGAGCCTTCCTCTTATACTCCTGTGGTCTCTGTTTACCCATTGGCCTATTTTGAGGAATCAGTGAAAATTAAAATAATTACAATCGAACATCTATCATGTGCCAAATCCTGTGGTAGGTGTTTTATAAATACCGTTTCCAAAACGAATCGCATCACGAGATAGGAATCATAAACTACTCTTTTATAGATGAAAAGGCTGAGACCCAGAGAAGTTATGGATTTGTTCAAGGTCAGTGAGTGTTAAGATTCGAGCCAAGTCCCTTAAACTCAAAAGCTCACATTTTCCCACTACGTTACCGTGTAATACAAAACATCGCGTCGGTCAGCATAAAATTAGGTCGTGCTATAGTAACAAGCAACCCTAAAATCTTCGTGGCTTATATCAACCAAGTTTTACGTTATCCTCCCGTGTGATGTGTCATTCATGTGCATCACAGTTGGCTGGGGACTCTGCTCTGTAGTCCCCCAGGAGTCAGCTGATGATGGAACAGCCCCTGGTTTGTTGCCAGCCCCTACGGTAGAGGAAGAGGAGACTCTGGAGGGTCTAAAGCTAGCAGTCCAGGTCGGCGGCATTGAACTGACGCACATTGCTTGTACTTGCAAATCACTGGGCCGAATATTACATGAATATTCCAAACCACAAAGTGCAAATCCCACTGGCCAGCCAAGAACAGAAGGTACACGGCGGGTAGCACTGAAACCTGCCATGAGTATCTGACACAGGACTTTGCACCTACATGCTCAATAAACATGATTTCACACACCCCTTTCCCCTTCTCCAACTCTGAACGGATTATGGTGAAATAGTTGTTGGATCAAGAGATAGGCGTAATGAGCAGGCCTCTCATTTTGTACTCTGTTCAGCGCTTTCTTTCTCCATTGGCTTGCAGCTGGATCATGGGATACTGACGGCCGTCCCCATCCGGATCAGATTGTTCCGGGGCCTGGGTCTCCAAAGCTTGCCGTCTAACTACGTCTCAGAGGTTTCTATCAGTCATCCTCAAGTGCCACATTGCAGGTGACGGATCATACTCACGTGTGCAACACACGATAACCTCCCATGGGCATCTCTGATTGGCTCAGGACCACGGGCAATCCCCGGCTGGAAGCTAGAGGTCCAACCCTTCTCCTTCCCTATGGGGTAGGATATCAGAATGCAAGTGAGTGATAGAGATTATCACAGGCATACATTGAATCTGTCCTAATTGATAAAAAACTCATCAGTCATTTCAAAACCTCGGTAGTTCGTTAGCAACAGCAAATTGCCTGGGACACACCTTATCACTGCTCCAGACATGCAGCCTGTCAGGACACCCCCCGCGGAGGAACCGCTGGTCAAGCTGATGCCAGGGCGACCAGTTGTGAAATGAAAAATTGTGTCAATTAACTAGTTGTTTTATCGACACTGTGCCAAAGAATTGATTGGAGAGGACGTTTTGTCCACACCAACTGAATTGGCTGGTGTTCTTGGCATTGTGTATGCCCAGCCAGGATTAAGAATGTGAGCATGATACCAAATCACAGAATGTTAGACTGGAAGGAATCTCCAGAGACATTTTTCATACATTCCCCTCATGTTACAGACGAGGAAACGAAGGAACAGCCAGGTCGGAAGACTTGCTGAGGGACACGCAGCACAATTGTTGACTATTGTTTTAGAAAAGAGGCACGGGCGGGCACATCTTCACCCACAGCATTTTTCACATTTTCTGTAGCTATTTCAGAATCAAGATGCTCAGCTGAATGGTATTGCATACTTTCTAAAAGTAGACAAGAATTTGAGAAACACCCCATGGTGCAATTGTTCGTTGCTTAAACTTGCTGCTGACTCATCTGCCTTACACCACTTCTCTACCGACATCGGTCATGGCATCCGTCACTGACACTGGCTCTTTTCCTCAGCTGGTGCCATCCTCTCAGGCTGGGCTGGGAAACAGGATGTAGTGACGTCACCTCCGCCCATCCTCATTGGCCGGTGGACCAGGGCTCAGAGGTGAGGTCTCCCCTGGGGACCTCCTTGGCATAAGGGTATCCTCCAGCCTGAAGTAAGCTACCTGTTGCCCATGAGGGCAGGCTGTTTAGGGCCAATAGACTCTGTGGAACCAGAAATCCAAGGGTTTCAGGCTTCATATTTTTGAAGAAGGATAAATACAGTACTCCCCCCCCCCCCCAGCAAACACCTCATGCTGGCCATACTTAAAACATTAAGGGGGCAAAAAAACTCCCATTCAAAAATAGTCCTCGGATCAAGGCCCTCCGTACTTCCTCGGAATTGTGAACTGAAACTTTTCGCTCACTTTGGGTTCCTTCCTCTTCAGATACCTCTAGTGTGAGACAGGTGATTTTGTGGAGGTCCCTTCAATCTATCCCCCTCTTCCCAAGTTTATTTCAGGGGCTTTGAAGGCTCCCTGCTTCAGGGCCCAGGAGGGAAGGCAGCCCAGACCATTTCTGCATGGCCCTGGGCTTGAGGGTCAGGGTCAGTGGCCATGATCTAGGCTGTCCATCGTCACTGTCCAGGCTAGGATTTTGGCAGCTCTCCCAACCCTATACGGCCAGACGCAGGAGGCAGCCCTTGGCACGGACAGAGAGCTCTTCGGCTCAGGGCCAAAAAGTCAGCCCTTTCCCCCAGATGGAGCACGCGGGAACTGTCCCTCCCCTGCACAGCACACCTCTTTCCCTGTTTACATGGCTTAGGAAGTATTTGGAGGTTGGGGGGGAGCAGGAAAGACAGAACAGCAGCTTGACGTCCCGGGACCAGTCTTTCCCTAACCCATACCAAATGAGACAGGGAGCGGAAGGGACCCGGAGCGTGAGAGTAGATTCCAGGTTATACCGGGTACCTTTCTCCTGGTTTTATGCATTGTTGAGCAGACATTGTGAAAGACTTACCCTGCCCAGTCTGTCTTCCTGTTGGCTTTGGTACAAAGCTACGCACACAGATACAGACACAGACTCACATGCACGAACGAACAGACACACCACTTCACCTTACGGTGCCCATGCCAGTCATCTCTTCTTGGCCACTGGGTTCAGATTCGGGAAAACCCCAGTGGTAGGAGAATTTGTGTCTGAAGAACCGAAGCCTTGAAGAGAAAGTAAAGTTGGGAGAAAAGTCAGAAATGAACTTGAGAAAATCTTTATAATTGCTTTTACATTCAGGAAAGACTACAACCCAGGAGTGCACTGAATACGGAACGTGTTAGGATGTATCATACCCACGTTGATGGCAGCGTGAACTGGTCCAGCCAAGCTTGTGAGCAATTTGGCAACGTGTCTATAACTGGGAATGCCTTCTCCCAAGGGCGAGCAGCACCACTTCCAGGGACATACTCTAGAAAAACAAGTTCAAGGATACTCACTGCAGAATCACATGGGACAGTGAAAAATTAGAAATAACTTCAGTTGGGGCGCCTGTCTAGCTCAGTCGGAAGAGCAGGTGACTCTTGATCTCAGGGTCATAAGTTCGAGCCCCACGTTGGGTGTAGAGATTACGAAGGAAAGAAAGAAAGAAAGAAAGAAAGAAAGAGAAAGAGAGAGAGAAAGAAAGAAAGAAAGAACAAGAGAAAGAAAGAAAGAAAGAAAAAGAAATAACTTCAATGTCCAATGGTTGATGGATGAATTGTGGTCTCTTTATACAGTTTATTGTTATTCATGAGTTAAAATGCATGAGTTGGATTTCCTGCAGCCACATGAGCAGACCTTAGAAGCATCATGTTAGGCGGTAAAAAAGTGAGTTCCAGAGTGATAGGTTCAGTGTGATACCACTTATGGAAATTAAGAAGCACTCCAAACCTTGCTAGGTGTCATGTATGAGTAATTCATATGTGATAAAGTATGAACATATGTACGAGAAGAATACCCATCAATTTTAGGATAGCTCCTGCATCTTTGGAGGAAGGAAAAGGGAGACAAAGGGGACTGTGCCATGTTCGTAAGATTGTATTTTTTTTTTAAAGAATCCGACATGAACGTGGCCCTAAGTTCACATTTGCTATTCCTGGTGGTGGGTGCAAGGCTTTTGTTATATTACTCCTTATATTTTTCTGTATGTTTGAAATATTTCAAAATTGGGAAAAGGAAAGAAATTTCCCATGGCATTTCGCACACATTTACATGAGCAGTAACAGATATGGTGCTGTGATTTTCCATTTTCTGTGTCAGAATTTCCCTTCTTTGTATCTCCAACAGACTGCTTGTAAATGTCTTTTTCTTAGTTGCAGAAATATCATCCGGAGGGGCATTTTTCCAGCCAATTATTCCATGCCCTCCTGATCTCGTGACTCAGAGCAATCGATTAGTTGGTCTCCCTCATCCAGATATCTGGAAAAACCAGAGCATTCAAAGTAGGCTGCCCCCCAGACCTCCCCAGCACCTCTTCCCGGCGCGGGGGCTGGAGGGCTCACCTCTGTCCCGGAGGGCCTCCTGCCAAATGTCGGCTGCCCTTTTGCCCGGAGGGAAGGCCCAGTGTCTGGTTTACTTTCTTCTTTCTTTATCTTCCCCCAGAGTTTCCCTTGCAAAACCTTACTCCTTGGCTACTTTGATATCTCCAGCCTTTTTTATTCCCAACCTCTAGATTCCTCCAGTCTCTCTCATGATCCCACCAGCGCTAACCATTGGCACCGGGACCTGAGAATGTACATTTCTTTTTTTTTTTTTTATGTTTATTTATTTATTTTTGAGAGAGAAAGAGAGAACAGGGGAGGGGCAGAGAGAGAGAGAGAGAGAGAGGGAGACAGAATCCCAAGCAGGCTCCGCACTGTCCGCGTAGAGCCTGACGCGGGGCTCAAACCCACACACCGTGAGGTCCTGACCTGAGCTGAAATCAAGTCAGATACCCAACTGACTGAGCCACCCAGGTGCCCAGAAAATGTGCATTTCTAATAAGATCCCAGGTAATGCTGAAGCTGCTGGTACCGGGACCACACTTCTAGACCTGCTGTCCTACAAGGCTGAGCACAGGAGTATGGGGTTTGGGAAGGGATTCCTGCATCGTGCGAACTGTGCAACCTTGACCTTAAAAATCCCACTTCCTTAAAAGGAGTCCAGAAGATTTCCTGCTCTAAGAGCAAACGTGGCTTTACATCCCGGGGACGGGCACGGGCTACGCTGTAGGTACGACAAGCCCAGGGTCCATCCTGAGGTGCTGTACTGGCCTGGATGTTCTGTCCCTATTCTGAAAGCCCCCTGCCCACCAACCTCTAACCGTGCTGCTCCCAGCTCATGCAACGATCTGCTCCCCCTTCCCAGCCCCAAACCCTGCAGCTAAGGAGCACAGCCAGCAGGAGAAGTACCCACTACCCGTAGGGGCTCTCAAAGGGAAGAACCATGTCTGAGGGTATCCTTGGCAGAACAAGGCTTAGCTGCTGGGAAAGAAGAGATGGGGAAGGAGGAGTGGGAGAAGGAAAGGATAGAGTTGGAGGGTGGCGGAGAAGGGGGGGGGGGGCTGGTGGTCGGGCCTAGCAGCTTCCAGGGGACTAGGTCACACCCCAGATTGGGCAAAAATGAAAACACCAAGTGACAACTGTCCATGCCCCTGCTACTGACACAAGAGCTCCATTCTGGGAGCACGTTGGTCCTCCCGCTGCGACTACACAGGCCCCGTCGGCATGAAGCCACCTCTGGGAAGAACAAAGGAGGCTCTGTAGGCCCCGTGGGATGAGCAAGCTCACGGTGGAGAAAGGCAGGATTGATGCACGGCCGTATTGCCATACACGCTCGGGATATTATCACGTTGGTATATCGGACTATATGTCATTCGGATTCCAGGGTGTAATAACTCCAGGTGCACTTGACATTTCTATTCAAATGGTATTTTGGAGAAACTTACAGGTTTTCATTACTGGTAATTTCTCTGACTCCTTCTTCCCAGAGCCTGGCGTTCACGCTCAGCCTGCCCCCACCCTCGGCCGGCACACCCTCCGGTGCCCTCAACGGCTCCCCCTCTCAAGGACCGCTGCTGGGCCCCCATCCTCGCCTGCCGGGGAGGTGGCCTGGGAGGGGAGGAGATCGCTGAGAGGACGAATCCAGCACTTTGTCTCATTTTACAGGTGCAGAAGTAGCAGCCCAGAGAAGGAAGTGGACCCGTGCAAGGACACTCCGGCAGGGTGGCCCAGCGTGGATCAGAAGGATGCCTCGCCGGGTGCTGCTGGGGGACACCAGCCACCTGGAGAGACCTCCCATGTCATCGCGCGCTCTCCCCCTCTCTCCTGTTCCTTTCTTGACTTTCTTTTGCCCTTTCCAGGCCACTTCCCCCTCTCCTTCCTCCCTCTCCCAAAGGCTCAGCCTTTTAGCAGACTTACTCCTCCACCCCCACATCCTTGTTGACTTACTTCAACCCTCAGGCTCTCAGCACACCTCCCATCTGCTTGGGTGGGTTAGGTAGGGGGCACGCAACCAGGGCTGGTTTCAGTCAAACAGCGTATTGCCAAATGGACACATACACACAAATGCAGAGACATCACAATGCACAGGCAGCAAGCCGGTGCCTCCCCAGAGCTGACACTCCTAGGCTCAGTCGGGGGCCTGCCTTTCTAGGGCGGTGACCACTCCTTGTGGCCACTCTCTCTTCTCTCCACCATCCCTCTCAGCCGCTACAGCTCTCAGGACTGCTTCTCAAGGAAACTCTGGTTCTGTGGGAAAATCTGTAGACCTTGCCCTCCTAGAGCAGAGTCCAGCCCAGGGTCTCGCTGGTGGAGCGACCTAGAAGTGGAGCACTTTGGAGGCTGTGGGGTGCACTACCTCACTATGACCACACGATGCCACCCTTGAGCTGCACACACATTCCCCCCCAGGCATGTTGGGGGGCAGGTGGCCAAGCCAGGCCCAGCCAGCAGCTGGGTGGGAATGGGAGGTCAGGGTAGCACCAGGGGAGGGAGTTTCACAGTCACAGGCATTGGTCAGCCCTGCAGCCTTTGTCACCATCCTGCCTTCTCCCACTCACATCTGGCTGCATCTAGGGGGGTCTCAGTTGATCTCACTGAGACAATTGCTACAGGTCCCCATACACCCAGCCCTTCTTCCTGAATCCCCACAGTGAACCCACAGCCCCACTTAGGATCCTTCAGCACCTTTGAATTCAGTGTGGGCCACACACCAGTTCATGTGTTGGTGTTGGCTTAGACTTGCCTCTTGGCCGCTTCTGCATAAGGAAGGAAACTTCCTGCTGCCTTGTTTCTCGCAGGTTGTGGCTGTGGTGTGACCTGTAGCAGGTAGCAGGTCTGGGGAGGCCTCAGATCGTGTCCCCCACCTTGGGCTGCCCAGGCACAGTAGCTCCCCAGAGCTGGGTAGAAGGATTCCAGATAAGGAAATCCCCAGATAAAGAAAGCAAAGACCCTGTGTTCCTTTATTTTAAACTTCTCCACATTGTGTAGGTCCTGCTCTGTCCATCCCAATGTTCTCCCCTTTGGGAATGTTTCCTTGGGCCCTAACCCAGGCCTTGTATGTGGCCCTCGCCCTCTGCTCTGTCCCCTGTCCCCTAGGGGCGTCTGCTCTGTCCCCTGTCCCCTAGGGGCTGACGCCGTGTGAGTCTCCCCAGGGATGGTAACAAGCCCCCAGGCCAGCCGCCCCCCTCCCCTTCTCCGGGGTAAGCAATCCCACCTCCTGCCCCTAGAGGTCTCTGTATCCCGAAGTAAGCAACAATATTGACTGCTTAACTAAAGCAATGAGGATTTTATTGGAAGGATTTGGGGGTGGTTCGCCAGATTCAGGAGGGGGGCACTTGAAGGTCCAGGCTAAGAAAGGGCGGACGCTAGGCAGTTCAGGGGACGCAGAAGGCCCAAGCTCAGTCTTCTCTTTAGCACAGCTGCTGGGATCAGTTTGTTCCCAATCTTGCGTCCCTCCATCCAGGATTCCAATTCCCAGGCCTGTCTTGGGTCTCCTATCAGAGGGGGCAGGACAAGGCAAGGTGCTTTGAGTGACAATCTCACCAGGCGTGCCCATGGGGTGGGAGAGGCAATTCCCCAAAAGGAGCCCAGAGGGAGATAGATGGTCTACAAATAGGAGACAGCAGGCTGGGAGCTAAGCCACCAACACAGTGTCCACACCTTTAATCGAGCCACTCTTGTTTTTTCCTTACCTGATGGAACCTCCCACTAGACACTGTGCACAGATAAATGATTAAATGTGTAGCAGAGCACTGAGGCACAGAGGGGCTCAGCGTTTGTCCTGAGGCCAACCAGCAGCTCTAAGGGAAAGCTAGGTTGATGACTCCCACTTGTTGCTGTCCCTCGTCTGTGACACACCTGGACCCTTTGGGGGGGCATCACCCCTGTAGACAAGGCCTCCCGCAGATACTTTTTGGGGTAAGGGCTTCCTGACTACTGTTGAGAGGAACAGCAAGCCCAGACCGCAAAAAGATCCAAAGGAGACTGCAGCTCTCCTCCGGCAGGAGGGCAGGAGGGGAAGGTGGGTGCACCCCTCCAGGGCTCAGCTGGCTGGGTCCCTGGATCCGTGGGGAGGCAGAGCCAGGACCTGAAGGGAGGAGAGGGAAGAAGGGAGCTGAGAGCCCCAGGAAGCAGGTGGGAAGCAGAAATCCCATCGTAATCCCTCCCTCCACCCACCCAAGGTCACAACCTGGTTCTTACCTGGGGTTTGTAGGGGGCCTCCCCTGGAAGATCTGGGATCGCAGTGCACTCCCAGGCAAGGGACTGCTTGAACCTGCACCGGCTCCCCTTCAGGGCCCAAGCCTCCCCGGATTCTCTTTGACCTTGGAGCATTTTAGCCTCCTGCTGTGACTGAGGTGCAGTCAGATAGTCAATCTGACACGGGGTCCTTGTGAAGCCTCCATGCTTGCTGAGGGGCGGGCCCACACGGACCAAAGCACCGTCCTTGGTCCACAGCATCAGTGCGCCCAGCTCCCACTGGGGACTCCCCAGGAGTCACAAAACACCAGTCCCGAGAAGATGTCATCTTAGATGAGACCTCTGGGGACAGACCACTTTGAACTTGCCGGCATGGGCCTTCAGTCTGTTCTGACAACGCCTTCTGCTTTCAGCAGATGCTGTTGTTACCGGGAAGGCAGGGCTTGGAGGCGGTTCGAGCTGGCTTAGCCTGATGAAACGTCCCCGGCCCCTGTTCAAATGAGTAGCTCCACAAAGGTGGCAGACAAGCCCCTTCCCCCCATCTCAGTGCCCTCCTGCTTCCATAACAAGGGAAGTCAGCGAAACTTCCCAGAAGTCCCTGAGCCAGCCTGGCTTGGTACTTACCTGCCTTACCCGGAGGACCCCCCGGGGGCCGCAGTCACCCAGGAGCGGAGGAAGTCCTAGCACACTGAACCTTGTAGGTCCACAGAATGGGTGGCTTCGCCTGTGGGTCCACTGCAGAGCTCAGGATGGGATGGTTTGTGCTGGGCTTTTCCTGAAGGAGCCAAGGAGGCATTGGGTCCTGCCAGAGAAAGTGGGCCTCATGCCCTCCCAGACTTCCAACCCAGGCTTGTAAACAGAGGCCACCTGGAGACACCGGGCCTGCTCTGCAGGCTGGTCCAGGAGAGAGACCAAAATGTGAGACCGGTGGCCATAGATGAGAGCCTGTGGCCATGAGAGCCTGTGGCCACAGGGCAGTCTGTAGGGGAGAGCACTGCACGGCCAAGGCTCTGAGAGTGTCCTACCTGGACAGGTTTCCATGCTGCTGCTGCACGGGTAGGCCTGAGCTTCAGAGAGGCTGGGACTCGAGCTGGCTCTCAGGAGGAAGAGAAGGAGGCTCTTTCCTGCCCAGGGAGCAGGCCTCCCCTTCCTCGCTGCTGAGCCACTGGCCCGGGGAATCCAGACCCGGCGGTGACTCCAGGTGGCAGGCAGCTACATCTCGAGGACAGGGCCAGCTGTCTGCTTCGGGGGTCTTCATACGGGGAGAAGACGCCCCCGCTAGCCAGCTTTGAGCTTGGGCTTCTCCGGGGGCCCTCCGGCTCTGCCCCTCTCCCAGAAGGGTTCCCTCGGGATCTCTCTGGGGACTCCACTCCCTCCTGCCCCTCCTGCCCCACTTCCCCAGCTGCAGCCTGTGCCAGAACCAGCAAGAGGACAACACTGAGGTGGGGGAGGCACACTTGGTGGGTTGGAGCGGAACCACGCAGCCTTGGTGACTGGACCACACGCAGGCCCACAGGGAGTAAGCCCAGGCCCTCCCCACTTGCACAGGGCTCCTCCGCCCGCTGCCCACCGCCCACCGCATCCTAGGGTGCTCGGTCTTTGGCATCACTGAAGGCCCCCTCCTCCAAGGCTCCGCTGACGCCTGCGTTTAAGGCTGCTCCCTTGTTTCTCACGGAGACCTGAGGAAGTAGATGCAGGTAACACCCCCTTCCAGGGGAGGGAGCTGAGACTGACCTGTTTAACTGCAGCGAGTGAGTGGCTGAGACCCAGCTTCAACTGGACCTTAAAGCCCATGCAGCTCTTTCTGCCCTTTGCCTCCAGGATACAGCCCGGCTAGACCACTGTGATGGTCCCTTCCATCCCTTCCTTCCCAGTCTCTCCCCTCCTCCCACTAGGGCAGTTTCTGCTGCCTTCCAGTCTCAGGGCAAGCTCTGTACCTCAGTTTCCCCACCTCTAAAGTGGGCATAACACCCTGTGTCTGGGTCAGATGGAAACGTCTCATGCTCCTGCTACCAAATCTTTCTGCCTGCTTCCACCTGCCCCCACCCGGGACCCTTGAGCTCCTCCCCTTCTGATCTATGGTGAGCCACCTGCTCCTGCCTAACGACTCACCGCTCCCCTACACCTGAATCCCGCCCCTCAGACCGCCCCATGGATGTCAGCGGGCTATCACCTGCTCCCTACGGGATGGTCAGTGCTCCCCTCCCAGGTATCGCCACCCTACAACAGCCCTCCCGTGGCTGCACAGTTGGAGAGCCTCTAGCTACTGCCCATCTTGAAGGCAAAACTCCTCAGAGTGTATTTGCTACTCCACCGCCCCCCCCAACCCTGCACTCTCTCCTGAACCCCCTGCAATCACTTTTGTCCCCAGACCACCCCTGTCAAGGTCACGTGATGTCCACACTGCCAGGCCCTGTGGTTGATTCTCAGAGCTCATCTCACTGACCTACGGACAGCCTTGGACACAGTCGGTCACTCTGTCCTCCTGGAGACACCTTCTTCCTGGGCTCCAGGAATGCCCTCCCTGCACCTACTGCCCCACTGGCCGCTCCTTTCTGGTTGCATCCTGAGTGTTGACCGCTCCTCATCTCTCTGCCCCCCAGTTCCAGAGCATCCTGGGGGCCTGGAGGGCAGCCCTGTGTCTCTGCTCTCCCTCTACACTCAGCCCTAAGTGAGCTCGTCCGAGGCAACTGTGCCTCCCCACCGTGCGCCCCATTTCCAGTCAGTCCCAGGCTCTGCCTCCAAAAGTGTCTCTGAGCGTGCACGCCGACCCCCAACACCAAGACTGGCCGAGCTATTCTGATCCCGGGTCCTCACCCCTCTGGCAATAAGCTGTGTATGTTGCTGAGATTCTCACCTTCCCAGGGTCCCTGTTTGGATCTGGAGAGCATGAAGAATGAGATGGCTCAGAGGAAGAGGGCTTCGGCTTCTCTCTCCTGCTCCTGCTTGTGTCATGCAGGCTGTTGGACCAGCTCCTCTGAAATGCTTTGCTTGGGCCGCTCTCCTGCTGAAGGGAGAGGGTGACACCCACCGGCAGGGTGGGGGTGGGGAGGCTGGAGCTCCTACTGTCCTGCCGGCCCCTCTGCCTGGCACACTGCCCAGACGGGACCGACCCTTCGCTCAGATTCCTCAATCCCTTTCCTGAATCCCCCAGCACAGGCCTCGGGCCATTGATTTGCCCCTCACTTGTTTACTTGGCAGATGTCAACTGAGTGCGCGCAGGGATGAGCCAACCTGAGCCAACCGTGGACTCTGCCCTCTGGGAGCTCCCAGCCCAGAAAGGAAATACAGATGTGGCCTCCTGGATGCCCTGAGTCCCTCAAACAAAACTCAGCCTGCACCGAGCTCATCGGCCTCCCTGGGAGCCCCACCTCCTTCCTGGGACACCTCTGCCAAGGGCACCGGCGCAGACAGTGTTGGGCAAGGCGGGCAGCGATGGGTGCCTGGGGAGGGTTCCAGGGCTGCGGGGGTGCCCGGGCTGGGTGGGGGTGAGGACAAGGAGCCTGGGAGGCTTCATCACAGAGGCCTTGGGGGAGCAGCGCTGGGGAGAAAGGCCAAAAGTTGTCTTCAGGCTGAGGAGCTGGCAATGCTCCAGCAGGCTGTGGGCAGCCCCTGAGGTTTTGAGTAGAAAAAAATCTGCGAAATGATGGAGCAGGGGGAGGCACGGGGTGGGGGTGGGGGGCGGGTAGTCAGAGGCTTTACAACAATTCTGCTGAGAGATAATGGGGACCCGACCCGAAAGGTGGGGGGCTGAGGCAGCAGATTCATGACAACGTAATAGGTTGTCTGGGAGGCTGGGAGAGGGGTCCCGGCCGCGAGGACGGAGGGGCCAACAGGGAATGCTAGGCGGTTGGATCACTTATAACACACGGTCCGATCTAATAAACAGGTGTGGAAGCCCCACCACATTCAGGGTCACCTTCGCCTCTCAAGGTGTACGAGTTGACAGTGACCGTGATATGTGAAGGGCAGAAGGGACAGAGGGAGGCGGAAATAGAAGCTGGAGGACACCCAGAGAGGAGAAACAAAGTGGGGGGAAGGGAGGGGTGCATGCAGACACCTCCTGCATGCTCTAGTTTGGTGTGTGGAGGCCGCCAGGACACAGGTCCCGCAGCCCCGGCTGGGCCGAGGGGGTCAGCAGGAGGGCAACCTTGCCCGGCAGCTTCGAGGGCAGGAGGGGCGTCCGGCCCGGGGAGGGGGCGGGGGAGGCAGCACAGTGCCCTGGGGTAGGGCGGGGTCTTCCCATTTGACAGGTTGGCTGTGGGAGTGTCACTGCGCCCCTCTCAAAGGTCAGCACTAGCGCCCCTTAAACAGGAGAGTTTCAGACACACAAGGGATCCTCACGCAGGCACCTCCACTTCCTCACCCTCATTTCAACTAGGTCTCAATTTCAAACTGCGAAATGCATTTTGAATCCACCCATGTCCTGCCCCCATGACCTTGTGGATCACAGTAGCCTCCCACCTACGCACTCCACACCCACTCGCCTCTCCGCAGCCACAGTAATCTTATTTAAATGTAAATTTCAAGTCCCTCCCCTGCTGAAAAAATATCCTTAAGTGGTTTCTTGCCACCCATTAAAACTCCATCACCTGCCCCTCCCTAGCCCCCAGGGCTCCTCCTGCCTCAGTCTGTCCCTCTCCCCACACTGGCTTTCTTCCAGCTCCTTGAACCACCGAGCTTGCCTCGGGACCTTGCCCTTGTCTGTCCCCTCTGCCGGGAGCGCCCGCCCTGCTGCTCCGCCTGGAGAACCCCCCCCCCCTTCTCAGCCTGCGGCTCGGAGCCTCGTTCTCTCTCCCTCTAACAGACCTTCCCTGAGCCCCCAAGTGAAATCCACTGTGGGGTCTGTTGCATAGCACCCCGAACTTCTTCCCAGCACTTCATGTCCTTTTGTAAATATATATTTATGAGCGTGATTTGTTGTTTGCTTGCTTAATGTCTGCCTGTCCCACTGGACTGTAAACCCCTGAGGACAGACGTCTTGTCTGTCTTGTTGGCTGTTGTATGCCCAGCACCCACAGTCGGCGTTGATGGAATAGAGCAAGGAAGAAACGAGGGAGGGAGGGAGGGCTGTGTTTTCCTGCGACAGCTGTCACCACCCCAGATGACCCCCGCTTCCCAGAGAGTTCCAGGAGATGGCATCCTCACATACGCGTCCGATCTATACCCACGCCAAGAACTCCGGCTAAACGTGAGGCATTTTTACATTGTGACTTCCTCACCTGCTGAACCACCTTTCATGTCTTGTTTCATTTTATCTTCATATTTCTATTTTTTATTTTAATTTTATTTATTTTTTTATTTTGGAGAGAGAGAGAGAGAGAGAGCATGAGTGGGGGAGAGGGGCAGAGGGGGAGAGAGAGAGAGAGAGAGAGAGAGAGAGAGAGAATCTTAAGCAGGCTCCATGCTGAGTGTGGACCCTGATGTGGGGCTCGATCCCACGACCCTGTGAGCCTGACCTGAGCTGAAATCAAGAGTCAGACGCTCAACCGACTGAGCCCCCCCAGCGCCCCTTAGCTTCATACTTCTTGATTTGTCTCCTGCTTGGTAACGAGCTGTCCCTTGTCATTCTCTCCCTTTAATATTCACATTTTCCTCTCTCATGTTAGAATAAAAATATTTCTTATTCAAGTTTTACTCATTAATTTATGGACCATTCTTTTTTTTATCAGCGCAGTAATAATATTTTCTGGTCGATTGTAAGTTCTTATTGTCCTCATAGTTTCATTAACCATAAAATGAAACTAAATAGAGTAACAGTTGTTTAACATCTGAGTCTTATTCTCATTCAGGAAATAATTTAGATAAAAATAACTATTGTATACCCTGAATAGTGCATGAATTGAGGTGCTGCAGTTTATAGAATTTCATTCTATAAATAATCTTAGAGTTTCCTGATTTGTTTCTTTCTGATGCTAATAGAAATCCAACCTCCTACACCCACTCTACCCATCTGAATTCTGTCTCCGGGAACCTGGACCCTGAGGACAGGGCCTCAAAATCTGAAAGCCGTCACACCGGGGCTCTCCAGGATCTGACCGCAAGGAGAAAGAACGTTTCTCCAAAGGTCAGATGTCCACGTGTGCAAAGAGATCCCTCTCCTTCGCGTTTCCAGGTGGAGACCAGGCCCGGGAGCATCGCCCTCCGAACTTAGCGGGAGCAAGAAGCAACATAAAATGGCACAGGTGGGAATATGCGGCTCCCTAGGAGGGGTCCGGGAAGTTGTGCTATTCGGCCTGCCTGGAGAGGCCCTTGGAGATGGACTGGGGCTCGGAACTGAGGGCGCTGATGTGTCCAAGTAACTGGGAGCTGGTGGTCAGTAAGTAGAAAAGCTAGTCTGGAGGGAATCTGGAGGCAGGGAAATGGGAACAGAAGCTCAGGCCAGTTTTCCGGCTCCTGAGGGAGGAGGCCTGCTTCCAGAAGAGGGAGGGCCCATCCCCTCGCTCTGGCTCCGGACCCCGTCACCACACTGTGATCTCCTTCTAGGCTGCCAGGAAGTCTTCTGGTGACCAGCACAGCCTCCTGGGCTGCGGTTCTTGACTCGGCAGTGGGCGGTTGCCGAACAAGAGTATGTCAGGCCCTGGAAAATTACTGCCGACCCCTCTCCACCCACGGTCAGGGAATAAACCTGCCTTTGGGTCTTCTCTACTATTAGTGAGCTGGGACCCCCGGCCCCTATGCTGCCTGGGAGGCTGGATCGTGTTTCTTACTCTGCTAAGGTCATACCCAGACTCGGGGCCCAAAGCATAGGCCCATGTGAAGCCCTGAAGAAAAACCAGCCACTGCCCTGGTCCCCTGTCCCCCTCCCTCGCTTCCCTTCCCTCCTCCCCGCCCCCCCCCCCACCTCACTTGCCTTCTGGTGGAAGATCTCTAGGCCTTTGTCTTCCCCCTTCTGTCCTCACCTCTCTTTTTCTCTGCCTGTCTCCCCATCAAGACTACCTCCCGTGGGAATTTGATTTTCTTCTTCCTCAGGCAGCAAATAAAGGCAAGGGAGGAAAAGGCAGTGAGGAAAATGAAAGGGAAGGTATTTGCCACCTGGTCCCCATCTCAGGTCTACAGGGTGAGCAGACCAGGGCAGCACTGGGAGGGACACTTGGAGCCAGCAAGGCCAAAGTGCACTTGCCATCTGCTGACAGCCACAGCCTGACTGTGGTGTGAGGGAAGGAAGACCGGACCCTCACAGGTGTGGGTGAGGGAAGGGTTTGGCGTGGAGAGTAATGCTGACCCCTGACCTGGGGCAGAGAAGGGGGAAAGCTGGCCTTGGACTTCTGCTGGCAGCACGAGGGAGTCTCTAGGACTGGACTTACCCTCCTGAATTCAACAATGAAACACATGAAGCCACTGCTTTCAGTCACTGGGTGACAGACAGGCAGCACAGAACTGTCCTTATTGACAAAAAAGACATATATGAGGGGCGCCTGGGTGGCTCAGGCGGTTAAGCGTCCAACTTCGGCTCAGGTCCGAATCTCACGGTTTGTGAGTTCGAGCCCCGCGTCGGGCTCGGTGCTGACAGCTCAGAGCCTGGATCCTGCTTCGGATTCTGTGTCTCCCTCTCTCTCTGCCCCTCCCCAACTTGTGCTCTCTCTCTCTCAAAAATAGATAAGCAGTTAAGCAGTTTATTTTTTTATTTTATTTTTTTAAATTTTTTTTTTCAACGTTTATTTATTTTTGGGACAGAGAGAGACAGAGCATGAACGGGGGAGGGGCAGAGAGAGAGGGAGACACAGAATCGGAAACAGGCTCCAGGCTCTGAGCCATCAGCCCAGAGCCCGACGCGGGGCTCGAACTCACGGACCGCGAGATCGTGACCTGGCTGAAGTCGGACGCTTAACGGACTGCGCCACCCAGGCGCCCCAGCAGTTAAGCAGTTTAAAAAAAAAAAAAGGAAGAGGACATTTGGATACACAGAGACACCTTGCTCTGGTATTTCCAGTCTCCATAACTGTAAGCAGTCACTTTCTGTCAAGCCAGCCTGTGGTACTTTGTTATGGAAGCCTTAGCAGAGGAAAACGACACATAGAGAGGGTCCTGGACGGAGAGCGTGGCATCTACGGGGTCTCCCCAGGGAGCTCGGTTGAGGACTGGGCTGCTCTGCACAGGGCGGGACTCCACAAAGCCCAGCAGGGTGGCTGCTGTCCTGAGCTACTATGGGTGCTGCAGGGCTTATGCACAGGATTCCAGTCCAGCAAAAAGCAGAGAGATCTCAGGAAGGACTTGATCATTCGGGTGTGATTCCAGAAAGGGACCACCTTAGGGCTAACAAGCATGCCATACTCTAAGACAAAAGCCCCCCCCCCCCCCCAAAAAAAAAAAACCACGGGAAAGAAAAGTACCAGCCTGGTAGGACCAAGAGGATCCATCTATAATGTCCACTAGGACAAAACTCAACACTCTTTAAAGGAAGAAAACACAGACTAGGCCACCTACAGCGTCTCATCCGTAACGTCCAGCAAACAATAAAAAAACCATTTTAGACGGGGGAAGAAACAGGGAGCGAGCAGATCCGGATGCCAGCTGGGCTTTGGGGAAGAGTGGACCTCCCCGAGGCGAGCCACCTGAGGGGAAGGAAACTTCGGAGCCCACAGAGAGCTGAGGGGGCTGTGGGGCAGGGCAGAGGGGAGAGCAGAGAGGCGCAGGTATTTACCCATATTGGTTAGGAGTTTACAGGTCAAGGGAAGGGACACGGAAGGACTGTAGCAGCCGAAGAGGATGGTGGGTGAAGGCGCTGCTGGGTGGAATGCACTTCTGCTTCTGGAAGATGGAGAAGCAATCCCTGCTCTGCCCACTACCAAGCACCGCCGGGAGAGCGGGGTGGGAAGGCCCCTTGCGAATGCTTGAGGAGCTTGGTGTTCTCACCCATCAGGAGTTTTCTCAGGAGCTCGGGAGCAAGGGAAGCTACTGAGGGCTCCAGCCTCTACTCGGGGACTGCGGATGGGGGTCCCAGGGTGGGGAGCCCTTGGATTTAAACCTTACAGGTTTTGAGGCATCATCCAGTTATGCTCAGACGTGCTAGGAGAGGCAGATAGGGAAAGGGAGAGTATGATTGAATCTCGGAAAGAAAACGATTTTCGTCGTGTGAATTACTCTTTTCCATGTGCTATGCAGGGCACGTCCCTAAGCCACCTCATTCAATTCATCTTCAGAATGTAGTTATCGTGTGGTATAATTATTCCCATTGCACAGGTGAGGAAACTAAGGCTCACAGGGGTCAAGAATCTTGCTCGAGGCCATATAGATGGTGAGTGGCAGGATTAGGGTTTATATCCAGATGTTTTACACCGAGGTCCACACCCATTTCAGGCTCCCTCCCGGCCTCTTAGGTTAGGACTGGCGCGGTGGTTACAGGATTGGACGAGAGGGCTCAGAGGGCCAGGGTATTAGCGGTCTAGAAGGGGCTTCCCAGACATGACCAGCTGGGGAAAAGCAGACTGTGAAGTGAGAAGGTGAAGGAAGCCCCATTCTCCACTTGGAATGAGACCCTGAAGTAATGGTTTTTAAAAATTGGGATCACAGAGCCCTTTGGGAAGATAGAAACTAGACTGTCACCTCAGAAAGGGTGTCTCAACTTTTCACGGTAGTCAGGGGTTCATGGCTCCCCCCAGTCAACCGATCCACGCGGGGGCTGAGCCCAGGACTGGATTTACCACTGAAGGACTTCTTTTCCCAGCTGCTGCCACCCTGACAGTCCCCATCCTTCTTCCAGAATTGTCCTTGACTGAAGAGCGTTCACCTTGCCTAGTCCTGTCTCCTTCCCAAGGCAAACCGCATCAGCTCCTGACTCGGGACAGCTCTGAAGGGCCCTCCCTCCCGGGTGTGGATCTGAGAGCACTCCCTAATAAACCTCCCAGGATCAGCTTCCTGCAGAACCCAGCGGGGGGGGGGGGGGCTCCGCCAGTGACACATAGACTCTTTTTTTTTTTTCCGCACGTAAGAAATCTGAAAATAGACAGTCACTTGCCCAAGGGTACAAGCGCTAACAATGGTACGCTCGGGATTTGAACCCAGTCCGTCAGAAGCCAATCCCATATCTACTATACCCCTCTTTCATTTGTGAGGGGGCAGCCCCCAAAGAACATGCCAGGAAGGAGAGACAGGGCTTGAACCATTATGAAACGGAGACAGAGCTCCTTGGTCCTACCTGGAAGGGTGTTCCATCCCTGTGCAAGGCCACATTCAAGTCTGGACACTTTACCAAGCCACCCAGAGGCTGCCTTCAGCAGGGAGGGCAGAGGGAGGCCCCTGGGCTCAGCGCTTGCAAAATGGGGAAGGCGGTGCCTACAGGTCACACCCTCTCTGGAAGGCAGGCTGCTGTCCCTCTGGGGACCTGGGCGTATGTATACCCCAACCCTGACGGCATCAGCTGGGGCCCCACTCGGCTTCATTCTCCTCAGGAGGACATGTCAGGCTCAGTCACAGGGCTCAGGGTGAGTCGGCGTTCTCCTCCCTCCCCACTGCAGCCTTCACACACCCCATCCCTCCTCTGCAGGGTGGCCTGCCAGCCGACCACCCCCCTCCTCCCTGCCACCCCCCAGCTGCCTGCACACTCCCTGCACTCGCTGAGACCTCTGTCCCAGCTCCCTGTCTCCCCGTCCACTCCCCGGCTTCATTTGGGGTGTCCTCAGTTTCCTTGCGGCAGGCTCATTCATCAGGCCAGCCTCCTGGGCTTGGACATGCTCATCCGCCGGCCTTTCACCCCCGGCTCCCCTTGGGCACTCATACCCTCGGCTGGCCCCCAGCTGCCCTGTCCCCACCAGTCCCCCGGCTCCGGGTCACCAGGCCAGCAGCTTCACTGCCCTGCCCGGCCGGGCCTGCTTGCCAGACCACCTGAACCTCTCCCTAACAGCCCCCGTGTGGGGAGCAGGGTCTCGGGTGCCCTCCCCCATCCCCACGTTCCCCCCACATCAGAACATACTCCCTGTGGTCCCAACATAACGTCCCGACGGCACAGACTTTTTGTAACTGTCAAAAACGTGGCAGAGCATGAAATCAGTTACGTAAGTTATCTGGCTCTAGCCATGCTGCATTCTGTTTGTTTGCGACAGGGCAAAAGTGGAAATTTTTGCCTCAAGGTGGAGACCAAAACAAAGACAAATGATATGGGCCGTCTCAGGGAGGGACCAACTTGTGTATGTCCTCCCAGCTCCTTCCTGTCACCACTGCTGACTTGGGGGACCTGCTCAGCTCTGTGGCCCCATCTTCTGCTTTCACAGTCACCCCTCAAGAGCCCAGCCTTGTGTGGGCCCCACGATCCTATTCTGCCCCCTCAGAGCTCCTAGGAAAAATAACTACATAATCTTGCAAACTGATGCCACAAAAAATCCAGGTCTTTAACCTCAGGGGGCCTAGGCATCTCACGATGATCCTTTGATTTGCCTGTTTCTCTCAGCGACTGTTCTGGGCTTTCACGATCTGCCTTCAGCCCTCACCCACCAACACGGGAAGACAACCTCACTTCCTTAACCCCCATGACAACTGAGGCCCTCAACCATAACCTGCTCCATCTGATTTGGCCCTACCTCACCTGCCCTGCCTTCTTTCCCAGCAGCCTCTGCGGGGGCTGCCCCTCTCCCTGCTCCCAGCCGCCTGGCCCCTGGTGTGTTGACCCCGCTGCCTGTGCTCTCCGCCCAAACCTATGGGCCAGTCACATCCTCTTTCTCTTAACTCCTCAAGTTCTTCCTCTCCCCTGGCTGTGTCCCCAAAGCCCAGTAATATGCTCAAAACACAGAGTTCCTTATTTCTGAGTCTCTTGTGCTTCTGTTCTCTTTCCTCCCCTTCTCAGCTAAGCTTTTCGAAAGAGTAATCTGCTGCCTCGCACACCAACTTTAACGGGAAAAAATATTACAAATAGAATCCAGCAGAAGAGTAATAAAAATAGTATAAATGACAAAGTGAAGTTTATTCCAGGAATTTGAAGACGGTCATTAAGAAATCTATTAATGCAGCTTATCTCATGAGTAGATTAAAGGAGAAAATCGTATTATCATTTGGTGGATGCCCAAAGGCATTTGACAAAATATCATATATATATATGTATATGTATATGATACATATACATATACATATATATTTTTTCAGAACCCTCTTAACAAACTAGGAATAGAGGGGTAATTTCAAAGTGGGATAAAAAACAAATCTATACCAGCAACTAATGTCATGCTTAAAGATGAAACACTACCCCACGACTACACAAGGATGTCCTTGATTACAGCTATCATGAAATACTGTGTGTAAGTTCTAGTCAACTGCGAGGAAAAAAGAAAACCAAGCGATAGAATTATTGGAAAGAGAGTCAAAAACCTGATGGACTCTGTAGAAAACTTGAGGATCAAGTGAAAATTATTTTTCAATTAATTAATTAATTCTTTTCATTTATTTTAGAGAGAGAGAGAGAGAGCTTGGTGGGGGGGAGAGGGGACAGAGAGAGAGAGAGAGAGAGATAGAGGGAGAGAGAGAACCTTAAGGAGGCTCCATGCTGAGCATAGAGCTCCATTCCATAACCCTGGGATCATGACCCGAGCCGAAATCAAAAGTCAGATAGATGCTCAACTGACTGAGCCACCCAGGCACCCCTCAAGTGAAAATTATTATAATTAATTTTAAAAAAAAATTTTAATGTTGGGGCGCCTGGGTGGCTCAGTCGGTTAAGCGTCCGACTTCGGCTCAGGTCATGATCTCCCGGTCGGTGAGTTCGAGCCCCGTGTTGGGCTCTGTGCTGACAGCTCAGAGCCTGGAGCCTGTTTCAGATTCTGTGTCTCCCTCTCTCTGACCCTCCCCTGTTCATGCTCTGTCTCTCTCTGTCTCAAAAATAAATAAAACGTTAAAAAAAATTTTTTTTTAAATTTTATTGTTTATTATTTTTGAGAGAGAGAAAGACAGAGCATCAGAGGGGGAGGGGCAGAGGGAGAGGGAGACACAGAACCCGAAGCAGGCTCCAGCTCCGAGCCCGACGCGGGGCTTGACCTCACAAACCGCGAGATCATGACCTGAGCGGAAGTCGGACGCTCAACTGACTGAGCCCCAAATTATGATAATTAATAAGAGAGCTTAATAAGGCAGGTAATTACAAAAGAAATATAGAACAATTTATTGGCTTTTTATATAGCAGTAACAACCAGTTAGAAAATATAATGGGGAAAAGGGTTGCATTCACAATAGCAACCAAAATGTAAAGTATTAGGGAGGAATCTTAACAAGAAGACTGCAGGACTTTCATGAAGAAAAGCTCTCACACTTTACTCAACAATTCAGATAAACAGGGGGCCATACTTGGCTTCAAGATAAGAAGACTCGATACCGTAAAAGTGTCAATCTTCCTCAAACTCGTCTGTACATTTCCATAATTGTAATCAAAATCTCAATTGTGTCTTTGAATAGAAGTTGATAAAATAAATTTCACATTAATTTGGATGAACACATGTGAGGAGGTACATAAGAAAATTTGAAGAGAAACAAGCCTGAATGTGAGCGTCCCCTGACACTTGTCACGTCAAACACGAACAAACACATCTCAAAGCTATGTAATTGTGGCAGTAAGGTATCAGTGTCAGAAAGAACAGGCAGGTCAAAGGAATGGAACGGAAAATCCGGTCGGTCTTCCTAGTCGGTGGGGGAAAGAATGTGCAATTCAAGAAGTGGTGCTGGGATTTCATGAAGACTGTTTTCTGAGTGGATGTGACTTACTGAAACGTTAAAAATGTCCATATGTCAAAGACGCTATGTAATTAAAATATTTACAGATGACATTATATGATGACTGGGATTTGCTTCAAAATAATGGGAGGGGGAGTGGGAAGGATACAGATGAATCAAAACCAGCTGAATGTTGATAATGGTTGAAGCTGGGTGACGGATATGCAGAGGTGCACTTTACTATTCGGCCTTTTTTTTTTTTTTTTAAGTTTGTTTATTTATTTTGAGAGAGAGAGAGAGTGAGTGAGCCAGCACGTTAGTGGGGGAGGCCAGAGAGAGAGAGAGAGAGGGAGAGAGAGAGAATCTCAGGCAGGCTCCACACTCACCACCGAGCCCCACACGGGGCTTGATCCCACGGATGGTGAGATCACGACCTGAGTTGAAATCAAGAGTTGGATGTTTAACCGACTGATCCACCCAGGTGCCCCTCAGCCTTCTTTTTTTTTTTTAATTTTTTTTTTTCAACGTTTATTTATTTTTGGGACAGAGAGAGACAGAGCATGAGCGGGGGAGGGGCAGAGAGAGAGGGAGACACAGAATGGGAAACAGGCTCCAGGCTCTGAGCCATCAGCCCAGAGCCCGACGCGGGGCTCGAACCCACGGACCGCGAGATGGTGACCTGGCTGAAGTCGGACGCTTAACCGACTGCGCCACCCAGGCGCCCCCCTCAGCCTTCTTTTATATATGTCTGAAAATTTCCAAAAGAAAACGTTTTAAACATTATACACATTCAAATAAAAATTTCAAATAAAAAAAAATATTTGCGATATGACACACAAATTTCCGAAATGTGTAAATTGCTCTTAGAAAGGAATACAAATGCTGACCGTCCCAGTAGGAGAATAAGCAAGGTTTATAAATCAGCAATGACTGCATAAAAGATGTTCAATTCCACTGATAATCAAAGAAATGCAATTCTTATTTTTTAGAAATGAGGTTTGCAGGGTGCCTGGGTGGCTCAGTCGGTCAAGCGTCCGACTTCGGCCCACGTCTGGATCTCACGGTTTGTGAGTTCGAGCCCAGCATCGGGTTCTGTGCTGACAGCTCAGAGCCTGGAGCCTGCTTCGGATTCTGTGTCTCCCTCTCTCTCTGCCCCTCCCCTGCTTGTGCTGTCTCTCTCAAAAATAAACATTAAAAAATTTTTTTAGAAATGAGATTTGCTTTTCCACCTATAACAATAGCAAAGATTTAAAAGATTGTTAGTGCTTAAGGCAGGGTGAGGAGGCCTCTCCCATATGGGGTAGAGGGTAGACTGTTCCAAGCACTCTGGGGGCAATTTGACGAGAGGCCTTTAAAATATGCTTATACGTTACTCAACAATTCAATTTTGAAAGAATTTTTCTTAGAGATAGACATATTCACGTTCACAAAAATGTTCATACATGGCTGTTTACCACATTATTGCCTACAGCCATAAAACATTGGAAATCTCCCAAATATTGGTTAATAGTTAGCTTACATGAGTTATGAGACATCCACACATTCAAAATGATGATGTATTTATGATGCCAATATCAGGTTTAATGTTATGTAAATATCATTATGATACAAATATCACGTTTAATGATATGAAAAGAGATGCTATTGAGTGAGAAAAATCATATTAAAAATAGTGCACAAAGTAGAATACCATTTCAAAAAAAAAATGTGTCAGAAAAAAATGTCTGCAAAAACTTATACCAAGTGTCCGTTATGATTTCAGAGTGGTAAGACTGAAGGTGCTGTCATGGTTTTTTGACCTCTTTCTGTATTTTCTAATTCTTTTTTTGTGAGAAGCAAATATTACTTTTATAATTGGAAGAATACAATTATTTCTGTTTAAAAAAAATTTTTTTTTACATTTACTTATTTTTGAGAGACAGAGAAATGGAGCACACGTGGGGAGGGGCAGAGAGAGAAGGAGACATAATCCAAAGCAGGGTCCAGGCTCTGCGCTGTCAGCACAGAGCCGGACGCGGGGCTCAAACTCACAAACCGTGAGTCATGACCTGAGCCATAGTCGGATGCTTAACCGACTGAGCCACCCAGGTGCCACACTTTATTTCTGTTTTTTTAAAAAAGGAAGGAAAGAGGAAACGTAGATAGGAAAGAAGGAAGGAAGGAGGAAAGGAAGGAGAGAAGGGAGGGAAGGAAAGAAAGAAGGGAGGAAGGAAGGAAGGAAGGAAGGAAGGAAGGAAGGAAGGAAGGAAGGAAACATGTGTCTTGTGTGTTCTTCCAAAGCTGCTTTGTGTCTATACAAAATACATGTTTATCTTTTTAAACGCAAATGGCAGGCAGCATGCTTTACAAATTGTCCTGCCCTTGCTTTTTCCCCTTGTCCATACATCCTGGTTACACCAACCCAGGCTCTCATCAATACACATGAGTGGTCCCCCGTCCTTGCCAAGACAACGATGCTATTTTTGATCTTTGCTGAGTTTTAATGGGTAAATAAATGTGATTTTAACTTGCATTTTCCTTATTATAAGTGAGGTTGAACATCTCACATGTATAAGACCAATGAATTTTGCTTTATAAAACTTTACTCTTATCCTTTGCCCATTTTTTCTAAATTTTTCATGTTTATATTGATGGATAGTGACTCTTTCTGCAGAAAAAGTAAGCATCTGTCTGCCATATATGTTTGCAGATGTCTTTTTGGAATTTGTGATTTGTCATTTGATCATGCTAGTATGTGATTTTTCCATGCAGATGTATCTTACTTTTGCATAGTTGATTTACTATGTAATAGATGTGAGATAGTCTTTTGTCGTATAAGTTCTCTCCCTCCTCCAAGGTATTTATTTGTTTATATATATAATTACACAATACTTTGTGATGCTCCCTATTTTATTCTAGTGGCTTCATGCCTTCAGTTTTTTTTTTTAATTTCTTAAAATCTTTTTTGTTTTTGAAAGAGAGAGTGTGTGAGCAGGGAAGGGGCAGGGAGAGAGGGAGACACAGAATCCGAAGCAGGCTCCAGGCTCTGAGCTGTCAGCACAGAGCTTGACCCGGGGCTTGAACTCATGAACGGTGAGACCGTGACCTGAGCCGAAGTCAGATGCTTAATCGATTGAATCACCCAGGCGACCTTCATGCCTGTTTTAACTTGTACACACTTGCTGCGTTATTTTGATGTAAAGAGTGAAGTAGGAATCAACTTTTAGTCATTGAACCGTCTGTCTTTTCCCTTCTAATATGAAATGTTATTTTCTGTTATTCTAAATTCTCACATAACTTTGTGCCTGTGTCTGACCCCTTTATTCTGCTCTATTGATCTGACTGAATATTCTCCAATACCTTTCCATTTTAATTATGTTTACACATGAGGTTGAGCTGATCTCTTCTCAAGGCTCCTTTTTATGAGAATTTCCTGGCCACTTGTGTATGTTTATTGTTCCATATGAATATGAGAATAAGCTTGTCTGGCTTTAAGAAAAAAAAATCATCTAGATATTTAAAAATGCAGCATAATTTAGGAAGAATTAACATCTTTAGAATGCTTAAGATCAACATTTCCAATTCAAGAAGGAGGTTTTTCACTCTATTTGGTAAGTTCTCTTATTGTATTCCCCAAAAAGTTTTAAAATTCTTCATATGGACCTGTCCTTTTATTGCTATTACAACTGGGTTTTCCCTTCCATTATATATATATATATTTTTTAATTTTTTTTAACGTTTATTTATTTTTGAGACAGAGAGAGACAGAGCATGAACAGGGGAGGGGCAGAGAGAGAGGGAGACACAGAATCTGAAACAGGCTCCGGGCTCTGAGCTGTCAGCACAGAGCCCGACGCGGGGCTCAAACTCACGGACCGCGAGATCGTGACCTGAGCTGAAGTCGGACGCCCAACCGACTGAGCCACCCAGGCGCCCCTGCTTCCATTATATTTTTTAACTCCTGGTTGTTTTATATAGGAATGTTATTAACTTACCATTTTATTTATTTATTTATTTGAGAGGGAGAGAGTGGGGGGTGGGGTAGAGTAAGAGGGAGAGAGAGAGAATCCCAACCAGGCTCCATGCTGTCAGCATAGAGTCCAAGGTGGGGCTCGAACTCACTAACCAAGAGATCATGACTGAGTGGAAACCAAGAGTTGGACGCTTAACCAACTGAGCCAACAGGTGCCCCTAACTCGCCGTTTTAATTTTGCATCAGCAATCCCATAGAATTCTTATGATTTGCACTTTTTTGCATTGATTCTCCTGGGTTTTCAAGTTATGTAATCACATCATTTTACGTTACTGATACAATTTTACTTCCTGTTTTCTAATTTGGTGCTTCATTCTTTCCCTTATTTAACTGCTTTAGTTAACACTTAATCTAACTGCTCCTTGGTCTAATGGGAATCTTTCTATAGTTTTATCATTAAGCTAGATGATGGATTTGCTTTGAAATAAATAGGAAAATGATCAAGACACAAAATAGGTATATCACAGAAGAGGAAATAAAAATGGCTCATGAATATATGAAAAGATGCTCAACTTATCCAGGGCATTATCAGCATGGCCTTAAAATGCTAACATCTAGATTTTTGTTCTTGGTCCCCTGCTTTTCTGACTGGATGCTTTCTTTGGACCACCACCCCGATTGTCCACCACAGGCTGATGTCTCCCAAGTCCATGGCTCCAGGATTGACCTTTCCCCAGCGCATCTATTTGTATATCCAACAGCTTCCTAGACATTCCCATTGGGTTTCCTGCAAGCCCCTCAGCTCGGCACGTTCAAAACTGAATCAATCATCTCTACGGCCAAACTTCTGTCCCGTCTTAGGGACATGTGCCACCATCCACCCACCTCTCCCCTCCTCCCTCTTCCTCATCCCACCCTTCAGTCAGTTAAGTCTTGCCACAAATTTACCTTCTAAATATTTGTCTTAGTTTGCCTCCCTCCACCCCATCTGTTGTCCTGATTCAGTGCCTCATAGACTTTTCACCTGGGTTATGTCAATCGCCTCTCATGTGGATCTTCCTTCTCCATGCCTGACCCTTCTAGACCCAGCTTCCAGAATTATTGCTATCAAGGTGTATTTCCGAAACACAAAGTCAAACATGTCATTTTCCTTCTTAAAATGAGTGGCTCCCCCCTGACACCAGGATGAAGTCCAAGCTCCTGACAGGGTCTACAGGGCTTTCGTGGCCTGCCTGGCCCCACTCAGCCATCTCCGATTTCCCCACAGCCCATTTTGGACTCTGCTCTAATAAGACCTAAGCCTGCGCCAGCGATCCTAACGACCGCCAACCTCCGGGCCTACCGTGTGTGTATCTTCACTCGGAGCGCGTTGCTCACCACTCACGACATCTTGATTGGAGGGTTTTAAATGAATGAATGAGTGTGTGTGTGTGTGTGTGTTCAACCAATACATGCATATGGTTAAAAAATCAAATTGCATCAAAAGGCTGATAATGAGTAGAAGACATCACCACAGGGCCACCTCTCCCAAGCCCCCGTCCCATTTCCTGAAGGCAAACACTTTTATTAACTCTTGAAGCCATTTCTTTGGCTATTTACTGTCTTACCTCTATATACACATTTATAAAGTTATGTCTTGATTGGTCAAATGCATACATCATTTTTCCTTTTATATAAAAGACGAGGGCTCAGTTCTATTATACTGCCCACACGTGGCCTCTCCCATTCTATCTATTCTAACCACCTTTGGTTAAATAGTGTTTACATTACTGCGGCCGCATAAACATGGCGATTGCAGACTCCATTAGGATACAAAGATTAAATTTTATTTGGGTGTGTAGATTTTTGTTTTTCTAGGAATTTCTGGCTGTCCTTATTTAATTTTTGTCATGATCCCCGGTAAGAATTTTCCATGCTTTCTTCAGAAATTATGGCACCCCAGGTAGTTTATGGAAGGAACCTCCCTTTTACCAGGAGACCCCTGCCATGAGCCCCCTGTCCTGAGGCTCCAAGCTGGACACAGCTCCCTGGGCTCACTGCATAGCCACCAGCCTGGGGTTTCTTCTGACTGCTCTCCAGATTGGAGCCACTGTTTCTCTATTTTTCTTTCTGCCTTTCTTGCCTCATTCCCTTTTTTGTGGAGCACATTATTAGTAACTTCCTTAAATGGGTGCTGAGCTCTTACATTTGTGAAAAATGTTTTTGTTTTACCCTGACACTGGACAATTTGTCTGATAGTTGAAACTTGGATTAAAATTACTTTTTCTCTGGGTGCCGGTGTGGCTCAGTCTGTTGTTGAGAGTCTGACTCTTGGTTTCTGCTCAGGTCATGATCTCACCGTTGGTGGGCTCGAGCCCCTCACCGGGCTCCTCGTTCACAGTGCCGAACCTACTTGGGATTCTCTCTCTCCCTCTCTCTCTGCCCCTCCCCCACTTGTGTGTGTGCATGTGTCTCTCTCGCTCTCAAAATAAATAAATAAACTTAAAAAAATTACTCTCTCTCTTAATTTTGAAGGTCTGGTTCCTCTGCATTCTGGCATCCAGTGTTGCCATTTGGAATTCTCATGCCAATGAAACATTTGCTGAGATTTTGTATTTTCACTCTGAAGATTTTTGGTTATTCTCCTCATCCCCAATATACTGAAGTTTAAAGTGGACATACACTGCTGTGGGTCTGTTTTTATTCTGTGCTCTGGAATGGACTCGGTGAACTCTGTAGAGACCTCTACACTTTTAGGTTGAGAATTTTCCTATATTATTGATCTGAGTTTTCTGCCCTCAGTGTTCTCTATTCTCTCTTTCTGGAACTCCTATTAGTCCAATTTGAATGGCCAGATCGATTCTTTTTTCATTGCTATCATCTTTTCCATCAGTCTTGTTAGTCTGCTTCCCGGGACATTTCCTCAAATTTATCTGCCAGATCTACTGAATTTTCATCTTCCACTTTCCAGAAGGTTTCCTTCATCTTAGCTCCTATTCAATATTTTGTTTTGGCAGCCATTTTCAAAACGTTTTTATTTCCAAGCACTCTTTCTTTGTCCTCTGAGTTTTCCTCTTTGTTCCTGTCTCTGTGGACGTTAATTAGAGGTTGTGTTTGTTTTTAGTTTCTTATGGTTTTCCCATTTCCTCAGGGGTCTTCTCTTTCTCTGTGTTCCCCTCAGTTTCATTGTGTTGGAGATCTCCTTGGAGTGGATTATCTTTATCCATTCATATATTTTTTTTTAATTTTTTTTTCAACGTTTATTTATTTTTGGGACAGAGAGAGACAGAGCATGAACGGGGGAGGGGCAGAGAGAGAGGGAGACACAGAATCGGAAACAGGCTCCAGGCTCTGAGCCATCAGCCCAGAGCCTGACGCGGGGCTCGAACTCACGCACCGCAAGATCGTGACCTGGCTGAAGTCGGACGCTTAACCGACTGCGCCACCCAGGCGCCCCTATCCATTCATATATTTAAGAACAAGACATTGAAATGTCATTTGGGAGCAGTGCATGCATGGATGGGTTTTTCTCAGTGGCTGATTTTGGTTTTGGGTTCCTAGTTAGATCTGGTTGTTATGTGGGGGACCCTCATGTGCTTGTTTTCTGAGATCACTCAACTTTCCTGAGAAGAAGGCTCCAGTGCCCTGGCTGTAAATATTTTGGTGTCAGGGGTCAACTGTTATATAAAGAGACTTTCAGTGAATCTCCCTATTGTGGTACCAGATCTCATTCTTGCCTTTTGCTGCACCTGGTCCTTTGGGGACCAGTTCTCAGGGGTTCTCTAGGGGCAAATAAGCCCCTTCTGTTCCACATCCCCTTCCTTGAGCTCTGTAAGCTCATGCTTTCTCCACTTCTGCGCCATTCCATACCTTCACCAACTCTTAATCTTCTAGAATTTTGTGGAAACCTCTCATCTGCTGATGGTCTCTCATCATTGTCTGTTAATATTTTTTAAAGAAAACCTTCTCCCTTTAAGTGAGAGGGGTCTTGAGAGAGAAAGGAGATCAGAACACGTTCAATCTGCCATTTCATGTGACTGTTTCACCACTGGCTGAGCTCCTAGGGACAACAGCTGTTTCCCAATCATCTCTGTGTCCCCAGAGCTGAGCACAGTGAATGGCATCGGTCAACCGTCTGTAAAATATCTGTGAACAGAAGGGAACCTACTGATCTCTCTGAACCCCTCATGCTTAGTATGCTTGGCCAGGGTAACAAAGTACACAAAAATCATGTCACACACAGAACAGTGAGGTGTTACAAACGTTCTGTCTGGAAAAGAGTAGATGATGGGGGGCTTGCAATAGGGGGTTGTGCATCCTACACCCACAAATATCAGAAAGATCTCATATAGAAGGACTGACACTTTCAATGTGGCTTCAGAGGACATGAGTAGGACAAGTGAGAGGGTGTAAGACACTCAATGACAGGTTCAGCTCCTTACATGCAATCACTTTTTTCACCTCCCAGCTCAGCCATCTTTCTGATGATGAGATGGATTACCTGGAGAGGTCATGGGCTCCCTGACCTGGAAATGTTCAAGCAGATCTGGACAACCAGCAGTTAGAGTTGCTGTAGAGAGAATTCAACTCACTGGTCAAGAGATAAGGCTAGATTTTTAAAAATTCTGCTAGAGTTAAAAACACCCGCTTTTATAGCAAATATTTGATAACAGTCT
Source organism: Lynx canadensis (assembly GCF_007474595.2). Taxonomy (NCBI): domain Eukaryota; kingdom Metazoa; phylum Chordata; class Mammalia; order Carnivora; family Felidae; genus Lynx; species Lynx canadensis. The sequence goes on along the minus strand of NC_044304.2, from coordinate 144,447,640 downwards.
CTTTACTATGCTGAAATAAAGTAACAGAGAGTAACACCTACTTAAAAAAACATGTGTTTGAAAAATCTATACAACTCCCTAATTGAAATATGAAAATAAAAAGGACACACACAATACAGGAATATGTGTTTCAACATATAAACGCTCAGGCATGATGATGCATAATAGAAGGAGATAGTGAGATGTTTGCATCTATATGTAGAATAATCGTGAATGCAACTGATGCCAATGCACACTGACACAGGTGTGTCGTTTCAATGCTCAATTACTGCGGGAGCTTTGCCTTCAGAGATTTGATTTTCCAAACTCACACACGACTCTTGGTGAAGTTCCGAAGCACAATCTCTCCTTGATTTATATACAGAGACCTTCTTAGCAAATTCAACTGTGTTTATATGTAAACCAGAGTTCAAAGATAATTATGATCAGGTTTCTACTGCTTAGCAAGGCATTTGAAAGCCATGGGAGATGTGAGACAAACCTCTTCTGTGCAGGACTGTCTCTCACGTTGCAAGAGGACAGGCATCTCTGGCCTCCACCCACTTAGTGTCAGTGTGTGCCTCTAATCATTGTGACAATCAGAAATGCCCTCCCTGTGTTTGCAAAATGCCCCCAAGGGTCACCGCTTCTGAACCACTGGACTAGATCATTGCTAAGCTTCCTTCCAATCCTCTGATCCTCTGATCCCTTCAGGAGCTGGAGGGAGGGCAGGGGAGTCAGGCATTCCCTAGTCTCTAGAGCCACCTGGGCTGGTGGGTATAGAGCAGCCACTGCTTCGGGCATTCGTGGGGGCTTCCTCTTTGTAAATAGAACTGGCTGAGCCAAGATATCAGCAGCTCCGTTAGTCCCCACCCCCATGTAAGAGGTTCACTGAATGGGTGGGACTGACTGCCCCTGCACTTGACCTTCCTGAGAAGGGCAGGAAAACTTGACCCTCAAAATGATGGTGTCAACACTGTTCTCCACGGTACTCTTGATGCCCTTCCTTACTTGCCCGTCAGCCTAATGGATCCTCAAACTTGAAGGAAACCAGCCATCTCTAGTCTCTCACCCAACTGGGCTATTATGGCTGGGAAATATGCAAAGCAGTGCAGGCTGCTGGGACTACTGCAGATGTGGGTCTCCCCCCGGCTGGTTCTGCCTCTTCTCTCCTGCTCCCCAGAACCTCTGGTGTCCCCGAGGCTGCCCAGGATACTACTTTGTCCTGGCTGTCAGGCGATGACCGGTCAGAGAACATACAGAACATTACTGGGAACCACTTGAATGTCCCTCTTCTCTCACTAACATGAATTCCTCTCTCTGTTCTGAATCATGTCTCCCCAATGCCTCTAAGATCCTTCTGGTGATCTTCTCTCCCTCTGCATCTTTAACCACTTTTAGCTCTTTCCTCTCAGCTCAGAAACTGCCTCATCTTTTCCAACCTAAGCAGGAGACAAAAGCCCCTTTGTCCTACTTCTCTTCTAAGCCACCAATCTGTCTCCTCCTCTCTTCCCACTGATGCTGGAGATTAATCTACACTTCCTGTGACTTTCTGCTCAGTACCCTTGACCCACTGCAGTCTGGTCCTTGTCATCACCCTGCCACTGGACCACAGGGTCTCCAATGACCTAATTATCAACTCCTATTTTCAGTCTTCATCTCCTAAATTCTCTGTAGCGTTTTACTCCATGAACCATGTGCTCTTTTTCCTGAATGTCTGTTTTTATTTTTAGGCATCCTCTTAGTGTTCTTTTTCCCTTTCTGATCCGTTCTTTCAAGTCTGTCTTTGCTGGATCTTTCCCACATCTCTACCCCCCTTCCCCTTTTCTTTCTTCCTCTTCCTATCTTCCCGTAAGTAGTATGCCCCCAGTGTTCTGTGTATCCCCCTCCTCTCCCTTTCCAATACCAAATGATCTCCCGCTTATGGCTTCAACAACTCTTGGATGCTGTTGACTTCCAGATGTGCAGCCAGCCTCGACTCCTCTCCTTAGCTCCACTGTCAAATGCACAGCTGCCTCTCAGCCTGTCCAAACATGCTTGGCCTCCTGTGTCCTTTATCCCACTCTGTGGTGCCACCTCCCCCGAGCTCCACAAACAGCGCACCTGAGGGTCATGATCAACTTTGCTCCCTCCCACTTCATATGCAATCAGCCCCTGAATCCTGTGGATGGCTCTTTCAGAACCATCTCTCAAACCCGGCCCTCCTCTCCACCCTGTTTTAGACTCTTCGGTGTCTTTCTAATAGTCCCATTTGGTCTCCGTGGCCACCAGGTTCCCTCTAGTCTAGTTTTCCCACTTATTTTTCTAAAGTTCTCTTTAGAAAACCAGTCTGAACCAGGACATTCTATTCCTTCTTCCCTAAAGCCTCCACAGGCACCTCATCGTCCACAGCTAAAGCTGAGGCTCCTCTTAAGGGCACAGAACACTCTTCTCCGTCCTGCACGGCAGCCTCTGAACACGCCTGCCCTACAAGATGAGTCCTTTGCTTCTCAGACAGCGAAGGGCATCCTTTCTTATATGCTTGCGCAGTGTGCCCTTTATGCTTACACGTACCCTCGTGTGCTGACAGCTATGTTCTTGCCTCACCCCTAGCCTTATTTATCTTTGAATGAGAGGTGCCCGGCAGTTGCTAACACATAGCAAGCGCTCTGTGATTACCAGTAAATGGCCGAACAAATGAAGGAGCAGACGGTTTGATTAAAAAAATTATACCCTAGGGGCGCCTGGGTGGCGCAGTCGGTTAAGCGTCCGACTTCAGCCAGGTCACGATCTCGCGGTCCGTGAGTTCGATCCCCGCGTCTGGCTCTGGGCTGATGGCTCAGAGCCTGGAGCCTGTTTCCGATTCTGTGTCTCCCTCTCTCTCTGCCCCTCCCCCGTTCATGCTCTGTCTCTCTCTGTCCCAAAAATAAATGTTGAAAAAAAAAATTAAAAAAAAAAATTATACCCTCATCTCCCTCTTCCTCACATCACTCCTCAGGCCGAATTTGTGCATCCAAATTGTGAAAATGCAGATTCCGACTCAATAGGTCCAGAGTGGGGCCTGAGGCTCCGCAGTTCCAACACGCTCTCACGTGGTCTCGAGACGCTGCCGGTCTGCAGACCACACTCGGAAAAGCAAGGCCATATCCTACACCAGTGGTTTCCAAACTTGGCTGACTATTAGAATCACCCAGAGAGCTTCAAAAAATATCCCGATACCCAGGGTGCACGATATATTACATCATAATATCTAGGGGGAGGGAGCCAGGTGGCCATATTTTAAAGATTCTCAGCTGATTCCAGTGCACAGTAAATCGGGGAGCCCCTACCCTATGCCATCTCTCACTTCCTCGGTGCCGAGTCTCAACCCCGGATGCTCATTGGAATCACCTGGGGAGCTTTTAACACCTGGCGATGCCCGGGCCCCACCCTCACCAGAATCACTAGGGTTTGCACCTGTGTGTTTTAAAGCTCCCAGGTGACCCTAAATAGGCAGCCAGAATTGAGAGCCATTGTTCTCACGCTCTGCCTCCAAGGAATGGCTGCGGAGTTGAGGGATCATGAGTCCGGGATACAGAGTAGGTGTGAAGTCAGATCCCAGGCCTGGCTCTCCAGTTATGTACTGTATCATCATGAAGAAGTTAATCGAGCTTCATCTCTAAGATGAGATTACAAGTACATGCCCTCCCTAACCCCAATTTTAGTGGAGACGCCCCGAACGGAATTGGGAAAAGTGCCCTCGGGCGCCTGTCTTCACCTCTCTGATGCGTGGTGCCCACTTGGTTCCCCACCTATCAGGTTGGCTTCAGAGGCCCCTCGCCAGGAGAAATCTCTGTCACGCATGAGCTCCCAGCTGCAGGCCCAGCTAAGAAGCAGATGGTTCTGTAGCAGCCCAGGCCGCCAGAGGGGACGTCACAAGGGCTCGCACTCACAGGCCGACCGAGAGGTGGAATCGAACACAACCCCTGCAAAGCGGCCTGGCCTGCAGCCTGGATGCCGCACGGTGGGCTGGTCGGCGCTGTGCGGGGACAGGGCCCACCCGCTGTCTTCTGCACGCACTGCAGCGCGGCCACCTGACCCACGGCAAGGAGCCTGCAGGCTCGTGCCAGACTCCTCTCTTCCGAGCTGTCTCTGCACGTCTATGCTGGTGCCGTGGGAAAGGCACAAAACGAACGCCAAAAAATGGAGGTTCGGGGCGCCTGGGTGGCTCAGTTGGCTGAGTGGCCGATTCTTGGTTTCGACCCAGGTCACGATCTCAGGGTCGTGGGATGGGGCCCGTGGTTGGACTCTGCACTGAATATGAATCCTGCTTGGGACTGTCTCTCTCTCCCTCTGCCTCTCTCCCCCACTCTCACTCATGCTTTCTCTCTCTCTCAAATCAAAAAAGTATACCAAAAATGTAGGTTCAAGTCCAGCCTGCCACCTCCAGCTGCATGAGCTTGGGCTCCGTTTCCTTAGCTGCTGTTATTATTATTATTATCTGTTTTATCAGCATCATAAATGCATATACAAAGGCCCCAGACCAAGATAACACACTCCTGTCCCTGGAGGCAGCGGAGACCCAGGGCCTCAAGGCTGGGGGCAGGTTCTCTGTACCAGGGAAGCCTTGAGCACACTTATATTGAGTTATAGTTACATTTTTTCTGTATTTATCTGAACTTAAAATGTAACCGGGCAGCCTGCATATGTATTTGCTGAATCCAGCAAGCCTCCAGGAGAAGAAGGAAGGTGTTAAAAGGAATAACAAGTGTTCCTTGGGGGGAGACGGGCCTAAAGCAGGAGGCCACCACTGCTCTGGTGAGGGCCTGCCTGGCTGAGCTGAGCCTGGGCTGGGGGCTTCAGGGCTCCCAGATGGCAAAATTACACCAATTTTTGTGTCCCCGGAGAGTCTTCTGGAAATAGGCCTGGGCCAGCAAAGCTCAGCAATTCCCTGGGACAGGTAAGCTGGGGATCGGGGGCTGGGGGAGGGCCTTGATTCACACTCCCAGCATCCCACCATCTAGTCACCCCAAGGAACTAAATCCACGTGACTCTCCCTGGCTCTACAGGAACAAAACTGCTTTCCTGTCACCTGCTTCAAATGCCTCTATCTGCGCGGATGGAGCTTTGTATCCCTACAGTTAGAGTCCTTGAGGTTCACAGCACAACAAAGCTGAAAGAGCCTTGGCGTTCAACCAACCCCCTCTGGGTACTGCTGAGAAGTCTGAGCCCAGAGAAGGATGAATTTACCCAAAGCCACACAGTGATTAAGGTGCTGGGCTGGAAGCCAGTTTTCCCCCACCAGTCTGGTCGGCTCAACCCATGCCTCGTCCTCACCTTCACCATCAGAATGGAAACGCCAATGACTTAATATGCAAATCCGCCCCCCCGGCTCCACCGTCCAGAATCTAGAAGACCCGAAGCGGGCCTTAGCTTCTCTCTAGTTACAGCCCAATTAGAGGCGAAGCTGCAGAGAATCCTGCCCTGAAGAGGGAAAAGGCTTTCTCGGGGCATCTGGAGATGGCCAGATTGCCCGGGGCCAGCCCCACTCACTGTGCCTTCTTTTGAGAAGTAGCTGCAGTTTGTGGGTGTTCTCACGGACGGACAGCACAGAGAGGGCATGAGCTGTGGAGCCAGGAGGCACCGGCACCCAGCCTGATCTGATGGGTTGTGGCTTATTACCTGGCCTCCATTTCCTCATCTGTGAAATGTAACTATCTCACACGGTGTCATGAAGGTGAATTGAGATCAGGCACAGGACCCGAGACGTTGTATTATAAGGTCTAAAATGCCAAGAACTTCGGGTCCCAAAGGCCTAACCGTGAGTTTCTCTGCTCTCTCTAGATGCTCCCCGCTCAGGCAGAAAGCCTCTCCGCTCAGCTTAGCGCCCCTAGCTGCACACCACCCACTCTTCAACCTGATGGGTTTCACCTCCCTGCCAGCCCAAGAAATTACCCAAACAAGCCCATCACGACCTCATGCGAGAATCAGGGGCTACAACAGAGCCCTGCTGGCTCACTGCTCCCAAGTGCATCTCCCGAGGGCGACCCTCGTGCGGTCATGCATGGCATATGGTGTCCTCCCCTGTGCTGTGACCGTGTGTGACGATTGAACTGCTGCCCGTCTCAGCTGTGCATCATCAGTGTTGTGTGTTCAACCGTCTCATACCGTTCAGGACAGGGAGCCTCTCCTTCCCCAATAGGTGAATAGGAAGTGACCAGAACAGGGGGTGCTTAGTAAGACTGTGGGTCCTATTGCTTTATACTCTAAATCCCTATTCTGGGGGGAGTGTCCTCCTTGTATTCCTGAATGGTGGTGCTGAACTTCCAGGCACAGGGTATGAATGAGACCCTGACAACAGAACTTGGCCAGACAGCATTTGGGGAGACAGCATCCTGGGGTCTTCTCAGGCTCTCAGGGTCAGTAATCTCCTACCCACTCACCCCCTACACTTGTCTTTGCAGTATCTTGTCAGACTAACTCCTGTGAGGGGCCGTGACAGATGCTTTATCTCTGTTCTCATGCTGTGCAGAGAAATGACCAGTCCAAGGTCACACAGACAGGAGGGATAGGGCTGGGTCAACGCTCTCCCAAACCCACTGTCAGCACCAACCCTGTGACCCACAGCCTCAGGGAAGAAGAAGCCCTGCCCATGGGGATTGCTCCCCTGTGCTGAGGCAAAGCCCTCATAGTCTCACCTCTGTAACGGCTGCGAAACCCAAAGATTGGCCTTGGCGTGAGATCCATGCCCCCTGGGAAGCTTCTCATAGAGAAGAGAACACAGTAACCTTGTCCCAGTTCACTTGGATCTTGTCTCAGTCCAAGCTGGGCCCAGGGGTCCCACTGTTGGACAGTGAGGTGATCAGGGGGCCTCCACAAGATTCCTTGTAGGTGCGAATACTCTGAGCTTCTTGGCCTTAAGAGTAAACTTTAGGACTATTTCCATTTGACTCTCCTGTTCTTTTGTTTGGGAGAATGGGGCTTCCAGCTCCAGCCCTAAGCTGGGTATTAGAGCTGTGTGATTTTGGTCAACCCAGAGCTATTCTTCACACACGCTTCCCATGGGCACTTCTCTAATAGCAGTGAGTCCCTGATTCCTGAATGATGAGGCTTGGGCTTCTCCCCACAGGGAGAGGCTGAGACTGTGGCCTGTAAAGTTACCCTTGGACCTAGAATCATCCTCTCCTATTCCCCAAGGCATGCTGAGCCTCTCAGGAACCCATATATTTTAGGAGCCAGCTCTTTAGGAGTTATCTCTGATTTCAGGTGCTCAGGCAAGAGTCAGGCATGCTCAGAACAAGTCTACTTTCAGTGGGGACCATCTTTGCTTCAGTTAATCCCCATCATTCAGATGGAGAGAATAAGGCGCATCATAAGGACTTGCTTAAGAATCAGCATGGGGCTGACAAGAGAATTTGGTCTCTTGCCTTAGGAGAGGTGCTGAGTTAGTCCAGCTCCCTGCTGAGCATCTGACCCTGGTGAGTGGGACGAGAAGCGCCTCTGGCCCATGATGCCTTCAGTCAGGCAAGGACAACCTCAGAGACCTGGGATCTCCCCAATGCCCAGTGCAATGTCAGGTGCAGGCTTCCGGCCAGGTGGGGCCACTCACCTTTCCCAGCTCTCCTCCCTAGGTCCTGGCTCCACACAACTGGAGGAGAAGCCAGGCTCAGATCCCCAGGGTAAACACCTCTCTATCTGCCTGACCTTGACCAGCCTTCCCCTGAGACCACAGCCAGATGTTACCCAGCTGAGCACAGAAGGAGACCAGGGAGCCAGGGAAGCTTGGAAAGTAGCCAGGCGTGGGGCTAGGCAGATGGTGGGAGTTTGCTGCCTCCCAGAGGAACAAATGTTGGCTGCAGAGACTCTGGGGTGTGAGGGGAAGGGTGTGGGGCAGTGGGCACTGTCCTTCGGTGGTAGGCATGTCCCCTGGCTGTTCGCATAGTTCGCCCATGCTGCCACCTCCTTAACCGAGTCACACACAGCTCTATCATGAAAATTAATTCCTTTGGGAAAACAGCTGTTTCCTGACCCCCCTTTGAGACCCATGGAAACTAAAGATGTCATAGGATCTCTTCTTAGGCTTCTACCCTGTAAGAAGGAAGTGCCACTGGATTGGGATGACTGCCTCTCCTTCCCTTGTCCCTAGACTGTGTTTTGTTTTTTGTTTTCTGTGGTTTTTTTCCCCCTCTCCTCACTCTGATAGCTTAGCAGCAAGCAGAACAATGCCTTCTTCAGAGAAAAGGCCATTTCCTGCTGACAGTGTGTATGCCTCCCTCCAGGTCCCAGAGCTTCTGTAAAGAGGCACCCTCCCCCCGCAAGCCCAGACCTCCTCTAGTGCTCTGGGCTCAGTAGGAGAAAGACAACATCTGCCCCTGGGTCAGATATGACAAGGTTGGCCTAATCTCTGCTGCCTGAGAGAGGAGAATATCTAGGGAGGAGAGTGTTCTGATTCTCATGGAGAGAAAGGGGGTCATGGTCTCCAACTTGCCAAAGGTCTCTGAAACAGGGTGGGGCAGGACGGAAAGAGAGGACTTCTCCTTGGCTTCCTTCATCCATCCCTAAATCAGCTGGGGCATGACAAAGACCCTGTCTGCTCTGCCTGGAGGAGTTGGGATGACAGTAAGACAATACCGGAGCAAGGGGGACAGAGGTGGCTGGGACATCTTTGGTGCTTTCATCAGCCAAAGGAATCCAGGAATGGAGAGCCACAAGTAGATTTGCTGTGTCCTAGATTCCACTTGGGGGAGAGTGTGGGGTGGGGGCTATTCCAGAGGTTTCTGTGTGGCCACAGCCCAGCAAGTGTGGTCTACACAGAACTGTGTCACCACAAAAACGCCTTTTGGGGCTTCTCTGACAGTCCGGTGAGAACTCACATAGACATCACCCTATCCAGAGCCCCCAAAGCCATGACATTAGCCGAATACTCTCTGACTGCTGGGGGAAGTAGAGAGGTGGGCAGGATTCATCCCTACCCCCCCTCCACCAGGTGAGGCCTGGATTTAGGAAAAGAGGAATGGGCAGGGCTGTGAGACTGTCTGGAAGGTGATATCAGGGGCCACTAATTGTATTTAAGGAATCTAGAAAATCCTGGACCTCACCAGCACCTTCTGAAAGCTGGCTCCTCTTTTGGGGAACGAATCTGGCCTTATTTATTTATTTTAATGAACTGAGGTAGGAAGGGGAGCTTGTAGCACGGCCTTGGAAGCCTCTGATCCGAGTCACTACCCTTGAAGGAAGCCAGGCCCCAGGCAACATGGTGATGCCTGCCAGTCAGCTTCAGAGATTTTGCAGGATGGTTTTGCCCCTTCAAGCACCCAGGCACAGGTCAGAGATCGGGATGGGGAGGCAAGGACCAGACTTGTGTACGTTGGGGGCGGGGAGAGATCAGAAAGGCCAGAGCAAGGGGTGCTCATTCCTAGGCCCTGAGCTCTACCCTGATGAGGAAAGAGGTGGCGCTGGGGAGGGCGTGGAGCTGTCCGGACCCTGGTGCTGAAAACAGAGAGCGGCGGGCCGCCAAGCGGGGCGGAGAGCAGTCAGTGTAGCCAGAGCCTTTCACCCCAGGTGAGAGGGGGCGGATAGAAAGGGATTTCCTCCTCTTGCACTGACGCTCCAAGGAGGCAAGGGTACAAGTGAGGTGGGGCAAGAAGGCAGGTTGAGCTTTGAGAAGTCTGCAGTAGCCCGAAGCTGTAGCCAGTGAGGTGAAAGCCGGCCACCGCCCAGCTGGGGGTAGGGTGCAATCTGGGACAACTGTGGGAGATGAGCAGGGAAAAGACCCTGGACCTGAGTTGGCCCCTCCCTGGCTCCCTACACCCCGGGCAGGTGCCCCGGCTGCAGGCCAAGGAGAGGTGTGGGATGTGTTCTCACACGTATGGCATTGGCAAGCACACACAGCAGACTTCTGTGAGTGCGCACATATACACCCCATGGACACACAGGGTGCGATCCCAGACCAGGCACCGACCAAGCAAGCAGTCCCATACATGCACCTTGCACACGGGCAATACCCGCCCCCCTCCAGGCTGCCGAGGCTCCCATTCCAGTCTCCGATCCCCACAGCCCGTCTGGCCTGGACGTCCTTCCCATTTAGCTCCCTGGCCTCACATGGCGCCTCCAAGAGAGGCATAGCCAGTGGGGAGCCCCAGTTCTAGCCTTGGACCTGCGAAGGTACTGGAGAGGAGCAGTCAGTCAGCTCCTACGCCCAGAAAGAGTGGGGGAACACAGGCGAAGGGGGTAGGTCTCAGACACCACTTGTCCTTCCACTGAACTCCCAGTTACGGTCCAGAACACGAGAGGAATGTGGACAGGAGTGAATGTGAAGGTCTCCCTCCCCATGCTGGGGACACCCTGAGGACCTGAGCGTACCTGTGCGTGGGAGGCCCGGCGTGGAGCCCCCTCAGCGAGTCCGGACCTGCTGGCTCCTCTGGCTCCCCCTGGATAAAGGTAGGGTGGGAGTGGGGATTACCCCGCTTGCCCTCCACGCCGCCTCATGTCCGTGGGCAAAGGAGAAACTCCGTCCCGGGTTGCGGGAAGTTACCCGGGTCCGGGCGCTGGGAGGGGGCGCCCTCTGGTCCCTGGGCCTGGCCGGGGTTCCCGCGCCCCCGCGCCCGCCGCCCTCGCCACCTCGCCGGCGCCCTCCCGCCAGTAGACTGCGCCGAGCCTGAAAGCCGGGAGCCCGCCCGCCCTCCCGGAGAGTCTGCTGCTGACCTGCATTGACGTCATTGCGTCATTAGGTTTCCCCTGGAAACACTGGCGCGCCCAAAATAGTAACACATTAATTCAGGCCGGGGGAGCAGGGAGAGACTGTTTGTAACCCTGCAGCTAACTCCGGCGCGCGAGAGCGAGCGCGCAACGGCCCCCACCCCTTCTCTGGGCAGCGCGGTCCGCGCTAGCCTACTATTTCGAGAACAAAGGAAGGGAAAATATAGAATCCCTGAGAGAGGGTGCGGGGTACGCGGAGACCCTCTCGCCTTGCACGCGCGCACACTAACAGATAGATACACACACACACGCACACGCACACCACACCTAGGTCTATCTACCTTCTGGCAGGCTCTCCCTGCGTTCCGGCGCTTCCAGGGACCTGCTGGGGTGTGTGTACCCAAATCCCCAGGGTAAAAGGACAGGTCAAGTCCTCCTGCCTTGCTGATGTTCAAGGACGAATTCCCTCCACCCCCCACCCCCCACCCCGGGCCCTCCGACCCCGCAAGGCTGCCCCGCCGGGCGCCCTCCCTCCACGCGCCTATCCTCACCCACACATGCGGACCAGAGAGGAAGGTGTTTCGCCCAAGAGGCAAGTGCACCCCCTGCGCTTTCTCCTCTGGCCGCACACAGACCCCTCGAGGTGGGGGCTGCAGGGACACAGCAGCCTCCAGCGCCCCCAACACCCGTCCCCACCCCCCACCCCCCACCCCACCCCCACCCCCCGGATGGGAGTGGGCCAGGTCACACTTTGGCGCCACGGTACTCTAGCATCTGGGGAGGAGGACTGATTTAGGACAAAACGACTGGGGGCCAGTGTTGTTGTCACAGGCTCCAAAATCGTTTGGGCTGGGGTGCGACCGACTTTTCTGAGCGATATCCCTCTCCCGCCTTCGGCAGGGCTCCGCACTCAGAAAGGAGATGTGCCTGAAACGTGAGCACCCGGCTTCAGAGGCTCTTTATTAGTTCTCCCACCTCGCCTTACTGGGCCCTTGACTCAGTCTCTCCGAGGGTGAGGAGAGCGCCGCTCTGGATCGAAATAGCAAGCGCTTAGCCTTGGGCTGTCGGAGGAGGCGGGGAGGCGGCGCGCAGAGGCGCTCTTCTCCGAGCGCGAAGGCCGCGCGCGCGCGCGCGCGCGCGCGCGCGCTGGGGTGGGGGGTGGTGCTCGCAGGCTCCCTCGCGAACCTGAGTGTAGGTCGGGCAGCAGGGAGTGTTATTTGAGAGGGCACAGCCTTCCCCTGCTTCCCAGACACCATTCAGGAATCTAATAAGGGGTGCAGAGGGGTCTCCGGTTCATTACGCCCTCGGCTTGTCTCGCCTTTGCTCTTTCTTGGCTGGGGGACGTGGGCGAGAGGGTGTGCCTGGGATTTAGGGACACGTTCCCCAAGGACGCTGTCTCTGCGCGTGTGCGCAGCGCTCACGGCAGTGACTTGGTTCACACAGCTCCCAAGCCCCTTCCCACAGCAAGGGTGGGGGCGATGCTTCTCATACAGATACACACCCACGTACCCTCCTCTTGGCCTTTTCTCCTCTTGGCTACAGAGGTGATGAACAGGCGACCATGCACTGACCTTCGTGGACAAATCCAGCTGTCCCCATCCAGTAGGAACCAAAGAACAAGGTTTGGAGAGGACAGGCCTGGCCCTAACCTTTGTGAGCTGTGTGTCCCCCCCCCCCCCCACCCCCGCATGTGACTTTCCCTCTCTGAGCTGCAGTAGCCTCATCTGTAAATCGGGGTCATGAAGCCCACTCCATAGGCTGTTGAGATGATAAGAGATGGTACCTGGAATGTGCTGGAGAAATGGCATTCCCTATTCCTGCCCCTGCCCTGCTGTGGGTGGTTCTCTTAGCAGGGAACAAACCCACACTCCCTAACATATACACACTCCTTAGTGACATCTTTGGGGAGAACTCATCAAGGGACACTGGGAAAATAGTGGCATGAAGTGCCCTAGCCTCAAAAAGGTTGTGCTCTTTTCCTTCACATTATCAGCCTCTGACCAAAACCTCAGTGCAGGTTTCTAGTGCCTTCTATCTAGTTCAATCAAGTAGGGTGGCAGGGCCTGGCTCTGTCTCCTTGTCTCTAGGCTTATTTCCTAGGGGGACATGCACTAGGGCTGTCTGGTCGGTTCTCCCCCCACCCCTGCCCTCTCTCGCACAGCTCCTGTCTCACTGAGCTGCGGCCCCCATCTACCTGTCCAGCTCCCTTCTGGACCATGACAAGGACCATGTGGCACTCTGTTCCCCCAGCAGCTCCTGGCACAGCGCCTGGCACAACAGCTAATATTCATTGTGGGTAAACCAAAGATTGATAGTCCCTCTTTTGGGAGCCTCCTGCCCCGGTCCCACTATTTCCATCTATCTCTCCACAAAGAGTCAAAGGCCACATGGTCCCCAAGGCCTGGGTCAAATGCCAGCTCCTCTATGCAGGCTCCTCTAATCCCTGGGGGTATGAACTCACCCATCCTTAGTCCCTGGATCCCCTGGAGGAGCTCTCATGGCTTCGGTCGTATTCTGTCCTGAATTACCGTTCTCTGTAAGCCACACATCTCCCTGCTGGGCTGTAACTTCTCAGAGCCAAAACTGGGTCTTGCCCACCTCCGTGTGCCCCACATAGCCCAGCCGTGCCCAGCCCAGCCCCACAGAACATGCAGAACTCGGCAGGTCTGCTCGTCATCTCTCAGCCGAGGGCCTGGCCTGAGATGGACAATGATGCTGACGGGGATCTCTCTGCTGGTCAAGGGCTGAGAGACCTCAGAAATGTCAGTGTGAAGACGCCCCGTTCCACTCCACCCTCAGGAGGGAGGCCCTGGGAGAGCATCTTTCTCACTTTCCTTCTACTCTGGGGGAAAGAGCAGAGTATGTTTGGCAACCTGGGAGGATGAGGGGGAAGTGAGGGAAGGAAGAGACCCATGGGGGCAAAGCCGAAATCTGCCCAATCAGCTGTTTGGCAGGAAAGCCCGTGTCTTGCAATGACAGGACAGACCCTAGTCTCATCTGGGCCCGCAGCAGCATGTTACTGAGTGAACAATAAACTGGACCCTCAGAGTGAGGCAGGGGCTCTGTCCCCGCCAGGGAAAATGTGGCAGCTACCAGCCCCCTTCACACACATGCAGGCCTGTGACTCTCTCATTCTTGGCCCAGCTCCACCCTGGCCGCTTTGCTTCCAGAGACTGTCTCGGCTGTGCATCCCAGGCTGGTGGGCATATCTATTTTTTCAGACTGTAAGTCCCCACGGGCCTGCCAGATCCCCTAATGTTGCACTCCCTCTCCTCCAAGGTGGGGACTGGAGGGGTTCTCGCAGAGAGGAGCAACAGCACCCTACTCTGCCCCCCAGATGCACCTCTGCACAAGTGCGTCTCTGCTGCCATTGCAGCATTGGTGATGGGGACTCACTCCTGCTGCCACAGGTAACCGGCCGGGTTGTGAAGAGACGTGCGTGGGTAAGGCAGTAAGGATATTCTGGCTATGTTCAGAAGTGGTGGACACTGGGACGCAAGGGGGACTTGGAGGGCCGTTTGGGATCCAGGGGGGCTCTGTTGACTGCCTGGGCTGTCTCGCAGCCCCAAAAGCATCAGGAGCTGCAAGATCCCGTGTTGGCGTGCTGCCTGGAAGACTGCTCAGCAACTCGCTTGTCACTTGCTTCGTTCTGGCTTTCTCTCCAAGCTCCAGTTCAAATTACTAACAACGGGAGAATCTGAGGACCCAAGTGAATACCAAGGTTCCTGGCTAGCCCAGGTTGACCCAGTCCACCTCTCGGTTCCTGGGATGTGCAGAGATCTACAACCCTTGGGTCGGACATCCCCCACTGGTCTGGTCAGCTGGGCTGGAGGAGGCCCCAGTAAGGGTGGGGGGTTGCTTGACCTTAAGTGGTCATGACTTCCCCCAGCAGAGCTGTAGGAATGGCATGTTCCTTGGAAAGATTCCACTGATATGTTAACCACTTTGGCCTTTCCCATACAATTACACTTTGGAATAGACTTTGCCTTCCTCTACCCCAAGCCTGGGAAGATCAAGATATTGTTTGTCATGTGGGCAACGGGTTTCATTGCAGAGCTGATCTTCATGCCGGGCTTCCCACGGGGCCCCGAAAGCAGTGGCTGACCTTACTGTGTCATGTTAATGGCAATGGGACCAGAAAGCCAGTGATCTAGGGAGGAACCTGCCAGCTGTCTCCCCAGAGGCTGCTGTGTTACACTCAGCTTCCACTTCATTTGCAGGAACAGGTTCAGTCAGAGAAGACCTGGGACCTCCTGCTGAACACAGAGAGGCCGGGAGGAGAGACCTCCAGTCTCCCACTGGAGGCCTTGTTCTGAGCCCTGCAAAGGCAAAGTGACTAACTTGGCCACAGAGTCAAGAAGAAAGAGCACTGGGCTGGGAATTAAGAGGATTGGCTTCGGGGTGCCTGGGTGGCTCAGTTGGTTAAGAGTCCAACTTCGGCTCAGGTCATGATCTCACAGCTCGTGAGTCTGAGCCCCGCGTCAGGCTCTGTGCTGATGGCTCAGAACCTGGAGCCTGCTTCAGATTTTGTGTCTCCCTCTCTCTCTGTCCCTCCCCTGCTCATACTCTGACTGTCTTTCTCTCGAAAATAAAATAAAAACATTTTTAAAAATTAAAAAAAAAAAAAGAAAAGGAAATTGGCTTCAAATCCCAGTTTGGCCATTGAGTCATCATGTAACTCATGACACGTGACGCCCCCTCCCTAAGACTCTTTTCTTCACCTGCTTCATGGTGGAATGGAATAATCAAGCAGGGTTGTCAGCACAGATATGGAGACCTGGCCGTACTCTTGTCTTCACTAAAAATTGGCCCAGCCAACCGGAGCCCCAAGATTCTTGAGCCTGGGGGCTGTAGGTGGGCAAGTGGCAGAGTGGGCAGTTCTTTCTGGATTTGACCTCTGGCTGGCTGGACCTCTATTGGCCATGGGTCCTTTCCTCCCCATCCGGCCCTCCATCTCATGCCTTCCTAGCCTCTCTTGTCTGGCAGCCTCCTGTACTAAGCAAGGATGCCATAGCCCCTAAATTCTTCCAGTAACACAAGTGAAAATCCATTCATTCAGTTTTTCAACAACTTTAATTGGTCACATGACCCTTTTACTCAAATCAGCTTCTCAGTTCCTATCCCTTGACCATCAAATATTATCCCAGGCCCTGCCCAGGCTTTGCTCTCAACATTACCCAGTACATGAGTCCAACGTGTTCTCTAGAGGCATCATCAGCCCCATCATCATTTTGCCAACCTCCACATCTGAATCTGGGAGTCCTGGAAAACCCTTGTCCACATTTGTCTCCTCCACTGGGCTGGTCCTCCTTCCACTTAACCACAGTCTATTTCCCCATATCTTCCTGGCTTCCAGTTGCCGAGAGGGGAGCGCTTGGCCAAGGCTATGACTTTGCAGGCACCTAAGTTCAGGTCCTGCTTCTGATAGAGGAGCAATTGTGCTTCCTGATCTTTGGGGCAGAGGTGGGGGTAGCTGAGCAGCAAATGATTAAATTTGGGAAACCTGCCAAGAATCCAGTGGCATGAAACCAAGGGCTGGATTCAAACCGAGAGGTAGAAGAGGTGCCAGCTCAGCTGGTGTGGACAAGTTTTGCAACCAACATTCAGAAAAGGGATCACTCAGGCTGGAGAAAGCTGGCTAGCTACACACTGACACTTGGACTGAACCCCGAAAGATAAGTAGGGCCTGGAGTGGAGGGAGGGCATGAAAGGAAGACAGGTAGATGAGAGCGACTGTATAAAGCAGCGGGTCTCAACTCCGGCTGCACCTTAGAATCACCTTGGGAGAAATCTGAAGATGATATAAACATATTCAGACCCCACTCCCAAGAAATTCAGATTCTGCTGGTCTCGGGTGAGGACCAGACATTTGTAGTTTTTAAATGTTCATTTGTACTTTGTGATTTATTGGCAAATAATCATGTTCCGTGCTATTAGAAACTATTTTTAATTTGTAATTATCTGTAATATAGTACAAAAGACTATGCAGGAGTTTAGGGGGTGTAGAGGGAAGTCCTTTCTGTTGAAATCCTGGCTCCTGACTCGCTGGCCATCTGACCAGGAATGATGTTGTGAACTTCATAAGTTTCTTGTTTTCTCTTCCGTAGAATGGTGAGAGTACCTGCCTCCAGTGGAGCTGCTCTGTGGCTCACAGGAGAGAACACCTTCATGTATTGAGAGCTAACATGCTGGGCGCTAGTCATGTTCAATGGCTCTTGATGATTCTAATGTGCAACCAGGGCTGAGGATCTCCAGCACAAAGTAAAGGACAAAATGGGCTGTCTGGGGGACTCTCTGGATGTTGGGGAGATCTGTATGGGAGGAAGGAGAAGCTGAAAGTGTTGGGACTATACCATCAGAACTGTTTAATGACAGGGTGAAATGTTGGATCTTCATCCTATGAAGCGCAACAGGAACCCAGGTTTTAGGGTTTAAGGACGGGGAGTGACATGATGAATATGATCCCTGAGGAATCTGGGGGTTTTGCAGCCTTGCTTGGAGGGAGAGAGATGGAATCAGGAGAAGAGGCTGGGATCAGAACATGCAGTGGAAATTGAAAAGAAAGGATGAGTGTGAGGTGAAGCGCAAAGGAAGAATCAACAGGATTTAGGACCTTGGTGGGCACAAGAGATTAGAGGCTTGAGGGAAGAAAAATAAATTTAAGTTTTCAAGTCTAGTGGGACTGAAGAAATAACCCCTGTGTTGGTTAGGATTATATTTAACTCTGAGTATCAGACACTCAAATCAACAATGGCTTAAACAAAAGCCATTTTTTTCTTTATTTCTCTACCTGTTGTAGGTCCAGATGCCTGCAGTTCAAAGCTGGGAGGGCAGCTCTGTTCCACAAAGTTCTTGGAGACCAAGGCTTCTGAAAACTCACTCATCTGCCATCCTGGGGCGTGGTCTTTATTCTCATGGTACCAGGTGGTGGCACTTGAGTTCCAGTATCCACATGGAGAAAGGAATGAAGAACTGGCAAAAGCCAAGAGCTAGGGTCACTTGAGGAGGATTCCTTATAGCCACCACTCATCACTTCCACTTACATTCCATTGTGCAGAAATTCGTCTTATGGTCACACCTGCTTGCAAGAGATGCTAAGAAGTGTGGTCTCTGTTTTCTTTTCTTTTTTAAGTTTATTTATTTTGAGAGAGAGAGAGAGAGAGAGTGCAAGGCAGAGAGAGGGAGAGAGAAGAAATGCCAAGCAGGCTCTGCACCATCAGCACAGAGCCTGACTCAGGGCTCGAACTCGCAAACCTCGAGATCATCACCTGAGCTGAAATCAAGAGTCGGATGGTTAACCAACTGAGCCACCCAGGTACCCCGTGGTATTTGCTTTCTAAGTGGCCTTTTCTAACTACCCAGCTAAAAATGCTGTGATATCAGCTATGGTAGAAGCGGATTCTGTTTCTATAAAAGACGAGGGATTTAGAGCTAACAGTCTGTGTCATTGCCTCATTTCCTTAAATGGTGAAGTTGAAACATGGAGTCAGTTTAGGAGAGCATTCGTCTCCAAGAATGTTGAGTTGGAAACAGGGGCAGCAGGGTACAGCACTAGGGGCTGGGAGGTAGAATTCCAAGACGGCCCTGAGATTTGTGACCCTCTGGTGCACGCACCCTGTATAGACCCCTCCCCGTGGGTGGGATATGTGAATACAGTAGAAGCATTTAGAGTGGCCAGATGGGACGCAAGTCAAACTATGGCAAGTTAGCAAGGAAATGGCTGATGAGGAAGGGGAGGCAGCCATCGACAAGGAAAAGCCTTAGCAACAGCACACAAAACCCTCCATGAGTTGGCCACTATTTCCCTCTGCAGACTCTTGTATCAGTCTTTTCCTTTCACATCCTTTCAGAGGATGACTCCCAGGCTTCTGATTTGAGAAACTAGGTGGATACAGTAGAAAACACTGGCAACAGCATGGGTTTGAGGAAGAAGACCAGGAGGTTGGTTTTGGTTGAGTTTGAGGTTTCTCTGAGAATAGCAAGTGGAGCGATGGCAGAAACAATTGGAATATTCAGAGGGATGGGAAGAGATGAATGTCGATGGCTTGAAGGATCATTTCCCTCTTTTTTTGTAAATTAGCAATTTGATGGCTTAGCAGGTCTGAATCAGCTCACGAGGAGAACGAGAGGAACGAAGAACGGCTCAGCCCAGCACTGAGCTCCGAGGTGCTATTTCCTTGACCAGGGAGCTGCCAGTGTCGCAGGGCTGCGTGGATGTGTCTGTTCCTCTGTCTCTATAAATAGGTAGAGTTAAGGGAACAGAGTCCCTCTCAACCAAATGGTTCCAGCCTCATCTTTAGATGTCGCCATCAATATCTGTGAAACAGACTCTAGGAAAAAGACTAAAAAAGCTATCTTTATTTAGCCTGGAGAAGAGAGGGAGGGAGAGCTGTGAATTTGCTAGGAATAAACGGCTGCTTTTATCTTTTTGTCCTCAAGGAGGCCAGAAGAGGTCGACTTGGGATACAGTGTCGGAGAGTTAATTCTCCAGGGGGCGGGGAGTGAAGATTTTTGTCCCCCTTCCCCCACCAGAGGTCATTTGGCAATGTCTGGAGACATTTTTAGTTATCGTGACTGGCAGGGGGTGGGCGGGCAGTGCTACAGGCACCCAGCGCATAGAAGCCAAAGATTCTGCAATGCACAGGTCAGCCCCACAACAAAGAATCATCTAGCACCAAATGCCAATGGTGCCAAGTTGAGAGACCCCGAATTGGAGGAATTTTAGTTACTTAATATCTTTCGAAGCAAAGAACACATAGTCACTCAGTCCACCTTCAGGGAAAGGGTACTTTAGCTGCATGTTTGTTTAAGGATCTATGGCTGGGAACGGGGATTTGAACCCGCGCAGGGGTCAGGAACACCGGCCTCTCTCGTTTCCATTGGTCTGCTCCGGCTCTCCTCTCACTGCTGATTGGCCGGACCTTTTCAAATCCCAGGGAAGGCAGACTGCTAGGCTTAGCCAATCGCCTCTGCTCCTTCAAAGACTCGGTAGAGTCTTCTAGGCAGCCCGCCGCCGGGAGCGTAGCCCTTGGTCAGCAGTCCGCCCCCCATCCAATGAGAGGCCACTCACATAAGGAACAGTCTGGACATCTTCCCCGGATAAGAGATCTGAAGCAAGGCAGTGTGAGTCAGAAGGAGGTATTGGAATCAAACACACCACGACCGGCTTTCGTATTGGTCTTCCTGGCCCAGTGCTATCTTTTTCTTGGCAAAGCACAGATAAGGCTGAATACAAGCTGCAGGTTTTTTTTTTTTTTTCTTCCCGAAAGCTGTGCTGTACAATACAGTGGACACTAGTCACGTGGAATATTTATTCAATCTTAAACTCCTCGACATTAAGTAAACTTCAAAACTCAGCCCTTTGGTCTCATTAGCCACATTGCCAGTGCTCAATAACCACATCTGGCTGGCGGCTAGCCTACCCTAGTGGACAGGGCGGGTGCGGAACGTTTCCATCGTTGCAGAAAGTTCTGGTGAACCACACTGCTCCAAAAGAAGTTCCCCACCGAGCTGGAAGGGTTGGACGTCAGTGGAAAACACGGTTGAGGGTCAGCCCGAAAGAGAAACCAGAGGCGTCCTTTACTGATCGGCCGTCCTTACTGGTAGGTGTGTGTGAAACACTGTCAGCCCCTGTGCCCGTTCCTGAGTTCATGCCTTGGTGTCGTGGGTTGCCCAGGGATTATATGCTGTTGCTCACTGAAGCCAGAGCTTGGAGAATAATTTTACCCGAGGAGGATTGCTGTGACTCACCCATTTGGAAGGGTGCTATACATGTGTAAGAGTCAAGAGTAGTTGAAGACTAGGGCATAAGCAGCTTTTCAAACACCGTGACAATAGATGACACACAGAAACTTACAGCCCAGGTGAACAAACAAGTGTGACCGGAGTGCTGGGCTGACTGGCAGGCCCGTGGGAGCCTCTGAGGCCTTGCTTCTCACCTCCTACCTTCCTTGCCCTCCCTTCCCCTTCCCTGGTCTTATTTTTCCTCTAAAGAGAACAAATTTTCTTCACCCTGTGTGGTTGTGATTACTGCTGTTCATCAAATACTCCCAACCCTCTGCCTTCCGGGCACAGGATGGGATTGCTCTCCTGTCCCTCGTGAATGGGACTAGCTCTGGCTGATGAGCGGAAGCGCTCTGCCCTTGTCCGTCAGAGCATTTGAAGGTCTCTTTTTGCCACAGAAACGGGCAACATTCAAGATGGCGGCTGCTCTGCCTTCCTGGGTTCCCGGGTTCCATGTTCCAAGGTCTCTGCCAACCCAGGATGGAAGTGTAATGTGAGAAAGAAATGGAGTTGTGTTGTTTTCAGACAGCGAGCTTTGGGGATTGGGTTTTTTTTTTTCTTCCTTTTTAAATTTTTTACGTCAAGTCTGGTTAGTTAAGATACAGTGAGATATTGGTTGCAGGCGTGCAGATTATTTTTTTATTGTGGGATAATCTCGCGAATCTACCCTGGCCACCGTGCCTTTCACATATACATACCCCAGTCTGCCTATGACATTGCAATTTTCTGGGTCCATTGGCTGAGGCTGCTTTCTGTTACTTAGAAGTGAGTTGAAACTTTTTATGTTTGTGCCAGTCGCTAAATGCGAATGTTTCCATGACTAATCTTTTTTATGGATTGGGGCTCTTTTTTTAAAAATATTTTTTAACGTTTATTTATTTTTAAGAGACAGAGAGAGACAGAGCACAAGTGGGGGAGAAGCAGAGAGAGAGAGAGAGAGAGAGAGATACAGGATCTGAAGCAGGCTCCAGGCTCTGAGCTGTCAGCACAGAGACCAATGCAGGGCTCGAACCCACAAACTGCGAGATCATGACTTGAGCCCAAGTCAGACGCTCAATCGACTGAGCCGCCCAGGCATCCCTGGGGCCCTTGATGATAAAAGAAGGAACCTTTTCACCTGTTGAGAAGGGGAAACATTTCTTCCTTAAACTGGTTAAGTACCCACGTCTCCTTGGTTCTTGCAGAATGACCTTGAAGCTAACAACTTCTTTGGAAAAGAAATTCACAGGGCGTCTGGGTGGCTCAGTCAGTTAAGGGTCTGACTTTGGCTCAGGTCATGATCTCACGGTTTGTGGATCCGAGCCCTGTTGGGCTCTCTGGTGACAGAATGGAGCCTGCTTTAGATCCTCGGTCTCCCTCTCTCTGCCCCTCCCCTGCTCACGCTCTGTCTCTGTCTCTCTCAAAAATAAACATTAAAATTAAAAATAACTAAATAAATAAAAGAAAGTCATGGTGGTTAATAACAGCAGTGGGGCCAAGAGGAGAAAAAAACACTAAGGAGGAGCTGGTGGGAATATGTCCATCTATGAGACAGGGGCCACCCTGCTAGGGAAACGGGCACACGGCTCCTGGGCCAAGAAAGCCTTCACGTTCATACATACATTCATTCATTCATTTTTAGGCAACAATCATCGGGCATCTAATATGTGCTCTGCCCAGATGGAGCTTGTGTCCTGGTGCAGGGGACAGGAAATAAGCAAGGAGGCAAAAGTGCAATGAAGGAAATAAGCAGGGAACGAGATGGAGTAACAGGGACGGGGCCGGAGTGGACAAGGAAGGCCTCTCTGAAGAAGCGACACTGAAGTGGACACCTGGAGAAAAATGAGTCAGTCCTGGAAAGAGCACAGGAGCACTGCGACAGAGAAACGGCGCTTCTGAGGAGGAAAGGTTCTAGAGTGCACAATGAATGGGGGGAGGGGACCCAGCATGACGAAGTGTGATAGTGGGGGAGACACAGGACAGGAGATGAGTCAGAGAGGTGGGTGGGGGCCTTTGGGACTGCAGATCTCCCTCTGAGAGGAAGAAGAGGCCCACTGAAGAGACTGGAGAAGGGGTGATGTCAGCAGACATTTTCTGTAAAGGCCCTGGTAGTGAAGGTTTTAGACTTTGCCTGCCGTCTGATCTCCGTGGCGACTATTCAGCTCTGCGGAAGCAGCGGCGGGCGATATAGAAACATATGAGTGTGACTGTGTTCCAATAAAATGTACTGAGGGACAATAAAACCTGAATTTCATATTCTCATGTGTCACGAAGTATTACTCTTGGCAGTTTTTTCCCGACCATTTAATAACGTAAAAATCACTTTTAGCTCATGGACCAGATTTGGCCTGCAGGCTGTAGCTGGCCAACCCCTGACTTAAGCTCACTCAGGCTGGAGGACAGTTGAAGCAAAGAAACCATGGGGGGGCTCCTGGCTGGCTCAGGCGGTAGAGCATGGGCCTCTTGATGTTGGAGTTGTGGGTTCGAGTCCCATGTTGGGGGTAGAGTTTACTTTAAAAAATAAAACTGTTTAGGGGCACGAGGGTGGCTCAGTCGGTTAAGCGTCTGACTTGGGCTCAGGTCACGATCTCACGGTCTGTGGGTTTGAGCCCCGCAGCGGGCGCTGTGATGACAGCTCAGAGCCTGGAGCCTGCTTCCGATTCTGTGTCTCCCTCGCTCTCTGTCCCTCCTCCCCCCCTCAAAAATAAATAAAACAGTAAAAAAAAAACTGTTTAGGAGGCTTTTGCAAAATAATCCATCAGGAGGTGATGAGGCTTGACTGCGGTGGTTATGGTGGAGGTGATGAGAAGTGTTTAAGATGCGTTGAGGCACAGGACACCCTGATTCACAAGATGTGGGGATGAGAGCAGGACACAAGTCGAGGGTGACTTGGGGGTGGCTCTGTTCCCTGGGGGATCCCCGGGAAGGGGTAGAGCTGGGTTAAGCAGGCATTCCCTCTGGGCCCCTTTGAGTTTGTTTCTGTTTCTGTGTTGTTTTTTCTTAAAAAAAATTTTTTTTAATGTTTATTTTCGAAAGAGAAAGAGAGAGTGTGAGCAGGGGAGGGGCAGAGAGAGAGGGAGATCCAGAATCCGAAGCAGGCTCTGGACTGCAAGCTGTCTGCACAGAGCCAGACGTGGGGCTCAAACCCACAGACCACGAGATCATGACCTGAGCCGAAGTTCGATGCTTAACCGACTGAGCCACCCAGGGGTCCCTGTCTTGTTTTTTCTTAAAGTTTATTTATCTATATTTAGAGAGTGCAGGGGTGGGGTGGGATGGGGGGGGGTGCGGGGCAGAGACAGAGGGAAGGAGAGAGAATCCCAAGCAGGCTCTGCACCATCTGAGCCCTGACCTGGGGCTCGAACTCATGAACCATGAGATCATGACCTGAGCCGAAATCAACAGTCAGATGCTTGATCCACTGAGCCACCCAGGCTCCCCGACTCCAGTTTTGTCTTGACAGACTCAGCCAGACATGAGCCCAGGGAGCAGTGCGTTCCAAACCTGCATTTTTCCAGAGCCTGTTGCCTACATGCTGTGTGACCTTGGATAAGTCCCTTCGGTTCGATCTCTTCTCTGCCCTCAGACATGGAGACGATACCTCCTGCCCAGGCAGTGGTGGTGATCAGCTGAGATTCCATTTGAACCCAAATCAGTACCTCAGCACACTCTTCCCAGCCAAATCCAACTCTAAACAAATTGATGGGTGATTCTTTAGATTTGGGGGGAAATGGAGGAGCCATACCACTCACTGCACACCTAAAATCCCCTTTAATCTTCCCTGTTCTTTCCACAAAGTTCTTCAAGCACTGCAGCTGCCTCAGAGGATGAAACACTCACTGCTTCTTCTTCCTGCTCAACACTTTCGGACACCAAATTTGGTGGGGGAAGCAGCTTATCCACGATGAAGCATTCTCCAGCTCTCTGGTCGCAACTGGGTGTTCCAGAATTCAACTCTGACCCTAACTGCCTGGAGTTACCACTGACCCCGCAGGCTGAGGGCTCAGCCCCACCAGACTGTTCCCCTCTCAGACACCCATCACAAGTAGTAGGTCCCAGGTTTCTCCCACTTCTGTCCAGCTTGGCTACAAACTGAGGGTTCCCGTAACCTTTCCTCACGTTCGATACCTTGTTATGTCAGCCTAGGATGCAGGAAACACTTGCTTCTGTTTGCTGGTTTGTTACAAAGGAAATGATGGGGGATACGGATAACAATCAGAAGAAGAGGTCCTCAGGTGGGGTGCAGAAGAGTCCCAAATGTAGGAGATTCTGTCCCTACGGAGTCGGAGTATGTCACTCTCCCAGCAAGAGGATGTGTTCACGAACCTGGAGGCTCTCCGAACCCCATACTTCAGGGATTTTGTGGAGGCTTCATCCTGTAGGCCAGATCAGTGACTCACCTAATCGCCAACCCTTTTCCCTTCTCTGGAGGATGGGAGATGGGTGGAAAGTCCTAAGCTTTTAATCATGGCTTGGTTTTCTTTACGGCCAGCCCCCACCCAAGAGCCCACCAAGAGTCTCATTAGAATAAGAAAACACTCTTATCGTGATGATTACAGCTTTGTAGTAGAGGCTAAAGTCTGGGATTGTGATGCCTCCTGCTTTGGTCTTCTTCTTCAAAATTATTTTGGTTATTTGGGGCCTTTTGTGGTTCCATACGAATTTTTGGATTGCTTGTTCTAGTTTCGAGAAGAATGCTGGTGCAATTTTGATTGGGATTGCATTGAATGTGTAGATAGCTTTGGGTAGTATTGACATTTTGACCATATTTATTCTTCCAGTCCATGAGCAGGGAATGTCTTTCCATTTCTTTATATCTTCTTCAGTTACCTTCATAAGCTTTCTATAGTTTTCAGCATACAGATCTTTTACATCTTTGGTTAGATTTATTCCTAGGTATTTTATGCTTTTTGGTGCAATTGTGAATGGGATCAGTTTCTTTATTTGTCTTTCTGTTGCTTCATTATTAGTGTATAAGAATTCAACTGATTTCTGTACATTGATTTTGTATCCTGCAACTTTGCTGAATTCATGTATCAGTTCTACAAAGCTGTAATCATCAAGACAGCATGGTATTGGCACAAAAACAGACACATAGACCAATGGAATAGAATAGAAACCCCAGAACTAGACCCATAAACGTATGGCCAACTAATCTTTGACAAAGCAGGAAAGAACATCCAATGGAAAAAAGACAGTCTCTTTAACAAATGGTGCTGGCAGAACTGGACAGCAACATGCAGAAGGTTGAAACTAGACCACTTTCTCACACCATTCACAAAAATAAACTCAAAATGGATAAAGGACCTGAATGTGAGACAGGAAACCATCAAAACCCTAGAGGAGAAAGCAGGAAAAGACCTCTCTGACCTCAGCCGTAGCAATCTCTTACTCGACACATCCCCAAAGGCAAGGGAATTAAAAGCAAAAATGAATTACTGGGACCTTATGAAGATAAAAAGCCCCTGCACAGCAAAGGAAACAACCAACAAAACTAAAAGGCAACCAACAGAATGGTAAAAGATATTTGCAAATGACATATCGGACAAAGGGCTAGTATCCAAAATCTATAAAGAGCTCACCAAACTCCACACCCGAAAAACAAATAACCCAGTGAAGAAATGGGCAGAAAACATGAATAGACCCTTCTCTAAAGAAGACATCTGGATGGCCAACAGGCACATGAAAAGATGCTCAATGTTGCTCCTCATCAGGGAAATACAAATCAAAACCACACTCAGATATCACCTCACACCAGTCAGAGTGGCCAAAATGAACAAATCAGGAGACTATAGATGCTGGAGAGGATGTGGAGAAACAGGAACCCTCTTGCACTGTTGGTGGGAATGCAAATTGGTGCAGCCACTCTGGAAAGCAGTGTGGAGGTTTCTCAGAAAATTAAAAATAGACCTACCCTATGACCCAGCAATAGCACTGCTAGGAATTTACCTAAGGGATACAGGAGTACTGATGCATAGGGGCACTTGTACCCCAATGTTTATAGCAACACTCTCAACAATAGCCAAATTATGGAAAGAGCCTAAATGTCCATCAACTGATGAATGGATAAAGAAATTGTGGTTTATATACACAATGGAGTACTACGTGGCAATGAGAAAGAATGAAATATGGCCCTTTGTAGCAACGTGGATGGAACTGGAGAGTGTGATGCTAAGTGAAATAAGCCATACAGAGAAAGACAGATACCATGTGTTTTCACTCTATGTGGATCCTGAGAAACTTAACAGGAACCCATGGGGGAGGGGAAGGAAAAAAAAAAGAGGTTAGAGTGGGAGAGAGCCAAAGCATAAGAGACTCTTAAAAACTGAGAACAAACTGAGGGTTGATGGGGCGTGGGAGGGAAGGGAGGGTGGGTGATGGGTATTGAGGAGGGCACCTGTTGGGATGAGCACTGGGTGTTGTATGGAAACCAATTTGACAATAAATTTCATATACTGAAAAAAAAAAAAAAAAAAAGAAAACACTCTTATCACCCAGGATATTCTTAGGGCTATAGGAGCTCTAGGTCAAATATCAAATGTTAGAAAAAAAGATGCTCTTAGCATTCCTATCTCTTAGGAAGTTACAAGGGTTTTAGGAGCTCTGTGCCAGGAACCAGGGCAGAGATCAATCGTATATTTCTTATTTTGTCACACTAGGTCCTGTCCTTTTTTTTTGCCTCCCTCTCCTTAATCTCTCACACGAAACACTCAAAACCCCTGACTGGAGGTGTGAGAGAAGGGGATCCTTATGGGGATAGATCTGTTCTCTGGGGATAGATAGACTGTTGTGGTAGATACACGAAGCTACACATGTGATGTGTAACTAAACACACACACACACACACACACACACACACGTACATGTAAAACTGGGAAAATTACAGCATCAGTAGATTGTATCAAAGTCACTTTCCTGGTTGTGATTTTGGGCTATAGTTTGCTAAGATGTTACCACTGTAGGAAACTGAGTAAAGGGCACGTGAGATCTCTCTGGATCATCTCCACAGGTGCCTGTGAACCTACAGTTATCTCAAAATAAAAAGTTTAATTAAAAAAAGGTCTTGGGGGCCCCTGGGTGGCTCAGTCGGTTAAGTGTCCGACTCTTGATCTCGGCCCAGGTCATGATCACATGTTTTGTGGGATCGAGGCCTGCATCAGGATCTCCCCGCTCTCTCTGCCCCTCCCCTGCTCTTGTGCTCTGTTTCTCTCTCAAAATAAATGAATGAACATTTTTTTAAAATCTTGGCTTATAAGTCCCACTCAACAAGTTAGAAGCTGACCTAATCTTGTGAGCAAAATCCCATCACTGGGTTCATCAAACAATTTCCTCTACTCTTATCTATGTCTGAAATTTTTCATTAAATGTTTTTTTAAAAAAATTTTTTTTTTTAATTTTTGTAATTTATTTTTGAGAGAGAGACAGAGACAGAGAGACAGAGACAGAGCACAAGTGGGGGAGGGGCAGAGAGAGAGGGAGACACAGAATCTGAAGCAGGCTCCAGGCTCCAAGCTGTCAGCACAGAACCGGATGCGGGGCTCAAACCCACGAACTGTGAGATCATGACCCGAGCCGAAGTCAGTTGCTTAACCAACTGAGCCACCCAGGCTCCCCTCATTAAATAAATGTTGAAAAATATATCCCCCCACCTAGCCAAATACAATCATCTATTTTTCAAATCTTTAGAAACTTTAATCTACCTCACCCTAGAAATAAGAAAATTCTTTAAAAACTATGCCCAGGTAGGGATGGACGCCTGGGTGGCTCAGTTGGTTAGGCGTCCAACACTAGATCTCTGCTCAGGTCTTGAATTCGGGGTCCTGAGTTCATGACCTGGAGTACTGGGCTCTGCGCTGGGCATTAGGCCTACATAAAAGAAAGCAAAACAAAACAACAAAACAAAACAAACACCAAAACTATGCCCCGGTAAAGAACTCTACTCTGATTGAAACAACATGTGCTGAGCACCTACTTTGCACCAGGCCTTGTATTTGCCAGCTAGAGATTCAGGGGGGAATGCATGAGGCCCTGGGGTGCTCAGACAGGTGGGGAGAGGGAGGTGAAGGTGGTGTGGCCTGAAGAAGTTCTCCGGATGATTCAAATATGGAAGCCCCGCCTTGTCCCCTCCCTCCACAATTAATAGTCACCCATCCATCCCAAGATGATGGAATTGGGAGCTTGGGCCTGGTGGCCCCCCAACCGTCAGCCACAGTCTGAAAGCCCAGGCTTCATAAGGCAAAGAATGATCATCACAATTGCTGTAATCCGATTACATCACCTATTTCTGACATGGTGTTTGGGACTCAACGTCCAGGAGACACTTAGCATATACTCCTTGGACCAGAGCCCCACGGTGCAGAAGTTAAGGGAAGAGCGTGCAGTCCTTTTGTGTAAAATCCTCCTTGGGAACCCACAAGGAGCAGTAGAATTTAAAGATTCAGGCAAATCGCTCAATCGACCTCTTTAACTTTGTTTAAATCAGCAGTTCTTCAATGTGTCGGGTTCTTATTAATATCACTTGCTTATCCAGTGTTTGGAGGAAGGCACTTTGGCTACAATAACGTGGTGGGCACCTGCCACCTGCCAGGCGTCGCACCGTCTCAGTTCCCTTTGCTGCAGGGGTGAGAGTTCAGGCTTTCTTCCCTTTGCCTGCCCTTCTTTTGCTGCTCCGGAAGGGGAGGGGGCTTATACCTTCCCAGAGAGGCGAGGAGCTCTAGGTTGATGAGCCATCAAGTGTTATTCTGAAAGGAAAGAGGAGGAAGGAGGCTTTTCCTGCAAGTAGTTTCCTAAGAAGAGGAGGAGCCTTACGTGAAAAGGAAGGGCTCAAGGGGTAGACTCGGCCAAACCCACTACAGGGAGGGTTATTTGAAACACTGGCACCCAGCGGGGGCTGAGTCATTGCCTGGGAGCACCTCTCCTCCATTCTGATAATTACACCCACGTGCACCCACATCCACCACATCACTGCCCTTTCCACCAGCATTCACCCTGGGCTGATGGCCACCAGCAGAGGCAATGCTTTACAGGATTCACCTTTTGGCTTTCCTGCCTAAATGCTACACCGTGCAGCCCCTCCCTGCCCCTCCCCCCCCCCCCCCCCCCCCCGCCACGTTTCCATACCCTTTTCAAGCCCCAGAAAAAGGGGATAGGATTCTGAACCCTTAATGGCGGTGGGTATTTGCAGGACAGAACTAAACAAGTTTAAGATTTCCAGAGCTGGCTCAGTGATTACTAGCACCTCTGCAAAGTAAGCATTATTACCCCCATTTGACAGCTGAGGAAACTGAGGCTCAGACAGCTTAAGTCATGTGCCTGAAATGTATATAGCCACTTAGAGGCAGAGTAAGAAATTGAACCCAAGCGAGTCTTACTCAAAAGCCTGGGTTCTTGACAACAATCAACCCCACTCCCACCCTGCTGAGTTGCCAGCACCCCCCTTCACCCACACACCCGTGCCTCCGTCCCCAGCACAGCAGAAGAGTCCGGTTTCTGCTCTTCGTCTCCAAAGCGGCTTGTGGCCCTTTCGCTACCTCCAAACCAGCAAATATGTATTGGGACTGAATTATTATAACACACCTTTTCTTACAGACAAACTGTCCTATATGCAATACTTTATTTGCTTTTCCTCACCTCCCTGAATGGCAAACAGTTCAAATCTTTTATGAAAATAATACCCAACAAATGCAAGGAAAAAGATGTCATTGTCTATACTCTGGCCCCCAAGAAATGACCTCTGTAAAACATCTTGGCATTATTGCTTTTCTTTCTTGCATTTTATGTTTACACCTTTAAAACATATATAAATAACATACGAATACAGTGTCCTTTACTGAGACAATGTAGCATAACAAATAAAGCTAATGTCTCTCCTGACGTCCACATCCACCCCATTCTAATCTCCTCCCGCCACCAGGAGGAACACTGTGATGAATTTGGTGAGTTCCTTCCAATTGTTAAAAATGCATTTTATGTACATAACTGTATTCACAGAAAATATGTAACTGTTTTGCAGTTTTTATTTACATAAACCGCTGTTATGCTGCACATATCATTAGGTGCCTTTTTTTTCTTGCTAAACACTATTTGAGATCTACTCATATTGGTATATATTGATCTCATTTTTTTTTTTAACCACAGGAGAAGTTTTTAGAACTCAAAGTGAAGAGAATCTTTTAAAGTACAAAAGAAAACCTAAACGCCATAAAAGAAAAGATTGATGGGGGCACCTGGCTGGCTCCGTGGGTAGAGCGTGACTGTCGACCTTGGGGTCTTGAGTTCAAGCTCCACGTTGGGCATAGAGATTACTTAATTAAAAAAAAAAAAAAGATTGATAGATTCGGCTATGTAGAAACTTTTTAAAAGTCTGTAAGGCAAAGGCCACCACAAGAAGAGTCACATGACAAATGACTATACATGCGTATTCACATTTTCGTATCATGGGAAAATGGATAATTTCCCTCTCTTTAGCTTTATTGAAAGGCATCAGCAAATAAAATTAAAAGATATTTAAGGCGTACATTTGTGATGATTTGATATATGTATACATTGTGAACGGAGTCCTCCTATCTAGTTAATTAACACACCCATCACCTCACACACACACACACACACACACACATATATATATTAGATTTTATTTTTTTAAGTAATCTCTACACCCAATGTGGGGCTCAAACTCATGATCCCGGGATCAAGAGTCACATGCTCTACTGACTGAGCCAGCCAGGTGCCCCTGCTTATTTTCTTTTCTACAAGAACATGTAAAGTCTGCTCTCAGCAAACTTCAATTATACAATTCAGTGTTATCAGCTATACTCACTATGTTATACATTGGACCCTTCGGCCTCATTCATCTTATGGGCTGAAAGTTTGTATCTTTTACTCTCCCTGCTTCCCCTCCCCCTGGCCCCTGGCAACTTACTTTTCTACTCTCTGTTTCTATGAATTTGACCTTTTTAATTTGAGATTCCGCATATAAGTGATACCATGCAGTATTTGTCTTTCTCCGTCTGACTTATTTCACCTAGCATAGTGCCCTCAAGGCCATCTACGTGGTTGCAAATTTGAACACTATGCCACTGTGTGTGTGTATATATATATATATATATATATATATATATATATTTATATATTCACATCTTTTTTATCCATTTACCTGTTGGTGAACACATAGGTTGTCTCCATGTCCTGGCTATTGTGAATCGTGTTTCAATGGGTACGGGAGTGCAGATATCTCTTTGATACCCTGTTTTCATTTCCTTTGAAAATAAACCCAGAAGTGTGATTGCTGGATCATAGGGAGTTCTATGTGTAATTTTTTGAAAACCCTCCATACTGCTTTCCACAGTGGCTGCACCATTTGCATTCCCACCAACAGTGGACAAGGGTTCTCTTTCCCCACACGCTCCCTAACACTTACCTCTTGTCTTTTTTTATGGTAGCCATTGTAATAGGTGTGAGGTCATACCTCATTGCATACCTCATGCTCACGCCTCATTGCCGTTTTGATTAACGTTTCCCTGATGACCAGTGATGTTGCGCATCTCTTCATGCACTTGTTGGCCATCTGTATGTCTTCTTTGGGAAAATGTCTATTCAGTTCCTCTGCCCATTTTTTTAATTGGGTTTTTTGTTTTTGTTTTTGTTTGCTATTGAGTTCTACGAGTTCTTCATATATTTTGAGTATTAACCCCTTATCAGATATATGATGTACAAATATCTTCTCCCATGCTGTAGGTTGCTTCTCATTCTGTTGATGGTTTCTTTTGCTGTGCAGAAGCTTTTTAGTTAAGCTTCTTGAGATTTCAAGGGATTAGTCTGGCAAAGACCTAAAATAGGTATGATAGGGTTCCACACAGACTACTTATCCATCCGCCTTTGGTGGCACATGGGGATGGCTGCCACACTGAAGGTCCTTGCGTGGGTCTCCCTGCACATGGGTTTGAACAGCAGTGGAATTACGACCGGATTGCCAACAAAACCACTGAATGGATTATACCCAGGCCAGCGCTGTGCTACCTTAGGGGCAACCCTTGAAATTGTCCGACTTTAACATTTTTACCTAGCCTCCCCATCTACATAGTGTTCAAGACAAAACAAAACAAAGCAAAAACATAGCCACATCCACAGGGAAAAATCTAAATCCCACCTTCTGTCCCCATCTCTCCACACCCCTCCCCCAGCCACCTGCCACCCCTCCCTTCCCCACTGCCAAAGCCACCAACCGGCCTTGCCCCTCTTGAATCCGTCCCCCACCCCCAGCTATGGAGTGCTCTTTTTATTTCAAAAATAAATATTTCAAAAACCGAGACAAGTAAAGAGAATGCTATAATGAAATACCCATGTGCCCACTTTATCAAATACTCAGCCTTATCAATTTTTAACATTTTTTTGTATTGACATCCTTTTCTTTTTTTTTTTTTTTTTTCAACGTTTATTTATTTTTGGGACAGAGAGAGACAGAGCATGAACGGGGGAGGGGCAGAGAGAGAGGGAGACACAGAATCGGAAACAGGCTCCAGGCTCCGAGCCATCAGCCCAGAGCCTGACGCGGGGCTCGAACTCACCGACTGCGAGATCGTGACCTGGCTGAAGTCGGACGCTTAACCGACTGCGCCACCCAGGCGCCCCTGTATTGACTTCCCATCCATGTTTTTATACTTTTCCCACAAGTTTATGTAGTAACCATAACCATAAACCATATGCACGCTAGTTTTGCATATTCTGGAACTTTTTATAAACGGCATCAGACAGCGTGCATTTTTCTATAATTTGCTTGATTGAGACGCTGGTTTTAGAGGCATCCACGTCGATATATGTAGCTCTTGCATTTACTGTAAAAGTGGCTCTGTATTCGGTTATCCATCCTCACGTGATTCCAGTTTTTCATTATTACAAACAGTGCTGGGGTGAGCATTTCTGTTTGCGGTCTCCTTACGCACATGCATAATGACGCACATGCATAATGACTTTCCTAGGAGTTACGCCCAGCGGGAGGATTGCTGGTTGTAAGGACATAGCCCTCAGCATCGCTAGATTTTCCCAAATTGCTCTTGAAAGTGATTATACCGGCTTGCACCCTTAAAAGTGTAAACACGGGGCGCCTGGGTGGGTCAGTAGGTTGAGCATCCGATTTCAGCCCAGGTCACGAACTCGCGGTTTGTGAGTTCGAGCCCCGCGTCGGGTTCTGTGCTGACAGCTCAGAGCCTGGAGCCTGCTTCGGATTCTGTGTCTTCCTCTCTCTCTGCCCTTCCCCTGCTCATGCTCTCTCTCTGTCTCTCAAAAATAAACAAAATGTTAAAAAAATGTTTTTAAGTGTAAACATGTATTAATACTAGATGTTTAATATCTGAGGATGTCTTGGCATATATTTAATGTGCAATTTTCTGATTACTTTTGATGTCAAGAAGTTTTTCAGGTTGGCTTATTGACCATCTGGGCCCCTACGATTTGATTGTTTTTTTTTTTAATGTTTATCTTTGAGAGAGAGAGAGAGAGAGAGAGAGACAGAATCTGAAGCAGGCTCCAGGCTCTGAGCTGTCAGCACAGTGCCTGATGCAGGGCTTGAACTCATGAACTGCAAGATCATGACCTGAACTGAATTCAGACGCCTAACAGACTGAGCCACCCAGGCGCCCCAGGGACCTTACGATTTGAAATGCCTATTTGCAACATTTGCCATTTTTTATTGTGCCTTTTTATTTATTTATTTTTAATCTTGATTTTTGAAAGACAGAGAGAGAGAGAGAGAGCGAGCAGGGGAGGGGCAGAGAGACAAGGAAGCGCAGGGGAGAAGAGCAGGCTCTGTGCTGACAGTGGAGAGCCGGATGTGACACACATACTCACAAGCTGTGAGATCATGACCTGAGCCGAAGTTCCATGGACCCTTAACCGAGTGAGCACGCAGGCGCCCCTGTGTCTTTTAAAAGAACAACTTGTAAGTGGCCCCCCGGTGGCTCAGTTGGTAGTGACTGACTTTGGCTCTGGACATGATCTTATGGTCCATGCCTTTGAGCTCCCCTCCTCCACCCCATCGAGCCCTGCACTGACAGTGTGGAGCCTGCTTGGGATCTCTCTCTCCCTCTCTCTGCCCCTCCCCCACTCATTCTCTCTCTCAAAATAAATAAATAAATTTCAAAACAAAACTTGTAGGACTTTTAATATATTCTAGATGCTAACTCATTGCTGGTTATTTGCATTGCAAAAAATTTCTCTGGGAATGCAAGCTGGTGCAGCCACTCTGGAACACAGTATGGAGGTTCCTCAAAAAACTAAAAATAGAACTACCTTACGACCCAGCAATTACACTACTAGGTATTTATCCAAGAGATACAGGTATGCTGTTTTGAAGGGGCACATGCACCCCCATGTTTACAGCAGCACTATCAACAGTAGCCAAAGTATGGAAAGAGCCCAAATGTCCATCGATGGATGAATGGATAAAGATGTGGTGTATATATACAATGGAGTATTACTCGGCAATCAAAAAGAATGAAATCTTGCCATTTGCAACTACGTGGATGGAACTGGAGGGTATTACGCTAAGTGAAATTAGTCAGTCAGAGAAAGACAAAAATCGTACGACTTCACTCATATGAGAACTTTAAGAGACAAAACGAGCATAAGGGAAGGGAAACAAAAATAATATAAAACCAGGGAGGGGGACAAAACGGAAGAGACTCATAAATATGAAGAACAAACTGAGGGTTACGGGAGGTGTTGTGGGAGGGGGGATGGGCTAAATGGGTAAAGGGCACTAAGGAATCTACTCCTGAAATCATTGTTGCACTATATGCTAATTTGCATGTAAATGTTAAAAAATTAGAAAGAAAGTAAAAAAAAAAAGAAAATACCCTTCTTCTTCCTATAGTGAGGGCACGGTTGACACCCAGTAACTATGAAATGACAAAAATTAAAATTATTCCAGCAGAGAGGGAAAAAGAAATTTCTCCAATTTGTTTTGTCTTTAACTGCATTCATAGTATCTTTTGTTGTACAAGAGTTTTTAAATTTAATGAGGTCAAATTTATCAATCATTTTCTATAATTGGGAGGTTTTGTGTCTTAAGATATCCTTCTCTTCCCAACCTGAAATCACGAAGATATTCTACTCTGCTTTCTTCTAAGAATTACAAAGTTTTGTTTTTCACATTAAAGTCTTCAATCTACAAAGAGTTTCTGTATGGTATCTACGATGACTGATTATCCAATAAAGATCATCATTTGTGCCAGCCTCATTTATTAAATAGTCCTTCTTTTTCCTGCTAATGTAATGCAGCCTCTCTCATATATCAGGTTTCCAAATATGAGTGAGTTTATTTTCTGGACTCTAGTCAATTTGCATCCGTGGAGCTACTTTTCGGTCCCTGTGCTAATACCGCAATGTGTTAGTACGACTTTATAATAAATCTTCATATCTTGTATGGAAACTTCCCCCCTTCCTGCCCCCACCCTTGTTACACTCCTTCACAGTTAGCTTTCCTTTTTCTCTTTCTTTCTTTCTTTTTTTTTTTTTTTTTTGGTCTTCCATATTAATACTTAAAAAAGCTTGTCAAGCACCACAAAAAATTTCACAGGAATTTTCATTTGTACCGTATGGGATTTATAGATTAAATTCAGAAGAGCTGACACCTTTATGATAGTATCTTCCAACCCATGAATATTGCCTATGAACATTTAAAAATCTCCATTTATTCAGATCTTCTTTTATGTTCTTCAGTGATATTTTGTGATTTTTCTCCATAAAGGTCTCACATATCTTTTGTTAGATTTATTCTTAAGTATCTTAAAGTTTATTGCAATTGTGAATGACATTTTTTTCTGTTATATTTTCTAATTGGTTATTACTTGTGTATAGAAATATTATGGTTTTTTTTTTTATGTCAAACTCAGCAACTTCGCTGAGTTCTTTTGTTAGTTCTGTTTTTTTTCTTCTGGATATTTTTGTAGTAAATAATTCCTAGGACGTTCACTTCTGGAAGTAGCAGAAGGAGGGTATTATACCTGCCATGTCTTGTTGCCACCATCATATCTATCCTGCAAGAGTAAGTGAAATCTCCAGGGGACCATGGGAGCTGAAACCAAAGTGTGACATTATAAACATATGGGACAGATGGGATCACCCTGAGTGCAAATGTCCATGCTTGGAAGTGATGCACGATAACGTTTTGGCCAGCAGGAAAGACGACCTAAACTCAAAACACCTACGATAAGCGGGGACCCTCAAAGATGGCTTAGGTGACTATGGCCTTGGTTCAGTACATCCCTCGGCATGCTAGACAAAGCAAACGCAAACCTTCTCTGGAGAAATTCATCCTCAGGTAGGGCCCAAAGATCCCCACAGATGAATGTCTTTAATATCTATCCATGAGGGCTCATAATAAAAAATCTCCAGGGGAGCCTGGCTGGCTCTGTTGGGGGAGCATGTGACACTTGATCTTGAGGCTGTGGGTTGAAGGTTCACGTTGGGTGCAGAGGTTACTTAAAAATAAAATCTGTAAAAAAAATTCCAAAGAGAGCAAATTCTCATGGGTGAGGGTCAGGAGTAACAGGCAACAAGAGGGTTAGGTCCCTCAGGATATCAGTTACTGGAATCATTAGACGGAGGAGACAGATTAACTATGTAGTGAGTATAAAGAAACGAGAGCCTGAATGACAAAACTGGGCTACCAGTGGAAGATTATCAAAACTTGGGGGGGAGCTGACCAACACTGACACGCACGCAGGACTTTGAGAAATGAAAGATATCATTTTAAAACAAAAAGTTCAGGGCTGACGAGCAGATTGGACCCAACTGAAGACAGTTGAGAGGCTAGTGAACTGGAGGATCGGGATGAGGAATCGCCAATAATCTAGGACAGCCGAGGGCACAGAAACTGGGAAAAGGGTTAAAAGATATCACGAGGTAATCTGGTAGATGTCTGACAAGAGTCCAAGAGGAGAAAATAGAGAATGGGAGAGATTACAGCTGAGAATTTTCTAAAATTGATGGAAGTCATCAATCTTTGTTCATCCCACGCAGGATGCATTGAGAAGAAAAATCCGACCCCAGTGTGGTAGAGTAGCCGTAATTCTTGGACACTTCTCCCTTCAAAAAAAATTTTTAATGTTTGTTTATTTTTGAGAGAAAGAGACGGAGTGTGAGCAGGGGAGAGGTAGAGAGAGAGACACACACACACACACACACACACACACAGAATCCGAAGCAGGCTCCAGACACTGAGCTGTCAGCACAGAGCCTGACGTGGGACTGGAACCCACGAGATCATGACCTGAGCTGAAGTTGGATGCTTAACCACCTGAGCCACCCAGGCACCTCCCTATTTTCTTTTTTAAAGTTTATTTATTCTGAGAGAGAGAGAGAGAGAGAGAGCATGTGAGTGGGGGGGGGGGGGGGGGGAAAGAGAGAGGGAGAGAGAGAGAATCCCAAAAAGGCTCCATGCTGTCAGCACAGAGCCCAATAAGGGGCTTGAACCCATGAACCAGGAGATCATGACCTGAGCCCCCATCAAGAGTGGGACGTTTGGGGCGCCTGTGTGGCTCAGTCAGTTGAGCGTCTGACTTCGGCTCAGGTCATGATCTCA
This sequence comes from Lynx canadensis, assembly GCF_007474595.2. Lineage (NCBI taxonomy): Eukaryota > Metazoa > Chordata > Mammalia > Carnivora > Felidae > Lynx > Lynx canadensis. Next base: position 144,409,662 of record NC_044304.2, on the reverse strand, counting down.
CAGCTTGTGAGTTTGAGCCCTGCGTGGGGCTCTATGCTGACAGCTCAGAGCCTGAAGCCTGCTTTGGATTCTGTGTGTGTGTGTGTGTCTCTCTGCCTCTCCCCTACTCATGTGCTATCTCTCTCTCTCTTTCTCTCTCTCTCTCTCTCAAAAATAAATAAAAACATTTTAAAAAATTAAAAAAAAAAAGAGTGGGACACTTAACTGACTCTTCTCCTCTCTTCTCTATTTTCTATTTCTTTGTCCTTTCCATCTTCCTTCTTGAGGATTTCCTCAGCCCGACCCTCCAATTCACTCTTCAGCCTGTAAAAACCCTGGCTATTCTGTTATCTCAACTCTTGTATTTTCCGTGTCTTATATTATATTTTAGCTATTACATTTTTCATCCCCAATTCTGTGTTTCTGCTTGGTTCTTTCTTGTTTTCTTATTTTGTTTCATGTTACTAATATCTTCCTTTATCTTTCTATGTTTATGAGGCTAATTAGAAAATTTGGCCCATCTGTTCTAATATTTATGCCTCTGATGGATTCTGAAATCCAATATGTTGTTTTTCTTTTGAAATATTTGTCCTTCTCGGTGTTCGTTTTCCCCTGGGGTTTGGCTACTCTGTCAGGCACAGAGGACACCCAGACTTTTGTGCTTGTCAGTCCCCATTAGCTTTGTGGGCGGGGGTGGGTGTGGGGCAGATGAGACTTTGGGTGGAGAGCCGCAGACATCAGAAAACCTCAGCGCTCACCCTGCAAAACAACTTCTTATATCAGGGACACACACACGCACACGCACATGCACACACGCGCACGCACACACACACACACACACACACACACACGCCCTTCTTCCCAGGGAAAGCAGCCTTAGGAGGTGATACTTCTTAGATCATAATTTACCAGCTCTGGGGTTTGCAGAGTGAGGGGCGGGGCGAAGACCACCCAGGAATAATCCGTCTCTATTTTTCTCAGCTGCTCACAGGTGGAGGCCTTCCATTTCACTCCCGCCGACCCCTGGACCAGAAGAGTCTGAGTCACAGCATCTATGCACAGAGCAGACACCATTTATCCCCAAGTGATGGCAGGGGAGAAGCAAGACAGCAAGTCCAGTGGCCCCCAGGGGTCCTCAGAGCCTTCTTGGTGTTCTCCCCATAAAGTTTCTCTGGCACCGATTTCTACAGAGGGAGCCAGAAGCTGTGCCAGTTCAGCACCTTGGTAAGAAACGGAACTGCCTCCTGTTCTCATTTCATGGACGCGAAACCTCTTTTGCCTCCAAGGGTATTTGTGATAGCTCTATTATTTTTGTCTTCTGATTTCCTAGTCTGTTTGTGCCGGCTGCTTTGTAATGCTGTTTTGGCCCCTGTCTTTCACGTTCGAGGCTTTCTCAGATGCTGACGATCCTTGCTTGTGTGTTTACGACCGAGAGCCAGAGCCACAAAGCTGTCTGGGAGCCCTGAGCCCACGGGGCCCTCTGGATGGACCTCCGGGTGTAGGCCCAGTGTGACACCTTTTTCACTCTTTCTTCTTGGGGAGCTTGTGGGGAAGAAGGCAAGGCAGTTTCTGCATTCATAAAGCATATATTAACTGAATTCCTTTTTCCTTGGCTTCAGTCTTCATCCCTCCTACCTGGTTTTCTCCATCTCAGAGTAATCCCCCAGACCTCTGCCGGCGTGGGAGCGGGCTCGGCCCAGCAGTTGGAGCGTGGAGTGGGGGGCATGGGGGTGGGCTGAGATCCAGGGGTCTAGCTCGTTCCTAAAGAGCTTTCAACCACTTACCCCTGTTTACCCCCACCCGTCACACCCAGTCTCGGCTGCGTGGGGGCTGCTAGTTCCTGAGTCCTTTGAGGAAGCCAGGGGCTGGATCAGCTGCTGCCCACCCCCCACCACTGTCAGTTTGTGGTGTGGCCTTTTGGGACCTGCTGAGTCGGCAGCTTCCTGTCCGGCCCTGTTTTTACTGTCCTTTGAGCGTTTCAGTTTCACCTTTTTAATTTTTAAGATGATTTTTATTTTTTCTTATTTTTTAAAAATCTTCTTATGTTTGAGAGAGAGACAGAGACAGAGCATTAGGAGGGCGGGGGCAGAGAGCGAGGGAGACGCAGAATCCTAAGCAGGCACCAGGCTCTGACATGTCAGCACAGAGCCTGACGTGGGGCTCGAACTCATGAGCCGAAGTTGGACCCTTAACTGACTGAGCCACCCAGGCGCCCCACTTTTTTTAAGTTTATTTATTTTGAGAGAGAGAGAGAGAGAGAGAGGCAGGAAGGGGCAGAGAAAGAAGGAGAGGGAGAGAGAATCCTAAGCCGGCTCCCCACTCTCAGAGCAGAGCCTGATGCAGGGCTCGAACTCAGGAGCTACAAGACCATGACCCGAGCAAGAATTGGACGCCCAACCGACTGAGTCACCCGGGAGCCCCAAGTTTCACCTCTTTAAAATCACAAAGCCTTTCTTTTTTGAAGTTGGCCGTTCATTGAATTTACTAACATATTTGATCCACGTCTGTGCTGTCTGTTGTTTATGGTGCCCCGTGTCTTCCTCTGGGTGCGTGTCTCGCTGAGTCGCTCTTTCTTTGTGAGGTGCATCCCATGGGAGGTAAATTCTCTGTGTCTCGCTATGTCTGCAAATATCTTCATTCTGTCTTTGTTCCTGCATGACTATTTAGCTGCACATAAGCTCGGGGCTTTAAACATACTACTCCAGGGGCGCCTGGGTGGCGCAGTCGGTTGAGCGTCCGACTTCAGCCAGGTCAAGATCTCACGGTCCGTGAGTTCGAGCCCCGCGTCGGGCTCTGGGCTGATGGCTCAGAGCCTGGAGCCTGTTTCCGATTCTGTGTCTCCCTCTCTCTCTGCCCCTCCCCCGTTCATGCTCTGTCTCTCTCTGTCCCAAAAATAAATAAATGTAAAAAAAAAACAAAAAAACAAAACATACTACTCCATGGTCTTCCGGCAGATATCGCTGCTAATGGGAAGTCAGCTAAGAGTCTAATGGATGGGCCTATAGGTGTATTTTATCTTTCCGTTATAAAAGCTGCTCTGGTCTGAAAGTTTGTATCAATTCAGATGTTGGAATTCTATTCCCCTCCCCCCCCCATCAGCATGCACTGAGCCTGGCACCGGGTGCAGGAAACTGCCCCCTGCCCTGGAAGAGCCTGGGTCCGCTGAGGAAGAAATGGCCACCTGCTCTACAACAAGGAAAAGGTACAAACGGCACAGTCCTGTTCTAAGGATTTGATAGAACGACTCGTTTAATCCTCAAGCTACTCACGTGGCAGTGCCTTCAGTAATCCCACTTCTCGGTGTAAATGGGAGGAAAAAGAGGTTTGAAAGATGAAGTAATGCTAAAAAAGAAAAAAAAAAAACAAGCCCAAATTGGAGTCCTATGCACCCCACAACAGCAAACCAAGACTACAAGCCACAACTACAGTTTCAAACTATTCCAGGAATGTGACCTTTTATTTTTTTTTATTTCAGTAAAAGGACTTGGGCTCAGGTCATGATCTCATGGTTCCTGAGTTTGGAGCCCCCGAGTCGAGCTCTGTGCGAACAGCAGCCTGGAGCCTGCTTCAGATTCTGTGTCTCCCTCTCTCTGCCCTTCCCCCGCTCACGCTCTTTCTCTCGCTCTCAAAAATAAATAAACATTAAGATAAATTAAAATAAAATAAAAATAAATAAAAGTCAATCTTAATTTTCTGATCAGCCCTAGTGAAATAATCTGCATGATAAAAGCCCTGCCCATCCCTTCCCCCCAGAAGGAAGTCCTAGCCTGAAACAATCCTTTCTATTCTTTTTCCAATAACTTCTTAACCCCACCCTCCTTCCTATAAAAACCTATTTTGTACGACTCCTCGGAACATCTCTCTACTTGCTAGAGGAGATGCTGACCTATTCAGGAATCTCTTAATAAAGCCAATTAGACGTTCAGATTTACTCGGTTGGATTTTGTTTTTTAACAGTAACCTGCCACACATCACCCAGCTGGTTAACAAGGATTTGAACTTGGGTCTACAGAACTACAAGCTCTGCTCTGCCATCACAACAACGGAGGGGCATCAGGGGGAGCTCTTTAAGGAGGCCTCTTGGAGAAGAAACGCCCAAGACAGGGAGGGTTGAACAGCCACAACCAACCTGTGTCTGAACCAGGGGTGGGGGTAAGGGAAGGAGAGGGTAAGGGAAGGAGAGTCCTTGGGGAGGCGGAGGGGAGGGGGGGGGGGTTGAAGCAATTTACCCTGCCCAGGTGACACCTCACCTTCCCTCTGGCCCTGAGGTGTTGTCATTAACCTGAAACACACTGGTTCAGGGTAAGGAAATTCCCTGGGGCCTGGGGTCATCCTAGCTGCACCTTTGAGTAGAGACGGTAACGCAGGGCCGGTGGGACCTGATCGCTGCTCCCACCACCCACGCCATCCTTCGGACGCTTCTTCTCCAAAGAGAGAGCACAAAGCTCTGAGCGAGAATTGCTGTCTTCCAGAGTCTTCTTTTAAGATGTAAAGATCTGGGGATGGAATAGGGTGGGGATATAAGTTAAACCTCGACTTTCTCAGTGTAACTGAGTTTATAATGCATTCATTCAATCAACAAAAACTTGTTAGGGCTCTGCTGTGTTTCTCAACTAAAGCTTATCCTCTTGAGGGGCATGGCTTGCCGGGACCCGCCGGGCCGGTAGCGGGTCGCCCCCTCGGTCCTTCGGCAGCCCCGCGCCTGCCTCCACCGCAGGCGCTGAGCTCGGGCGCCCTCTCGTGGGGCCTCCAGCTACTGCGCGGTGCGTCCTGGCCCCAGCGACCCGGAGCCGGGCGGGAGGCTCAGCCTGGGTAGGAGGACTGAGGGTCCCTGCAAAGCCAGGGTAGAACCGGGGACGAGGGCCTGGCCGAGTCCTCTGGCCCCCTTTGGTCCCCAAGGCCCGGTTCCACGATCCAGACGCCTTGCCCCTTCAGCCCATCCTGGAAGCTGGTGGCAAATCCCTAGCTGCCTGCAAAGGGGTCCCTTCCTCCTTCATGCCTGGCCCCCAGCTCACCCTCTTTGGGGGTTTTTGCCCCAGCAGAAAATGAGTGACTCGGGAACAATCCACTCTCAACCAGACTATGAAAATTCTTTTAGTCAAACTTGTTCAAGGTCTTCACCAATTCGTAGTAATTTTCTTCTTGAAAATTGCACCAAGCTTCCAGTGCAAGACATCAGACGCAACACTTATCTCTGCCCCACCTTGGCTCCGTTAGTATGATGAAAAGCTGATAAAAGAAATCAAACAAGACCCAAATACTTGGGGAGACATACTGTGTTCATAGATTGGAAGACTCAACACAGTGAAGATGTCAGTTCTCGACAAATTGATCTATAGGTTTATTGCAATTTCTATTAAGATCCCAGCAAGATTTTTTTGCAGAAACAGACAAGCTTATTCTAAAGTTTATATGGAATGCAAAAGTCCCTCTAGGAGCTGAAATAATCTTGAAAAAGAATAATAAGGTGGGAGGACTCATCCTACCCGACATTAAGGCTTAGTATATAGGTAAAGTAACTAATACTGTGTAATATTGCCAAAGGGCTAGACATATAGATCAACGGAACAGAATAGAGAGCCCCCAGATAGACCCGACACAAAGAGGGTAGTCTGTAGACACTTTTACCGAAGTGCAAAATCAATTCAATGAGGAGAGATTGCCCTTTCAACAAATGCTGAAGCAACACGCATAGTCCAAGAAATGAACCTTGAGCTGGGTCTCACACCTTAAACGGAAAGTAACTCAAGACAAATCACATGCCTCCTTGTGACATGTAAAAACTATACAAATTTTAGGAAAAATATGGGAGAAAACCTTCAGGATCTGGGGCTAAGCCAAAAGTTCTTAGGCTTAACACCAAAAGGAGGACCTAGAAAAGGAACAATTGACAAATTAGATTTCATTGAAACTGAAAACTGTAAGGGTGCCTGGGTGGCTCAGTTGGTTAAGCGTCGGACTCTGGATTTCCAAATAAAAAAGAAACTGAAAACTATAGTTCGGAGAGAAACCGCTTTGAAAGGATGAAGTCGAGCTACAGATTGGGAGACAATATTTGCAGATCAAAGCTCTGACCCTCAAAGACGAGCTCACTAATTCCTGGCATTCCTTCTACATTTTCCTGTTCCAGCCACTCTCCTCACCTTCAGCTGATGGATGCCCTTGCTTCATGTTTCACTGAGGACACATAATCACTTGGGAGAGGATTCCCGCTTCCCACTGCGCAGCTGCCTCCCACAGTCTGCCTTCCTCCCTAAGGGGACACGGAGATGGGCAGCACTCCCTCCCAATCAGAATATTCCAGACCTTCTGCCAACCCAAAGGTTTTCCACTGCAATTATCCCCTCTCTCTTCCATTGTACATCAAAATTTTCTCTCTATTGGATCTTTCCTATTAGCATACAAATATGCCATAATAACAGCAATTTTTAAAGAAAAAAAATACTCCCTTGACCTCATAGCCCACCTCCAGGCATGGCCTCATTTCTCCGACATCTTCTGCAGCAGAACTCCTCAAAAGATCCATCTACACTGGCTAGCTTCGCTTTCTGGTTCTGCATTGATTTTTATTATGAAACAGGTTTTAGTTTGAAGAATTAAGTATTCACCAAAGCGAGAGAATGGTCTAATAAAATCCCATCTTCCTGTTGTAAATTGCCTGGTGTCCCTGCCCCCCTCCCAAATTCATATGTTGGAGCCCTAACCCCCAATCCTTCAGGATGTGACCATATTCGGAGACAGGGCCTTTAAAGAGGTAACTAAGGTAAAAGGAGGTCATATGGGTGGTCCCTAACTCAATAGGACTAGTGTCCTCAGAAGGAGAGGTGATGAGGACACAGACAGCACACACCAAGGATGACTGTGTGAGGACCAGCAAGGAGGCTGCACCCGCAAGCCCAGCAGAGAGGCCTCAGAAGAACCAAACTTGCCAACACCTTGATCTTGGACTTCTAGCCTCCACAACTGTGAGGAAATAAATTTCTGTTGTGTAAGGCTGTGGTATTTTGTTGTGGCAGCCCGCGCTGCCTCATATAATACCCACCACCCAGATTCAACAATTATCCAAAGTTTCTCTCCACTGGATTGTTCTGTCTCCTTTTTCTGAAGTATTTTATTTTATTTTTGAAATTTTTTATTTTTAAGTAATCTCTACACTCAGTGTGGGGCTCGAACTTACAACCCCGAGATCAAGAGTCAACATGCACTACCAACTGAGCCAGGCAGGTGCCCCTTTTCCTGGAGTATTTTAAAGCCAACCCCAGGGCTCATGTTATTTTGCTTCCTGTGCTCGAATGTGCGTCTAGGGGGAGAAAGCACATTTTCTCACGTAATCCCAATGGCTTTTCACATTTTAAATATTAGCAAGAATTACTTAGTAATATCTAATAGTCCTTGTTCAGATTTCCCTGAGTGACTTTAAAGTGTCTTTTTTACCGCTCTTTTGTTGGAATCAGGATCCACACTGGTTTATTGTGTCTCTTTTAACCCTTTTGCCTAGCTTAGCCCCTCCCCCTGAATCCTGCCCTTTTTCATCTCACTGACATACTGAGGAAACCTCGTCAGTTGTACCATACAATGGTCCGCTATTTTTTTTTTTTTTTTTAATTTTAGAGAGAGCGGGGGTGGGGGGAGGAGCAGAGAGAAACAATTTTAATCAGGCTTTCAGCTCAGCCCATGCAGGGTTCAATCTCACAACTGTGCGATCATGACCTGAGCTGAAATCACGAGTCGGATGCTTAAACAACTCAGCCACCCAGGCACCCCTACAATGGTCCACTGTCTTGATTTGTCTGCTGGCTTTCTCATCCGTGTATTCTTTCATGTGCCTTTTTTTTTAATGCTTATTTATTTGTTTTGAGAGAGAGAGAGAGAGTGCAAGTGAGCAGAGAAGGGCAGAGAGAAAGAGGGAGAGAGAGAATCCCAAGCAGGCTCCACACTGTTGCAGAGCCTGATGCAGGGCTCGATCCAATGAACCATAAGATCACGACCTGAGCCGAGATCAGGAGTCAGATACTTAACAGACTGAGCTACCCAGGTGCCTCCTTTCGTTGTCTTTGTCATTTTCTTTTCCCTTTTGTTTTCAAATATTTCAAGCATAAAGAAAAAGTGCAAGAACAGTACGATAAACTTTCTTTTTCTTGAACTCCTTGAATATAAGTTGCTGACCTGATGCCCATCAGCCAAGAATACTTCAGTGAACATTTCCTACAGACAAGGACATTCTCTTACATCCACCAGCAAAATGAAATTTACACGGATACATCACCGCCACCTAATTTGCACATTTCATTCACATTTCACTGATTGTCTCAATAATGTCTTTTCTATCAAAACGATCCAATCCAGAATTGTGTGTGTCACTTAGTTGCAATGACTCCTTCAGTCTAGAATAGTTCCTTACCTACAGGACCTTGACAGTTAAAAAAAATTTTTTTTAATGTTTATTTACTTTTGAGAGGTGGGGAGGCAAGGCAGAGAGAGAGGGAGACACAGAATCTGAAGCAGGCTCCAAGCCCTGAGCTGTCAGCACAAGAGCCCAGTGCGGGGCTCGAACCCACGAACTGTGAGGTCATAACCTGAGCCAAAGTCAGACGCTTATCTGACTGAACCATCCAGGTGCCCCTGGACCTTGACAGTGTTGAAGATAACAGCCCAGCTATTTTGTACAGCATACCTCGATTGGGATTTGGTCAATATCTCCTCACAATTAGATTCAGGTTATGCATCTTTGGTAGGAGTAGCTCAGAGGTGATTCTGCATCCTTCGCCTTGAGTCCTGGCAGGTGTTACGTGATTTCCATTTGTGCCATCGCTGATGACGTTAACCTCGATTAGTTGACTGAGGTGGTGACTGCTAGGTTTCTGCATTGAAAGCTGTTCTTTTCTTCTTGGTAATCAATACGTATTTTGAAGCTCTGTAACGTCCTCTTCAAACTTTCACTCACAAGTTTTAGCATCCATTGACATTTCCTGGTTGAGTTCATTATTATTATGAGAGTTGCCAATTTTTCTGATTCCGTCATTCCTTCCATATGTTTTAGTTGGCATTTGATTATAACGAAGAACTTTGTCATTGTCCTCCACCCTGCTTCTTTCTATCAGTATAGGCTCATGGAATCCTACTTTATTCACTGAGTTATAATCCACTGTTATTATTATTTAATTTGATGCTCCAATAGCCCCAGACTTGATGAGTGAGAGTTCATCCAGCTGGCTTCTGCGTCCCTTTGACATGTTTTGAGAACTTCTTTACTTTCTGGTACAAGATGGTCGAGGCTTATCTTGTGCTTTTCCTACTCCAGTCTTGGAATCAGCCATTTCTCCAAGCAACTCTGGTTCCTTTTAGGGGACAGTGGTATTTAGAAACCAAGATCTGGCACTCGGTGTGCTCTTTGATTTTGGATGGTACTGCTCCCAGGCCCTCTCAGTGGAGAGAATTAGGAAATCTTTCCACACAAATTTTCATCTATCTTTGTTTCTACATCTAATAGGATTCTTTCTAATTTTATCCTTTTTATATTTATAAATTTTTGCCACCTGTGAGAACCCTGAATCCCATTACCCCCTTGCTTGTTTGAGGAATTCTCATACCTAACCAATCTTCTTCTTTTTAAAAAAAAAAAAAGTTTATTTTTTGGGGTGCCTGGGTGGCTCAGTTGGTTAAGGATTCAACTTCGGCTCAAGTCACGATTTCACTGTTTGTGAGTTTGAGCCCCACACTGGGCTCTCTGCAGTCAGCACGGAGCCCGTTTCAGACTCTCTGACCCTGTCTCTCTCTGCCCCTCTTTTGCTCATTCTCTGTCTCTCAAACGTTAAAAAAAAAAAAATTATTTATTTATTTTGAGAGAGAGAGACAGAGAGGGAGAGAGGGAGAGAGAATCCCAAGCAGGCTCCATGCTGTCAGCGCAGAGCCCGATGTGGGGCTTGATCCCAGGATCCACGAGATCATGACCTGAGCCGAAATCAAAAGCTGGATGGATGCTCAACCGACCGAGCCACCAGGCGCCCCATTCGTAATCGATCTTGTATTGATGCTACCAGCCCAGCTCCCCCACCCCCACAGATGCCCTCATCATCCCTCTCAGGTCCTTACACCTTGTGCCAGGCTGGCCCCCTCCACCCCCAACCATGGATACCTACCTGGTCCAGCTGTACCTGATGGCTTTTGGACCGGATTATTCAGGAAGGGAGGGAAGGAGGGAAGAAAGAGCAAAGAGGATGGATCCATTCATTCCTCCATCTAATCAGGAAATAATACGAGGTCATCAGCTACTTCCCGTGGTGACGTCTCAGGCCTGGGATTCGTTGTCCCCCAGCAGTAAGCCACACAGCTGTTTACCCCTCCTGACTCTCTTCACCAGCTGCTCCTTTGCAGACCTCTGGGCTGGATCCTCCTCAGTGATCTGTAAATGCTGGAGGGCTCCAAGGCTCCTGCTCAGACTTCTTCTCTCTCCCCCCGTCATTTTCCAAGCGATTTCTTCCAGTCCCAAGACTTTAAAAACCGTATGCTGAGGCCTTCCAAATCTTTATCTCAAGCCCCAACCTCTCCTCTACCTCCAGATTCAAATATCCAATTGCCTCTTCTGATGGCACGTCTAATAGAAATCCCAAGTTAACACGCCCCAAAGCAAATTCCCAGAGCTGTCTCTCCGATTCTATATCAAATCCAACAGCACATTCTGTCCGTGATACCTTCAAAATATATCCCCAAATCAATACTTCTAACAATTTCCATCTCTACCCTTCATTCCAAGTCGCCTCATTTCCAAATAGGTCATCTGCAAGTCTCCTGACCGGCCTCCAGCTTCCTCCCTAATTCCCGATGCTCCAGCCTCCCCCCCCCCCTCCCACCAGGGCAGCCACAGCAATCCTGCTAAAATGTAAATCCCACTCCAGTTCCCAGAATAGAAAAGACGAAACGATTTCCGAATTTAGGACTAAAGAACAAGGAGCGCAAAAGACAATAGACACTGTATGAATGAGAAAAAGAAAACAAAATAAAGTGGAAATAAAGAAAGTGATTTTAAACATTGGAGAGAAAATGACAGATATGTAAGTCAGGCAACAGCAGTTCAACGTCATGTGATCACAGTCCCCAGAGGAGGAAACCAAAACAATGGAACAGAAAAAGTTATTTAAGAAATAAAGAAAGCTTTTCCCTGAAATAAGAGAAGACTTAAATCTATATATTGAAAGGACAAATTGACTAAAAACGGTTAACTAGAAAACATATCTTAGTATGTCTCTTAAGCACCAGAAGGAGCCTCATGACCAGAGGAGGCAAATCCTGGGAGCAAAAAGAACCAGGGACAACTGGTGATTGGCTGAAGCTTCCAGACGCACACTCAGGTGCACACACACATGGGCACACGCATGCACATGCACGCACAAGCACAACACTTTGGGTCTGGCGGCAATGATCTAGGTATTCGTCTCAGGTGGAGCAATGAGTGTGAGAGCTTAGGCTGTAAAATAGGGCTGTTGGGTGGGAGAAACAGGAGGGGAGCACTGCAAAGGAAGACAACCCAGAAACCCTTTTCTGATTGTGTATGTTCCCCTGCCCTCCCCACTCATTGAAAACAATTGTTTCCTGCCCCTTTCTCAAGGCTGGAGATTCATACAGATCCAGAAGCTTCCTGCAAACATTTGAGGAAAGCCATACCTGGTGACTACAACAACAAATAGAAGAATGATACCCAAGGAAGCAGTTAATAGAACGGGCAGGAGAGAATTTTATTTTATTTTATTGATTGATTGATTTTATTATTTAAAAAATTTTTTTTAATGTTTATTCATCTTTGAGAGAGATAGAGACAGAATGAGAGTAGGTTAGGGGCAGAGAGAGAGGGAGACACAGAATCCGAAGCAGGGTCCAGGCTCTGAGCTGTCAGCATAGAACCCGATGCGGGGCTCGAACCCATGAGCTGTGAGATCATGACCTGAACCAAAGTCGGACACTCAACCGACGGAGCCATCCAGGTGCCCCCAGAAGAGAATTTTAAAATAAATATTGAAGATATTTTCAAAGGAACAAAAAGATAAGGCATCCATGAAATAAAAAGTCTATTTTGAACAATATTTAATAGGCTATTACATAAATTAAAAATATAAATTAAAAAATATATTGAAGGGGAACCTGGCTGGCCCAGTCAGTGGGACGTGCAACTTGATCTCAGGGTCATGAGTTTAAGCCCCATGTTGGGTGTAGAGATTATAAATAAACCTTAAAAATAAAAAGAAAAAACACATATATACATATATATATAATAAATTCAGTAAGTGGAAATAACAGAAGGGACTCAGTTGAAAAGCAAATCAGTGAGCTCGAAGATGGAGACAAAGAATTCTTCCAGAATGTGGTAGAAGGTATAAAGCTATGTAAATCATAAGAGAAAAGATGCAAACCATGGAGAACAAATCCGGAATTCCAACATCCACTTACTAGGTATTCAGAAAACAAAAAAAGTGATTAGAGGGAAGGTTATATTTAATGGAGTACAGAGTAGAAATACAGATATGAAATTTCCCAAAACTTAAGGAAAATATTAGTTTCAGGTTGAAAGGGCCCGCTGTTACAACTTCATAACCTGACACATCTTTGTATAATTTAAGAACAAGAATAAAGAGAAAAGCCTAAGAAACTTCTATGAGAAAAAATTATATTATCTATAAATGTATATGGTCAGATTGATAGTAATAAGATCTATTAAAAACTAACAATATTAATATCAACCAAAATATATTTCAAGGTGCAAGCATTTATGACATCTAAATAAGTTAACAAAACAGAAACAAGACAGAAAATCCAAAGTTATAAACTATTTATAACTGAACAATATGAGAGACTATAAAACTTGTGGTATATAGCCAAGTCATGCTTAGAGGAAAAGTTATAGTCTTTTTTTTTTTTAAACGTTTATTTATTTTTGAGACAGAGAGAGACAGAGCATGAACGGGGGAGGGTCAGAGAGAAAGGGAGACACAGAATCCGAAACAGGCTCCAGGCTCTGAGCTGTCAGCACAGAGCCCAACGCGGAGCCCGAACTCACGGACCGCGAGATCGTGACCTGAGCCGAAGTCGGCCGCTCAACCGACTGAGCCACCCAGGCGCCCCGAAAAGTTATAGTCTTAATACATTTGTTTGAGGGGTGCCTGGGTGGCTCAGTAGGTTAAGTGTCCTACTTCTGCTCAGGTCATGATCTCACGGTTAATGAGTTCCAGCCCCACATCGGGCTCTGTGCTGACAGCTCAGAGTCTGGAGTGTACTTTGGATTCTGTGTCTTCCTCACTCTCTGCCCCTCCCCTGCTAGTGCTCTGTCTTTCTCTGTCTCTCAGAAATGAATAAATGTTAAAAAAAGTCTTTAATACATTTTTTTGATAGTAAGAAAGTAAAAAATAAATGAATTGTGCTTTCAAATTAAGAATCTGGGGGGGGGACAACAAAAATAATGCAAATAAAGTAAAAGAATTAACAATGATAAAAAAAGATTCAAGGAAAGAGAAAAACAGTACAGGAATTGTTCAACAAATATAAAACATGGCTCTTTAAAATCATTATTAATACAGACAAACTTTAGGCAAGTGCTACTTTAGCCAAGCAGAGAAAAAAGTAAAAACCCTGAATAAACAGCATTAAGAGTGAAAAAAATGGATATAAGTACAGAAAGAAGTGATTTTAAAAATGTAAAAAAAAATACAATATTTCACTAATAAATGTGAAAAACTATGCAAAAATAATGACAAAAATAGGCCCAAGAACAAGTGAAATACCCAAATAGACCAATTAAACAGAGAAAAAATAGAAATGGTTCAGGGACCAAATTCAAAAAGTACTAGACCCAGATGGTATTTGAGGAGTTCAACCAAACCTTCTAATTATTAAAGAATGTCCCATCTTGTATAAACTTTCCAGAGTCCAGAAGGAGATGGGAGTCTCAATCTCGTTTTCTGAGATCAACCTGACCCTAGACCTAGACACAGAAAGCACATGGGAAAGCCAGAGGTCCCTCCCACTTGTAAACACACATACAAAAATACTAATCACTCAATGATCAAGTAGGGTCGTTCCAAAAGAATGTGCAAGAAAAGAGCTGAACAAATAAAAGCTATACCATGTTCATGGGTGGGAAGATTCCATATGGGTCTTGGATGTTTGTTATTAGGTTTTTCCTAGTTCATTAGTTTGCCTGGCTATTAAGATGACATGCCTAGGGTACAGCACATCCTGGGTGCAACAGCATAAAAGCCACACACCAATAAAAGTAGAGAAGAAAGCTCAATGTTTTGTTGACATCATGGGCATCTCTGTACCAGTTTTGGTCTTCATTCTGTGGATTTACTAAATATGCAACACTAACAATTTTATTTCATTTTTTACTTTTTCGATGTTTTTATTTTGGGGGGGGTAAGCAGGGAGGGGACAGAGAGAGGAAGAGAGAGAATCTTAAGCAGGCTCTGGGCTCAGTGCAGAGCCTGACACAGGGCTTGATCCCAAGATCCTGGGATCATAACCTGAGCTGAAATCAAGAGCTGGCCACTCAACAGACTGAGACACTCAGGTGGCCCACAATTTTATTATTTAAAATGTATCTGTCTCTGTTGCTCAAAGTTGATACAAATCCTATTTAAACTTCCAAAGACATTTTTCTGCGCAACTTGACAAACTAATTCTGAAATTCTTGTGACCAAAACAACACACCCACATTTCAGGCAGTGAAAGAAAGAAGTGAGAAAGAGAAAAGGGCAATGTCTGTGGCAGGAAAGTAAACCTTCCCCCCAAATCCTCACAGACTGCTTGCTTCTTGCTTCCCACTCCACCACCAGAGCTAGGTTCCATGGGAGCCCCTAGCTGCAAAGGAGACTGGGAAATGTAGTTCTTTTTTTTTTTTTAAGTTTATTTATTTTCGAGAGAAAGAGAAAGAGAGAGAGCATGAGTACTCCAGTGGGAGAATCTCGAGCAGGCTCCGCAGCTGTCAGTGCAGAGCCGAATTTGGGGCTAAACTCACAAACCTTGAGATCATGACCTCAAACGAAATCAAGAGTTGGATGTCAACCGACTGAGCCACACAGGCACCCCTGGGAAATGTAGTTCTGAGTATAGCATTGCGATTAAAAAATACTCCAGATGAATTAAAGACTTAAATGTAGAAGACAACTTTAAAAATATTAGAATAAATGATAAAAGACCATCTTTTTTTACTTTCCAGTAAGGAAGGCTTATTTAAACAAGACACAAAGTCTACAAACCAAATCATAAGGGAGATTTTTACATAAAGGAAACTTGGCAAATCAAAATAAAAAATTTTGGTACAAAATACCATAAACACACTTAAAAGGCAATCCACACACTGATGACAAACATTTTAAATATATAGAAAAGGAATGAAAATCTAGCACTTGTAGAACATTTAGAAATCAGCAGGGAAAAAGAAAAACCACCCGATAGAAAAAAATGAACAATGGATCGAAGTATGCAATTCACAAAAGAGAAAATATAAATGACTGATAAACAAAAGATGCTTAACCCCAGGAGTGATCAAGGAAATGTGAATGAGAACTCCACTGTTTTTCATCAGCAGCTTGGCATAAAAAAATCTTGTTTTATAATACCAAGTGCTAGTGAGGGAGTATGAAAGGGGTGCGCTCAGGAGGAGTGTGAACTGGTACAGCCACTTGGGAGAGTGGCTTGATGGGGTCTGCTCAAAGTGGGATATGTGCACATCCTATAACCTAGTCATTCTGTGTGTCGGCCCTGGTGAGTGTGCACACGCGTGTGCACTGAGGTATGTGCAAGAATGATCACTGAGGTATTTTTAAAATAGCAAAATAGTGGTAGAGAGCAATATGATGTGCTGTATTCTTAGGACAGAAGATGACCCTGCAGCCAAAAAGAATGAAGGAGGTTTAAATGTATCAATGTATACAGATGCGAAAAGTATCAGTGGGTGGGGAGCCTGGCCCAGTCCTTGCCGTCAGTGCAGAGACTGCTTGGGATTGATTCTCTGTCTTCCTCTCTCTCTGCTCTCTCTCCCATGCTCTCTCTCTCAAAAATAAATAAAGAAACATAAACAAACAAACTTAAAATACATACGTAACAGTGAGTGAAGGGTGCCTGGGTGGCTCAGTTGGTTGAGCATCCGACTTTGGCTGGGGTCATGATCTCGCGGTCTGTGGGTTTGAGCCCCGTGTTGGGCTCTGTGCTGACAGCTCAGAGCCTGGAGCCTGCTTCAGATTCTGTGTTTCCCTCTCTCTCTGTGCTTCCCTCACTTGTGCTCTGTCTCTCTCTCTCAACAATGAACATTAAAAAAATTTATATATATATATAAACAGTGAGTGAAAAAGTCAGTTGCAGAATATGTCACCCTATCATATGCCACTTTGGCATATTGATTATTTTGAATTACAGGTACTTGAGGGGCGCCTGGGTGGCTCAGTCGGTTAAGCGACCGACTTCAGCTCAGGTCACGATCTCGCGGTCCGTGAGTTCGAGCCCCGCGTCAGGCTCTGGGCTGATGGCTCAGAGCCTGGAGCTTGCTTCCGATTCTGTGTCTCCTTCTCTCTCTGCCCCTCCCCTGTTCATGCTCTGTCTCTCTCTGTCCCAAAAATAAATAAACGTTAAAAAAAAATTGAATTACAGGTACTTGAAAAACAGCTTTTGCAAGAGAAACACTCTGACCCTCCTTTGTCCCTCTGGAAGCAGGAAGTAAATGACCCACGTGAAAGGTACTCACCCTGTACAGGAAGGTGGGAGGCATCCTTCTCACCAGAGAGGATTTAGGGCCGAGAGGGTGGATAAATAAACCTTGTGACTTGTTCACCACTACACTTCCCGGGGCGAACACCTTTGTCTTTTCCATTCTTCACAAATGTATTGTTTCTTCGTCTGAAAGATATAAAAGTTTCCCGCTCAGTTCACTTCTTTGAGTCTTGTATCCTTGTGGGACTCTGGACGTAAATAATTGAATTTGGTTTTCTCCTCTTTTTTGTTTTTTTAATGTGTATGTATTTTTGAGAGGGTGAGAGAGAGAGAGAGAGAGAGAGAAAGACAGAGAGCTAGGGGGGAGGGGCAGAGAGACAGAGAGACACAGATTCTGAGCTGTCAGCACAGAGCCCGACGTGGGCCTCAAGCCCACGCACGAACCGCAAGATCGCGACCAGAGCCCAAGTCGGATGCTTAACCAACTGAGCCACCCAGCCACCCCAGCTTTTCTCCTCTTCATCTCTTACAGAAGGGTCTCAGCCAAGAACCTAGAAGGATAGAAGGAAAATTATTTTTCCTTCCCTATACAGAATATATATGATACAATTTATATTTTTTAAAAGCACATGCCCAAAGCAATACTATATATATGTGTGTGTGTGTATATACATATATGTATATATGTCTATATATATGTATATATGTGTGTGTGTGTGTGTGTGTGTGTATATATATACACACACATAGTTGGTCTATCTAATAGATTTAAAAATACATATTTTTTCAATCTGAAGCATCCACACCAAAATCATGATAGTGGCTCCCATTGGAGATGGGGAGGGACAAGACAGTTTCGTCAATGGATACTTTAGATTTATTTTTTATATAATCTCTAAAATGAACAGATTCATGTATTGAAGCAAACTCAAACTCCAAATCATGAGAAAGAGAAATCTCTATCAGAATGGTTCGTATACTGTCCGTTGGTTTTTGTGCATAATGCGGTAACTGACAGCAAACCATATACGGCTCTCGTGCAGGCCGCTTTCGGGGAATCCTTTTGCTGTCTTTACAGAAAGCTCCCTTCAGCTCTCCCTCCACAGGAAGAGCTGGGCCTGTCAGATCCCAGAGTAGACAGAGCCAGGAAGCAGGGTCCTTAGACACCTTAATGTGACAGGGCGAGTTCTAAGGGGTGATACAGCCCCGGGGTGCCTGGTGGGGTCTTGCTTTCCTGAGTGGTCCTGACTACCACGACTCACATCCCTGGGTCCCAGACAGAGCCCTCCAGCGTCACCTGCTGTGTCGGGCAGCTGAGAAGGTGGAGCCCCATCTGTAAGTGTGGGAGCTGGAGGCCCTGCCTGGATGGCCAGGATCAATATTCTCAGTCCCCTGGGTTCCCATTCGCCTGCTGTCTATTTTGTCCCAAACACCCTAACTCTGTGGCAGTTCCTTCCTGCTGCTGCTTCCATAGAGAGGGCTCCGGGCAGGCTTGGGGGCAGACCTCACGGGCTGGGGGCCCCCATGGTGGTGGCTGTGCTGCCTGGCAGGGAGCCCCCCGCCCCCAGACACCCAGGATTCCCAGAACGTTTACAGCTGTTCATCCCAGCCAGAGCATGGGCCATCCAAGTATCACGGTCCCAATCTCATCCCAATCGGACCAGGGAGCGCTGAGTGGGGTGGACCACGCCTGCACCCTTCACTTATCTCCAGCTCCAGGTCAGGCCTGACACACCCCGGATGTATTTGTTGATGAAATGACTGCTCTCTGTCTCTTGCTCCTAATTATCCCCACTACTCAGAGAGGTAAACTGAGAGCAGGAGGCCTTCCCTGAGTGAGAATCAGAGACTGGAGCTGGGCACCCTCTCCTGTCCTTATTCCTGCTCATTCTCTGCCTCCCCTGTAGGCTTGGGCTAGCCTGAAGGGAACCCGGATCCCCAGGCTCTCCCCGCAGAGTGCAGCCCCTTGCCTCCTCCTCCCTCCTGAGCCCATCCCTGGCAGGCTTAATTAACTTCCAGAGACACTTGACAGCCCCGGGTGATGGGAGCTATAAAATTGCAAAGTCTGATTAAAAATAATAATGAGAATGCCTATAGTCGATTAGCCTGTGCCTGGTCCCTTAACGAGGGTTAATTAATTAATCAGCCTCCTTGCAGCTTGGGGAGGGGACAAGGGTTATTTGCACCCTTTTAGAAGTTGTGGGTGGGGGCAGTGGGAGGAAAGGCTTTGCTTGCCTCACCCTGGAACTTTCTAGCGGCTGGAGGACTCTCTCCCTCAGAGGACTCACCCCTCAGAACTCTCCTTCTAGGCTGGATACTAGCCGTGTGGCTTGCAGAGATGGATCCCCCTCCCCGGGCCTCAGTTTCCTCATCTGTAAAATTCAGGGATTGGAATGGTTGCTTTCCAGAGGTCCCTCCGGCCCCAATGTTGGGGGGCGACCCAGGTGGCCAGAATCTTATCTACTGCCACCTCCTTAGGGAACAGGACAGGGACAGGGTCTTTTTTTTTTTTTTTAATGTTTACATTATTTATTTTGAGAGACAGAGAGCCAGCGAGCAGGGGAGGGGCAGAGAGAGAGGGAGAGAGAGGATCTCAAGCAGCCTCTGCACTGTCAGTGCCGAGCCTGAGGCGGGCCTTGAAGTCACGAACTGTGAGATCAAGACCCAAAGCAAGATCAAGAATGAGCCACCCAGGCGTCCCTAGGGTGCTTTAGGGAAAGGAGGGTCAGCCCCTTGCCCCTGAATCTGCCCCTGTTCCTGCCTTGCAGTAAAACTCTGGCTTGTTAACCTCTCTGACCCTGGATGCCTTCATTTTTGTTTAATTGTGGTAAAACCTAGGTAACATACATTTTAACATGGTAACCATTTTTGTGTGTACAGAACAGCTGTATGAAGGACATTCACATTGTTGTGCCATCCATCTCCAGAATGTTCTCAATTTGCAAATCTGACACTGTGTATCCATGAAACAATAACGCCCCCTCCCCTGTCCCTGGCAAGCACCATTCTACTTTTCTGTCTCTATGAATTCGACTAGCCTAAGTATCTCATGTGAGTGGAATCTTGTCAGTGTTCCTCCTTTTGTGACTGGCTTACTTCACTTGGCATAATGTCCTTGGCTCATCCATGTTGCAAATGCCCTTGGTTTTGACTCTGGGATTTTCCCCACCTTCTAGGATTCCAGCCTGGGGAGGGTGAGTTTGGGGTGAAGACGGACTGTGAGGCTGGTTCTCACACAGGAAGATTCAGGATCAAGGGGCACAGCCTCTGGCCATGTCAGTCTTACTCATTGGTAAACACTGTAAAACATTATACATTAAAATAAACATGAATACGTTACGAGACAGAATGCAAAATGCACATGCATTTTTCACTCAAAACTGGTCCTTAGAAATTCTGTGCTTGTGGCAAGTTTTTCTCCAGGACTCTTGGACCCTGAGGGGATTTGATGGGAAGCTGAAGGAACGCCCGCCCCTGTACCCGACCTGGAGTCTGGTCTGCTTTGGCCTGAAGCGCCGGGGGCGAAGGGGAGGCGAGGGGCGCGTGCCCCGCGGGGCAGAGCACGGCAGTATCATTTAGGCCTCAGAACCCCAAGGGGTAGAGTGGATGCTCTAAACCCCACTGCTGCCAACCGGACACGCACCGCCCAGCCCAGGGACCTGCGGCTGGGGATCGGCTGTCTCGGATTCAAGTCTCCGCTCTGCTGGGATCCGCGGCGGGAGCTGGCGGGATGAATAGGCGAGGGGCGTGGCCGGCTTGCTCCCCCAGCGCCGCCCTCGGCCGGGAGCCGAGGCCGCAGCCGCGGAGGGGGCGGGCGGGTTGCTGAGGGCCGCCCTGCACCTCTGGCCTCCAGACAGCCGCCGGGAAAGCTCCAGAACCCGCTACCGGGGCGGGCTCCTGTGTGGCCAGAGTGCCTCACAATAATTTGGCCTGAGAGATGAGCGCCGGAGAGTTGCCCATTTAATGTAATTTATTTCAATTTAATTTTAATTTAAGCTATTCCACATTTGCTCCCCCAGCTATCTTTTTTTCACTCCCGAGGTTGTTAAACTATTGCAGCTCGTGAAGAAAGGGAAGATGGAAAGTGGT
The DNA here is from genome assembly GCF_007474595.2 of Lynx canadensis. Lineage (NCBI taxonomy): Eukaryota > Metazoa > Chordata > Mammalia > Carnivora > Felidae > Lynx > Lynx canadensis. Next base: position 144,388,899 of record NC_044304.2, on the reverse strand, counting down.
CAGAGAGCCCGGAGGAGCCCAGCCCCAAACCGGAGACCCCCCTGCCGCCAGCACGCGCCCTTGTGCTTCCCCTTGGGACCCAGGGGGCCAAACTGAGTGGGAGTGACCGCCGCCTCTGATAGACCCTGAGCCCACTTTCTCATCCGCAGGGCGAGAGCAGTTATAATACTGACAATCTGTGGAGCGTCTGTCCTGTGCCGGGTCCTCTTACCTCGCTGGTCTTTCACCACACCGGCCTGGGAAGTGGGCATATTCCCATTTCCCAGTGGGCCACCTGAGGATTTGAGGGCCAGTCATTTGGCCAAAGATACACAGCCTCTCAGTGCAAAGAGGATGGGGAGGAGGGACTGGCCATGTGGCCCTGGGCATGGGAATTGCCCTCTCTGAAAGTCAGCCCCCAAATTGCAAAAGGTGGTGATAACCATCATTCTTCAAAGGGTTTCACAGGTATAGTGGCCTCAAAAAAAAAAAAAAAAAAGGAGTAAGTATGTAGAGGTTACTAGAAAGACTGGACGTCAAATGTGGGAATATTGGAAAGGTATTCTTTTCAGATTAAAAGCCAATCTGTCATGGAGGATGGAAACCTGGATTTGTCTGTCTCTGGGACCAGCCTTCTCTTTGTCCCGAAATGAGCCCTTTGGGAAGCTATTGAGTTCGTGTGGGGTGAGACACGGGCCTGCTGCCCCTCGAGGGGTTGCAGTGGGCAGACACCTGCTGACCTAAAGGCTTGACCCCAAAGCAGAGGCTTGGTCTAGGCTGTTTGGTCCTCCCTTTGCCCATCTCTGGAAGAACCTGCCCTTGCAGAGGTAGAGATGTATACATTCAAATCTCAAACCTAGAAGATCTTTGGTTTTGTCCCAAACCTCGGGGCCTTTGCACTGGCAGCTCCCTCTGCCCAGAACACCCTTCCCCAGATATTCACTTGGCTGCCGTGCTGCGAAGAGACCACACAGGAAGGCCACATGGAGCTGTTCATCCAAGATTCCAACCTCAGCCAGCATCAGCCGCCAGACAGGGGAGTGAGTGAGCCGCAGGGGGGTGGGGGGTGGGGTGGCCAGTCCCCATCATCCCTGTCTGGTGAGTCCAGGATGCAAAGAGACAGGATGTGGTGTGTGGTCGGTCCCTGATGCTGCCCTGCCTCCCCCCACCCAGTCCTCCTCCCCGCCAGCCCGGCACTGCAGGTGTGAGAGCAACGCTCACATCCTTGGCAGAGAGTCCCTTCATGAGTGACAGACGAAGCCCCCACGTCTGATGCCGCAAGTCCCCCAGCCTGCGTGCTTTCCCTCCAGGTTGGTGGAGCCTCGGTGAGAGCCGACAGCCAGATACGTGAGCCAAGGAGAGGGCCCGGGCCTCTGAGGGGTGGCTGGGCCCTGCTGGAGCCAGTTTGCCACTTCCTGTCTGTCTCTCCAGGGCCCTTCTCTTTCCTTCCCTTCAAAATACTCTCAGGAGCACCTTCCCGTCCCCTCTCTGGCTTCTCGTTTGCTCTTAGTTCCTCGTGCATCTCTTTGTTTCACTCCATTTAGTGTGCCTGTCTTTCTCATCCCTGCTCCCCACCCTGTCCTTGCCCCAAGTTACTCTGGGCGATTCGAATGAGCACCACACAGAGAAAACTGCTTCCTGGCACACGTGGGGCCTTGCTTTGTCTCAGTCTTTCCAGTTCTGGGCTAGCGAGTTGTTCTGAGGGTCCTGGGGTTTACTGAGGAGCAGAGGCAGCATAAGAGAGGGGTTATAATCACGGCCAGGTCCAAATCTGACCTTGTCTCTCACTAGCTGTGTGACCTTGGGCAAGTGACTCAAGCTCTCTGAGCTTCAGCTTTCACATCTGCAAAATAGGGTGTGACGGGTAAATGGGTAGATGGATAGGAAGCGTTTAGAGCAAGGCTTAGCACATTGTGAATGCTGCGTGTTTGCTGTTATTATTAGTATGCTGGCCTCACTGCTGCCAGTTGTGGAGGGTACAGATGGGTCTAGAGAGATGCTGCTTCCCCTGGGGAGGGCTGTGTGCCCAGAATCCTTTCTAGAAGAGGAGGAAGCTACCCTGCATTAACATCTGCTTCCTCCCCCACCCTGACCTTCTGCTGCATTTCCAGGTGTTTCTTTTTCATTGCCGGGGCCCAGCTGGGGAAGGGAAGATGGTGGTGTCCTCACTTTCCCCGCGGGGCAGTGGCCGGCTCCGGGTCAGCCGGTTAGGTGTGCTCGGGCCCGAACACTCTCTGGCCAGTATTCTTCCAACGCATCTTTCTGCTGACGCCCCATCTCATGCTGTGGCCACGGTGGGGGCTGGGATTTGGGGGAGTCCTGTTCACACGAGCACCAGCGCCTGGAGACGCCCGATGTCTACGGGACTCGGGTCCTCCTCTGTCTCCTATGTCTGGCTTTGGGGTCCCAGGAGACCTGGCGAATGGCAGCCCGTAGTGGGGGGGGGTCTCTCTGGGAATCATCCCCGGCTTAACCCAGAAGGAGGTTGCTGGTGAGGCCCCGCCCCTCCTGGAAGAGTCTTCGAGGGGACAGCTGCTGTGGCGGTAATGAGCCAGTCCCAGCTTTCTGCACAGGGTGAGTCCTGGGGTGCCCAGGATGCCTCTGTCTGCCCTCATCTCCACTTATTCAAGCCCTGGCCATCCTTCCAGCCCCTCTCAGATGTTGCCTGGAAGGTTCCGGGATCCCTTCCTCATGCGATCTGCTGCTGGGTAGCTTTGAGGGTCCTGTCAGTATGTGATGCTGTGACTTGCTCAGATATTTCCTGTGTCCCAAACCCCACGGCTTCTGCTTCCTGAGGAAGTGGTAGCATGACTGTCTGCTGATGTGACTGCCACGCGGGCCAAGTGGAGACTTCAAGCCTCTTGTCCATCTCTAGAAGCCGGGCATCCTGGAATGGGCCTACACGACTCACAAGAGCCGGGAAGATGAAGTTGTCACCATCCGTGCCACCTCCCGCTCTCCATCCCTTGCTTTGGTCAAGCCCCGCCTCCCTGCGCTTTGACTTTCACCGTGCTCTGAGCAGGGAGCTGGAACCATGCTCGGCCCTGCTGCGGGAAGACAGGGCACAGGCTGCTGCCAGCCCCTTGTGAGACATCAAAGTTCAAGAGAAACCATGAAAAACGACAGAGGAAAATTGCCTCCCTCCCTGGAGCTGCTCTTGATGGACGGCGCAGAGGGGGGAGGGGGGCGGGACCGCCGGATCAGGGAAGGAGGGGCAGATGAGGATCAATCACAATTAGTCATAATCGTTAACAGCGACCACTCGTGGAGCCCTTGCTGCGCGCCAGGCACTGGCTTGTTGTCGTTCGGCCCAGCAGCCCCATGAGACAGAGGCTTTTATTAACACCACTATTTTATAGATGAGGAAAATGAATCACTTGCCCAGAGACACACACACAGCAGCAAGGGGCAGAACCAGGACTTGAAGCTGGGCAGTCTCACCCCACTGAGAGCACCCTTACCCCCCACCCAACATTGGCTCCCAGCACTCACCCTGCCTGTGGACTAGTTTTATGCTAGTCCTGTACACTCAGTCCCAAACACTCCACTCTCCACGTACTGACCCATGTGTCTCAGTCAGCTCTCGGCACAGTAGTGCTGTGTAACAAGGCACCCTAAAAAACCCTCGGCAGCTTGTTGCAAAAAACATTTATATTGTGGGTCTGCAGGTCAACTATGGCTTGGCTGCATTTCTTTCACCTATTGTGTGCCAGGCACTGTTGTCAGTCAGGCCCCTCAGGATCCAGCCAGCCAGCGGGGGCGATACACAAGCCAGGACTTGTAATTGGAAACAGAGGCACTGTGATAGAAGCCGTGGGACACAAAGAGAGGGAGTGACTGATTTTTCTTTGGGATAAATTGGGGATAGAAGATGACATGGGAACTTGGCTTTGAAAGATTAGTAGGGATTCAAGAGATAGCAAACGTAGAGTGGGGTGTTCTAGAAAGTGAGAACTGCAAAGGCAGAATGGGATGAAAAGATGGGGTGCTAGTCAGGCCAAGCAGTTTGGGCACCCCTTGACATTTTTTTAAGCTGGAGAAGGGACTTAAGGGGGACAGGGTTGAAGACAGGAAGATGTCAGAGGGATTTGGCCATCCTCCAGGTAAGACATGCTGGGAACCCGTGGCCAGCTGGAGCCAGCGGTGGGCAGGGGTGTGCACGATCCTGAGGTGGGAGGAGACAGACGTGTGAAGAAAAGGCACCATTAGGAACATCTCTGTGGGACTCACATTCTCACTGTTTCAAAGGAGGCATCACCGAACTGTGTGTTTCAGCCATAGCAGCATAACTGAGAGAAGTCTGCGTCTCGCCTCCTGGCCCCAGGGGAATGTTTTCCAGAACCCCCACTCACCCAATTCCTCACTAAAATTTTTCATCCTTTGTCTGAAAATTAAAAAAGAAAAACTTCAGTCTTTAGAGGCACGGGCATTCACGCTGGGCACCACTAAAGGCTCTTGGAAGAGCCAGCAGCCCAGTGCCCACTGGGGTCTCCTTTCTGTGGGTCACGGGCGGTGTTCAAAGAGAGCCAGAGGGAAAAGAAAAACAAACAAAACCCAAACAACCAAGCAAACAAAACCCAGAAGAGAGTCAGAGAAGCGGGGGGGGGGCTTCTACGCGTACTTCCCCACCAAGTGCAGACACGTGGACCCCAGGGGCTTTCTCTTCGGGCTCCGTAGGTGCCCGGCTTCATCATGCTGCTCAGAAAGTGTCTTTCCCCAGTGGCTGGACGCTCAGAGCTGACAGGAAGCAGCCTGGGGCCAGATGACCAAAGTCCCACAGGGAGCCCCCTGGAGCCACAGGAACCCCCTGCCCTTCCCCTCCTGCTCTCCTTGCCAGTGCCGGCGGACTCGGGCGCCCCAGCCAGGGCGGCTGTGCGGCAGACAGACACCTGCCCGGACAGGGACAGGAGAAACCAGAGCCACGGGGAAAGGAGGGCACGCTGCTTATTTTTAGCCCGCTTATTGGCTGGGGCTTTGCAGGCCAAGACGCGGCTCCGGCTCCTCGCTGATGCTGTTATTTCTCCCCACCAGGCCTGGGGACTGGTTTATGTTGCAGGCAGCCGCCTCAGCATGGCCCGCTGCAGCGGCAGGCCCCGGGCCGGCTGCTGTGTGTCTATTATTTTTGATTGCCCATCTTATGGAGCATGAAATCACCACGGGGCACACGGGCTGCGCACTGCCCTCGTCTTCCGAGGGCAAGGCAGAGGGGAGAGGGGGTGTGGGGGGGGTGCGGCGGAGGGGGGCAGCCAGGGGTCCTGGCTCAGGGGAGCTCCCACACTGCTCTGTGCTCCTTGCCCTCTGGCCCCAGACAGAGCACTGGGGAGGGCTGGCATCGTGAAGGAGGAGGAGGGCATCAGCTGGGAGGCAGGAGCCTGGCTGCCGCCCCGTCTATGCCCTGTCAGGTGCGACTGTGGGCCTGGCCCTTCATGCCCAAGGAGAGCAGAGGTGGCTCTGGTGCCTCAGTTTCCCTTTTCTGTCAAATCAGCAGGGCCCTGCTCTCCGTAGGGGAAAGCTCTAGGGGAGAATTCCTTGCCTCTTCTAGTCTGGGGGCCTCTGGTCCTGGGCTTGTGCTGGCACAGCTCTGATCTCTCCCTCTCTGCCTGCTGAGGGTGGCAGAATCCAAAATACGACTGTCGGAGCTCAGGACCTGCCACCCCGAAATATGCTGCTTTGGCATATTGATTATTTTGAGCTGCAGGCACTTGAAAATGGCAAATGCAGGGACAGGCTTTCTCATCCGCGTAAACATACACCCTCCAGAAGACACTCAGTTAATACTAATCCTCTTTCTTGGGGGTTCATCAGGGGAGAGTGACTCTCGTCGCAGGAGAGGACACTAGAAGTGACACTATACCCAAACAGACTTTGTCACAAACTAGCATACTCTCCTCTTGTTTTCTAAGGGCCCCTCTGTCTAGTCTCCCCTGGGAGGCCGGCCTCCCCCTGCCCTTTTCCCCCTTTTAGGATGGTATTTAATCCCGAATTCTAAGGCACTTTGGGAGTTACTCAGTTTCCCCTGCGTCTCTCCCGTGTAAATGCATGTCAGTAAACTTGTGTTTGTTTCTCTCTTGTTCATCTGTCTTTTATTACAGGGGGCTCGGCTAAGAACCCAGAGGGACGGACGGAGAGTGACTTTTCTCTTCCGCACTGTCTTCTTCACACGGCTTTCTCTGTCTCACATCTCCCTCTCCTTTCTCTTACAAGACACCAGGCACTGGATTCAGGGCCCACCCTGAGTCCAGGAGGATCTCATCCTGAGAGCCTTCCTTTGTTCAAGTACAAATCTAATCCTATCTGCAAAGGCCCATTTCCATATCAGGTCACATTCATGGGGACCAGGGGTCAGGACTTGGACATACCCTTTGGGGGAGCACGATTCCACTACAGCCAGGCACTCGTGGAGGTGCTGCTTCTCTTCCCTGCTTCTCTTCCCTGGCTATAGGTCGTCAAGGTCAGAGGGCACGAGGTTCCTGGAAGAAGCTGTTTGCCCCAGAGCTGCTTCTGTGCTGAGCCACTCACTCCCCTCCCAGGGCAGGTGCAGATGAGAAGAAGCGTGGCCACGTCCGAGCCCTGAGCACAGAGGAAAGGCTTCCAGTAAGCTCTTCTCCTCCCACTGGCCAGGAAGCCAGAAAAAAGGAAGAAATAGGCAGAAAGAGGATGAAAATCAAAGATGTCTCAGCCTTCTGGAATGTGTGGCCACCCGGGGCAGAGAAGGGAGGGAATAAACAGTGGCGGCAGGGGTGGAGAAGTCCGGGCAGAAGCTCGCGGAGGTGCAAGCTGCAGACGAGGACGGCCCCTACCCTACTCAGGAGCCAAGTGTAAGCTGACGCCTCAGGGCCCCCGAAGCTCCTTGGCAAAACTCAGGCTTGTCATCACCTCTCCTGCTTCCGTGTGGGACACTTTTCGAACTGAGGAACCTTCCCTGGAGGGCCGAAGCCCCCTGCTCTAGTACCCTACCCACCTCGAGTGGTCCTCCTTGACGCTCACTCTTTTCTCCATCGAAGTGTATCAGGCTCGCCACTCGGGCCTCAGGACTCTTTTTTCAGCTTTTCAGGTGATAGGAAGCTGATCCTATAGACAAATTCAAACCAGCGCGGGAGTTCATGACTGAACCTGTTAATGACTGCTGACAGCAAAATGGGCTGGTGGGAGGGGGGCATATTTTGCATTTTAGTGGAGAAGAGGCTTTACGAAAGGAACGGTGGCTTGTCGGTCCTGTGCCAGGCCAGGCGGTGAGACCTATTTTTGCGTTGATGGCCTTTGTCACCGCTCTGGTCAACCCCGATGTGTGTTGACTCCACGGGCCACCTCCTGCATGGTTGGGAACCCCCGTGGCCCACCCCCAATCAGCATCTGGTCTCATAAAGATGCCTTGGGATCTATTTGTTACTGTTTCCTTTAAAGATGAGGCAGCGGAACGCATGCCAAGGTCATATAGCAAAACCGCTCTGATTGGATCCATGAAGTCTTCTCTCTGTTCGGGGTGTTATTTACCCGCGTTCACTGCCAGTCCCCTCCTCCGCCTCTCGTCTGAAAGCTAGCCATTCGAAAGTGTTGGGTTTGTAAAAGTGCTTGCAAAACGTTTGTGTGCGCGTGTGCGCGTGTTTTTAATCTTATCTGCGTGCTTCAGAATTATGGATCGCATTCTTCCTGCTCTTCCTCAACACTGCTTTGAGGACCACGACTCCTTGCTGTTTGCAGAGTGCCAGCCATTTGCTTCCAGCGCAGTTTACCCGGCCAGCCTCCCAGGGAGGGGCCCTCCACCTGTCACCACCGCCAGGGATACTGCCTGGCCCCTTCTGAGACTGTGCGTGAGGATTTCTTTGGCGCCCATGCCGGGAGCAGAAACGCTGGACCTCAGGGTAGGCAGAGCCCACATTTCCTCGGGACCGTCACTTCACTCGCCATAAAGGCCACGTCTGTCTACACCCCATCGACACTACTGTGTGAATTCTTTTCCACCATGTCACACAGGTTCCCCGGTCGTGAAACCGTGCATGATGTCAGATAAGACTGCCGAGGCTCCCACTGAGGATGGGCTCTGGGGAACCAAAAATGTGAGAGGAGAAAATCTACCAACTTTCACTGCATAGAAATATTAGTCACAGTCATTGGTTTCCTGTTACATTTTTGCCAGATTATCAGACTGTCCAGTGATTGCCACTCTTTGCTAATGCTGGCTGTCTTCTGTTTGCAAGTGGATCTGTTTCCAGATCTGCTCTCCACCCCGCTCTCTGCCCTGAGGCGGGTCTGTCTGGGAAGCACCAGCCAGCACCCCTGATGGCTGGCTTCAGGTTGGGGGTGACCATGGGAGACTGGAAGCCCGGGTTAGGGTTAGGGTTAAAGAGTGAAGCAGGGTTTTCCCCTGGCTCCCCACTTCCGTCAAAGCCTGCCTCATTCCCTTCGGCCTTCTTTTTTTCATCTTTTCAGGTGAGAGCGACTCTTGTCACCTGTCTGGTGGCCTTCTTCATTCAGCTACTGCCCCCGCTCCTTGTCCTCCTCTGGGGTGGTGACAGATCCTTTCTCTTGCCAGCCCTGGGATCCTGCTTCATTTCTTGTTGACTTCCCTAAACTCGACTCGTTCACCTTCATGTACGCATATGCCTTTCTTTTCTTTTTTTTTTTTATTAAAATTTTTTTTAATGTTTAAAAAAATTTTTTTAATGTTTTTATTTATTTTTGAGACAGAGAGAGACAGAGCATGAGCAGGGGAGGGGCAGAGAGAGAGGGAGACACAGAATCTGAAGCAGGCTCCAGGCTCTGAGCTGTCAGCACAGAGCCCGACCCGGGGCTCGAACTCACAGACTGTGAGATCATGACCTGAACTGAAGTCGGATGCTCAACCGACTGAGCCACCCAGGTGCCCACATGATATGCCTTTCTTGAATGAAATGTGTTACCTGACAGATGATACAGTGTCTGATATTTTATTTTTTGTTTATTTATTTTTTTAGTATTTTATTTTATTTTATTTTTTCAATATATGAAGTTTATTGTCAAATTGGTTTCCATACAACACCCAGTGCTCATCCCAAAAGGTGCCCTCCTCAATACCCATCACCCACCCTCCCCTCCCTCCCACCCCCAGTATTTTATTTTAGAGAGAGAGAGAAACACCTGGGGGAGGGACAGAGAGAAAGGGAGAGAGAGACTCTAAAGTAGTCTCCACGCTCAGTGGCATGGAGCCTGATGTAGGGCTCTATCTCAGGACTCTAAGATCATGACCTGAGCCAAAATCAAGAGTCAGATGCTTAACTGACTGAGTCACTGGGCACCCCCAGGGTCTGATTTTTTTTAATTTTTTTTTTTAACATTTATTTATTTTTGAGACAGAGAGAGACAGAGCATGAACGGGGGAGGGTCAGAGAGAGAGGGAGACACAGAATCCAAAACAGGCTCCAGGCTCTGAGCTGTCAGCACAGAGCCCGACGTGGGGCTCGAACTCACAGACCGCGAGATCATGACCTGAGCCGAAGTCAGACGCTCAACTGACTGAGCCACCCAGGCGCCCCAGTGATATTTTAAAAGAATACATCAAATGCTGGCTTAGACTAGGTGACAGTGAAGGCCAGTTGTGGCATTCTGCATGTGAGGACGGCTACTCTTCCCTCTCCTGTGCCTGCCCCCGTGTCCCACTGGAGACACCCTTGGCCTGGGGCCTGCCCTCTCGGACACACTTATCTTCATACCTTCCTATCTCACTTGCCCCCTCTCCAATGGAGGCCTCGGGTTCAGCGCCACGCTTTACCCCACCCCACCCCAAGCTCCTCTGCGCCTCTTTGGCTCCCTGGATTTACCTGTCATAACTTCCATCCCCTTGCCCACAGCATGACTGCCACCAGATTGCAAGCTCTCCAAGCCAGGCAGACCCCAAACCTGGGGTCGCAGCTTCCTAGGTTCTTAGCCCGGTGCCTGGCCGGTAGCAGACCTTCAGTGTCTGTGGAGTGCTTGCTGGCCCTGGGTGGGGGTGGGGGGCACTTAGGTTCCTCTAAGCCCTGGGATCCTTTCTGGCCCAATGGGACAGTGATCCGCCACCCCGTTCTGGACCCAGGGGCTGTGCCGTCTTTGGGGGAAGAGTCAATAACAGAAGTTGGAAGATGCCTTGGGAGATATGGGGGCCAGAGGGCTGACACTTTAATTGCATAATTATTTCCTCAATACTGATGGTTCTGGGGAAGATGAGGCCTGCTGCCTGCAGGATGGATGGTGTGGGGATGGGTGAGTTATATTTTCCCAGATAAAAGCACCAATTGCCTATAAACTCTGATTCTGCCTGATGTAAAAGCCACTTTATTGCACATCCAGAAATTACTACCCGTATAAAAGCACATTATTGTGATGTAAAAATAGATTTTTATATAATTTTTTCATGCCACCACCTTGTAATTCCTCATTTCCAAGCACCCTGAGATTGCACTGAGGTTTATTTTTCTCTTTTAATTGTTTGCCATGGCATGCCAATTTATGATGAGATATTTTCCCTGAGATCAGAGCGGGGCCGAGGCATAAATAACAGCCATCACTTCATGGCAGGCGGGGTTCTGGGGCACCCAAAATGCCATCAAACAACATTAGGCTCCGCATGATGCCATAATTTGGAGCGGGGTGGGGTGTGGCATCATCCCCGTTTGAAGTCCTCTTCAAGGCCGGACACAGGAGTCCCATCCCCTTCCACCCGGCCAGAGGGAGGGTGCGATGTATCCCCACCTCTCTGGTGTCCTGCCTACCAGAATGCAGCCAAGGGAAACTGACTCTGGGTTGCTGTTAAGCCCCACTGGCCTGACCCACGTAGCTTAGGATTCCTCGTTCCCTCCACTTAAAGTTTCCCCTTCAGAACTTTGACCTTTTCCACATTGAATCCCTTGGCCTGGGTTCCTTCTCAGGTGGACAGCCCATGGGAGTGCTTACTTTTGGGAGATGAATGACTGCCACCACCACCCCAACCCCCCTCCCCCCGCGCCCCCCCCCCCCCCACCTCAGACTACCTCCTCTCTGTTAGGGGCAAGATTCCTGAGGCTCCAGAGACTATCCTTGCTTGCCAGATGCAGAGAGGCTCGCTTCCCCGCCCCTACAGCTTAGATGCTGGGTGCTGTGAGTGCAGAAGGCAAGCCCAGGGGGCTTCTCCTACACCCTGTCCCAGAGGAACCCTTAGCAGCCATTCACTTTCCTCCTGGCCTGGACCTGGGGCCTCCTTCCCGACTCCTGATTCCCTGGTTTGCACCGTCTCCCATCCCAAAGCTATTGACAGCATCTCCGCATGGACAGCTGGTGGGGCACCTTGGGGCTTCAGGGGGCTCCTTCTCCACTGGCTGAATTGCAAAAGTCTGGTGGTGAATGAATAAACGAATGCACGTTTAGATCAGCGGCTCTCAGACTTGGGTGTGCATCACAGTCACCGGCTGGGCTCCACACAGTATTTGTGTTTCAGCAGGTCTGAGGTGGAGCCTGAGAGTTTGCATCTGTAACAAGTTCCCAAATGATGCTGATGCTGCCGATCCGGGAACCGTATTTTTAGAACCGTTGGGATTATTTGTGTCTCCGTAACCCTGATGAGCGGGAGGGATTATTGACAGTCGAGAGTGGGGAATGGGGGGAAATTAGGTGCCTGCATCACAGTTCCTGGGACAGGAATGGAGAACGTGAGGCGGGGATGGGGAGGAGGAAGAGGGGAGAGCAAGGACAATTTTAGAAAGCGTCCAGAGGCCTCAGGGAGAGGGACTGGTAGAGAAACCAGGAGACGGTGGGTTTCTCCGGGGCTGGGGTCGAGGGTCCCTCGGCCGCCCCAGAGAGCGCCGGTTTCCTGCGCGCCCGCGGCTGCCGTCTGGGCCTCCGGGGGCGCCCCTCCGCATCTCGAGCGGCCAGGCGGGGCGCGCGCGCAGCGAAGGGCCAGGTGGCTCGGAGCGGCAGCTGCCCTCGGTTGCGCGGGTCGGGCCCCACCGCGAGGGGGAAGCATCCAGGACGCACCGGGCGGGGAGGCTCCAGGCCGCCGCAGCCCCCGCACCCCGGACCTGCCGCCCGACCCGAGGTGGGGCCCGGGGCGTCCGCGAGGGCGAAGCGGTAGCCTGGCCTGGCGCGCCCCACGCCCCGCCGAGCCGCTACTGGTTCGACTCCGTCTGCGGAGCGGGACGGGGGACCGGCGAGGAGGAGGCGGCGGGCCGGGGACTCCGATGCCGGGAGCCGGACCGGGCCCCCCCACCCCCACCCCGGCCCCGCTCCCAATTAGTTCTGCTAATTCATCTGTAAAATGGGGGGATGATGATTTTCGGTTCTGAGGCTCTAGGGGAATTGTGATGTGGAAGGCACAGAAGAGCCCCTGCAAAAACCAGGCCAGTGATCTCCTAAGCTTTGCTCGCACGCCAGCAGCGAGTGTCCTCGGAAGCACGGTGTTTCATAGCCTCCCTCCTGGGTCGCTGACCACAACAGGGCGCGGACTGACAGCCCTCGGTGGCACCCGGCTGCCCACCTCCAAGTCTGGTCTCCCCACCGCTTCGTCCTGTCCCCTAGGGGGCGCTGTTTCTCGAGTATGGGCGTGGTCGCCGGAGTTAGCGGTCCACCTCAGTCTGCGACCTTGGACCAACGTACGACCTTGGACCACAGGAACGTGGCTGTGGGAAGCAGGCATGTGATGTGCTTGGCACAGAGCCTGGCACAAGGGAAGAGGTCCATATTTCAGGCAATTTGGATAACGAGAGCCTGACTAGCCCTAAACTTTGCCAGGTGCTGCCCTGCCTGCCTCAGCACAGTGGACCCGGGTTTAGAAATTTCCAAAAAGAACTAGGGAATCATCAACCCGGTACAATGAGGCTTAGGGACTTCTCCTTGTCCAACAAGTAAAGTCTGGCCACAGGTTCCTAAGCTGACCTGTTCCGATGGAGTCCTGCCAGGCCTGGTGGGAAGGTAAGGGGTGGTGGTAGGGGGGAGGGGGGATGTGGAATTCTGAGGGCTCCAGCCTTGTTTCCCATTCTCTCTCTGGGCCCGGTTCCAATGCAATACCCTCTGCCTGGGCTGAGCTGCACTTTAGTCATTCATTCATTCATAAATCATTTATTGACTACATACTGCTGACAAATACTGTGCCAGGGTTAGGGATACATAAATTGGTAACACATGGCCCGTCTTCTGGAGATTATATGTAAAATGGGGGCAAAAAGTCCTTCTCTCATAAGGCTACCTATTAGTAGCGCGCAATTGTTAGCTGTCGCTAATGTCATGATGACAACGGGGCTTGCAGGCCGGAGACCCTACACTCCATCTTGTAGGTCTGCTGCTCTCGCTGTTGTGCCTAGCACTCCTAGAGGAGAGACTTCAACCAGCCTGGAGAGCCAAGTCAGTATCTGGTTCGTTCCCTCCGATTTCTGGCTCTGTGGAGCATGAATCGTTTTCTCTGCCTGTCTCCAAACTCAGGCCTTAGTCTGAGTCGGCCTCACCGCACCCTCCCCGGGGGCCAGGTAGCTTCTCTGCCTACCTCCTCCCAGTAGGCTCAGAAAAGGGGAGTGGGGAGGGCTTGCTCCCACTGCCTGAACACCTTTCAGGGAGCTTGTTAGAGATGCAGACTCCTGGCCTTACCCAGGCCTACTGGATGCGAACCTGTGTTTTATAAGATCCCCAGATGAGTTATAAGCATGTTAAAGTTTAAGAAGCACTGTTCCAGGGCCTGCTGACCTGAAAGTCCTGCCTCTTCCACAGGAAAATGGAAGGCCGATCTTCAGGAAATTCCCAAGGCCCAAGGGGCTCAGATACTTTCAGGTTTAGGGGCTCAACTCTTCCTGCTGTTGGGGAACTCCCCGTCTTTCCTTTAGGTGCCTCTCCCTCCCAAAGAAAATCAGTCCTACTAAAGTTGACGAGAGTCAGATATTCTCAGAGGACACCCACTGACAGGGCAGGGGACTTGACTGGCCCAGTTGTGGGTCTTTTGTGCCCAGGAGAGTAGTTGCTTAGCTCATGTTTGTTAAACCGCAACACATTCTTCACGACTGGAACACGGCTCAGGAACAGGGTAAGAACCAACTAGGTGGGGCACCATTGCCTTGAGAAGGAGTTTCCAGTCCTCTCTTCAAGCGGAAGCTAATGCCTGCTGTCAGGGATGTGAAGGAAGTGAGCCCTGCTTTGATGAGGTCAGAGGATTCCTGAGTCCCTTTCCTGTAAAGGAAGGGCCAAGACAAGGATAGCAAATATATGGGACACACATGATGACCCCTCTTTTCCACTCTCTTGGTAGGTATCAGTAATTGATTATAGTGGACTTTCTGGCATGACCCCAGAATCCTTTTCTACATAGCACCCCAGGGAGTCACTATCAGTCGATCTCCTGGTACTATTTGAGATCTTTGCCTCAGGTCTTACCCTGGGAGCTGCCCTCTACAGATCGGGCAAGATGAGGCCAGGCCAGTTCCTAGTGATGACTGCTGCTCCCGCCCTCCCACTGAACCTCCCTGAGTGGGTGTGCTGTGGCCCCTTGGGGCCTGCCCTCCCCAGATGTTCACAGCCGGAGGGATGGAACCCAGCCCCAGACCTGGCTTGCCGACACAGGCCTCTCTCTCCTTAGGGGGCTAGGAGACCACATAACTGGCCACCATGGTGGGCCTCCGTGAGGCTTCCGATGCTCTCATGTCCTTTATGGTTCTGGATCAGACCGTGACCCCAGGCTTTTGGTGGACATGAGGGGGGCGTCTAGAAGTACTACACATAGGTGTTCGTATTTCCTACCTGGCATGGTGCCCTGGTAACCCCGAGCGCTGGGATTCCTGCCACGAGCTCCCCCGACCCCACTCTCTGCCCGCCACCCCTCACCCATGTCAGTGGGAGTCATTTTCTGTGGCATGTTATCAGGTCTGCTAATCAGATCGGCTGCTAAGAGACACCTACACGCACAGCCAACCTCTACCACCATCTTTTCCTTCTGCCTACCAGGTCCAGAGTTTAGCTCTGAGGCAAGGTGTCCGTGCGTAACTTTCGGCTGGGTGCGGTCTCCCCATGCCCAGAGGAGTATGGACACCTGCCCTCATTCGTCCGTGGAGACCGGGCCTCTGTTCTGTTTGTTGTTGTGTCTTCGGCGCATTGCACGCACTCAGCACACATAGGCTGACTCAGCTGCAGCCCCAGCCCAGGCCACCAGATCCGGTGTACGTGACTCCCACCCCCACCCCTCTGCCCCTGGAGCGGGGAGGGTTAGGGCCCCGCCGGAGACAGACAGGACTCAGCCAAGTGACCTCAGCTCCTGGGCCCTCCTCCCACACCCTGGCTCCCGTCCGGCCAGAACCCCACGGTGCTCTCACGACAGAAGGGGGCCTCTTGGTCTCTGGGTTTGGTAGCATCTTTGCTAGTTCCTTTCACCAAACAGTTCTGGGCTCTCCCAACTCCCGGCTGAGTGCCAGGTTCGGGCCACGCAGACGCAGGCGGGCTGCCCGCACCGGGTTCTCCCTGAGCTGTAACAGCAGCCATCACCGAACACCGGGTCTGTGCTGGGCCCTGAGCAACAGGCTTTACAAAATACACCTCACTGAATTCTGACAGCGACTGTAAAGCCAGGAACTTCTTTTTATCTTCAGTTTTCAGGTGAGAAAACAGCCTCAGAGGGTTAATGAGCTTGCCCGAGGGCACTCCACAAGTAGGAGGCAAGCCAGGGCAGACCCTCCAGCCTGGGTCCTCATCCACGATGATGAGCCGGGTCCTCATCCACGATGGTGTACTGACTCCTTGAGGTAAATCTCATTTTCACGTTCTCTACCGGCATCAACTCAGCCTAATGATTACTAATCTGGTTGACATCTCTCTAGCGACTCCATCTTTGAATGCAGCCTGAGGCTCAGCAAGGAATCCTCTGAAACCCAAACTCTGAACCAAGAGCAGCAGGACAGGCTGGAGAGTGTGCAGCCTGCCGGGGCAGCTGCCTGCGGCGGACGGGAGGGAGGACCGCTGGGCACCCTGCCCCATCGACGCCACTGCCTCCTGGGAGGCGTCTGAGGCTCAGACCCGGCTGACCGTGGTGGGCCGAGGGTGCGAACAGGTACTGCTGATGGTGGGGTGACCGCAGCTTTGGCTTCTCCTGCTTCCACGCAGACAGCTGGGAACACGAAATGTTAATGCCTCGGGTTCTGTGCCCGAGCCACACTCACCTGGCCTGAACCGGCACTTGGGTGGTTGCAGAAGAGCACCGGAGATCTGCCCCAGTGTAGAGGGCGAGCCGACGTCCTAGGCCCAGGCTCCCAGATGACGGCTATGGATTGGGGCCGCCTGCTCACTGAACCGCATCAATGTCACCCACTCCCAGGACACAGCGGCAGGGCCCAGGGCAGAGAACGACTCCATCGAGCTGGGATGATGGATCTGTGCTGCCAGGGTGGCAGCAGCCAATGCCCTCAGGCGGCAGGGACAGGGACTGTGGCCTCCTGCTGGCCTTGTCCAAGGTCCTGAGGCAGGCTTGGTGGAGCTGGGAGGCCGCCATTCTTCCCGGTGTCCTAGTCCCAGGTTAGGTGCTTTCAAAAAGGTCCCTGGAGACTGTTGTGTTCCCTTCACATCCCCAGGACTGCTCTTGGAAAAAATGTCTTTTGAAAGACCCTGGCACCAAGAGCAGCCAAAACTATGGTGACATAGTTCTGTCATTACATTTTTTGTGTGTTTTGGGGGGGGGGGGGGGCAGAAGAGAGGGGCCATCAAGGAGACTTCTGGGATGCTGATGTTCTACAGTGTGATCTGGGCGGTTCCAGGGAAGTTTAGATTTATAACCCCCCACAAACTGTATTCTTAAGATTTGTGTACCTTAAAATTACACAACAACTTGAAAAATGATCTGGGAGCCCTGAAGTGTCTTCTGCAGGCCTTCCCCACCTACACTGGCTGCTTTTTCCCAAAGAGGTGGCAGGACCTCAGCTGGTCAGCACCCAGGGCCTGGCCTGAGCTCTTGTCATTGCGGTGCACGGCCACACGCTACACTGGAACCCAGGCAGGCAGTCTTAAGAGTTCCACCAGTCAGGAGAAAGCTTTGCCCAGTGTGTCCCCTCAACTAGACCCATTCGACATCTGGTAACCGACTGAGTCACCTTGTCCTTGAAAAACCTTCCATAACTTTGCTCAGTGGACTGAAGTGCTCCTATTTGAGGTTTCTCTAACTGTAACTCCTAGGAAAAAATGTTTTCTCCTTCAAGCTCCCACACCACCTTATTAATTAATAATGTAATAAACATCTATGGGCCAACTTCCCAGACCAAGAGCTAGAACATTCCTAGTAACTTACGTCCCCTGACTTCCTTCCTTGCCCCACCTGGGGAGGATCACCATCCAGACTTTTGTGTTTTATCATCCCTTTACTTTTTGGTTTGTACTTCATCACATATTTCAAAGGTGTCCACGTGTCCCAGTTTGGTCAAAAAAGTGCCAGTTTGTGGCCCAAATGTAAGGATTTGTGCCCCTTTATACTCTCAAACACATCCCATTAGTTACATGATCACTCAGTATACATGTGTATGTAAGCAGGGTATTGCTTGGTTTTGAACTTTATAATAATGGCATCGTATGGTATGAAGTCGTCGGAGATGTACTTTATTGTTTCTAAGATTTATCCACGTGGTTCTGTGTGGCCATAATTCATTTTTGTTGAATAATCTACCCTTGTAAGTATATACACCTTGCGGTGTCTGTGGTGCTGTTTTTGTGTTAGTAGAAACAGAACTGCAGTGAACATTCTGGCATGGGACTTCTGGCGATGGTGGTGGTGGTGGTTCTCCCACGTGCAAGTAGCCCTTGGCCACAGAACCAGGAGGGAACTGCTGGCTCACGGGGCACGCACAGTCAACTTGACAAGCTAATGCCACCGCATTTGTACATAGCTAACTGTGTAAAGTTAAAGTCAGTAAGGCGAACTGGGCTTTTCTACCACCAGTATCTGCTGTCCTCAGTAGACTGCAAACGCATGATGCGAGGGCGGATTCCTCTCTTTATCTTAGCACTTAGAACAGTGCCTCGAGCTAGTAGGAAGGAGCTCAGTAAATGCTAAGTGCCTGACTGTTCAGGGGGCTGCGGGTTCAGGGCAGACCCATTGCTACGGAGGAAACAACTGAAGGATGTTGCTGATGGCAGGACAGCAGGAGCAGTGGCATTCTGCATGTGCTGGTCCCTGCGTTGGCTCCGCACGAAGCAACGTCGTAAGTGTTCTGCTTGCTGGAGGGGTCGCCCGCCTGCACCCAGGCAAGGCACTCTCGCTTCCTTCAACTGAACCAGGTCCTCGGCTCCTCCCTCAGATCTCTGGGGACCAGGCCCACCGAGACAGACACCCACCAAGGTGAAGGCCATGATGTAGAGAACATAGGCCAGGGACCCATCTTCTATTCCTGGCCCTGCCACAAAGAAGCTGGATGACCTTGGGCAAGTCACTAGGTCTCCTTCCTTATCTTGTAAAATGAGTTTGGACAGTGATAGCCAATTCTTGGAACTTGAGCAATCCTCAGAATCACCTAGGAAGCTTGTTCACAGGGCAGATTCCCAGGCCCTGGACCACCAGAATTGAGGGAGTGGCTCTGGAGTGGGAAGTGATACATACATATTTACCTGATAATGAGAAGAATCAGAAATGCTCACCTACGGTGAAAGAACTGGTACACAGGGAGTTATAATAAGCACTCCAAGTCCCAGCTGTCACCTACAGGCAACCGCTTTTAATCATCTATTTTAGATTTTCTATTGGATTTTTTATTGCTCAACAATAGGCCAGTTCTTGTTTTATCAACTCCACACACATTACCCGTTGTCCTCCCGCTGTGATGGATGGTCCAGTCACACCCCCACTCCCAGTGGGTCCTGGCACTTTTTCGGAAGCTGCATTTTAACAAGCATTCCAGGTGATTCTGAGCAAGCTGGTCTACCAGCCACACTTTGAGAAGCACTGGCCTAGAGAGGTTTCTTGGTAGTTACTGAAGTTCCCTCAGATCATCTCTTAAGCCCCTGGTTCGTCTGCTTGGCTTCTAGAACTTGCTGACAGACCCTTCCCCCACCTCTGGGAGCTCTGAGAGACTGGGCATGGGAGCCACACTGGCAACCACACGATTCCATGTTTGTAGTGGGTGGAACTGCCCTGCCCTGTCATCTTGCTACCCCATCTCATCTAGTTTCACCTCCTGTCCCCCTGACGCATAATTAGGATGAGCAGATTTCTCCTTTAGGGACTGGCACAGCTCTGGCTCTAGCAGATTGTTGAGCATCTGACTTCTTCCTAACAACCAAGAAGTGGTGTATTCAGACAATAGAACATACAGAACAAGAATGCACACACCAAAACGAAGCTAACAAGGACACAGCCCACACATGTATTGAATGAGAGAAGGCAGGCACATAATACATCCCGCAGGACTCCACCTTTGAAAAATTTAAAACCAGGCAAAATTGAAAAATAAAACGCAACAAATAAAACAGACGAAACATCTACTGGGATAAAGGTCAAGAGAGGGGCTGCCTTTGAGGGTGACAGTGACTGAGGAGCAAGCTTAGGAGGGGCTGGCGATGTCCTGTTTTTTGATTGGTGTGTTTACATAGGGTATGTTCACTTTGTGAAAACCGGAGTGGTACCCTTGTAATTCGGGCCCTTTGCTGAATGTGTACATCCTTCTAAGTGTTACCAGTAAAAAGAGAAGGAGGAAAAACTAAGCAGCTCTTTCCTCCTGCCTGAACAAGCCCTTCCCCACGATGGGTCCAGGCAGGCAGGGGCAGCCAGATGGGGCCCTCATCTGCATGGCTCGGCCTGGGGTGGGAAGGCTGGTGTCACAGTCACAGTCACCATGTTATTTCAGGGCTCCAGCCTGGAACCCCACAGAGCAGAGCAGCCTGCTGGGTCAAGGAAGTGGCTGGAGATGAGGCCCAAGCATATTCTCTGGGAAGGATGACAAGATACTAGCCAACCAAGACTTGTACGCCATCTTCCCCACCTGCTAGCAGCCAAGCTGTCTGGGGGGAGGGTGACGTATGGGCCCCCAGCCCGCCTCCCCAGGCTGCTAGCCAACCCAGTGTAAATATTATTATACTCCTACGCATCTGAAGGACGTTAATTATTAAAACACATGCCACCCAGGGTAGTGCACTGTAATTAGGTTCAAATTAAATTAGCATCCTCTTGTAATTAGGACATCAATAACCACTCTTGAGGCACTAGCTCTCTGGCCCCTCCCTGTTGCTTCCCAACACGGGCTACTTCAAGAAAAGGGGTGCATCGGCTCTTCCTGGAATGCAGACATAATCAAAACCATAAATAAAGTAGAAGCAGTTGCACAAACCCTTCCTCCACCCCCTACCCCACCTCCCCTACTGGCCCAGACCAGGGAGGGTCTTGGGTGGCAATCCTTCCCTGGTGGCTAGCATAAACCCTGGGCTCTGATGCATCAGCCCTCAGAGACGGGAAACTTCCAGAGCCTGTCCAGGTTAGCAATGCTGCTCTCCTGTCACCTGTGAGCTTCGACTCTGCCCTCCTCCTCTGTGACATCCTCCTGGTCACTGGGCTGGGGCCCCAGCCCCTGTCCCGGAGTACTGCCCACTGCTCCACAGAGGTCGTGCACGCCCATCGGGCCCGTGGAGACAGGCTTGGCACCCACTGGACCCAGTGTTATGCCGGTAGCTGGCTCTTAATCCAGGCTTGGCGGGTGGGTGGACAGATGGATAATAGGTGCTCAAGAGGTTTTGGTGTTCAAGTGAGAGGTGGATGGGGGAACATGTTTTGTAACTCCAGCGGGGGAAGGAACTCTGAGGGGGGTTTTTGGTGCTACTTGTGCAAGTGCTGATGCTGACTGGTCTCGACTACAGGCAAAAGGCAAAGCCTCCAAGGCACCCGCACACTCTGAGTGCCCCCCGAGATTGGGCATGCTGGGTGCCTGGCTCGCCTCGCCTCGCCTCAGTCCCACCCCGCCACGACAGACCCCAGGAACTCAACAGACACTGAGAGGAAGTGGCAGCAGCGTCCTCAGGCCTGGTGAATGGTTTGACCTTTGTCTAAACCAGCCTTGCAAGAGAAAGAAAAGAAGTGGGAAGGTTCGGGCATCATTTCAATTGCAGAACCATGGAGGGTTTATCCTTGGGCACAGATGTAACCAAGGCAACTGTGGAGACAGTGAGATGATTTCAGACCCTTTTACAAAAGGGCGGGCTGGCATCTCACCCCTCTGCTGATCGTGCTCCCGGGTAACACACACCGACCCAGCTCTCGACCGTACCAGGAGGTAGAGAAATGGGTGAGACGGGCATTGTCTTCTCCATGACAGACCTCCATGATGCAGGAGAAGAAAACGTGGCACCATGGGGAGTGGGCTTACCTGCTGGGGCAGGACAGCTTCTCCAGGAGTGGGGACAGACGGGGACATTCACACTCCTGCTGATTTCTCACGCCCCATCACGGGCTGTACAAAGTCATGGGAAACAGCTGGTAGGGGTGACCTCCCCGTCACACAGCTTTCTCTCCCTAGCACTCCCTGAGCAGCATAACAGGCTCCTCACTGCACACCACAGGGGCTGCTCTCAAGCCTCCCTCCTCCCTCAGGGGCTAGGAGCAGCCTGGGTCTTCTGAGCTCTGTGGCCAGCTCCACCTGGGGGATAACCTCATTAAGTCAAACAGAGCAAGCGCTAATAACCTCGAGACCCAGGATCTCCTCAGCGGACAGCCATGACTCCTCTTGGACCCAACCTGGTCTTCCAGCTCCATTTGCCAATGAACACACACTGTGGAGGGAGCTGGGCAGGCACCGGGCCCCCAGTCTTACCCCTTGTTGTGCCAGCCTGTGTGGCGTTAGCCTTTACCCCAGCCACAGCAGGAGAGGGGAAGAGTCCCCTCTGGCTCCCGCTGGGACTCTGGCAGAACTTGGCAAAGCACAGGACTAGTGACTCTCTGCAGGGGACCGGTTAAGACTGAGCCTGGCTTTCCATGTGTGGCCGGTCCTGGGCACTGCTTGCCAAGCTGCTCTAAATCTCCATGGTCCTTGGGGGCAGCCATGTGCAGCGGGGGGCCTGGACTGATGCATTAAAATAGGAGGTCTCCAGCCTTCTGCACGATGGTCATGGTGCCATCATGCCTCCTGGGCCTCAGGAGTTGCCCATGACTCTGAAGAATGGCCCTGCTTTCCGGGCTGGCTGTGATTCCAGAGCTGTGGCCAGGGATGTGGATGACTACGTCGGGGGTCGTTCACGTGCCCAAGTCTCCTCCTGTGGGGGCTGCCGAGATTCCAGGCTCTGGGCTCCACCATGACCAATAAGGACTGCAGACAGCAGGTACTATTTTATTGGGCCTCAAAAGCTTTAAATACAGAAGTGGGGAGGGCTGGTAGGGGGCAGATGTAGACAGGCTGGCATTTGAGAATGGACGTATCAGAGGAATCACATAATCAACAGCCGGACAGAGAACTGGGAAGAAGGGCCATCTGGGACGGAAGTGGGGTACCAGCAGGCAGCTGGCCTTGGGTGTCAGGGTCACGCCCTATGTTAGGACAAAGTCTTTCATGTTTCTTCCTGATTTGCGGACAACTTTTTAAAAAAAACAAACCTCCGAATAAAAACACAAAATCAGCTGGGAGAGACTGTGGATGGCAGTGCCTGTCATCTCAGAAGACAATGGCCTGCCTCCTGAAAGCCTCGGGTTCACCCACCCCACCCCCAGCCCAGATGCCGCCCCCCGAGACATTTCCATACACTGAAGCAAAGCTGGACCCAATCTACACCCCTGATCTGGGGTCTGGAGCTGAAAACACCCTCCCTGCAGAGGAGGAGGTACTGGTGTGAGCGGGGCTGAGGGCCAGACCCGATTCCCTCCTTAGCGGCTGTAGCCAAACTCATCAGCGTCATCGGCCCGGAAGTCCCCATAGCGCCACAGGTTCAGCTGTGAGAAGACAGAAAGCGACTGTCAGGGAGGTGGGCCCTGCTAAGCTGCTTTCCTCAGCTCCCCCCTGGAGCCCCAGAGGCAAAAACTCACCCTAGCACTCTTGGCTGACTCCTGGGCGTTCAGGTACTCTGTGATCTGGAGGGACAAGGGAAGAAAGGGAGGTCACAAAGTGGGTATTTGCAACTGAGCAGCAAGAATGACCCTGGAGACTGCCCAGGTCTGGTCTGCACCACTCTCCTGCTCAGTGGATCACCAGCTCCCTGAGAATAAGATTCAAAGTGCACCATCACACTGGCCTCCTTGCTGTTCCTTGACTCTGCGCTGGCTGTTCTGTCTGCCTGAAATGCTCTTCCCCTCAGGTCTACTTGGCTACCTATCCTGCTCCTTCAGGTCTTTGGTAAAGCATCACCTTCTTAATGAAGCCTCAATGAAAGCCTAATGAAATGACCCCACTGAAAATTCCCATCACCTCTTCCCGCACACTCCTGATATCCTTTATTTCTATCTTCTCTTTTTCCATTGCATTTATCTCCTAACATTCAATTTCATTCATCTAGTATATATGTTGCTGGTTTTGTCAACTCATGCTTGAATGGAGGCTCCACAGGGCAGAAATGGTGCCTCTTGTTCATGGAGATATGTAGGCCCTCCATAAATGCTTGTTGAATGAATGAATGAATGAATGAGTGAACACACGTAGAGTGTTTATCTCAGATGCTGGGCAAAGGAATGTTCTAGACACCAGAGACATTATGGGTAGCTTCACAGGGGAGACAGGGAGATCTCAAAATTCTACAGGGAAACTTACGCTAACTCCCAGGGCAATCTCAAGACACTGGGAGTCTCTAGTGAGAGGACTAAGGGTGTCACACTTCTGTCCACAGACATGGTAGCAATTCACACTGGGGTCTTGTTCCAAATGAATTACAGCCCTGTATAACCAGTGCCATGGACTCAGAGGGGGAGAAAAAGAGGCCTGGGAAAAGGCGAAGCAACGGGCACAACAGAGAGGGAACACTCGCTTGAGCGCCACCGGCTCTCATCCCTCCTCTCAGCTGGGCGCTGCATGAGGGCACACACTTCCCACCAGCCCATCCTGACTTGAGACGTGCCCTTCCCAACTCCCAGCAAGTGCAGGTAGTTCCTAGGTGCCCACCAGCCCCTCATGGTTTGCCCCGTGAAGCCAGCATGGCTGGGGGCGCTCAACTCATCTCATGATCAGAGGTCTCAGGCCGGGCTCCAAGCCCCCGGGGGCTGTTCAGACTGGCTGGAGGGCTGGAGGGGCAGAGTCCCTCGGGGACCCATCCCAGCCGAGCCTGGCTTCAGGTGGCCCTGTGTGCAAGGAGCTGGCTACGGACCCGGCAGGGTATGGGAGAGGGAAGTGAGAAAGGGAGAAGCAGTGACAGGCTATGGACCTCTCCGACCACCCTTGGCAAGGCATTCCACCCTGCCCCCTAGGGGCACATGTACAGGGACCCCCCCCCCCCCCCCCGCCCCGCTCAAATTTTCCGCTGCATTCTCAGCCAAGCCTGCAGCCAATTAATTTGGGATGTAATTAGCTTTTTTTTTTTTTTAAACCCCAACAAACCCAAATCCATTATCTTTTCCCAGCAGGAGCAGCAAGATGGAGGGTTCCCTGCTCTCTCACTGGCTGTTGGTGCAGCCCCCAGCCCCTCTGTCCCCAGCCCCTCTGTGACGGCAGTGGGGAGGCATTAGGAGCCTGCCCCTACCCTGGTAGCCCACCTCCACATCACGTACCACTTTCTGGAACTGTTTCTCCTTGCGCACCTCCACCATGACCAGTCCCTCCTTCACCAAGCCCAGCCCCACATCCCCCTTGGAATCAGCAAACTGCAGGGTGACGTGAGGGCAGCCAGCGCTCAGGTGTTCCACGTTGAGCAGGCACTGAGTGTTCTGGATATCCCGCACCACACTGTCCACGGCGTCTGTTCGAGCGTCCTCCTGGGGCAGAGTTGCATGCAGATAAATGGGAGAGAGAAGTGCAAACTTGAAAGATAGCCACGTGGACCCCGGGTCCTGCTCATGGACCTCCTCCAAGCAAGTGTCCAGCAGGTGCCAGCATCTCATTCCCTGCTCAGATCCTAACAAGGAAGGAAACAGCCTTGGGATACAAAGTGCCCCCTCTCCTGATCTTGTCCTTTCCCTCCCTGCCACGCCTCCTGCATACATCCCATCCCTATCCCCCACCCCAGTACCGTGCCCACCTGCCTTGTGTCTCGGAGAAAAAGTGGCTTTTGACCATCCCCAACTAACCTCCACTGGCCGCCCTGGCTCCCGTCATCCCCCACCTCTGCAGGACTGTGCTCCAGCACACTAACCCCACACAGTCCCTGCTCTGGTGCATTCACTGGCCTCTCAGGCTCTCTCCACACTCACATCTCCCTCCCCCCAGAGACTGCCCCTTGACCTATTTTGTCACCCTCTTCTCCTACTGTTTCTCTTCTGCCCTTCAGCAAATTTCATGAAAAAGCAGAAAATGTTCTATGGCACAAATTCCTGACCCTACTGTTTGCTCCTCAGCACCCTGCATCTGGTGGCAGCTCCAACCAGGCTTTCAGGCTGCTCGCTCTGAGCACCAGGGACCTCCCTCGGTGCCAGAGCCAAGGGTACCCGCCAAGCCTGAGCCTGACCTCCCTGGGGAGCTGGACACTGCAGACCAGGTCCCTGCTTCTGGGAACTGGGTGGCTCTTGACTCTGAGCACATGTTCTCCTCTCTGGATGCACGTTCTGCCTCAGGTTCTTCGTCCCTGGATTGCTGAAGGCTAGCACTTGCCAAGCCTCGCTCTCCTCCCCATCCTGTCTTCCACACGCTCACCTTGTAGGTGCCCATGCTTTTAGCTATGAATCCGGGATTCCAGGGCTTCTTGCTTTCCAAACTGAACACTATCAAGACTCCCGGAGCTCCTACAGCTCCTAATTTACTCCCTCTCGTCCCCACATCTTGGCCAACAGCAACACAGCCACACATAAGAAATCCAGTCACCTTCTGTTCCTCGTTTCCCGCATCCCATCCACAGAGGGCGCTGAGACCTGGCCCTACGGGTGTGGCTGTCACTGTCTCTAGCCTGGACTTCCAAGTTGCTTCCCGCTACTCCATCCAGTCTGACAACGCCCCCTTAAGCAACTTTGAGAACCAGATTTGATCACGTCACACCTCTGCTGAAAACCCTTCCCCAACCCCCAGGCCTTTCCCTTCTCACGTCTTGCCACTGCCCACCAGGTCCCTGACTTCCAACTGTGTGGACCAGTCTTTGCCCAAAGTGCCCTGGCCCACCGGGCCCATCCATCTGAAGAACCAGTTCAGACGCTCTGATGCCCCGTCCTCTGTGGCAACTTCCCTCAACTTCCTTGGTCGCTCTCGTCTCTCGAGTCCCGTCGCTAACAGACCATTCGTCACTGTTTCCACCTTCTCCTGTCAGTCTGTGAGGGCCGCATCAGTGGCTGAGTGCCACTGGACCCGTCCTTTGGAAGCAAGCAAGGAAGGAAGATGTGTAGACTCACGTCCTGGGGCACCTGGATGAAGGCGAAGGCATACTCTGTGGCTTGAGCAGGCAGCACACGAGTGCTGAAGGCAGGTGGCAGGGTACCCAGGCGGGTGGATGGCAGGATCTCTCTCTGTAGAGGACACATCAGGCCAAGAACATCACACACTCGATGCCCCCTTGGCTCTCACAGGACAACTCTGGTGGCTGGGCCTCTGAGAGTTCTAACTCAGGTCCTCCCACCATGACTTGCTTCCACTCAGCCCTGTGCACAGGCTTGCCCAGTCAGTGACGTCTTGGGGGAACATGTCCCGCTCGCCCCTGCAGTAGGCGGTTGGCCGTGACTCACACCTTCTCACCCTGGGCCCGGTGTTGGCACACCTGGTGGCTCTACAAAAATAATCAGTTTGATAACTGGTATCTAACTAACCTCTACCTCTGTTTTTTTCCAACGCCTTCCCTCTGGGACATGGGTTCCTTGAATATGTTTCCACTGGCCAGGGGGCGCTCTGCTGGGAAAGCACACCAAGACAAGGGGCCCTACAGTCCTGCGACCTCGCAGGACCTCTTCTTTTGTGTATCCCCGGGTGGCAGGTTGGGAGCATGGCCCAACTCTGGGCTGCTGCTAATCGACCCTCAACCTTAGTCCCTGAGGAAAGCAGATGACCATCGTCACGCCTCGGGAGTGGCATGGTTCTGAACTACAACCTTCTCTCCTACTTGCTTTTCCCCAGAGGGAATCCCCCAGAACTGTCGACAGACTCCCAGGTGCAGCCACCTTGTGACTCCCTTCCCAGAAAGCCTTGGTTTGGGGATGTCCTGGGAATCGGCACACAAGCACCTAGTCAAGCCTGAGGACCAGGAACCGTGGGGTGTGGAGGGCCTCCACCGGCCCTTTCTTCAGAGAGGTTGGGCAGAAGATGAGGAACCGTGGGTGTGGCTGGGCACTCATCCGTGGGGCCTGGAAAGGAGACTTCTCAGCTCTCAAAAACCTCTGACCAGAGACATCAGTTTTGCCCAGTCGCTCAGGGGTCAGTGACTTGTTACACGAACAGTAGAGATGCCCACATGCTCACTGTTCTATCAGCAAGTGGTTTCACAGCTTCGAGGGACTTGACCTAGGGGACTACTGTGCTGAATGGCCCTTGGCAGCCACCTGGCGCCCCTCCCTTGCCTACTCATCCACCTCCCGGTCTCCCACACTCACATTGCCATAGTCAATGTAGAAGACGTGCACTCTGGCAGGAGACTCGACTTTCTCCACTCGGGCGCGGTACCTGCAATGGCATTGTGGGAAGAGCTCAAGGGAGATCCCTGAAGAGTCTGGCCTCCCTGGAGCCTCAGTGATAGCAGGGCTGGGATACACCATTTCCCTGCCCAGGGCTCAGAGTGAACACCCAAGGGTGTCACAGAGGGCAGTTCTCAGACTCCACTAAGGCCTAGGCTCGCGGCGCTGTGGCCACCATCTAATGGAATCAGAGCATAGCTGGGAGCAGAGGGAGGGAGAAGGGAGCATGTGAAGCAGATTAATGTGTCCTTGGGGCATAAAGCAACAAGACTAATGACTAGATTGATGTCTGCTGTTTAAACCCAGCACACTAAACAGCAGCTGTAATTAGCCAGCAGATCTGTCTGGGAGGCCGCAGCAGGGAACACATCCAAGTCACTTCGTCACCCAGGGAAAGCCATGGGCCCTACTCTTGGTAGATCAGACGTGAGTGACCTTCCTGCAGCCTGTGAGTGCGCCTGCTCATGTCCCAGACAGCCAGGGTGAAGGGTGGGGTGGCTGATCTGGGCTCACTGAGAACCAGCCTCTGCCCTCACCACCCCACATGACATCATTTCTCCTGTGTGGGGTAAGGGGAGTGTCAGTCCCAGCCAGCCAGCCAGCCAGGGCTCCCCTGACAGGGTTTCCCAGGATTGAGGAGAGACACCACTTCTATACTCCAGAGGCTTGACTGGGCTGCAGGAAAATCACAGGCCCCAGATGGGCTGCAGGCAATGAAGAGGCCCACACTGGAGAGCTGGCCAAGGTCAACAACCACCGCCCAGTGAAACCAGGTGGCTAAGGCAAATGCCTGAAGTCTACCTGGTAGCTCTGTAGGCCTGTGCCCTGAGGACAGACCTGCAACTGCTCCTGCTTAAGACTCTTTGCTCTGCTCAGGTACAAGTGGCTTACCATTCTCCATCTACAAACTTGGCAATACAGAATTCTCCCCGGCGGGGGGCATAGGAGCCTTCGACAGGAGGGTGGCTGGCGATGTCGTTTCGCATGTTCTCCATCAGCTTCTCTAGCTGGGTGCCTGTAGGGGAGGAAGAGGTAGTGAGACCTGGGCGCCATGTTCTCTAGATGGGGCCGGGGAGCAGGCAGCATGTGGAATTCTGTAGGTCGCCCGTGGCACTGGCTTGCCCCATTCCGTAGGGAAGTCCTCTGTGGCATCTGCTCAAGAGGTTCATGTGGTCTTCAAAAGTGGAACAGGGGCTTGCTGACACCTCAGAGGCACACAGTCTTCCTTCCAACCTCGGCTCTCCAACCTACTGGCCGTGGCAGTGGCAGCCCTCGGGAATGTTCCTTGGGTTCTGCTTAAGGAGGTGGAGAAAGCATGGGGGTGTGAAGCAAAGCCAACCAGCCTCGTTCTGGGTGGAAGCAGCCCAGCTTAATTCCTACAAGGGCTGGCCCCGGCCTGGGTCACAGAGGCGGTGACTGACAGCAGCCACTCTTTGCTATGTCTCCCAGGGGGAAACACGGAAATGAGGGATGGCCCCCACCCAACCCTGGACAAGGAAAGGGCCTCAGGCTACTCTGACCTCACTCACCCTGTGAAGTACATGCAAAAGCAAACTTTGGTATTTCCAGGCTGGGGTTCCAAGCTCTCAGCCCAACCCGGGGCCCTCTTCGACTAGGGGAGACAGTCTCCTTCCCTGCCTATCTTACCGAATCCCTTGCTCTTTCCTGCTGGTCCTTCCCAAATCCTGAGTCCCTGCCGCTCATCAGCTGGTCATCACCAGGTTTGGCAACACCTAGGGTCCTCTCAGGTTCCCTCCTTGCTCCTTCCTGTTGTGTCCCCACCCCCCATGCCACTAAGCACCGGTCCCCAGTGGCTTTACCCTTCCATCCCTCTTGGCCCTGATTCTAGCTCTGCATCAAGCCCCGCCGTGCCCCCTTTGCTCTCTGAGGTGAGGGTAGCTGGGTTCGTGTGGTGTGGGTACAGGATTCTTCTCTCCACCTCCAGGGCCCGAAGCCACACTGTAACAGGTGCCTAACACATGTTGGCTTTTGGCACACTTGTCACAGTTGGCCTTATACGTTCCCTGTCT
This sequence comes from Lynx canadensis, assembly GCF_007474595.2. Lineage (NCBI taxonomy): Eukaryota > Metazoa > Chordata > Mammalia > Carnivora > Felidae > Lynx > Lynx canadensis. Next base: position 144,359,256 of record NC_044304.2, on the reverse strand, counting down.
GGGTTTATGTTTCTGCCACTACACTGTGAGCTCCTTCAGGGCACAGACCATTGCTCACTTGGTTCTGTTTACTCTTGCAAGGTCTAGTAAATCTGCCACATGGAGGGTGCTTAAGAATTCAACTGTATCGAGGATGCACTCTGCGTAGGCACACAAGGACGTGTCCACTCGTGGGCCTCTGCATAGCCCACTGTCCCAGCATTCCTGAGCCTCGGTTTCAGAACACAGACTTTTGTGAAGAAGCAGTTGCCCTTCCCCCACCCAGCAGTACACCCTCTACACAGACAAATTCCTTCTATACGTGGTCTATTTTTATTTTTTATTTTTTTGCTCCAAGGCAACAGAAGCAGACTTTGGCTCCCGCAAACAGGTCCTTGCACAGAGTCTGGCTGGTCATTTACAGCTAATGGCAATGCTTTCATCATTTCATTAGATCCTTCCTGAAGGCAGGCTTTAATTAAGAGAAGAGAGACAGGGCAAGAGGACGTCCCCTAAGAGAGGATGAAAGGTTTCAGAAGAGGGAGGCTGTACATGCTGAAGTTTATTTTCATGGATTTTATGGAACCAACTGAGGTCAGAGTTTTCTCTGGAGCCCACTGCAGCCCTCCAGGTGGCGTGCCAACAAGCGCCTCATTCCCTTCTCCAATGTTCCAAGAATACATGGTTTCCCCCTTGTTTCCTTTGTTCCGTATTTTCTGCCTTGGCCACCACTTGCTACAGGGTCCTGGCTCCCTACAGCTGCGGAGACAGCTGGCAGGGTACAGGGCATGCACAGGAAGCCTCTGAAATTACAGAGACTATGTGGCCGAAGGCCTTGAACCCTCAAGTTTTGTCCCCTCAAGACTTCAGGACCTGGTCTTATCCAAGGTGGGTCCTACCTCACAGGATGCAGAGGCCAGGTAGAGCCGGCCAGGGAGCTGCTGTCCCTTGGGCAGGGCCTTCTTTGAGTTCCCTTTCCCCTGAGCTTCCTGAGGGCCATCCTTTCTGGCTCCTGTGCTCAGAAACCGATCTCCTTCCTACCCAGGCCACCACTGAAAGACTCCTTTCCTTGTCACACCACCCAGACCTGGCAATGCCAGGCCACTGTGCGGCAGGACTGCAGCTGACCTCAAGGGGAACCTAATCCTGAAGGCTCATCAGCCCATCTCTCCGCCTGCTAGCTTTTCCCCCTCCCAAGTACAGCCAGACGAGGGCTTGGAAAGGTTGGTTTTCCTCGGTGAAATAACATCGCCACAAAAGCAGCTGCCTGGGAAATATCATTAGAGGGGAAGTGGCTGGCATGAGGCTGATGATCTGGAGTGGGCCTGGCAGGGGGCACAGGAGGCCAGGCAGAGCCGCACCCTGCCACCCACGGGACTGCCTTGGGTGCCAGCGACATCTTCGGGCCCCTCTGCTTTGCAAGGATCTGGCTCCTTGGACGCAGAGGCAGCTCTAAAAAGCCTTTTCCTTTGCCCTCAACTAAACTGGTTCCCTGCACAGGGTGTCAATGAGAGGAGGGAGGTCAGGGTAGACAGAGCAAATGCAGTGGGGGTAGGAAGTCCATCTAGAGGGGTCACAGGGCCACCACCGTGAGAGTGACCTCTACCGTCCTCTCTGCTCCAGAAGCCTGAGGTCTCTGCAGAGAAGGCCCTGGCCACAGTGTACATCACTTGAAGGCAGGAGGAAGGAGGATGGAGAGAGAGGGTCCTTCAGAAAGATTGCCCGGGGATGACTTCCCTAGAGCGCCGCCTGTTTCCATGGCAACTGACTACCACTCAGGGCTATGGTAACCTCTAGAGAAGGAGAAGCCCCAGAGAAAAAAAGCCCAGGCTCCTCTCCTCCTGCTGCCTTCCCAAGGAAGCTGAGGGGGAGGAGGGCCAAGTGAAGCTGGTTTGTGCTTCCTGACCACACATAGAGACAATCTGTTCTTTGCTTCCTGATACACTCCGAGGGCTACAAATCCCCACGCCCAGCCCAGCCAGGAGTGTCCGAGAGCAAAACAATTTCCCGAGCATCTCCAAATACCACCTAGACAAGACAGGCTACCTCACGAGCCCTCCCTCAGAGGACCTGCTTGGCCTTGCCCATGCCAGGGCTCACTGGCAGTGCATGTAATGAGCCCCAGAGCAGCGCACGGGGCCCGGGGGATGGGGAGCAGCCACAGACTGGGAGAGGTCCCCGGAACGTGTGGGCTGTGCCCCTCCCTCCCACTGAGCAGAGTGGGTTCTGGAGGTAGCATACTCACCGGTCTCCACATCCTGCACGTAGAAATGCAGGTCGTCAGTGATCTCCGTCACAAACACGGGCTTGTAGCTGGCCGAGCGCTCCTTCTCCTCTAGCACGGGCGCTACCTCCTCCACGGGCTGCTCCTCATAGTGGGCCCAGACCTGCATGTGCGGGCAGCAAAGGGTGGGGGGTGGGAGGTTTAGAAGTGAAGCCAGAAAAAACGCAGGAAAAGGTCTTTGGGCAAGTGGGGTCACCCCTGGGGTGAAGGAGTGCGGAGGTCATCACAGGGCACTCATGTCACGCTGGCCTGAGCCCCTAGACCTCTCGTATGTCTGAGTGGGTAAGGAGAGTACTCTGAAATTCTTCTGACTGATCAGCTCTCAAATTCTGGCAGGTGTCAGAAGCAACTGGGGCGCTTATTAAAAATGCTGGTCCCTGGGTCCTGACGCAGGTATGTCAAGTTAGGGTCTGTTGTAACTGCACCCAGAGAAAGTGAAGCAAACCAAAGCAGACTCCCAGGCAATCCTCATGCAAACCAGAGCGTGAGAACCTTGGTGTCGCAGTGGTTCTGGGACCCCACTTCCCTCTCTGACATCACTCAGTAGGGGTCACTCTGAACTCTTGAGGCCTTCGCACCGCCCAGGGCCATGGCACTCCGGAAGCTCTCCAAGTGACAGCCCCGGGCCACGGAGGGGAGGGCTTGTCACTGTTCAGGAATGCCTTGCCTCAGCAACTTCTGTGTCCTCACCTCAAGCAGGTTGCTCTGACCCCAGCTCAGAAGCTGGGCCACTCCCCTCCACCCTCGCCTTTCTCCTCCTCCCCTGGCCCTGCACTGTCAGGGCTGCAGCGGCTCAGAAGTTGATTCGATGTGACGGGGCATCAAGTCCGATCCCGCGGCCAGGAGATTATCCCGGTAGTGAAGCCTGTCAGAGCAGGAGAGGGCGGGGCTGTCCAGTTGAGCAGCAAGAAGGGGGTGAGGGACTGGACCACACACGGAGTCCCACAGTCACACAAGAACAGGGGGTAATAAAAGTATTAGCCAAAACATACATACTTACTAGGTGCCAGGCGCCATTCTAAACATCCTCCAAGTATTAATTCCTTTAATCCGTACGACAACCCTTTGAGTAAGTATTAACATTACCCTGTTTTATAAAGGAGGGACCAGAGGCACCCAGGCTTGCTAGAAGTAGCAGGACCAGGATCTGGACCTGGACACCCAGGTGCCAGAGATCTTCAAGCTTCAAGGTCCTCAAGGGGACATTTTGGCATTGACCGGGCCTCTAGAGACAGAGGGAAAGGTTGTAGGTGGGAGATGTGGGCTCTTGTCCTTCAATTTGCTGTTTGACTTCAGTCAAGCCACAGACCTCCCGCATCTCCTTTTCTTCCTTGCAAGAGGGAAGAGGCCCCTGGATGTGGCTGTGGGCTGTGCCACATGACTGCAGAATCACTCAGCTGACCTGCGGATCCCTGGATGGCACGAGGAAGCAGCCCAAGGACAGGGATGTCTGAATTACTGAACCTTCTTGGGTCCCACCTGCAGAGGCTACGCTCCTGCCTTTCATGCAGTGTGAACACTCTTCCACTAGAAGGGGACACCGAGGACCAGGGCCCTGAGAACTGGAATGAGCAACAGGGGCTGAGCCCGAGGGAGGCTGCCAGGGAATGGCCGAGGGGGATGGGAGAGACGTCACCCGGGCCCAAACCTCGGCCAGCCACACGCAGTAGTGCCCTTGCCTTCTGCCATCTGAGGTCAGACTCTAACCCAAACAGGTCTCCCCTCTCACTCTCTCCCAGCACCAGTCCCAGCGCAGCTGCCCCCTTAATCCCTGGCGTCTGGACACCTCTGCTCTCCACATGCCGAGGACTGGTGGCCACGGGAAAGGAGGCAGAGAGCAGGACTTCAACTCAGTCAGATCAGAGACTCCTGGCCCAAGGGCGTCTCTAGCCTTCGGACTTCCCTGTGAAAGGGCCTCTCCCATTGGAGGCCACGGCACAGACTGCTGGGAGCACTCTGGGGGACCACCCACGGTTACTTCCGGTTCCAAGGCCCACATCCTGTTGAGGTAGACTTTCTCTCTGGGCCCTGCTAGGGGAAAGTTCCCCAGGGGGGTGACGACTGAGTCAGTCCTAGCCTCTCTGGGACCTCTGCAGCTCGAGGACCGACGGGACTCTCACTGAGACACAGGACTGTCAGCACTGCCTCAACTGAGCTGAAGCCAAGTGCCGCCTCCCCCCACCAGCCAGTACCTACCCTCCCTCCAACCCCTCAGCCTTCCTTCTGCCCCACCCCCAGGCAGTGGGCCCTTCTCCCATCTACCTCGCTCTTCTGGCTCCCTCCCAGGTGCAGCCAGCACGTCTCAGACCTTGGCCTGGAGAGGGCCTGAGGCTCAGAGCCGTTCTGGGCTCCATCCTAACCCTGCCCTGCTTCCCTCGGCTGTGGGGGCTGTGGGGAAGGAGTCTCCTCAGCGCTGGTGATGAATTGGGAACAGACTGACAGCGGGGGAGCAGGAACTGCTAATGACTCCTCAAGTAAATGCGCCTTGGGCGACAGCATCAGGTTTCCTCCTTGGGGAGAAGGGTGGAGCTCCTCTGCAGGCAGGCTCAGGTGGGCAGCAAGCTGGAGGTCACGGATGATGCAAACAAAAGCCTCAGGGACGGCCTGCAGGCCTCTTGCTCCCACAAGGAGTGTGGCAGTGGGGCCAGTCCAGTGACAAGGTCACACAGCTCACTGGTAGGAGGGGCACAGCAGGGTGTACCCCCCCCCCCCCCCACCCCCCCCCCCCCCCCCCCCCGCCTGCCAAGGTGAAAAGACACCAGAAGCATGAGATTGCCAAAGGGTAGGACAGGGGGAGCTGCTCCTCAGATAAAGGAACTCCATTTCTAAGAGGGAGCTGGCTTGGCCCCTTGAATAGTGGAGCCCTGCAGGTTTCCCTCAGGAGACGGAGGTGACCATCTGTTCCCTGGGACCTAGCCACCAGCAAGCCGGTAAACGTAGCTCCTTCTTGGTGGGAAGGAGACAGTCAGCTGAGAGCTTGGCCCACCCTTAGAACAAGGGCACGTTTTGCCCATAATGGCTTATGTTGCCTTTCTGCAAACTGGGGCAGAGGGGACAGACACACTGGCGGGCACCTGCCAGACGGGTGCCACTTCCCTACAGCCATCCCTAGCCCTCTCACAGTTCAGATCCCTGCCAAGGAGCCTGTTTTGGGGAATTCCCAGGAGGGATGCTCCTCATCCTGGACCCACGGGACGATGACAAAGAAGACCCAAAGACCCCTTCCAGAGAGAACAGTAATTGTGTGTGCACAGAATCAGTGCCTTATGGCTCTCCCTCCAGGCTCTGGGCAGATGGAAGAGCTGGGGAAGGACCTGCGTGGCCAAGATGCCGACCAGAGGATGGGACGCTGAAGCTGGGAATGCTCTTGGCCTTTGGTGCAGGCAAGCCTGAACTGGGTCTAAGCAGCAGGGCCTAGGCATGCTGGGAGACCCACCCAAGAGGGCTCTGCTTTGCTCTGGGAAAACCTCCGGACTGCATTAATGTGGAAAGGCCTTTCCCAGCTCCTCTGATTCGTGGTAGGGTTTGGGGTCAGGCTGGGGGCCAGGATGGCACTGTGTCCTGAGGTGGGGCCCCTTGGTAACCCCTCCGTGACCCTGGCCTTAGACCTAGGTGGGGGAATGGGCAAGGGAGGCGGCTCCTTCCTCCCTTCTCTGTTCTATTGCTGCTCTGTCATGCCAGTTCCTGTCTACGTTGTGGGGCCAGGTCAGGGGCATAGGTTCTCTCCTCCTGTCCTCACCCGTCCCTGGCCCTCCCTCTTTCCTGTACACCCTCCCCAGGGAGTCCCAGATCCTCTTTCTGGCAGGAGACGGGGGATGTGAACTGAGGCTCCACTGGCTGGAGGCCTTCCTTTCTAAATCCTATTTAATATCTCCGCTCAATAGGCTCCAAGGGTGGGGCTGGCTCGGGGCCAGGGTTGTGGAGGCCTTCAAGATCTCAGTGGGGAAGACAAGCTCAATAAAAGGCGATCAATGGCCAACCCAGCCCTGTCCAGGGCTCTGCTGGGGCAGAAGGGGGGGCCGGGGAGGGAGGACAGTTCTGGTGCCTGCCATCTGTGTTTCCCTCTTTGGTCCACAGACCCACCCAGGATTCCTGGAGGAGAAGGGGGTAACCTGGCATTAGCTTCCTGTAGAGGAAGAGGAGGGCCCAACCAGCATCTTCATGAGGAGAGAAGTCTGCAGGGCACAGGGAGGAATCAGGCCCAGCAGGGAGGCAGCTAAGTTCTCATGGAAGGGAAGCTAGCATTGCCAGGTTCCCTCAGACCCGCTAACAAATGTGCACGCACATAATCACATTCCCCAAAGACTTCTGCATGCTCTTAGTCTCACAAAATCTCTCAGCATTACCTTTCCTTGGTTAGCTCACAGGTACCACCATGATCCCTTAGCCACATGTGCCTGTCTCCGGACAGCTAAGGCAGCCCTCATGGGGTCACAAGGGAGGCAAGGTTGGAGATCCTTGCCTCCATCCTGGGAATACCTCAGATATGCAGCGACTACCAAATTCTCTCATCCGAGTCCAGCCAACTCTGAGGGGGCTGCAGTGCTACACACACACACACACACACACACACACCCCGCTCCTGGGAACCAACCCCACCGGAAGAGGCAAGGCATACTAGGTTCTGCCACGACCCCCGAAGAGGATGGGATGTGTGGGACAGGGACCCAGCAGGCAGGCAGGCCCTTGCACTGAGTAGCGCACTGCATTTTAATTGGACTGGAACAAAACCACGCAGCCTGTGGAAGTAATTAATCACTGGTAATTACTCCTCAACATCATCATGTGGCAAGAGTGAAATGATGACCTGGGCTCTTTCAGACAAATCCACTGTGTAGGAAATAGTGGTGCCCAGTACAACACCCAGCAAGGTACCCATTCCTCCACCTCAGGCCAGATTCCCCTCTGTCTTCTCTTGGGTCCCTTTGGGGTCTCTAATCTCAGAGAACAGAGGGTCACTCAGACCCGAAGAGGCTCGTGTGCTGAGTGACTAAGGGAGCAGGGCCTGGGGGCAGAGACGCTTTCAGAATCTGGGCTTTAGAAGCCGGTGCTTGCCACGCTGACCCCCTGCTGCTAATTCTTTGGTGAAGGTTCAGCCCTTTGCACACAAGGCCCCAGCACCACGTCTCAGCCTTTCCCTTCAGTAGGCACAGGACACGGGGCTGGCAGTCTTAAGTTCAGCTCTCACTAACAGGAAAGCCAAGAGGAAGCTCCTTTGCAGTAGGGGCTAAGGTTGCCTGCTTCCCCATCACTCTAGGAAGACGGGGTTTACTGTGAGCAGAACTGGGACAAGGAAGGGTGGAAGTGTCCTCAGAGGCCTCATGGTGGTCTATTCCTCCAAGACATGGACAGTCCCTCTCACCTGTCCCAAGATTTGTGGGTCACCACTCCCTACAGTTCTTCCACTCTCATTAGGGTTGGTCACCTGTCCCAATCCCCAGGGGACGGGAAGAAAAGACAGAGAGATCTAGGCAGGAGTCCCTGGGCCAGTGCCTGAAGGAAGACAGCTGGGAAGGACCCAGTGAGGAGGTGGCTGCTCTGGGCTGGAAGAGAATGAGGAGCCTCTGGGCCCTGATGCCCCCTACTCCTTTTGGCAGGTGTCTGGGCCTTGACTTTGGGAGGCGAGTTGCAAGCCAGATGGCTGCCCCATGGGGAAGGAAACGTTTATTCCTGGAACAAATTTATGGCTCAGCACGGCTGTCCCATGAAATCCTCCTCAAGCTCAGAGAAGCCCTGACAAATTGGTGGCCGGCTGATTTATCCCCATTATCAGGGCTGGACTATAAGTCAGTGGCGACAGGCTGAGTCAGGGGGTGCCAAGCCCAGCTCCCACCACCAAACCACTGGGTTCCTTAATCGCCCATTTGTTTCCAAAAGCTGCTTTCCGACCCACCCCCCTTGTCTCTTCAATGCAGTGTCTGCAGAGACTGATGGGCTATAAATCTGCTGTCCTAACAGCTTTATGCATCTCCTGGGGTAGCTTCCAAAATGGGCTTCCCTGCAGGGCGATGCGAAGGAAATTCAGAAGTGGGCTGCGGGTCGCCCAGCTGCTCCGAGGGCAGCAAAGAAGGGTCGGGGCTGGCGAAGGGAGGACTCCCCAGTCTCCTGCTCACAAGGGGCTCTCCCAGGCACTCCTCTCATGGCTCCAAGGTCACCTTCCAGACAGCGTTCTCCTCCACCAGGTCCACCAGAGGAGGCCTGTGGCTGACGAAGCCTAAGCTGGCAGCCTCTCCCTCGGTCACGTGTGGCTCCTGACGTGGGGTCTGAGACCAACACCAAGCGGGGTCCCTCGGGGGGGGATAACCGCTCTCTCTGTTGTGTGGAGGCAGTGGTGTTGGGAGGGGCGGGAAGGCGGGAAGTCTGAGCTCTGGGGTGGCGCCCACCTCCTCCCCGGCCAGGCCCGATTCCACACCCGTACCTTTTCTTTCTTCTGCTTGGCGGCCTCCTCAGCAGACAGCAGGGATTTGTAGTAGGAGCTGCGCTCAGCGGTGAAGTGGACCTTGGAGAGTGAGTGCTCCACCAGCAAGACGGACAGGTTGGCGCCATCGATGTGCAGCCAGCCGATGAAGTTGCCGGCCTTGTCCATGCTCTCCACCTCCACCTCTACCTGGGGAACAGAGAAAGGGGGTGTCAGCCTGCAGGGGGAGGCCCTGGCCAGCTGCCGGGGCGTTCACACCACAGGACAGGAGCGCATCAGGCACAAGAGCAAGAGCTCACTGGAGCTCCAGCACTGCTGACCCTCTTAGAACCCTTCGCTTCAGTTGTGAGTGGGACCTACGCGTTCTAGCCTCTCACACCCCAGAATCATCCTTACAGATACGTCACTGACCAAGCAACTTCAAAACTCCCTTCTTCTCAGAGCTTTTGGCAGACAGCTCCTAGGGTAAACTCGGCTCCCCTTAGCTTAAGCAAGGGAGTCTGCGTTAGCCGTGTGCGTGTGAGTGCAGCCTGGGGATCGGGAGTGAGACAAGCAGCAGACATAGCTCCGGGAACATCCCACTCTTCTTTAGCGCCCACCCACCCCCGGCTCTTCTAGGAAGACAGGCAGGCCCTGGGGAAGCAAGACAATCCCCGGGGAGAGGGGTGTACAGCTGAAGGAATTAATGCTTAACAGAGGTGATGAAAATGGCTGGATGAGAGCCAGGCGAGGAGAGGAGGGAAGGGGGCAGGTGGGCAGAAGGATGCGAACAGGAAGTTTACTAACACACGAGGGCATTTGTGGGGTGACCACAGCAGGGGGCTGCTCCTGACAGGGAGCGACTAGAAGGGTGTAGTCACTACCATCAGGCCAGTCTTTGGGGCCTTATGCTGTGGAGGAACCTCAGAACCCTCAGGGATCCCTGCAGGGCCCGGGGGCATCTGAGCCTCCTCCACTGAGGGCCTCCCCAAGACCCCGAACCCCAGTACTGACTCTGCTCCTCCAAGAGGGTGGCCTTGATGCCTTGGCCCTTGTGGTAGCTGATCTGCTTCCACCTCATGAAGGCAATGGCCCAGGGTGAATTTCTTCTTTGATTCTCTCCCAACCTCCTCCTTTCTCTGCTAAAAGGGGCTTGTAAAAGTCTTTGCTGCCAAATATGAAAACTTGTATTAATTTAAACAGCTTCAAGCTCGATTAAGCAATAAAATGAATGTCTAAATACCTGGGAATTCTTTGAAGCCTGGGCTGGAGCCAGCAGCAGCAGCCCAGGGCAGAGGGTTAGAGAGGAGAGCGGAGGGAAGGAGAGGGAAGAGAGCAGGGAGAGATGTGGGGGACATGGCACCCTGTAAGTAGACAGAGGTGACTTGGGCATGCAGACAGAAGGCAATGGGGAGAAGAAGGGGTAGGACCAGGAAGGCAGGACCCTGGCTTTTCCCTTTTCTTGAACACCCTCTTCCTACTTAAGGCTTACGGTTAACCCTTCAAGTGGAAATGCAAGTTCAACGATGCCTGAGGTTGGGGTCTGGCCCAGAAGCAGATATGAAGAGTTTATTAGAGCTAGGAAAAAAAAAAAAAAAAAAAAAAGATACTATATAGATCCATTCCAAGCTGACTCTGTAGCTGGGTAGGTAGGTCCCCTATTCCTGGACCTCTGGTCTTTTGCCATGTTAGTAGCCAAGTGTCGTTTTCCTAAAACTGAGGACAGCTGCCCTGCTTGAGCACACGGCCTCTTTCCAGTTCTGAGAAGCCTGTGGTGGGCCAGTGTGGTGGTGACAAGAAGCTTGACGCTCCCTGGCATAATTCCTCTTGGCACCCGATTGCTAGAATGGAGGCAAGAACCCCAGAGACGGGTTGATGAAATACCCAGGCAGGTACAATCCTTCTCATCCTATAAGGTGCCCACACTTAGACCTCACTCCACATAGCAACCCCCAAATTCACACCTCACCTCTGATGCTGCAAACCAGACGATGGCCTCTCAAGGGCTCACACTAGCAACAGACACAGTGACTGGGAGCCACTCCTGGGGTCAACACTACCAACCCTGTTGGCTGACTTCACACTTACCAGCCTCTCCCTGCCTGCAATCAATATGCTAACTTGGGCTTGACAAGTCCCTGGGCCCAGCCAGGCACAGAGGAAAGAAATCTCTAGCCTTGGGCACTGTCCTCTCACCGAATCCATCTTGGGTTACAGAGGGAGATAAAACTGTAGCCTGTGGGTCTCTGCTTCCCCTTTCATTATGGCTGCTGCAACCAAGGTAATTTCTCCATCAAAGGCATTCAGGGGCAGGTGGGCTGGGCTCAGTGGAGGGATGGGGCTACTCCCAAGTATCTTGACTTGTGACCTCTCTAGCCAAGCCCTGTGCCGTACCTATCCTTCTGGGCACAAAGAATTCAATCGGAAGACCAAAGTCTTAACCCTTCTCTAGTCCTGGGAGAGTTCCACGGGGAGCAAGCACAGGGTTAACCATGGTGGTCCTAGGTTGGTATAAGTGTTCACTGTTCATCATGTTTCTCTCAGATCGATTGCCAGGAATTTGTAGCCTGACTATAACATTTCATGGACCAATGTCTGTATATGCTCTATTTTTCTGATCAACTTTAAGACTCAGGTTTTTGATACTTTCTCTTAGTTAAAAAGTACATATAAACCACACATACATATGGAGATATACAGATACAGCTGATTCTCAGTGTTTGTGGTACTTATGTTCTATAAAGGCACCATGAACACTGAATTAGTGAATCCTGAACCATTGCTCTCAGGGGAAACACAGGATTAGATTCCTGCAGGACTCTCATCACATTTTTATCAACTTACCAATACATAACCTTCTTCTGTGCATGTTTCTGTTTAAAGACACCTTATTTAATATATACTGATGATTCATTAACATTGAAACCACAGCCAATAGCACTATCACTCATGCCTGAATAAAGCTTATCTAACACGTGTATTTCCTCCTTAAGGCATATCACAGTCTTCTTGCACTTAGGAACACTAGACAGCACTTCAGCACTCTGCTTGGAGGCCATTTTAAACTACAAAATCACCAAGAGAAAGCACACACACACAAAGGAAAAATGCAGGACCACTTGTGTGTGGTGTGACAGGTGAATAAGAAGGCTGTGCAGCACCTTTTTCAGCCTCAGGTGGGAGATGTGCTCACCAGCAGACTTGAAATTTTCACTACAGTGCACATCCACAAATGATCAAAAAAGTCCCATGGGGCACCTGGGTGGCTTAGTCGGTTGAGCATCCGACTTTGGCTCAGGTCACGATCTCACAGTTCGTGAGTTCAAGCCCCGCGTCGGGCTCTGTGCTGACAGCTCGGAGCCTGGAACCGGCTTCAGATTCTGTCTCCCTCTTTCTCTGCCCCTCCCCCACTTGCGCTCTGTTTCTCTCTCAAAAATAAATAAAACATTAAAAAATTAAAAAAAAAAAAAGTCCCACGAGCACTGATTTTGGGTTACAAGTAAATTTTAGCAAGTGAATTTGCAAAAACGGAATCACACAGAATGAGGATTGACTATCTAGAGGTATACGGAGAGCTATTTCCTACAAGTTTCTTTCAAACTGAAGACAGGAGTTAGGGGAGGCTCACTCATGTCAAATACACAGGAAATCTCTTCCGGTTTCTTTCTGGCTATTATAATCAAGTGTTGTGTAAACCGGAAAGTGCTATACAATATTGCTACTTGTCTCTTCAGCATCTTGTGGAGTGTTTCAGGGAGAGATTTGGACTCAACAGCTTCCCTTGGGAGGCCTCCTACAATGGCCATGTGACATCAGGAGTTCAAGACTTGGGTGATGACCGTGGGCTGCTGGAGTGTTTCATTTGTGCGTGGGCATTCGGTGTGGACACACGTGAGCTGATCCGGCCTTTAGGGTATCACAGAGTACGTGTCCACATGGACACAGGCGGTGTCAGCAGGGAACAGATGGAGGCTCTTCTCTTCATTCCCCTCTTCAATGCTCATATTGAAGCTAAGGCCTAGGAAAACAGAGCTGAGGGGAGGAGGCCTCCTGAGAGATCATGAGGGGGGCCATGGCATCCCACTGAGGAAGCAGCTGGGCGAGAACGAGGAAGAGGGCGGACGAGATGCCTGAGGTCGGACCTGCTCCTCAGGCGCCGAAGGACACCGTGCTGCTGCCTCACTGGGCACCCCGGCTGGTCTGGCCATCTGCCAGCATCTCTTGCCCCGTGCTCTTGAGGCAGACAGAGCGGGTGCGGATCTTTGGTCCGAACTAGGCCCTGTGAGCTGAGCTCTTCCAGCTTCAGTACCACCTTCCTGTGAAGGCTTCCCGAACCCATCCCCAAGTGAACCACTCTGTGGACACCTATAGGCTCACCCACCCTTTGGCATTTAGAGGGCAGTGTACAGCACAGAGGTCAAGAGGGCAGCCTGTGGAGCTAGACTGCCTCAGTTCAAATCCACCTCCCACCTACGTGACCTTTGGCAAGTCACTTAACCTTCTGTGTCCTTTTTTTTTTTTAACGTTTACTTATTTATTTATTCATTTATTTTTTTTTTTGAATTTTTTTTTTTTTTTCAACGTTTATTTATTTTGGGGACAGAGAGAGACAGAGCATGAACGGGGGAGGGGCAGAGAGAGAGGGAGACACAGAATCGGAAACAGGCTCCAGGCTCCGAGCCATCAGCCCAGAGCCCGACGCGGGGCTCGAACTCCCGGACCGCGAGATCGTGACCTGGCTGAAGTCGGACGCTTAACCGTCTGCGCCACCCAGGCGCCCCCATTTATTTTATTATTTTTGAGACAGAGAGAGACAGAGCATGAACGGGGGAGGGTCAGAGAGAGGGAGACACAGAATCCGAAACAGGCTCCAGGCTCTGAGCTGTCAGCACAGAGCCCGACGCGGGGCTCGAACTCACGGACCGCGAGATCATGACCTGAGCCGAAGTCGGCCGCTTAACCGACTGAGCCACCCAGGCGCCCCTGTGTCCTTGTTTACTGTAAAACTGGCATTGCAATATTCCCTATCTCAAAGGATTTGTTATGATTAAATGAGCTAATACATACACTAAGCATGTAGAAGATTACTGGACACATAAGTGCTTCATCATCAGCAGCAGCAGCAGCATCAACTTTTTACTTCATAGTAGGGCCAGTTATTTTATTTCCAGATATCTTTATTCTTCAACTAGGTTGTTTGCTCCAAGGGGGACCAAAGCTTTTTCTCCACCCTGCGTCTTCCCCAGAGCTGGGTGTACTGACCGGGCAATGAGATGGCAGGAAGAGCATGGATCATGGGTTCAGACAGACTTGGGCTCAAATCCTAGCTCTGGCTGGGGATTTTTGGGAAGTCCCACAAACTCTCCTCTCCTAGCCAGTTTTCTTGTCCGTAAAAAGAGAAGCGGATCCTATGCATTCAAGGAAGTAACATAAAACTGCTTCCTCTTCCCTTCAGCTAATACGGGCCAGCAGCAGCCCTGCTCGGGCTGAGCTCCATCCCCTTAGCTTTCCCTCCATCTAGAAGGTTTGGGTTTCTTACACCCAGGGGGCCTCATGCAAAATACAGAGTGGAGGGAAGGCAAGTGTGGGCTGATGGGAAGAGCTAATGTGTGATTGTCCTCACACCCAGCTGAATAACCAGGTGCTGTTCTGCTCAGTCGAGGGGGCGGGGGGGGGGGGGGCGTCTCTCTCTGCCACAGGGCCAAGGGGAGGGGACACGGCCCGGCCAGCCGCACCCAGTGGGAGAGCAGCTGGACACACTGGACTCGGCCTGTCCGTGGGCTGGGGCAGCCGGCGGGCCCGCTGCCTCACAGTGGGACACGTTCTCCTGCTCCCAAGCACATTAATGTGCCACTAATGAAATTGTTCTGGCTTATTTACCAAATTAATACAAACGGCACAGGCTGTTAATTTGCATGTCTCCTAATTACTGAGGAAGAGCTCCCGTGCCCAGGCAGCACACACACCTCAGTGCCCACCCAGCCGGGCTGTGGTCTCACCCTTCCCAGCTGCGGGTGCGTGAGGAAGGGGAGAAGGGAAAGGAGGAAAGGGGAGAACTGGAGCGGCTCTGGCTCGCTCTCCTTGGCTGAGAACAAGTGAGGAGAGAAGCTGTGGTGCCCATGAATTTGTTTCATTGCCTATAGTTCTTTCCTTAGTGGCTGGAGTGCCTTGGCCTCCAGAAATATACTCGGTCCCTGTCCTGCTCCCCTCTTCCACACTGCCTCTCCTTTCCCTTGTTTGGATTCTGTCCAGCTTCTTAGGAACTACTCCATCAGGCAGGCAGTGGGGTCTGAGTCATCTTTCTCTCTAGGCAGTGTGGCACATTCTGGGCCTGGGGTGCCGTGCAGGGTTAGAACGGTGCACGGGGTCACAGGAAGGGAAGTGAAAGCCACGCAGGGGCTGAGGGTCTTATGGATACTACTCCTCTTTCTCAACTTGTCCTGCTCCTTCCCAGCCACTAAGCCTTCAGATTCTGAAACCTTATGTAAAGTATATGTGTATGGGGGGGGGAGGGGGGAGGGAGGGAGGGAGGGAGAGAGAGAGAGAGAGAGAGAGACTAGTCACTTCAGAGCTCACCATAAGACCACAGAGGAAATTCTGACTGCCCAGGGGGTTCATGTAGCTGTCCTACCTCTCCTGCTCCAGGAACCATATCGGATGACTAGTGGTCCCAAGTCTGGGGCAAGGCTGAAAAGACACAGGTCCTCCTGCAGCCTCCTTTGGGTCTTGGTGAGGTTTGGGCCAGGGGAGGGAGAAGGCACTGGAGGCTGCCTCCACTGAAAAGCAAACTTGAACAAGGCAGCTAGGGGCGCTGCGCTCGGGGCAAAGAAACTCTGAAGTGTTGAGCAGAGGAGGAGACACAGCAGGGGGCTGCACGCTCCACCGGTGACTCAGGGCAGCCAAAGGAGGTACAGCACAGAGGTGACTGGCAATGGGGGAGGGCAGGGAGATCCCATGCTTATGTACCCACCTTCCTTTTTTGTGTGTCAAGAGGATGGAGAAAAGGTACGATCTCCCCAAGTGTGCCAGCCCCGCCTCTAGGCACAGTGCCTGAGCGCGGGAGAGGACTGTTCTTTAGCCAGCCTCTTCGGTTGGGAGGCTGCAGAATGCCTGGAAAACAGCGAGGGGATGCTCTCTCCTCCAGGGGAGGTGGGCCGCCTCCAGCAGGACAGGTGAAGCCAGGTAGACAAGAGCAGCGGCACAGGACACCCCTGCCCTGGGGTCCTTGGAAATGAAGACTTCCCGCACAGGTGACGGCGATGGAGGTTATACAGGCTGCGAGTTCCTCTAGAAGGCAGAGAGCAGACTGCTCAGGGCTGCCTCTGGGGAGGTGACATCAGGGGCCTTAATGACAGGCAGAAGCCTCTATCCTTCCCACATGCTGTCTGGCCACAGGCCTGCTTTCAACACCCCCAAAGCCACCAGCAACAAGTATGGGAAAAAGCCTGAAACTAGGAACACGGCAGGAAGGAAGATCGGATGACAAGGCACCGAGGAACAAAGAAAAGGCACCGGACTGACTGGAACTGTGATCTGGGTCGGGGGGGGGGGGGGGGGGGCGGAGGGGGGGGGGGGGGGGGGCGCGGGTCGCGTCCCCTCCAGGCTCAGTCTCCTCACACACAAATGAGAGCAGAACCAAGGTTTTAGGGTGCTCTCGGCTGTGAGCTAGCTGAGGGGACAGTCGGGGCTGGGTGGTGGCACTGGTGGCGTACCAGTACGACTGGGGGCTGAGGAGACAGAAGGGCAAGCAGAGAAGCCCCCTGCGAACCCTCGGGCCCCGCAGGAAAACTTGCAGAGAGGCACAAAGGGCGCTCCAGCCTCTTCCGAACCCACGCCTCCCACCACTTTTCTGCCAGAATGTGAGCAGTGATCCAGAGCAACCAGACTGCACCGGAGACTCCTTGCCTGTTACACAGAGGTAGCCGCATCGCCGCAGAGCTGGTTTTCCACCATCACTGATGCTGCATGAAGGCTGTAACGTGCTGCCACAGCTAGAGCTGTGAACTTGAAGAGACACCTCACCTTAATATAGTAGCAGCTTAACACAGCCAACGTGTGCCCGCCACTCACAGGCACGCGCAGACACAGCAACGTCTCTCAGAGACGACGAACATTACCACACTGCAATTAATAATGTAACGCTCTGGGAGCTGGAGAGGCAGTGCCCATGAAATGCCTCCTGGGTCTCATTACCGGCAGCTGCCGGCAGGGAGTGGGCAGAGGAGAGGCAGGCAGCAGTACAAATCTCCCCTGTGCTGGAGAAGCAGCGCTCTGGTCCCCATCAGCGCCCCTGCTCCTAACCCCGCGGCACCTCCAGATCAGATGACTCTTTCAAGTCCAACCCACAGTGCCAACTGTTCTCCAGAAAACCTCCCTCGGACATCCATGTGCTGGCCCAAGCCAAAGCCCTAGGAATGCCTGGAAATCAGGCCCGAGTCGGCACGGTGGCCGGAGGGGTCAAGAAGCTCCTGGAAATTGATGGAAGGCCTGAGCACAGAACAAGATGGCTCAGCTAGAAGTTCAGGGCTTCTTCCTCTCCCAGAATACCTCAGGGATGAGGGGTGGGATGAGTAGGGGTGGGGGCGGGGGCGGGGCAGCTCCTGGTCCTGCCTGAGGCAGAGAGGCGGCAGCCAAAGTGATCAGCATCGTCGGAGTCTGCCGGGAAATGCAAACCTGCTGACTCCAGGCCTTTGCAGGCGGTAACACAGTTTATAAACTGACGCAATCTGTTCCTTTGGTGCAGACAATGAGGAAAGTAGATTGTTCATCTTCTCAGGAAAACCCGGGGCTAAAGGCTGGAAGGAGATTTAACTCTCTCTTCTCTGAGATTCATGCAGGAATGACCCTGAATCAGGAAGCCCTCATTCTGCACCCCTGTCCAGGGCACCCCTAGTGGCACCCTTCCCCACAGGTTTCCTGAGACCGAGCCAAGCTTTGGCACTCCTTCAGACCGTGGGGCACACCGAATGGCCCAGCTCCTCTCATCCTCCTTGGCTGACATGGAGAAGAGCAGCGCCAGCCCAGAAGAGCAGCGAAGACAAGACTGCTGTTCATCAGGTGCCCCCACGCAGTTCTTCATCCCAAACCTTGGCGTGGGCCACGGAGGCAGCCACGGTGGCGTTTTCCAAAGCCCAGCCAGAGTACCTTAGGCTGTACCCGAGCCCTGTGGGGACCGAGCTAGCGGCGAGAGGAAGGTTGGCCTCTTGTCAGGGCAAATCAGTGTATGTCTGACACGGAATAACTACATGTGGCTATCAAATGTCTGACCTGGTCTGAAAGTAATCGAATATTGTTCAATCAGGTCGAGTTAAAATGCCACTTCCCCCTTTATGAGGACCTGTGTGTCCCCCTGATCCCGAGGCCCACTCTGGACAGGCGCCCTCTGCTTTGCTGACTCCAGCTCTCCGGCTTCTTTACCTGAACTGCTGTGGGTTTCTATGGGGACCCGCATCTTGCTTTCAAAAAGCTCCTATGTTGTCATTCATAATTACTTCTTTCCTTCCCACCCCAGAGAAAAAGAAACCTAACTCTAGATCACACCCTCTTTGGCTTCCTCGGGCACCTACCAGTCACCTCTCACATACTGTCACCATTCCAATCCCCTCTTCCATCCACCTCTCTGCCTATGAATATCTTGCCCATCCGAGAAAACGTTGCCTTGACCTCCTATCCCACCCAGTCGACCTATTTCTCCTTACCCAGAGTATTTCCTCAACTCTCTTTTTCTTCCCCATCCATTGCGATGGTTCACCGCTATCAATACTGCAATGGAACTGCGACTTCTAAGTCACTCAAGACCTCTCAACTGTAATTTTAACAATTCCTTCTCACATGTCATCGATTTTGACCTTTTGAATGATCTAACCAAGCTAAGAAGCCCTCTTCCCCTTTAAACTTTTTTTTTTTTTTTTTTTTTTTTTTTTTTAGGCCTCTGTGATTCTTAATCGTGGCTTCTTCTCCCTGCTCTTAGTTTCAATCGTGAATTCTTTCCCAACAACATGCCCCTTGAATACGGATATTTACCAGGGAGCCATTTTAAGCTGTACAGCCCCCATTTTTCACTGCTCTCGGAGTTATAGGACACCATGACTTTTATTTCCAGTCCGGACCTCTCTTCAGAATTCAACTCCAACCTGACAAATTTCAAATGTAACGAGTCTAATTCTGAATCTACTATCGGCACTATAAAACCTGTGCCTCCACCTGCATTTCTTATCCCAGTCAGCAGCACGAGAAGCTCGGGAGTCATCCTTGGCTCCCTTATATATTCACACTCAATCTCCAGATCACACTAATTCTACTTCATAAATATCGCTTGAATTCTTCCTCTCTTCTTTATCCTCACTGCCACTCCTTGAGTTCAGGTCCTACCTTTGGGGAACAGTCCCCTTCACTGGTATCCCTGCCACCAGTGTCCCTAATGGCCCCTCCACAATGCTGCAGTGAGGCTTATCACAGGCAGTGCAGCACGATGGTCAGAGACAGGCTGGGGAGCCAGACCCCTGGAGTCAAGCCTTGCTCAACTACTTACTAGCTGTGGGACCCTAAGTGGTCAAATGGGCACGATAATGGTGCCTACTTCAATGATTTTTACTAAAGAATAAATAAACTGATTCTAGTTAAATACTCAGGAAGAGTTTGGTAGATAGTAAGCACACGGTTACTGTGCGTTTGGGTTACTTAACCAGAAAATCCAAACCTGATCCCTTCTGCTGCTGTTGAGACCCTTCCCTGCTCTCTGCTGAAGTCCAAATTCCTCAGCACAGCAGAGTATAAGCTTCTTACCACTGGGTTCTTACTGGTCTCACCTTCCACCATTTTGGCCCTCATTACTTTGCTCTGGTCATGCCAAACCAACGCCAGCTCCACACACATGATGCATCGTTTCAGGCCTCTGTACACACTCCTCCCTGTGGCTAGAACGCTCCTTCTATTACTGCACCTGTGAACTCCTACCCAGCCCATGAAGATTCTGCACTGATGGGATTTCACTCAAACTATTACATTATTTACTTAGTAATGCTTTCCCCCACATACCACTACTAATTACAGTATCATAATGGGCGCTTATTAATGTCTTGTTACTGGCACACGGGAGGCATTCAGTGAGCAGATGATGAAAGGTAAGACGTCTTAGCTTCTCCAGATTACTGGCAGTCAACTTGGAGAAGGAAAGTTCCTGGGACAGAAAACTGTCTTTGGGGAAATCCAGTGGCGCTGAACAAATTGGGAGAAGGCCTGTTTCGAGAACCTCTCTAAGGTGACAGGGATGTTCCCACAGATGCCCCTGTCAGAGCAGGTCTGCTCATAGGAGCCCGGAGGGGCAGAAACTGGCTTTTGGTCAGTGCAGCCAGCACTGATGACTCAGAGGCTCCCAGACGTCACGAGCAGAAGGGGCTGTTTCGCACTTGGCTTTGCCTGTACTGAATATAACTGGAGCGAGGATGGATTCCTCTATTTATCCAGGCATGAACACAGGCAGCAGCTGTGTATGCCTCCCTCTGGTCTCCTACACATCCACCACTCCTGGCCACCATCCCTCAGCAAGGAAGGGGTGAAGAGCAAAAGCAGACACGAGACAGCCAGAGGAAGAGCTAAGAGGACAGGACAGGACCCCAGACCCTGTCTGCTAAGTCCTCCAAGCCAGGGGGTAGGTGTCCCAGGTAGGACTCAGTCGCCTGAGGGAACATCTGAGCACAGGGCTGAGAAAGCCTCAAGCTACAAGTCACTTGCCAGTGTGGGCAGGTCTCAGGTCCTTCTAGGAGAACAGGGAAACCTTTGGGGAAAGGCCACTGCTGTTGGGTTTAAGGGAATCTGGAGCTCGGACAAGCTCAGTCACTTCAGAGTTCTCAGAACTGGGCTGTGGCCACGGGGGCCAATAAATGCTGTCAGGTTGCGGCAGGGATGTCCTATGCTAGGGGAAAGGGGATGTGGAGGCTCCTTCTCCTTCATTATCACCTGGTCTCTTGGAATAGGTACATGGACACCAATCCCTCTTGCAGGCCAGAGAAAGGCACAAGAGAAAAGAATTTGGAACAGATAAAAATCCTATACTTGCAGCTAGGAGCCAGGCAATTTATTTCCCCCTGCCCCTGTGTTCATCCGTATTCTTCCTTAAAATCCAGCTGCCTTCACATGCCAGCAGGAAGCTGGCCCTGGGCCTGCTGTCCTCGGCAGGCACCCCTTTCCGATTCACAGGAAGGCAAAGCGGTGGGGCCGGAAGAAGTCCTGTGATCCACACTCCCGGACAGGCCATAGAGAAAGCCCCCTGCTCCCCTCTCAGCACACTCAGGGGCTGCTCTCTTAGGCCCAGTGGAGAGGAGATCTGGGCCTCTTCAGGGACTCTGCCTGTGTTTCATGCACGTTCCCAAAGTCTGTCTCAAACCTATGTCAACACAGTAAGGAAAACAAAAAAATCCTTTCAGATGATACAGTCGTCCTGTTCCAGTAGTGCCAGTGGGTGAGGGCTGTTGTGTGCTCACCCTCCAGTCATGTGGGCAAACGAGGCCCTTGCTCAGTATGACCGGGAGGGCCTGTGATCTCTGTGGCCTCTCTGTAATACAAAGAAGGGCCTGTGGGTAGAAGCCACCCATTATTCCGTCTGAGCACACATAGCCCAGATTGGCATAAGTGCGGTATGCCAGAGGCCAGATCGCCTGGTCAATGACCCTGGTCCCGGCCCCTGCCCTCTTCTGGGGGTCGAGGCTGGGCTTCCTCACTGCTCATTTATTGCTACTGACAGTGAAACTATGGCACTGCTTGTACCGTCTGAGTGGAGCTCTCAGATGTCATAAGCCCTCCCAAACCTCTCTGTGGTCTGCAGATGGTCCGGGCCACCTCTGCCCAGGAAAAGACCAGGAACGAAGGGCGTGGGCCGGCACGGGTGTGTTGACTCCTCTGCTTCTCCACACTGAGGCCACATTCCCTCTTCTTCGCTGTCTTTCCCCAACTCCCTGGGCCATGGACTCCTCATGCTGTTTTGGGCTACATTTGTAGTTACCTCCTGAAAGTACCCAAAGCCACTGGAGTGACAGCAAAAGCGACAGAGGGAAAAGTATTAGTGGTAGGAAAGGACAATACATAGGATGGGTCAGCAGCTTAGCTGTTGACATGACTCTCTGCCCATCCTCTTGACAGGACTCAAAGCGCCATTAATCACAATTATTTCTCTCTCCCCCATTTCAACCAAATGTGCCGAATACGACTCAGCTTAATGAGGTCCCAGGAGCTAATGGGTGGCCCCTCAGCCCTACTATTTGCTCAGGCTGATCTTGTCCTGTTCTCAGGCAGGGAGCAGCTATCCTGTGTTCCTCTGAATGGGGTCAGGGTGGCCTCATTTGCCCTGCTCCACCCTCCAGTTTGGTTACACTGAGCAGAATTCCACTGACACCTGCTCTCTGCTCCACACGGGGAGTGCTCCCAACGTAGGTGTGCTCTGAAGTGGAGACAGGAAATGAAGATGCTCAGCATCTTTGGCTAAGATTTCTGGAAGGCACAATTAAGCCTTTAAGACAATACCTTTGGTTTTGGAGGAAGCGTGGTGAGCCTAACGCTTTCCTAGGCCGAGGTGCCTGCTCCGGGCTCTTCTGACAGAAGACAGTGTGGCTGCAGCCACTGCTGTCAATGCAGCTTCTCCCGCCACAGACTTTCTGCCAGTGTCCTGGGGGGGGGGGGGGGAAGCTTTGAGATCCCTGCCCCCACCCTGACACTCGACGTAAACATTATTTAAGCAATTGGATTTCTTTTAAGGCGATTTGAAGATGCTCTCAATTGCTCACTGCTGCCTGGAGCCAGTGGGCAGGAAAACAGACAGTGGGAAGGTCAAGAGCAGAAAAAAAAAAAAAAAAAAAAAAAAAAAAGGAAAGGCCAGCACCATCCTCTTAGTCAGGTAGTAAAAGGCATGCCGTAAGGAGCACGAAAAGAAAAAGAAGGGCTATGAGGAGAGATTCTCAGTACCGTGAATCTTCTCGAAGTACACCGTACTCCCCTTCTCACCAACTTCATTTCCTCTAATCCAGCCCCCCTTGCTCTGGCTCAGCCGATCTGCTTGCCGAGTGAGCTGCCCAACCCGCCTCCTGTAGCCCGGCTGGTCCCTGAGGCCACAACCCTACATCACAGCCGGAAAAGTCGGACATGCAGCGGCCCCCGCACCGCCAAGGGAGGAGCAGAGGTGCAGAGCACACTCAGAGAGATGTCTGGCCGTTTACCGGTAAGGGATTGCTGAGAGAACCCCCACTTCAGGAAGTTTCTGGCCAGGAGTGCCGAGAGAAAATGCGTGAAGATGTGTCCAAGGGGCAAGTCCCCCACACCACTTAGATCTTCCAGGAAGCCTTCCCTAATTCACTCTTTCTAACAACTCCATCTTTAGTGCTCACGTTAAGTCCTGAATCAACTAGACTGCTCTTGTAATCCATGAGCTTTTACATTATGCCCTCCAAGTGAGGCTGTTGCCTGTTTCTTTTGCACCCACACCTAGTCCCCACGTCATTGCCCAAGCATCAGGATTCTAGGCAGTGCTAGAAGGGGCTTGATGGAGGGGGCTCCTGGGCTCCTGGGCGACTGTGCTTGGCAGGGCTCTTTTGTTTCTGGGCAACACCTTCCACATGGCTATGTTCCTGGTTGCTGTCCAGAGCTTCCCTAACAAAGACAGCTTCCAAGGCCAGGCAAGCAGCAGAAAGTGCAGGTTACAGTTATAATAGAGTACAATGTACCCTGCAAGGGGAGATCATTGTGGTTCAGCCTTGCATCTCTGGAAAGATACAGCAGGGCTGGAGAAGGACCAGGGATGCCCAGTTGAGCTGATTAAAGAGAAGAGAACACCCAAAAATGATTAGGATTCTTCAAAATGGAAAGACAGATGTTGAAGGAACTGCAATGTATAAAAATCATTAAGGATGTGTAAAGAGACCTAGGACTTATTGTAATCAACCAACTGAGAAATAGCTATTTGGCATCTCCTAAGTAGAAAAGCACTGCATTAGGCATTGCAATAGATGCAAACGGAGAAAAAAATAACTTCTGTCTTCAGAGAGCTTCAGTTGAGAAGACACAACGAAGCTGCCTCATGTCGACTAGTGACAGAATGCCATGTAAAACCCATGACCAACGAATGGTAGCACAGACGGCAGGCACTGGAGGGGTTCACAGGAGCACGCCAACTCTGAGGGCTAGACAGTGGGGCTACTTCAGGGAGGGGCCAGACAGGACATCACAGGTGGGGCCAGGCAAACACGCTCTAGCATGTGGAATGACCTGGATCATACTTCAGAAATAGTCATGGATGGTAGAGTGAAAGCAGGAGTGAGGTAGAATTTCAGGACAAAAAGGGAGGCCAAGGTCAGTGGAGGTATAAGCAGATACTGAGGGAGAGGGAAGGTGGCAGAGACAGCAGAGGCCAGGAAGAGGTGCAATCTGCTCAGAAGAAAAGCTCAGGAGGGTGACCTTGAGGGATGGGGTGATGGGATGGGTCAGAGCCCAGCCCCTTCTAATACAGATCTGGGACAGATGGATCGGGGGTGGGTTCTGTACATCCTTAGGAAGGCAGGAAGGGAAGGATGGGAACCTAAAACAAGATGCACAGAAGTCCTGGTACAGGGACAATAGTTGGGACGCAGGAATGAGAAGAAACAGACAAGTGTAGTGTAGCTGGTCAATGGATCATGCTGATTGGAGTCAGAAAGCAGAGGGGAGAAGACAAGGGAGTCAGAAAGAGAAGAAGAGCCTTTACTGGGCAGGGTCCCCTAGCATGGCTTTCACTTATTCCCTGCATAACAGACAGGCACGGTGCTTTGTGTCTGGTCCTACCTCCACCTGCCAGTCTCCATTCCGACATTTCCTCCTGATTTGGGGCACCTCATCCATTGGCAGAACTGCACGATGGTTACTCTGAAGCCAGACTTTCTGGATTCAAACTTGGCCTCTACTGTTTAGTAACCTGGACGAGTTATTTTAAGCCTGTGCTTCAGATTCGAAGTTTAACACGGGAGCAGTGAAAGTGAATACCTCCCTCCTAAGGAAAATGTGAGGTTTAAATGAGTTATTATACACAAAGTTCTCAGGAGAACGTCCGGTAGAGAATGTTGGTGCTCCTTCCTGGGTTAAGCACAGATGGTGAGAACAGAAACGTATTTTGAGGGCACCTTGGTTATAGAGTGACCAAACTTTGGTTCTTTCAGGGAAAAATCATAGGCCTTTGGCTAATATACAGATGATACAGTCTTCCTGTTCCAGCAGTGCCAGTGGGCGAGGGCTGTGTGTGCTCACCCTCCTGTCACACGGGCAAACTGAGTCCTTGCTCTGTATGACCTGTGATCTCTGTGGCCTCTCCGCAATATAAAGAAAGGCCTGTGGGTAAAAGCCACCCATTATACGGTCTGAGCACACATAGCCCAGATTGGGATAAGTGCGGTATGCCAGAGGCCAGATCGCCTGGTCAATGACCCTGGTCCCGGCCCCTGCCCTCTTCTGGGGGTCGAGGCTGGGCTTCCTCACTGCTCATTTATTGCTACTGACAATGAAACTATGGCACTGCTTGTACCGTCTGAGTGGAGCTCTCAGATGTCATAAGCCCTCCCAAACCTCTCTGTGGTCTGCAGATGGTCCGGGCCACCTCTGCCCGGGAAAAGACCAGGAATGAAGGGCGTGGGCCGGCACGGGTGTGTTGACTCCTCTGCTTCTCGGCACCGAGGCCACACTCCCTCTTCTTCCCTGTCTTTCCCCAACTCCCTGGGCCATGGGCTCCTCACACTGTTTTGGGCTTTGCAGTTACCTCCTGAAAGTACCTAAAGCCACTGGAGTGACAGCAAAAGCGAGAGGGAAAAGTATTAGTGGCAGGAAAGGAACGAGGCAGAATGAACTAGGTGTTTCCTAAACAGATCCTGAAATGTCATGTCACACGGGCTCTGTGGCACAGACCTCCCAGTTTCCATTCTTTTCTTCTTAGTAACAGGTATCCTTTTAGTCCAGGTATTGGTGTGGCCAGCTAAAAGTCTGTCCCTCTCTCATTGGTCACACCTCTGAGATTTAGCTGATATTTTTGAGTGGGACTTCTGAAAGCATTTGCCACCATGGGCTTCTCCCTTTTCTTTCGGCGTCCTAACTGGAAGGAAGGTGTGAATAGGTGGGGCCCCACAGGCTCCTTGGACCTTGAGAATGGAATTCATGTGTGCTAAGAAATGGATTTGGATCCATTCCTCCAGAAGGAGGAGGAGATGTGGATCCCTGTTGACACTGAGGTCACTGTACCAGTCCAAGACTGTCTATCTCTGGACGTTTTTCATGAGAAAGAAGTAAACTTTAATCTTGTGTAAGCAACTGCTGTTTCTGAACTGTTTTCAGCAACTGAATGTAATTCCAAACTGATGCGTTAGTATCTCTCTGGAACGCATGTCCTTCTACCCTTGGTTTGGCTGATGCCTACTCACTGTTAACAGTTTGGCCTAAGTGATACTTCCTCCAGGAAATCTTTCCTGAACTCTTAGTTGTGCCCCGAGGGAATCCTGTGAGTCCCAGAACATGTATCACCCTGTACTCTGGGTTCCAGATGAGCTCTTGAGCCTGCCATCCAACTCCTTGATGGCAGAAAACATAGCCACATGGCACTTGACTTTGTGGTCCCAAGTCCTGGCATGGCACCTGACATACAGGTCATTACATGTTTGTTAAATGGACTGAATGAAAAGACCCAGATGCCAATCACTGGCACTTATCTACTGATTTGTCTTCGCTTTTAAGAATGCTTGCTTCAAAGAACATAAAGGGAAGATAATCTCAGAGAGAAACAAAGCTTTTCTTCTATTACTGATCCAAACACAGTCCCTGGCATACAGTACCGGGACAAAGCCCTGCTCCGAGGGCCCACCAAGTCAGGGCTGGACCCTTCCAGCTACTGCCCTGAACACAGCCTCTGTCAGACAGCCAGGCTGGGCATTGGGTAGATCATGAACACTCCAGGCAAGAAGGTTCTGCAGTTCCCATTGCCACATCTGAAGGGAAGACCAGCAGCCCCTCACTATAGGGAAGAGGGAAGGGAATTAGCATTTATTGAGTACCTGCTGTATACCACACAACGAATTAGGTTCCCAGACAAGCATGTTGCCTTAGTCAATCCTCATAGCCTTTTTGTCAAGTGGTTATTTTTAGTCTCACTTTACTGACAAGGAGACAGGGGCTCAGAGGCTAAAGAATGTATCCAAGGTCATTGGTAAGGAGAGAAGCCAGAATTTGAACATAATCCTTCCTGATTTCAGAGCCTGACTCTTGTCACTACTCAGTGGGCAGAACGATTCACTGACATCCAGGAGAGTCACAGTCCTAGGTTCTGGGAGTTCCTGAAGCTCTGACCCAGGGAGTAGGAGGCTATCAGGAGCTGGGAGCAGGGGAGGAAGGCATGCTGAGAAAGGCCAGGAAGTGGACCTAAGGAGAGTCATCTGTCTTCCCACTGGCCCCGGCTGCTCTGCTCTTGGGCGGAGAGGTAATATGTCAGTATAAAGGAAGAAAGTCATCAGGAAAGCCCTGATTCCCCTCTGCACAGATTTGCCTGAGCTTGTTTCCCCAACGATCCCATGCTGAGTACTCCAGTTAGCCGCGTTCTAGGCTCATTACCCTCTGGGACTCGTTGCAGCTACTCTCCGCTGGTTGCTCAGCATGAACCCAGCCCCGGGAACTCATCACCAGGTCCCTGCCTGCCTGGGAGAGCTGCCGGCTGCGAGCCCTTCTCCTGGGCCTGCATCTGGAGGTGGCCAGGCTAGGGCATCCCCTTGCCATCCCCTCGCAATCCGAACGCTAGCGCAGACACCCGCAGCGGGGCTCTAACCTCCGAAGGCCCAGGGGCTCCTTTAGATCCCCGCGGTGGAACATGAGCCACGCAGAGACGACAAGCACAGGGAAACTGTGGTCCGACAGAGGTGCCGGGGGAGGAATGCAGGCAGCAGAGAAGCTGCAGATGAAGGATGAGCCATGCCGGGTACACCTGCCTGCCTCCCAACCTGACTGGATCTGCCTTTTTAACCCTTTGACCCAAACAAAATCCGTTCCGGCTGCCCCACTGAAAACTAAGTTTACAATTGAAAAGCCCAGAGAATTTATTGCTGGGTAGATGAGAAAATTTTAAACTCATAACCACCCCACAGGCCAATGGATCAGGCAGATATCCATCCTCTTAGAATTACTCTACACTGCAGATATCCATCCTATTAAGCTAAATGGTTAAGAAAAGCCTTTCCCCACATCACAGAGATGCTGGATGGTTTTCTGCTCACCTTTCTGAGTACATTCATCAGCCCATTTTGTTTCCTCTGTTGAAAGCGGCCTCAGAATTACAAACTGCCGCGCGGCAGCAGAAGTTTTAAATTAAGCATTCATGGGCGTAGGTGAGCTCGGGAAATGATGGTGGGTCGGAAGGCAGGCAGGCAAGATTTAGTGCCTCGTGTGTGGGGGAAAAGCTGAGGCTCATCAACAAGTCTGGATCAAGCCGGGGATGGAGGAGCCAGGGAGACGGGGAGAAGAAAGGGCCACGGAGGAGGAATTTAAAAGCTCTCTGGTCAAAGGGCCAGATACGCCGTGTGACAAAATGAAAATTACTAGAGACTTTGAACCACTGCTAATGCCACCGTCCGTGCAAGGCATAAATATCTGCTGTGCAGAACAATGCACATGCGAGGTGGGGACCCCGGGAGGACGGTCAGCCAGGTGCTTGTGCCTCCCTCCACCTCCCTTGGGGCACTTGTAGGTCCACGACCTCCCCTCCTGCAGCTAGTTCTGTGTGACCGGGCACTTACCCCAGGTATAGACAGCAGAGGCTGTTATAAAGGCTTGTCTTGAGGTCATCTCAGGGCAGAACTCCTTTCCTCCCTACCCCGGCTTGCCTCAGGAGGTGAAATTCCCTGTCTTACTGCCCGGAGGAGGAGGCGGCCCCAAGGCCTGCGGTCTACGGCGCGCTGAACAAGGACGTTTGTGTACAGCTGCTGTTGCTCCTACGACTGACCACTGCGTGGGGTCACTCGCTCAGCCCTGGAAAGGAGGCCCAGGGGACGGCGGATGCCTTACTGACAGCCGCCTTAATGGTGATCAGTGGCGCTGAGAAGAGGGGCAGCCACGGGCTCAGCTCTCTGGGGGGCCGCCCCCTGCACCAGCCATTCCCATTACCTTGGTTTATTTTATTTTATTGCAGAGCGGCTCCTGTGTGTGGGTAATAAAGCTTTGACTGCTGCGCTCCGCAGGCCTGGGGTGGGAGAGCTGCGCTTGCTCAAGTAGGGCAGTGTGGGGCGAGGAGGCCCAGGTGGGGGGCGGATTCCCTCGGGCACGCCCCCCGGGGAAGCAATATCAGAGAATCCTTCCCAAGCCTGAAAGGCCCTTTGAGGACCAGCAGCAGCAGCAGCGAGAGGCCACCCCGAAACTCTGGCTTCTCCTCAGTCTCCCGTTCGTCCAGGATCCCCACCCTCTGCTTGCTGGTTTGACGACCCCCCCACCCCCCAAAACACCTCATTTTTCTCAGCTGCTCTGTTCCACCCTCCTGCTCCTGGGCTGACTGACCTCTTTCCCTCACCACCCAGACATCCCATTTTTGTCTTTTGAACAATTTTGTGTTCCAGTCTTCTAGCTGGTGGAAAAAAAAAAATTCCCTTCCAGAGTGATTGGCCTCCTGCAACATTTTTCTTTGACACCTGCGAGCCATTCAGACCCCTGATGGGAGGGCAGGCGAAGGGGAGAGAACTACCTGGCACAGCGGCTGCCAGAGGTGGGCAACAGGAGAGTTCCTCTGTTAAGAGCCGGCAGCCTTGGGAAATGCCAGTGCTGGCGCGGCTGAGGGTTAGACAGGGTCTTCGTGAAGGTTCAGGTACAGGCTTGTATGGGATAAAGAGGCTTCGGGGAGAGGAAAGAGAAGCAGCTAGCTGGCTTACTGCCAAGACACAGGGTGACAGAGATTCTCACAGCCCCAAATGGTTTACAAACACAGAACCTTTGCCAACACTTGTCCTTGTCAATTTGAAAGCCTTAAAACCTCATAATTGCCTCTCTAACGAGACCTTCTACAGAGACCCTTGTCTACCATGGGCTGTGTCTAGAATGCCACTCTTCTATCCCACATACCATTCAATCTGGTCATGCCCTACTCAAAATACATCTGCAAAATTTTAAATCAAATCCGATTTATGCTCTATTTTATACCAATCAATTCAAGATAACTCTGTGTATTTATTAGACCTGTACTGTCCATACAGTAGCCACTAGCTCTAAACTGGATGTCCCTAAAGGGTAGAGGCTGGGATTGGTATCTTCGCCTCATTTTATTGACCGTAATTCTCCTGCCCCAGGAGGCCCATCAATGTAACACTGAAATCCAGGGGGAATGATTTTCAGGGCACAAAGTAGGGTGGGATAGAAGAGTGGCATTCCAGACACAGCCCATCGGGCCAGGCTTTGGACAAGGAGATGGATTTCGTCTGATTTCCCTTGACGGACGCGTTGTGTTCAGCAAACAGCCCGGCGTGCGGCTGTCACTCTGATGCTCAGTTCTGACAGGCATCGATCAGGCTGCGGCGTGAGCATGCAGATACACGCACAGGCCTCGTCGACATCCCTGGCTCGGAAGACAATCCTGTCTGGGGTGAGGATGGCGGTACCCCCCCTTGCTGGATGCTGCCGCAAAAGAGGCTGCACAGATGGGGAAAAGGAGACAGGAGGGAGCCTCTTCAAAACGCCCATTCCTGGGTAGGAAGACAAGCTGTGACGACGGAGTCAGAAAGGGGAGGAGGGCAGGTTCTGGCCCTTACAGAGGGGCTGCCAGGAAGAGACCCTGTTCGGGTTCTGAGACTAGCAAACGGGGGCACTGGGCAAAGGCTGGCGTAAGCGGCCTGTAATCTGTGAGCCCAGGCAGAGGAAGGGGCGCTGGCAGTTCTAGCCTTGCCCCGCCCCCGCCCAGCAGTTCTCCTGTGCCCGATGCTGCCCTCAGAGAGCCTGAAGGAATTCCAGAACACCCCATCCGAACCAAAAGTCATCGTGATCTCCCCCCACCCCCGCAGTGTGGATGGATGTCCTCCTCACAACTCTGGGAGGTGATGAGCTTCTATCAAAGTATTCCACACCGGGGGGTGCTCCACTTAAGAATCCATTCTGCTTTAGAAAAGTCCTCTTTCAAGTTGAAACCCACCAACCTGTATTTGCCCCTACTGGTCAAAGTGTTGTAGTATGGGGCCACTTGGAACAAAATCTGAGCCCCTTTTCTTATTTACCCAGGAAATAAGACCTTCTCTAAACCCAAATGCCTCTCAGCTCCGAGGACCGCCTTGAGGATTACATGAGAATTATGAGCGTGACTAGCACAGTGTTTAGCAATAGCAAGTGCACAAAAAGTGCCCGTTCCCTGCCTCCGTCTGTGAAACCACCATTCCTATTATTTATGTTAGCTTCGTCCCTTCTTTCCATCTCCAGTGGTTTCCATTACTCCTCGAACCTGGATCCCACTCACTACACCACCCGGTCCTTTCCCAGGAATGCTATCAAGAACTCTCTAAAATTGCAAAGCTCAGAGCTGAACACAATGTCCCAGATGTTACTTAAGCAAAGCAGAATAATTGCCTCCTTCGATCTATACTATTTCTGTATTAATGCAATTTTTATCAGTCACTTCGCACTGTTGTTAGTGTACAGTTTGTAGTAAACAAAACCCCCTGGGGTAATTTTCAAATGAACGGTTGTCAAGCTAGGTCACCTTCATCTTGTAATTGTGTAACCGATTTTCTGAACTTAAGCACAGAACTTGGCATTTGTCACAACTGGTAAATTACATTTCACGTTGTAACTTGCAGCCCATCTCTCTCCATACTTGTAAGAAATTTTGAACCTTGATTTTCTAACACAACACAATCTTATTCATCTCAAATGTGATAAGCATGCCTTCTGGGCCTCTGCCCAAGTTTTAGAAAGGGCAGAGAGACCCAGGGGCAGAAACTTAAACTTGTACTACGCCAGTGTGTAAGGATTTGGCGAGTGCTTTTGAGAAGGAAAGCCCTATGGTGAGAGCCTGGGGGAAGCTCTTGAGGCAGGGCAGATCCAGAGAAGGACGAGGTCTGAATTCTCCCTTCTGGAAACCCAGACCCCTCCTCCTTCATATCTGCTGGACCCAAGGCTTCCAGAAAAGCAAAGCTACTGCCATTTACATGCACTCACAGATGGATATGGGGTTAAGAGTCTATGTTAAATATGGAGACAAGGCAGAGAAGAGCTTAGAAATATCTAGGAAATGACGTTCTCCCTCTGCCTGGGAGGGCTGACTCGGCTGTGTCCTCCCGGAGCCCCTCAACTCGGCAGCTCTGCCTATCTTCTTGGAACAATGGTTCTCTCAAGTAATTATAGAAACTCTCTGGGGAAGGCGGGCTGGGTCACAGGTAGATGGCTGTGGGAATGCAGAGAAGGATCTTGGCAGCAGCACAGAAAGTGGATTTGCGGGCGACGTGATAAATGGAAGAGGGATTTGGGCCCAAAGACCAGGGGAAAATGGTGTGAGGGAGGACCAAAAAAAAAATCAGCTAGGAACCTGAGGCCAAAGTGAGCTTTCTTCCTAGACTGCTCTGACGGCAAAACCCCTGGACATCTCAAGGGCACATGGGACTTGCTTGGGGTCCAACTCCCCAGGTTTTATATAGCAGTAAGGTCTTCTGGCTGGATGGCTGGGCACCAATGATCTCCCCAAAATGGCACAGTAACTGAATTGCTCAAGTTGGTGAAGGCAAAACTTAGACAGGCTCTCTTTCCTTGGTGTGAGAGTGCAGGCTCTAGGGGTACGTCGTTTGGGGAAGGGGGTCAGCAGGGGAACGATGAGGTGTGGGGATTCTTCAGGACCTGCAGGGTCACACTGACTCAATCGGCCTATAAATGATATACAAATGGAGGTAAGATCACCAGAAAACAGTGGTTTGTGCATAAATTCTTCATGTCCATAGGGGTATTCAAACAATTTTCCACATGCCAAAAAGAAAAAGGAGAGCAAGAAAAGGGTGAACTCAGTAAACATCTCCTTCTGTTCACTGGTCTTACACACACACACGCGCACACACGTGTGTGTACCAGCTCTTGGTTCAGCTTCCTTATGAAAAGTGGACGGGACCAATCATATGGTACCTGAGCCATCTGCCGGGGGCAGAAGGTGTCCTCGCTACAGAACGCAGTGCTCTCTGGGAAACCTTTTCTCTCTGTGTGTTTACCCTGGCCTCCCTGGATCCGGCCAAGCTTTCACTGGATGAACCGACGACATCATTTCAGAACATCCTTCACGTTCACATCCCTACCAGAGACCCACTGCTCCCCTGACCTCACCGTGCTATCCCTTCCTACACCTAGGGCTCTCTGGCGACTTTCCTCCCATAATTCTACTTACTAATTATACCCCCATTTTATAAGGAGGACACTGAAGGTTAAAGAGGTTCAGAGCCTTAGGTCTAAGGCCATGCAGCCAGTGAGTGGCAGGGCTGGAACTGAAAAGCAGGTGTGAGTCCTGAGTCCCTGTTGCTAACCCTCATGCTATCCTGCTGCACAGACATGTCATTAGTCTCAAAGCTCCTCAGGTCTTCTGGTCTTATCCGCGAGTTGAGGGGTGGTGTGTGGTTAGAACCCTGGTGGGCCCAAGAGGAGAGAGAAGGAAGAGGGGGCCGCTGGGCCTTGTGTCAGGGTGGCACCTAAAGAGAAAGCTGTCCTCCGTGGGAGGCCCTGAAGGAACAGGGGTAGCGTGGGGAAATGAGGAAGGGCTGGAGGATAAAAGCAGGGAGTAGCCACACCTTCTGTTACCCAGAGTGGAAAGAGGAAACCTTCTGGGGGTCACGGCAGAGTGACAGATCAATCACCGAGCCCTCCGCAGTACTTTATGCAAAAGACCTGGATGGAAAGGGAAGAATGATCAATTCTAGGGTTTGTAATGATGCTGGATTTGCTCCTGTTAGGGTAGCAAAAAAGAAAGACCGGAGAGGGAGCAGATCAGGGGTGAGGTTCCGGCCCCACGTCTACTCCCAGGAATGACTACAGGGGCAAGGTATCTGAGGTTGCTTCGAAGCTCTGAAAGGCTCTGCAGTCCTGCTTAGCTTCCCCAAATGTCCTGTTCTCTGGGAGGCAGCAAGACAGACACCCATGCCAACAGCTGGAATAAGGTTCTGCAAACCAGAGAGACCATTCTCCACTAACGGCAAGGGTGCGGCCCCAAGCTGGTGGGGTGAGGCGGTACGCGGCCGAGCGATGAATAGTTTCTGTGGGGACGCCGAGATCTCTTACAGCAGCAGGGATGATACACATCCACTCCGCATTGCTCGAGAACTCCACGCTACCCCTCTCCCGATAGCTTTCTGCTTTCTTGACCTCCAGACAAAAATTGGTCATGGCAGCTCTGCCCCAAAGCCATGGCGTGGGCCAGGCTCCCCCGGAAGCAGTGTTCAGCGCCAACACCCCTCCCTCCTTCCCTCCGTTCATTCCCCCGGCTGTTAACAAACAGGCTGCATGTTTCCCCAGTTCATCCCACTCTTTCCAATCAGCGCTAATTGAACCACTTAACTCAAAGACAATAACATTTGTGCTTCAAACCATTAAGAAAAGCGCTCAGTTGGGGCGTTACGCGTGTGAGGCCTGCTTGGGGATGGCAGTGCACACGCATACAAGCATGCCCACAAGACATACTCCACTCGTAAACATGCACACGACTAGCAGCACCAGGAGAAATTCTGCACGAGTATGGTCAGCAAGTGTCAGCCTGTCTTTCTCAACAGGGTTTCCTAAATTAAAAAAAGGAAAAAAAAATCACTACCATCCCTAGCTTAGGCCCTGGAAATCGCAGCTGTGTGCTCATCCTTCCCCAACCAAGAGCGTCCGTCTACCTCTTGTGTTCTCTGAGGTCCAGAAAAGAACAGGAGAGAAGACGAATGCAGACCTCAGATCCCACCACACCTGTCAGCTAGAACCTTGATGGGAGGAGGTAAGAGAGCAGAGAAAGAAGTGCTCACCCCTGCACTTGGGGTTTCCTTCCCACCTCCCCTGTCTTAAGGGCTGCCTGTAGGCAAAAAGAACTGCATAAACGAGAGGTCTGGGTCCTCTCTGTCAGCTTCAACACAAGTCCTAGAAGGTCCCAGAAATGAGAGGGCTCGAGTGCTGCTCCACCGTCAGGAGCACGGGGAAATTGAGGAAGAAGGGGTGAGGCAGTGACAAGTGAGGAAGGGAAGGTGGGAACGTGACCCCAGACCAATTTTAACACTGGGCAGAAGGACATGAGTCTTAAGATAATGAGTGGAAACAGCCCCTGGGTCCTGATCTTAGCTCTGCCATTACTTTGTATCAGTGTGACTGTCACATTAGCCACTTAACTTCTCTGAGCTTGTGTTTCCTCATGGGATGAGACTAGATCTGAACTTCCTTCTAGCCCTCAAACACCTGAACTCCAACCCTTGGCTCTGAACCTTGAAGTTGCATGCTCCGCCCCAGCCCCTCTCTTGCACGCACGTCGCTCACCGGGACCAGGGCCCGGCACCGCTGTGGAGAAGCAGTCTGACTTCTAGGGCCTTTGCTCGTCTAGTTCACCTCTCTTCGAGCTTTGGGGCTCTTCTGCTTCTCCTGCCATGGGGTTCCAAGACTGATGCTTTCCCCCTTAAAGTCCCATTGCATAACAGCAAGCCTAATCAGTTAACCAAAAGTTGCCAGATTACAGTCGATACGCTTTCAGGATCACAGACAAGGGATGCTGGCAGCGAGGAGACAGGCAAATGCTAGTCTGACCTTTGAAAAGGGGAAAAAGGATCAGGGCAAAGAAAAGGAAAAACGGCGAATTCAAGAACCACAGGTAACAAAGCTTACGGTCTGTCCTGGACCGAATCCCAGAACCAGTTGTTGAGATGTGGCTTGTGAGCTCTTAAAAAGCACTGATCTTTAAGAGACGACACGTTCAGAAACATAAGTGATACTAACCTCATAAGATGAGGGGTCTATCATAAGCCTGCTTTTCCCAGGGAACTGAATTATTTTAAGTGGGTGACAGGGCATAAAACAATAACCGGTTATTCCTCAACTCTTCTGATTAAGTTAAGGAGACAGTTTTGGTTTAGTGCTAACCTGTCTTTAACAAAAAGAGGGCACACCTCAGGCTCAGAGCCAGGCGGGCACATAGGCTTTAGCCAGAATTTAGTAACACTGTTCTGTGTTCTTACTCTTTGTATATATGTTTAAGGTTTCCTTTCATCTATGGTGAGTGACACATTTCCATTTAAGGAGGTTTCCTTTAAAATGACTAATACCAGGGGCGCCTGGGTGGCGCAGTCGGTTAAGCGTCCGACTTCAGCCAGGTCACGATCTCGCGGTCCGGGAGTTCGAGCCCCGCGTCAGGCTCTGGGCTGATGGCTCGGAGCCTGGAGCCTGTTTCCGATTCTGTGTTTCCCTCTCTCTCTGCCCCTCCCCCATTCATGCTCTGTCTCTCTCTGTCCCAAAAATAAATAAACGTTGAAAAAAAAAATTAAAAAAAAAATAAATAAAATAAAATGACTAATACCAGAAAAAAATAAAGAGATTTAAAGAAAAGTATTAAGGAAATAATAGTATGGGGGTACCTGGATTTGGTGACATGACATAAATGGTATAAAAATACCTGAAGTTTGGGAGACACTGTTGTGAAATGAATATAGGTAGGCAACATCAGGGAAGGAACCACTCAGTGGCATTAGGGCTGCTCACTGATTGCCCATCCAGTGGTCATTTCCCCTTCTCCTTGCTGGCAACTAACTGCCTTATCATTTTTTTCTTGTGACATCTGTAGGTGACTCAGGAAAATGCTGAATCTAAGTTATTTTTTTATGGCCATGGACTTCTCTGGCAGGGAGGGAGGGAAGTCTATGGACCCCTTCAAAGAATAGATTCCAATATTCAGGATTGGAAAGGAAGCCAATTATACCAAAAGTTATTAAAATATTTTCTAAAAGCTACCAAAATCAGGATATAGTAAACACATGTGCTTTATTAACACACTAAATAACAAGATCAAACAAAAGGTCTAAAAATTATAATATCTATCTATCTACCTACCTACCTATTTTCTATTTTAGATAGAAAGAGCGCAAGCAGGGGAAAGTGGCAGAGGTGGGGAGAGAGAATCTTAAGCAGGCTCTAAGCCCAGCATGGAGCCTGACGCAAGGCTTGATCCCACAATGCCAGGATCGTGACCTGAGCAGAAATCCAGCGTTGGATGCTCAACCGACTGAGGCACTCAGGCGCCCCTAAAAATTGTAATTTTATTTTATTTATTTTTTTTTTTTTAAATTTTTTTTTTTTTCAACGTTTATTTTTGGGACAGAGAGAGACAGAGCATGAACGGGGGAGGGGCAGAGAGAGAGGGAGACACAGAATCGGAAACAGGCTCCAGGCTCTGAGCCATCAGCCCAGAGCCTGACGCGGGGCTCGAACTCACGGACCACGAGATCGTGACCTGGCTGTGAAGTCGGACGCTTAACCGACTGCGCCACCCAGGCGCCCCTAAAAATTGTAATTTTAAAGCAATGATAAGAGTGAACAATATTTTGGAATTCCTGCTACTATTATGATGTGATAGGAAAATATCTGATTTCCATTGGCGATAAAGTCATAGATACACTAGCTTTACTATGACTTGTTGCTTACGTTCATGTTGAAAGGAAATGCTAAGTTTGAGGTAGAGGTTAATAATAAAGATGTAATTTTCTTCCCATCCAAATTCACGGACCCCATGGGAGTATACCTCAGTGGTAGAGCATCTGACTGCAAATTCATGGACACTATGTATGCCTGGTCTCAGCCAATCACACGAGGGTTTAGAAGTGTCATCCAGGCCCCTGGGTGGCTCTGGGTTAAGCATCTGACTTTGACTCAGGTCGTGATCTCACAGTTTGTGAGTAATAGCCCTGTACTGGGCTTACTGCTCTCAGCTCAGAGCCCGCTTCAGATCCTCTGTCCCCCTCTCCCTCTACCCCTCCCCCGCTTGTGTGCACGCACTCTCTCTCTCTCTCTCAAAATAAATAAATAAATAAATAAATAAATAAATAAATATTTTTTAAAGATTAGAAACACTAAAAAGAAGTGTCATCCAAATCTGGATAATAAAAGAAGTCATGCGAGGAAGGATGTTTTGTTTTTAAAAAGAGGAGGAATAAAATAAAAACCTGTGTTTCTCTTGCCTTTGGAGATTGGTATGTGAGCATGTAATGCCTGGAGCTATGGCAACCATTTTGCAGCCAAGAAAGAAACTTGCGGTCATGCTGACAGAATGGCATATCAGAAAAGATGGAAAGAACCAAGGTGTCCATTCTGACCTGGGGCCACATCTCAGTCAAACCTACCCTGGAGCTGCCCTACTTTGGGATCGACTTTTTATATAAGATAATAAATCTCCTGCCTGGATGTTCTATTACTTGCAGGATAAACCATCTACAGCCTAAATACCATGAGCCTTTTCCATGGTGACATGTCTTTTTTACAGCTTTCACAGCAAAACTAGGTAGCTGCATCCCCTAATATGTCTGAGTCACAGGGCCTGCTCCGTATCCCAAGCCCATCTCTCTTTTTTTCAGCCTCTTGGGCTCCTCAGTGGAGAGCAGGAGAGCGATGTAATGTGCACTGGCAAGATCAAGGCCACAGGAACTGCTGATGACAGGACAGCTCTTAGTAGAGGAAGTCACCCAGAGCCTTGGCTTAGAGCTTTATTCTGGATGCAACGACTCGGGTGGCCAGGGTTCAGGAAGTCTGTCTAGAAAAGAGGGCACAGGTGATCCAACATAGCTGTGAAGGGACAATTAGCAAGTCTAGGTTTCTAGGTTCTTAAGTGATTCTGATCCAAATATCAGGGATGTTCCCACTCCAGTTCTTTACGAGAGATTCTTTCTCTTTTTTTCCCCAGCAGTCTATAAGTCTGTGTCTGCCTCTAGTTTCCAATTTATCATTGCATGAATTTCTCAATGCGTAGCCATAAATCTGATAGAAAGCTTGGAGAAGACATCAGACAGACCCTATAATCTCTGCTAATCCTGTAATCGGGAGCTAAACCCAAGACACAAGTGGATTTGCAAAATAAGGATTTCAGAAACTCAAATGGCATTAGCAGGCCACAGACACAAAAGTACCCAATAACTGAAGGAGACCCATCAATGCACAAACAGGCACACTCCTTCTACTCCATGTGAACTATGTGGAAAAAGGACTGAATGGGGGAAAGGCTGAGGATGAGAGCAAAGCCGTCCTTTCTTGAAGGTTCTCTTAACTCTAAGTTTTGGGAATAGGATTGAGAGAAGGAATAAAAGGTGGGGCAACAGAGGAGAAAGGGAAGACAAGCCTCCTTCTTTATTCTAAATGTTTTTATTACCTTTTGGGGGCAAAAACAATGAGTGACTTCAGCAAGGTGAGAGAAAGGAAGGAAAAGTTTTTAAAAATAAGCATGTTGTGGGGCGCCTGGGTGGCGCAGTCGGTTAAGCGTCCGACTTCAGCCAGGTCACGATCTCGCGGTCCGTGAGTTCGAGCCCCGCGTCGGCTCAGAGCCTGGAGCCTGGTTTCCGATTCTGTGTCTCCCTCTCTCTCTGCCCCTCCCCCGTTCATGCTCTGTCTCTCTCTGTCCCCAAAATAAATAAAGGTTGAAAAAAAAAAAAATAAGCATGTTGCATATACACGGGGCCCACGCAGAGAATTCCTTGGTCACCGGCTTTCATAATTTCTGCTCATCTGACCTGAGGGGGGGAGGGGAGAGAACAAAGGGCTCTAGGAGAGGGGCAGGGCTGCATTTGTCTCCAAAGCCCATTTCTTCAAAAGCTTCCTTGTCCCTTTGCGGATGGGGCTTCAATAATCTTCCTGTGCTACACATCAGGGCGGCAAAGCTCGTGGACCGCACTGAGCGGAGAAGTGGATAACACACAAGCCACAGGTGCCACTGGCTCAAGCGTGGGAGCAGAGCACTGGAGATGGGAGCTGGGTTTGGGAAAAATGCTCCTCCCGCTGAACGGAGGTATCTCCCCGGGTTTACTTCTCCGAGTACCCACATAAGATGGTACGGAGTCCGTGGGTGAGGACTTGAGTGGGGCAACGCCTGCTCCTTTTGGGGGCCAAACATTCCTCAGGGGAGGCTAAGACAGGCCAGAGCAGGACACGCTACTCTGCTGGTTTCTGGGCCCCAGACACAGTCCTTCTCAGCTCCACAGCCCTTCTAGATGCTTTTAAAAACAAAAAAGGATTTATCTGGTTACACTGCCCTATCTAATGGACACTCTTTACAAAGTATTGGAATGTTTAGTACAGGTACATAATTTACGATAGACTAAAAAATGGGCAACTATTTTTCATATCTTTGTCCAAAGAGTTGGACCTTGGGCCCTTGATTGATATACTTGGAATAATTAGGACAAATGAGATATAAAGGGGGTTTTAGCCTTGGCAAAGGACACAGGAACAGAGGAACCCGGCAGGGCCGAAATGAGGGGGCAGGGAGAACTGGGGTCACCTCTGAGATGGGCTACATGAGCCAAAATTCAGCCAATCTCTTGGCTTCTCTAAGACGCAGCTTAACATGGAGAAGTTTCGGGGGTCAAAGACTAAGACATTCCTCCTCTGCCTCCGCTGCCAGCGCTACTGTGCTCCAGGCTCACATGCGAGGCTTTAGAAAAATTCAATACTTACTTAATTCTTCCTCTTCCTAGAAAACAGTATTTAATGAGAACGGTCTCGTTCACCTAAGCAAGTGAGTCAAGGTTATGTGTCTGGAAGACTCATTAATAACAAATAACATTCTTAAAGAGGCAGAATCAGGTGGAGGCAGGAGCTGGCGGGGAGCCAACTCCCTGAGCGGCACTGAGAATGGGGTAAGGCTGTTGACGGTGGTGCTGAAGGCCAGAGGGGGGCCTGGCCTGTCAGAGTAGGAGCCCGTCTTGGTCTCAAGTTGGTAAAGAAGTCTACCCTGCAGCTGCCAGATACACGGGAGCAGAGGGTCTTATTCCTGCCCCTTTGCAGACATAGGAGCAGAAGACCGCTTTCATCGGCTAGGAAATGGAGAAGGCTCAGGCCAACAAAGCGTCCTGCTGGCTGAGAGACGGACGGACCAGGGCAGCACGGTGGTGGACAGTCCGTCTCTTCCTATCTGAGGTTTCCGCCAGAGAATTAGAATGCCCCCAATTTGTTGGTTGCGTGGTCTTGTCACATTCGTCTCTTTCACGTACTGTCTCGTGGGCGCACGCGTGGCTTGAAACAGATCCCACGGACTGGTATGTGGAGGCAGACTGCCAGAAGCCACGGCACGAGGGGCGAAGGCGAAGCTGCTCCGTGTACCTGCGACGCCAAGATGGCCTCCTCTTGGGGAGGGATCCCACAGGCCGGGTGCCGGCTCCAAAGCACCACCAAGTTGCTAGGCCAGAGAGGCCAGTGGGGGGTGGGGTGGGGCAGGCAGCCCTTCTCCAGCCCAGAGACGACTCACTTACACAAAGAACCCTTTCAGAGTTACTGGCTGGCAGGGCTCCTAACAGACTCTTCTCCCCCCGTGGCTTGTGCGCCGAATACAGATCCAGCAGCCCCGCCGGACCGCCACACAGACTGGCCCTAGTCACCAAGAAAGTGACACAGAATGAGGGCTCCTCCTAGCAAGGTGCCAGTGTCCACATACCACGACAGGAGGCTTCCAGATCCTAAGCTGGCAGCCCCACCAAAGTTGCCCTCATCGGAAGCAGCGCTATTTCAGTCTCGTGTCCTTCAGAGAAGTAGTTTAAAGTAGACCGACGCGACAGGTTCCTGAGAGCACACTGCCTGGCACTCCTGGCTGGTGGCGAGGCAAAACCTGAAAGGTGGGGATTCGTGGCCAGGGGATGATATTCTGGCATCACGACGCTTAAGTTTCAAGGGAGTCATGTTGCTTCTGTGTATAAACAGACAAATCTACCTATCGGTTCGGGCCAAATCCAGAACAGAGAGAGACAACAAGTGTAAGAGAGAGAATGTGAATGTGAGAGGGCCAACTGACCAACCAACCGAGGAATTCTAACTCTTTCTAAATTTGTGAGAGGAGTGGAGGGTGCTAGGATCCGTACTTCATGTTCACCTACCCCCAATTCCTCTAGACGTAAAGGTGACTCCCACTGGAGACACGGGCACATAGGACGCCATTTAAAAACATGGACCAAGAACAGGCTGGGGGCTGGGGAGACCTAACTCCTGGAGAGGCTTGCATCAGAATGAGAGAGGGATGCAGCGTCCAGGAACCTGGGTGTCAGCCAACCCCCCATTAGTCGTTTGATGACTCACGGGGAAGCCAGGGGTGTGAGCTCCCGGCTGGTCTCCTGGTGCTCCCAGTCTGCACTCCCCTCCACTTCTGCGGGTAAAGAGCCTGTCCTGCTCAGGGATCTGGTGGGGTGAGGACGGTCACAACGGCAACTGAGAGACAAAAGCCCGTATTTCCATTAGGGTCCCTCCAATTCTATCTCTGAAGCTCCTTAGATGAGATCAAATGAACCCACGTTACTAGGCCAGTACTGGATGGTGAACCAGTAAGGCCACGCCAACCAGAACCGGGAAAACTCTAGCCATAGCTGAAGCTGGCAGCACGGAACTGAAAACAATGAACAAGTTGCGGGAGGCAGCTTGACGGCTGCAGATGCTGACCCACAAAGAAACCGAACGACAGATGGAGCGGGCCGGCAGAGAGGAGGCAGTGGCAAAATGGCACCGCTCTGCAAACCGAGGGGATCATCACAGTGGCTTGGAGACCACACAAGGGACTCAAGAAAGTGCTGAAAAGGACACAACAGGTTTTAAGCTAAACTGAACAGATTAAGACACAGGAAAAGTTCCAACCTGAGCTTTTCCAATTCTCTAATTCCGTTCTCAAATTCAGTCAGAAATTCCGTCGGGTGAGCATCAAGAAGTATATTCTTCTCCTGTTCACACTTTCTAAACTTTAAGTTTTCCCCCTCACGGAGCAGTGAGCGGCTCCGTCAGGGGCTCTAGAATATTCCCAGGAGGATAGCTCAAAGCCACGGGACCATAAAAAAAACCTCTGTGACACACCCATAGTTGAGGAAAACGGAGTCACGACAGGAAGAAATATGTTCCCTCAGGGCCAAAGGGAAAGGAAGTCAGTGACAAAGCTGGAGAGGGACCCAGGTGGCTGAGGCTCCCAGTCAGGTTCCCCACACAGCTGTTTGCTTTGTCTTCGCCCTGAGCGTTTTAAATTAAGAGTTTGTTGATGGAATTGCTTGTTCTTTAGTCGAGCAGAATTTGGGGACTGACAGCTAATAGAGACGAGGACCCTGGACAGAAGCGCTGGGCTCCTCTCATTGCCCAGCTGGATGCCTCCCGACTGTGCTCTAGCTCAGGCACTCAGTGGGATATTTATAGCTGCCTTTAAATTTACCCAGCTCTCCATAAAGCGAGGTAATGGGGCGCCCTTTACTGCTGCTAGTGGTGATTGTCCTAACATTCTTTAATTAGCAAAAAGCGTTGGCACAGCCACTTTCAAAGCATTTGATCTTACTGTCCTGGTGTTCCCTATTTCAGGCTCAACAGCCCCCACTCCCTTTGGAGAAAATGCACTTTAGCAAATTTGAAAGTGACAGGCATATGCGTGCCTGAGCACAGTGAAGTGTATCTGTGCACCTATACTCACTCTTCGGCTCAGTCCTCACGTACCACAACTGCCAAGAAAACTCTCCCTCTCAGCTCTTATTCACATGGGCCGAAGAATATTCCTGTTTCCTCTGAAATAATGTACTACTATGACGGAGGTAGAAGATGGGAAGGGCCTCTGCTTTCATGGGGATGTGTAATAAACAAGCGAACAAACACGTAAACAAGGTGATTCCAGATCAGGTCAAACAAGATAAGAATATAAAACCAGTAATGTGACTGGGAGTGGTAGGACTAGGTTAGACAAGGTAGTCATGGAAAGTGTCTCAGAAGAACGTGCTCTGGAAGGAGTTAACCACCTAAAGAACAGGGGAAGAACATTCCAGGTAGAGGAGAGAGAGAGCAAACACCCTAAAGGAGAGAACCAGCTTAGCCTATTCCAAGGGAAGAATGAAGAGCTGTACAGCTGAAGTGT
Source organism: Lynx canadensis (assembly GCF_007474595.2). Taxonomy (NCBI): domain Eukaryota; kingdom Metazoa; phylum Chordata; class Mammalia; order Carnivora; family Felidae; genus Lynx; species Lynx canadensis. The sequence continues at coordinate 144,315,540 of NC_044304.2, read as the reverse complement.
AGGGAATGAGGAAGATGATAAACAAGAGGGTAGAGGTGCAGGCAAGGCAATGACGGTGTAGGGCCTGGGGTCTACGGTAAGCAGTTTGGTTATCATTTGAATTAGGAAGGGAAGACCCGGGGCATTTTCAGCAAATCGGTAACAATTTGATAGGCTGTCACATAGGTGTCAATTTGGCACCTATGGAGAATACACTGGAGAAGGCAAGAGGGAAAAATCTATGCCTTTAATAGGTTCATTTCTTAGGTCTGAAGGAATGTTCTATGGTCATATGTTTACACTGGGGGAAACCAAGTAGAGGGTACACCAGAACTATTTTTGACCTGTAAATCAAAAAACTATCTCCAAGTTAAAAGAAAAGATTAACTGGTAAAAACAACAAAAATCATCTTGTTATCTTTCATGTAGAATTACAAGGTCTAAATAAGATCTGATACCAAGAACAGGTAAGTCCTGGAGGGTGGGGGAGAAAAAAAAGGATTGTCTCAATAACTGACTTTGGATACAATATTTTGTTTCTACCCTAGTTTCCATGTTGGAAAATAATAGCTGCTGCTGTTACAGTGAGCTAAGATTGACTGTTTGCCCTTACTTCCTTCTAGTCCAATAATACCACACAGTAAATGTAGTTATGAATCCCACTCTACATATGAAGAATCTGAGCCTTAAAGAAGTAACTTCTATACGCAGTGTGCAAGAGGCAGAACAGGATTTGAACCCAGGCCTCTCACTCCAGAATACTTTCACGACCATCACTACAATGCCCACTAGCACACACAGAAGCACACATACATCCGCCGCCTCCCCCCATGCCCTAATGTACCTTGTGGGATTCAGTTTGGGAGAAAAAATTGTTTGGGCGTCTCGCAACCAAAATATGAATAAATGCATACACCCATGGCGCGTTTGTCTGTGGAAAGGTTAACTGCAGGCATGGACCTGATGAAGGATCAAATTTATGGCAGCAATACTCGAAAGGCCATTCTGCATATAGTTCCCAGTCCCATGTCTGTATCTGCGGGACTCCGATCTGGTCTCTTAATCTCCAATGAGCAGGAAGCTCAAGATTACAGGTGAAACAAATTTTTGTAATAACGTCAAAAGGTACTTCCACCATTACTGGTAAATGCTTAAATTCGTTCTAAGATCTTTGGGATAAAATCTAGAGGCCGTGTAAAGGAAGAGTGAGCAAATTACCAAGAAAAGGAATCATGAGAAGCAAAAAGAACGTAACAGGATGCAGACTCCTCAGGTTTGTCTAGTCAGCCTGCCCCCTCCAGTTGGCTCATGTGTTATGTCCTAACTGTTGAGCTGACTGAGGGGGGACTCCCTCCCTTCCCGGTGGCTGTACAGATTGTAGTCTGCTCCTCTGTCCCTCAAGCACAGGTATGTGGAGGAGTCACCTGCTGGTTGTCAGACGTGCCCTTCCCTTTCTCTTCCTCTTTTTAAAAAAATGTTCATTTATTTTGAGACAGAGAGAAAGAGAGAGCCCGCACGCAAGCAGGGGAGGGAGAGAGCGGGATCCCAAGCAGGCCCCTCACCATCAGCGCCGAGCCTGATGTAAGGTTCAATCTCTCGAACTGTAAGATCATGACCTGAGCTGAAATCAAGAGTCAGACGCTTAAGCCACTGAGCCACTCAGGCACCCCTACCGTTCTCTTCCTCTCAAGTGGCACATGGCAGTGATTTAGAATTTGGGCACTAGACAGATCTGAGATTGAAACCTGGCTCTGTCACTATAGTAAGCTGAATGAGCCTCAGAAAGAGATATCCATATCCTAACCCCCGGACTTGCGAGTATCACCCTATTCGGAAAAAGGGTCTTTGCAGATATGATTAAGTTAAGGATCCTGTGATGAGATCACCCTGGATTACCTAGATCGGCTGTAAATCCAACAAGTGTCCTTGTAAGTCACAAAAGAGGAGACCGACGGAAGAGGAGTCAACATGACCACACAGGCAGAGATTGAAGTGATGCGGCCACAAGTCAAGGAATGCGACAGTCACCAGAAGCTGGAAGAGGCAAGGAACAGATTCTCCCCTAGGGCCCTTGGAGGGATCATGGCCTTGCCAGATTTTGCAATTTTAGACTCTAGAACTGCGAGAGAATAAATTTCTGATGTTAAGCCACCGAATGTGTGGTAATTTGTTATGACAGCCTCAAGAAACTGCTACAGTCACTTACTAGTTCTGTGATCCTAAGAAAGCTTCTTAAATTCATCGGCAAAATAGAGAACACAATGGCACCCACCACACCTTACGTGTGAGGATTAAATGTGTGAGAACAGTGCCAAGTACCTACGAACTCCCAAGGAGATGCTGCTGACATCATTACGCTTACCGCTATCCAAAGGGAATTAAACAGAAGGACAGAACACAAGGGCCTATCATGGGCCAGTGTACCTGCAGAGGTGAACATTTCTAAGGCTTCTGGTCTGTTTGAACACACAGGAGACTGTGGCTAAAATAGGCACCAAACCACCTTCTCTAAAAGAGGAGGCCATGGGGGGCATGGGGGGGGGCGTTGGGAGGTTTCTCCCTTCACTCAGGCCTGGCAGCCCACAAAGAAATCGTAAGCCCCGGTAAACTAGCCTCTGGAGAGGGAAAGTCCCTACTATTTTATAGTTTCTTCTGCCCTTCTCATTAAGCATCTTGTTCTTTGCTCAGGTTTTTGCAAATTGCTCTGGATGGGACCTGTAGAGAAAGTGCTTTTCTGTGCACTTCTCCTTCTTATTTCCTTAAGGAACAGAGTTCTTGGGGGGAAAGAACAGTGGATTCTGAGGGCACCTGGAAGAGTAGGTAATTCTAGATCAACTGTGTCACCTTGAATCACTGGGCTCAAGGAATAAAATCCATTTCCGTCACAACTATGGGTAGTAATAGCATACCCACAGCTTCACTAAAGGAGCAGTCGAGAAAAACATTATTATTATTATTATTATTATTTATTATTACTATCACAATGGTGACTTTATCCACTAAACAGAAATTTCATGACCTACTGACCCTGAAGGGGTATTTGCATACACGGGTGGGAGTGAGCGATGCAAACGCAGGAGGGCGCGGGTAGACAACATGTGTTCATTGCCTTGGGTAGGAGGAGGTGACTATTTCCATACAGACTGTTTCTTACACTATTTTGTTATTGCTGATTCACCAATCAACTGATGTCTTTCCTTCCCTTTGTGGAGGATGATTTCCATGCTATTTTTTTTCTTTTCCTTTCTTCTTGTTTCCCAAATACCTTCTCCTCCTCTGTCTGCTCTTGCTCGGTTCCTCACTCACATGGAAGAATAAAAAGTATAAACATGGAAAAAGTGCTTAAGTAGGGTTGGCAGCCCAACAGTATTGAAAACAGGAACCAGGGTTTCAGAGCATATGTGATCTATCTACCACTGAGGGACCTACCTTAAGGGGCCCAAAAGCCTATCGGGGGCCAAAGTAGTACCCTGCCGAAGACTGCTCACTCCTGGCAAACCCTATGAGGCATTATGGACATCTAGTGGCTGCTCAAGATAATGCCTCAGGGATCCATGTCAGGGTGGGGAGTAGTCTGCTCTGGGATTTACCAGGAGCCCAATTATCCTGGCTGAGTGAGGTAGTCCAGGGTCCTCTTAGAGTCAGTCCCCTGAATGACCATTTCTTTCATTTCTTATTAGGATTCCAAAGTCGCTCAGAATGGCAGACTGGCTCTAGTGAAGACCTATCTTTGTCCCAGTCCAACAAGGTCTAAGGATACCACCTGCACATAAGACGACAGAAGACAGGTGTTCGGAAAAATCTTCAAGCCCCAGGCTTAAATGCCAAAACACTGTCGTCCTGATTGAGGGAAGGAGCTCAGAAATGACAGACTCTGGTACTAGTCGTGTGGCTTTACGTAAGTCACTAAGCTTCTCTGAACTTGATTAATGATATTAGTGGGAGGTTGAGTCCAGCTGATCTCCAAGGTATCTTTAATATTCTGTGATCTATGAGGCTTTTCAGTAGCTGGGAAGACAAAGTGCGATCTACTCTGCTCTGGCAATGTAGATCTCTAAGCTAAACTAAAGGAAGCGTTCTCTTCAACTTTGTGGCTCATTTCCAAGACTTGGCTACTATCCCAATGGATCAACTTTCTCCACAGAGCTACGTATCCGAGAAGAGGTGGGAATCAGGGACTATGAGAGCCGGAAAGAGCTGGAAGGAACATTCTAGTCTATTTTCTTAAACTGTTTAGAGCTGTTTTAAGATCTGTCACATTGTCTAGTCAGTGGCAGAAAAACCAGAACTCAGGTCTCCCAATCTCAGGGCAGGTACCACGTTGCTGACAAGGGCCTTGCCTCATCACTTCACGACACCAGTCTCTCTCTGAAACCACAAATGGAAACATTCTCGACTCAGTGTTTCTTCCTTCTCTTCCTCTCACAGTTTAAGCACTCTTCTTCTCTTCGTTTCCTGGTTGCACCATTCCAAATCAAGGAAGCTGTCGGAACCAGGGCCATGAAGAGCAACAGGCGACGGCTAAATGATACGCAGGTCACAGGATTAGAGGTTTCAGCGCCACTCACAGTTCAGAAGGGCCGTGTGCTGCCATGGCCCCACAGCCTCCTCAGTCTAGTCTGTAGCTTCTACGGTGCTCTCTCAGCTCAGCGGGCCTACAGAGGGCAAAGCAGCCCCGTCTAGAACTCCAACACCAAGCCTGGCGTGTTCATGTTCATCCATCACTTGCAAATATTTCCTGGGAGACAACCTCACTCCTCAGTACTGGTTTGATCCGAGGTAGCCCACCCTTCCATCCACCTACACAGTATGGGGGCATAACCTTTCGTTTGCAGTGCCTGGAGTGAACAGATGGGGTCTGAGTTTGCCTACACTGGCAGGAAACCAGTCTGGGCAGACCCCTCTTTTGCCTGAGGAGGTAGGGGCAGCCATGTACTCCAGGGTGCTATCAGACTGTGGCCAGGGTGTCCTCTGGCGTGCTACCAGCTCAGTGCCAGCTGTGGCCAGGAGAGGAACCTCCCACCAGTAAGCTTCTGATTCTCCTCCTCAGATCCCTATCAGGATAGGTTTACATTCCCCGGATCTCTAAGGGGGGAGGCCCTGTTTGAAGCTGATGACGTGCAGATGAAGCTTTAGTAAAGAGAGCAAAAGGAGCCACTCAAGAGCCCAGATAAAGCTTGGTATCAGGGTTGATCTACCTCCATTTCTCTCATTCTTTCTCTTGCTTAGTTATTGTGAGTAAACAAGTTAAAGAATGTATTTTCTCAGCCCCTCCTCTCCCACCCTTCGTTCTATTTCTCTCATATAGCCTTGACTGAACTTTTTAATACAGTCTTCCCCCCAACTTTGCTTCTGCCATTTACTCTCTGCAGTGCAGACACAATGGACATTTCCGTTAGCGATGAAAACACTGGGCTCAGGGTAAGGAGACCAGACTGAAATGCTGGCTCTGTTGCTTTGTGGACGTACCACCTTGAACGTGTTATTTGCCCGCCTGTGCTCAGTACCTCCATCTGTAAAATGGAGACAACTCTGGCAATTACTTCACTTGATAAACAAAGACTGAACGAGGACAGATCCAGACAGACATCTTTATGTCTATAGCCGTCCATCCAAGCATCTATGCTTAGTATGGTAGAGCAGTAGTAGATAAGCATCCTAGTAAATGACTTTTGAAGTACATGAGTGAAACCTGAATTCTCATCCACTGGGAGCAAACTGGGGAATCACTTCCATGCTCAAGTTCCTACACATCTGCCCTCTCCCAGGGTTCACATCTTGGCTCCGCCATTTACTACGTAATTTTAAGGCAGCATATGAACGACTAAAGTTGTTATTTGACTGCAAATGCATGATCAAAAGGTCTTGGTAAACAATGGGGAATCCAGCTTTCCTACAACAGAACTGTTTCCAGGAATTCAAGAACTCCTTGCCCAGGTTACTGGGTAGCAGGCAATCCCGAGATATGAGCGTGGATGAACTCAGAGCTGAGAAATCCAGGACCTCCTCATTCTTCAGGATTAGCCCACAAGCAGGTGATAGGGGTTTAACAAGCAAGCTTGCCCAGGTGGAGGGGTGGGGGCACACGGAGAAGAGTCTGGAGGCAGCGCCTGAAAAGAAGCAATACTGAGCCAATGCCATATTCTACGGGCTTCCCAGGGCTTAGCCACAGATGGCTCCACCCCCACAAAGCAGAGAAAAGGGCAGTCTTTTTCGGGGGTGGGAAAAGGCTGACCTAGTCCTGTTCTCCTACACTGGGCTGTCAGATGCCCCAGGGTCTCTTCGCCACAAGGCGAAGCAGGTTGCTACGCAGTTCTCACTGAGACCCAGCAACACAGAACAGCTAGTGAAGCCCTCGGGCGGAAGGTTTAAGACCCACCTTTCTCAAGGCTTGGGGAAGAGAAAGGGCGACACTGGGCTGCCAAGAGTGAGAAGCGGTGGCTGCCGCTCGCTCGTGAATGAACGGGTTCTCCCCTGGTTTCTGGTAGTTCACCTCAATCTTGCCTGCCGGCTGCTGTGCTGTCCCGGGTAGTCATTCCCTGAGGTCCCCCCACTTGGCCTTTCCTTCCACCATTTGCCCTCCCTGCAGCCCTCATTAAGAAAACTACCATTTAAAAGTTAAAACCGAGAAAGGGTGAGAAAATTTGCGAGGGCGGGGGGGGGGGGGGGGGCGCAGGACGAATGTGCATCTGTGCAGCAGCGCGGGGCGGCCCGCGGAGCCCAGGCTCTCGGTCTTCTGGCTCCAAGAGGCCCCAGCCGCCCCCGCGTCCCCACCGTGCATCTCCGAACTCCGCGTATGCTGCCCGGGCCGCGCGCGGCCAGGCGCCCCGTCAGCAGTCGGCGGGGGTGAGGATGACGCGGACCGGGCGGGAGGCCGGCCAACTGCAGCAACCCCGCCGCGCCACCCGCTTCCCGGCCCTGGAGCCCACCGCGTCCGGAGCCGGAGGGGGCCCGACGCCCGGGGGCGGGGCGGGGCACGGACCGCCGTCTCTCCCGCAGCAGCCCCGCCGCTCCAGCCTATCAGCGGCCACCCGGCGGCTCCCTCGGCTGGACCAAAATAGCTGCGAACGCCTGCGACTTGCGCGCGGCCCCTCACTTGACGCTCACTCCGGCTCGTTCGCCCGCTCCGCTCCCCTCGCCTAAAGGGGGCGGGGAGGAAGCGCCGGGGAGGGGGGTGGGGGGTGGGGGAGAGAGAGGAAGGAGGAAGGAAGGAAGGGAGGAAGGAAGGAAGGAAGGAAGGGAGGGAGGGAGTCGGACGGAGGCGCGGAGCTCGGGGCTGCGCGGCGCGGCGCTGGAAGGCGCCGGCGTTAACCCCTCGAGGGCAGGCAGCGGAGGGGGAGCGGTGTTAATACATAAGAGCACTGCATCACGCTAATCTTCTCCCCAGAACAGTATGCGTCAGCAGTACATTCACGTTCTGACTGAAGGACAAAAGGATGAGAGAGCAGTCTGCGTGGCTGCTGCCTGCAACACCGCGAGCCCGGCGCGAGGAGGAGACGGTGGGCGCCGAGCGCAGGGGCCCCGCTGCTGCTGCTGCTGCTGCTGCCGCCGCCGCCGCCGCTAGCCAGCGCGGACCATGTTCTCGAGCTCCGGAGCGTTCCCCGCAGCCGCGACCCCCGCTGCTCACGCCACCGCCGGCGCTCGGGCCGCTGCAGCAGTCCGCGGGCGGCGCAGCCACTGAAGGCGCCGCGAGCCAAAGCCCGGAACTCGCTCCCTCCGCACAAAGCCAGAGCCGGCGGCGCGCCGGGGGCCCGGCTGCGGCGGGCGGCGGCGGGCGGTTGCGCGCCACCGGGGGCTGCGGCCGCCGCCGCCGCCGCCGGACCCGCGCCCGCCCCCGGACTCCCTGAAGGGGCCTGCGGTGCGGGCGCGACCCGGCCGCCGCGCGCTTCTCCGGCCGGCGGACCTGGTCCCGGCGCTGCCTCCACGCCGCTGACCCTCAGGGGGCTGGACGGACTGCTGCTCCTCGCGCCGGCAGACGGCGGGCTGGGAAACTAAGCCCAGTTTTGGTCTTTTTAACCCTTGAGAGAAGAGGCGAGCAAAGAAGGGGGTGTGTGTCTGGGGAGGGCGAAGGAGCCGCGAACACCTCCTCTTAACTCTCGCAGCCCCGCGGGCGAACGACTGCATCAGCTGCCTCCGGCCGGAACCGCCGACACAGGGAGAGGGGGCAGCGCAGCAGCGAGCGAGCGAGCGAGCGAGCGAGCGCGGCCTGGGAGGCTTCGGGGCGCCCCCTCACCCCCGCCGGGTGGCAGCCGCGGGAGCGGGCTGGGGGCGCCGGAGGCACGCTCCGGCGATGAAGCGGCTTCCCCCGTGGCTGGTGCGAGCCGGTGCCAGGGTCCAAGGACAAAGCAGGGAAGCGCTGGTGGCGCCGCTCCTCGCGCTGAGGGGGGGGCATGCACCTGCATAGCCCGCCGGGCCTCGGCTCTCCCCGGCGCGCCTCAACTCCGCTGCTTCGCCGTAGCCTGCTCCGGATTTACTAGAAGCCATTTTGTCTCCCCCACCCCTCCCCTCCCCTCCCCTCCCCTCCGCCCTCCCCGCCCCCTCCACTCCCCCCCTCCCCCCGTTTTGTTAATTAAAACTAAGAAGTAAGAATGGCAACGACGTGGCCGGCTCCCGTGGAGAACGCTTAAGGACACCACGCCAATTCCTTCCTTCCGAGGTAGGTGACAGCGACTCACTGGGTGGGGATGGTTGCCGCGGGGGAGAGAAAGTCTCGGCTTTCCGAGGGCTTGCCTTGAGGGGGGCTGGAGACAGGGGCCACGCTTTAGTTGGGCATGCTTTTATTCCACCGGTCCGCTCCGTCTCTCTAATCGCCCCCTCCCCACCTCCTTCTCCAGATGGAAAGAGGAGCTCCTAGCTCATTTAAGCCGGGGTAGGGCTGGTTCTCCTTTCCGAGCCAAAATCCCAGGCGATGGTGAATTATGAACGTGCCACACCATGAAGCTCTTGTGGCAGGTAACTGTGCACCACACCTGGAATGCCGTCCTGCTCCCCGTCGTCTACCTCACGGCGCAAGTGTGGATTCTGTGTGCAGCCATCGCCGCTGCCGCCTCCGCCGGGCCCCAGAACTGCCCATCCGTTTGCTCGTGCAGTAACCAGTTCAGCAAGGTGGTGTGCACCCGTCGGGGCCTCTCCGAGGTCCCTCAGGGTATTCCCTCCAACACCCGGTACCTCAACCTCATGGAAAACAATATCCAGATGATCCAGGCCGACACCTTTCGCCACCTCCACCACCTGGAGGTCCTGCAGCTGGGCAGGAACTCCATCCGGCAGATCGAGGTGGGGGCCTTCAACGGCCTGGCCAGCCTCAACACCCTGGAGCTGTTTGACAACTGGCTGACAGTCATCCCCAGTGGGGCCTTTGAGTACCTGTCCAAGCTGCGGGAGCTCTGGCTTCGCAACAACCCCATAGAAAGCATCCCCTCTTATGCCTTCAACCGGGTGCCCTCCCTCATGCGCTTGGACTTGGGGGAGCTCAAGAAGCTGGAGTACATCTCTGAGGGCGCTTTTGAGGGACTGTTCAACCTCAAGTACCTGAACCTGGGCATGTGCAACATTAAAGATATGCCCAATCTGACCCCCCTGGTGGGGCTGGAGGAGCTGGAGATGTCAGGGAACCACTTCCCTGAGATCAGGCCTGGCTCCTTCCATGGCCTCAGCTCCCTCAAGAAGCTTTGGGTCATGAACTCACAGGTCAGCCTGATTGAGCGGAACGCTTTTGATGGGCTGGCCTCACTTGTGGAACTCAACCTGGCCCACAATAACCTCTCTTCTTTGCCCCATGACCTCTTCACCCCACTGAGGTACCTTGTGGAGTTGCACCTACACCACAATCCCTGGAACTGCGATTGTGACATTCTGTGGCTAGCCTGGTGGCTTCGGGAGTACATACCCACCAATTCTACCTGCTGCGGCCGCTGTCATGCTCCCCTGCACATGCGTGGCCGCTACCTGGTGGAGGTGGACCAGGCCTCCTTCCAGTGCTCTGCCCCCTTCATCATGGATGCCCCTCGGGATCTCAACATCTCCGAGGGTCGGATGGCGGAACTTAAGTGTCGGACTCCCCCAATGTCCTCCGTGAAGTGGCTGCTGCCCAATGGGACAGTGCTCAGCCACGCCTCCCGCCACCCGAGGATCTCTGTCCTCAACGACGGCACCTTGAACTTTTCCCACGTGCTGCTCTCAGACACCGGGGTATACACTTGCATGGTGACCAACGTGGCAGGCAACTCCAACGCCTCGGCCTACCTCAACGTGAGCACGGCCGAGCTCAACACCTCCAACTACAGCTTCTTCACCACAGTCACAGTGGAGACCACTGAGATCTCACCTGAGGATACGACGCGCAAGTACAAGCCTGTTCCTACGACGTCCACTGGTTATCAGCCGGCATATACCACCTCCACCACGGTGCTCATTCAGACCACCCGTGTGCCCAAGCAGGTACCCGCGACAGACACCAATGATAAGATGCAGACCAGCCTGGATGAAGTCATGAAGACCACCAAGATCATCATTGGCTGCTTTGTGGCAGTGACTCTGCTAGCTGCCGCCATGTTGATTGTCTTCTACAAACTTCGTAAGCGGCACCAGCAGAGGAGTACAGTCACAGCCGCCCGGACAGTTGAGATCATCCAGGTGGACGAAGACATCCCAGCGGCGGCGTCTGCGGCAGCAACAGCAGCTCCGTCCGGTGTATCAGGTGAGGGGGCAGTAGTGCTGCCCACAATTCATGACCATATTAACTACAACACCTACAAACCAGCACATGGGGCCCACTGGACAGAAAACAGCCTGGGGAACTCTCTGCACCCCGCAGTCACCACAATCTCTGAACCTTATATAATTCAGACCCATACCAAGGACAAGGTACAGGAAACTCAAATATGACTCCCCTCCCCCCAAAAACTTACAAAATGCAATAGAATGCACACACACACACACACACACACACACACACACACACACGACAGTAACTTTTGTACAGAGTGGGGAGAGACTTTTTCTTGTATATGCTTCTATATTAAATCTACGGGCTGGTAAAAGAAACAGATTATATTAAAATTTAAAAACAAAAATTCAAAACAAAACTATTTTCTAACTTGTAAGTTCTATTTAAAGGGGGGAGTGGGGTTCTTGGGAACGTTGTGGGGTAGAAGCCACAAGTCAACTTGCTATGATGCCAGAAGGGATTTCTGATACAAGGCTGAAACTGCTAAGATAAACTAAAACAACAACAAATATCCCTAAAGAGGTAGGGTGTGGGCTGCTGAGGGGTGGGGTGGGGTGGGGGTAGACTGTCATTTTTTAGAAGATGCTTCACAGCATACAGGAATACCCATTTCTATAGACACCTTTCTTAAGCTGAGAGCTGTCTTTGCAAATTTATTTTAAAAAGAAATACAAAAAAAGCACCGAGAATTTGTACTGTGCTGAAGTGTCAAGAGGCAATAATTTTTTTTTCTTCAGAGGCCAAGGGGAAGATAGATCTGTAAATGTATTCTAAACAGGAAAACCACCAAAATTTAAATGACTCCTTAAAGGGGCTCGGTCTTTCCGTCTGTCCATGTGCACAAGGCTCCTTGGTTTGTGCACCGGGACACGCGCGTGCCCCGCCTGACAGCGCGCCTCGGGAAGGAGCAGAGAAGGAAGGGGGCTGGCGTAGCTCTCAGTCAAATGCTTTCACATTGCACCAGATTCCTGCAGATGGGTTTAACCCACTCTCTGCAGGGCATGTGTCTATTCAGGGTTTCCCTTGAGGGGGAGGAGGCCCCCCCCAAGGGGGTGCGGCCACAGAGGGGGGGTGGGAAGGGAGAGCAGAAGCAGAGAGAATGTATTCACAGGAGGCCATAAATTAGCATGGTGCCATGTCCACCTGTTGTTCCTGGTATCTGACAAATGATTGTAGACAATGATGGCATTTTATGATTTTTTATAAAGGTTTTGTTTGTTTTAAGGTGGAGAAGGAGGAGAGGCTGGGATTGGGGAGCTTGGGGGAGTGGAAGCTTTTCTCATGCTTGTGATTTGGTGACTATTCTAAATGCTGATTCATTAGGGATTATTACAGCTGATGTCAACTGGTTGTGGTGATGGGGTGGGGGCAGAACATGAGTGGAGAGAGAAAAAGGGCACAGGCTCATTTCAAGTACAATGAAGCCTTTACTAAACAGGATGGTTCACAAAAAAGATGTGAATCCACAGTTAAAACAAAAGTGATATACATGCACACAAGAAGTGAGTTCTGCAAGGAGTCCTGTGGAACGTGGCACAGTGGGGGGAAGGCTTCCCTCTCCCAGGCCGACCTCAGGAGGAGGTGGAGGAGAAAGGGTGGGCGTGGGCGGGGAAGGCAGAGATCTCTGTTATTCTGGTCCATTTAATGCTGTAACTTCTTTCATTTATTATTTTAGCTTTAAAAAGAAATAAAGGGTTCAGATTTGAAAGGGGTGGGATGGGTGGGTGGGGGGGAATGCCAACAAAAGAACACTGATTGTAATGTGAGAAAAGTGTATTTTTGTATTTTAATAAATATTGTTCAATTTTTAATCCAATGTCCCCAAAGGGTTAAATTGAATAAGGTCCTATAGATCCTTATAAACATTAACCAAGTCATTTCTATTTAAAGAAAAAAAGGCAAAGGGAGGGGAGACGTAAGGTGGGAGGGGAAGACAATGTTAAATTTCTTTCAAGTATGGGAAAATGCTAAAGCTGTCAACAGTCTTTCCTTAGCTTAAATAAAAAGCACCCCAATTCTAGTGCACCTTCCAAAAGCTAAGTGTGTTAGTCCCTGGCTTTGTTGGGGGTAGAACCAAATTCCTGATGCCCTGGAAAAGCAGGGGAAATGGGTCAGCCTCAGCTCCTGGGACCAGGCCAGAAGTTAAATGCCACCTCAGCAGAAGCTGCTGGTCAGGCAGCACCAGCTCTATCTACCCAGAGACCCTGGGGGACCTGGATTTAAGAGGCCTGCAATAATGCTGTTTGGCTTAAACTTCCCACAGGCAGTGTTCCTTCTGTTCTCTGGGTGCTGAATAGTCAAACATGTCTCGGTGGTGGTGGTGGTGGTGGTGGTGGTGGTGGTGGGTGTCTGTCTCCTGATGCTTACCGAGTACTGACGTCCAGGGAGGCTGCATGAACCGGGACCCTGCATCTCCTCAGCGTTTTTATACTAATGCAGGGAATCGGGACTGAGTGGGTGTGATCTCCCTGGCACTGAACGGGGAGAGAGGCAGGCAGCACTTTGCAGCAGTTGGCTAAGAAAAGGGCCGATTCTTAATCCCCTGGGTAGATATGTGTCCTTTCTGGGTCTCAGTGTTTGTGGTAGCATGCGTGCATGCATGGCACACCTTTAGAAACTGTCACTCACATTTCCAGGCTCCAAATACACGTTCCCTCTGGCTCTCCTTTTACTGCCGTAGCTACCCCCCGATAACACGAGAAAACTGCAGCAGAGTAAAGGGTGGGACTTGGCCAGGACCAGCTGAAAAAGCAAGAAATTATCCCTTTCCCAGCACCACAAGACAACTCGGGCTGTTCAGAACAGCTTCCTGGGTACACATTCGGAGGCAACTGTGGACAAAGCGGCTGCTTCAGAAACAGAGGATGTGGGGCCAGGTTTCCTAACCTTTTTTGGCAGCTATTTGGATAGTTAGGGATTGTACAGTCGCTCTGGAATGATGAAGGGTCTGTGCCTGAACCAGAGGTCTGAGGGGAGGGGTACAGAAATGGTCCTAAAACATTCCCGGGGAAGAGTCCTAAGAACAAACATTGTCCTGGGGGCTGAGTGTGTTGCCATCTTGGGATCTGAGGGAGAAGCGCTTTCCAGAAGAAACCTGAAAGGAGGTGGGGGAGACTGAGATCTGGTTCTTGGGTTTAAGTGTCCTTAGGGCTGCAAGGGTAGTTCCTTTCTGCTCTGGGCCCACTCTTTGAGCTGGGCACCGTTTCAGCTTTTACAGCAGCAAACCTCCATTGCCGTAATGGTGGGTATTGCCTCCTTCGTAGCAGGCACCTGGGACAGCTTTTCAGAGAGGAGTCCCATGAGCACCGAAAGTGCAGGCTTTCATGCTGTGTTGGTGACTCATCCTCAGGCCTGACGGCCAAGCTATGGGACATGGGTTGGTAGCTCTTCAGGGGAGTAGTTTGTAGCAACACATTAGAGGGAAAGACTGCTGCTGATTATATGGAGTTAAAGAATTTTCTAAGGGCCATGAAAGATCATTTAGTCTAATCTTTTTACATTTTATGGTCAAGGAAACAGCCCCAGAGAAACTGAAAGATATCTCCAAGGTCACACTGCTAGTCAGTGGAAGAGGTGGGACTGAAACCAAGATCTCTGGACTCCCAAGTCAGATGTGCCTTCTTCACTCAGGCTCTTCTGGGCTATCAAGAACCTATTTCTTTCCCTGCCACCGTGCAGTAAAAATGGGACCTTCCTCCAGATATCGCTGTGTTCTCTTCTCCTTTTTGGGGTGCTCAATCTCCTTCAGAACTGGCTGTACTGCCCCCCAAGGTCTGACCAGAATTCTGACCACAGGGGGCCCCACAGCTGGCCAAAGGGCCACGTGTGCTCACTAAGGGGTTAGATCCTCAGGACTGTACATAACAGCTTCCGATTCGGAGGTTCAGTGGCAGACGGCTGCTGGAGAAAGGGTGACGTTAGACCAGGCAGGGTGTTCACAAAGGGAAAGGTAGCTTGGCCTTCTCCCATCCTTAGCCTTGGAAGCTCTGCAGAGTTGACGATTGACAGAGGTCTTAAAGCACCTACCAGAGCAAGTTCTCCACAGTGGAATGGTTTCTGCTTATTTGGCTCCACAATGAGACTGTCGGGGGGGTGGGGGTGGGGTCCTTAACGTCTCTCCTCCACTGTACCTACCCTAGCCCCAGCTCTGTAAGTGCCATGCTGTGGCTGCCACTCCCATAATCTGCTCCAGGCCTTTTAACGCTCTTCGGTGTTCCGCTGCATCTTATTATCAAAGAAGGGAGAGTAGACAGGACAGTTTCTAAGGTCTAGAGACACTGGCTTTATCAGGGCTGTTTAACATGTATTGAGGCCAAGAACTTGCTGGGTGCTGGGTAGAACAATGTAGTAAAGAGTCCCTGGCAAAACAATTCCTGTTATTGGTGGGGAAGAGGTCCAGAGTCCATGGCCATTGACAGTGGAGAGTTCTGGCTTCCTTCTGTGGAGATGGACAGAGACTAGGACAGGGCTAAGGGGGGCCTTACACAGCCCAGACTACTACCTCAGGGGGCAAGAGCCCACAATTAAGGCCCTAACATTTTACTGCAACAAAGCGGCAGGGGATTAAAATTAGAGAAGAAGAAGAAGAAGAAGAAGAAGAAGAAGAAGAAGAAGAAGAAGAAGAAGAAGAAGAAGAAGAAGAAGAAGAAGAAGAAGAAGAAGAAGAAGAAGAAGAAAGAAGAAGAAGAAGAAGAAGAAGAAGAAAGAAGAAGAAGAAGAAGAAGAAGAAGAAGAAGAAGAAGAAGAAGAAGAAGAGAGAACATTTATATCCAAACATATGTCTGATTTTATCTCCTCTGCTGGCGCTCAGCACTACATGCCATCGGCTAATGCGGGCACTGTTCACGCCATTTCTAAATCCTGCCTCAGCTAAACCGCAAGGCAGTTTTTGGCTCAAAAGCACCTCTCCTGGTCTTCATGCATTCAGAAAACACCCTTTACCCCTGAAGGGGTGAGAAGGGTTTGGGCAGTGAATTAAGGTTGTTTTCATCTTTGCGTTAAATTTCAAATGAAGCAAATTGCTTCTTGAAGCAGCAACAAATGCTTCAGGAACCACATCAGTGAAATGTACATATCTATAAAGCAGCAATATAGCGTAGTGCTTACAAGTATAGACTTTGGATCTGGTCTTCCTGGGTTGAATCTCAGCTCCATCGCTTACTACCTGTGTGACTTTGGATAAATACTCAGTTTATTCATATGTAAAATGGACATATTAGTATCTACGATCTCACGGCTTCACAGGTTGTTGTGAAATCTGAAATTATATGTATAAAGTCATACTTAAGAGTGGTGACTGGCATCACATAGTAACGCTGTATTGTTGGTAGTTATCTGATGACAAACATAAGGACCAACTGACCAGCCCCCAGTCACTACCACCTCGATTCTAGAACCTCATCTGTGCCCAGAGAGAACATTACTGAGCTATTCCAGAGAGGAACAATGCTTACTCAGAAGTTGGGGACAGGGAGACAGTACCATGTAACCAAGGCCAGGCCCAGAGGGAAAGAGGGGTTGTACTTTTCCCTCCAGGAAACCAGTGCCTTGTGCTCTGTTCCCTAATCCAGCTCTCCAGCTGGCCCAAGGTGCCGTTTCTGTCCCGGAAGAGATTACCTTTCCTTGCGCTAAGCCAGAAGAAAGGAAAGGTGCTGCTGTTGGTGGTGATGCACAAGCTGAGGGCTGGGCCAGGAATCCTTTACCTAAGAAACCTTGTTCCTTTCCTAAGAGGATAAGCTTCCTGGAGGCTTTTCCACCTATCCCTGTTTTTCTGTCAGGGTGCCTTACCAAGGGTAGGGCAGGGGAGGGCTGAAGCACCTGGAGGGAGAAGGCAGGACAGAGAGGAGCTGCTGGGGCTTCAAAGCAGAATTAAAGGGCAGAAAAGAAGACCAGAATTTGAGCAAGTGAGAGCAGAATGGAGCTATATGGCAGATAGACAGGCTAAGGGTCTGCAATGCAGTTAAGGAGGAAAGCCAGGGAGATTCCTCTGTCCTAGCAAGCAAGAGGCTGGCTGGACCCTGGATGGGGGAGGACCAGTCCGATATTCGTGGCATGGGACAGAGGAGAAGAAAAGCAGGGAGATCAACTTTCCAAGAGAAGTCTAAGAGAGAAAGCATTCTGATTTCCTAATGAGTGGCTAGAATTCGATTTTCGGACGATCACAGGTTTTGTGCTCCGGTACATGCCAGCTCTGCTGTCAGTACTTGGGCCAAACCACCCACAACAGTCCTGTTCTCTATCCTGCAGGATGGCCAACTGCCAGGGGGAAACAGCCCAGTCCTTAGGACCGTAACCTAATCTGGACCCTGACCGGCTCACTCAGGGGTCTGCACTGAACCTGGTTCCTCATTTCTATGAGGGCAAAGACAGGGAGAGAGAAGTGGGTGCGAGTCACTGCAGATCCACGAAAAGAGTATTACTCCAGAGGGAGGGTATTACATAAATTGTGTTTTTCCATAAAAATGAGGACATGGACCCTGGCAGTGAGTCAGAGAGATTAGGCTGAGGCCTATGGGGGCCATCTCTGGGAGAAGCTCTCCTGTCAAACAGTGTTACCATTTGAGACGATGGTGTCTTCCCTAACTTACCCCATCAAGATTTCTGACCCTCCAGTAGGGAAGCACGGACAGGAAAGGCTGCTCTATTGCCAGGTGTGGGGACTAGATGGAGCAGAGTAGTAGTTAGCCTTTCATGGTCATTCATTCTGTGCACCTAGGAACAATACTAGAACAATTACTAGAGATTTTATTACCAAATGCCAAAGGAACAGTCCTTGGTCCACTAGTTTCTTTAATACTCACTCACCTCCTTATAACCCCACTAATAAGTAGCACCCTCCAGTAACATTTTTTTAATGTTTATTTATTTTTGAGAGAGAGAGAGACAGAGTGTGAGTGGGGGAAGGGCAGAGAGGGAATGAGACACAGAATCCGAACCAGGCTCCAGGCTCTGAGCTGTCAGCACAGAGCCTGACACAGGGCTTGAACTCACAAACTGTGAGATCATGACCTGAGCCAAAGTCAGACACTCAACCATCTGAGCCACCCAGGTGCCCCAATAACTCTTATATCAGGGTGTTTCCCTCTATAATCCCCATCTGAGTACAGTCATCTGCCATGATAGGACCTAGACCATTTTTGCAAGATCGTTCCACTCTAGAAGACTGATGGCTCTTTCTTCCGACAGGCCTCATGCGTTTCCTCTTCCAAGGCAACTCCTTCATCTATAGTCTCTGAAAGTTCCTTTAAGGTCTCACCTCTGGTTTCCCCATGTCTGCACTGGTGCTGATGTAGTCACTAGATTAAATCACTCGACCTGCTCAATGAGTCAGCACGGATGACTGAGAAGAGCTTTCACACACTAACTGTTCCCTATGCAAAGTTTGGTTTCTTGGCCTCCGGCTACTTCTTCCTAGAGTCTTCAAGGGTCTGGCTCCTTCCCTTCTATCTACTCATCCAGGTTCATTAAGACCATTCAGGCAGCTTCTCCCACTCAGATTCCGCCCTGTAGGTGAACTGAATGAGTTACAGACAGCTCTCCGCACAGGCAGTTCCTTGCACGGATAGGGCAGCAGTGTTTGCAGGAATGCTCAGTGTGTCCCTCACAAAAGGCCCAGCACAGGCCCAGAAATGGAGCTGAGGCCTCAGATACACACAGCCTGTTCCTGCAGCCTACCAGCTGCAGTGGTTACAAGTTATAATCTATTACCATTGCAAGAAGACTTAATTTCTGGACTTAAGGGAAGTCGGATAATACTTTATCCTATTAGCTCTGCTGTGAGACTTGACAATGGCTTCCTTCTGACATGACAGCATATTCTTCCAATTCATCTCTTTAAGGGGATGGAGTGGGAGAGTCTGGAATAAGAAAGGAGGGAGGGCCAAGGAAGAGACTGCTAAAGGAATCAGGGAATCCTAATTTTTTAATTAGAAATGAGGAGGGGGCTTGAAGACACATGACAAGGCTGAGATATCTCGAAGCATGTTTGCATTTCATTTTGTTACTCTGATGAGGGAAGTGAGTGCACCTACTGGGTGTATCGTATGCATGTGTGTCAGAAGAAGGCTCTGAAGCGACAGAGAAGCCTGAAAACAGGAAGAATAAGGAACTGGCCTATTCCATACTCTTCTTGTTTCAGCCTGCTGTGCCTGCAGGGTAGCTTTCCCTTTCCTTAGTCCCTATGCCACATTCCTGTTGCAAGTCCACATCTCTTCTGACCAGTGGTATCATGTCCGTTGAGGGCACCTTCACATCCTGGGGGTGTCATCAAGGCTGGCCAACCTTGGGGTGGCAAGACACTGAGGACAGAGTGATGGTTTATAGCTTCAAAATTCAGAGATGTGGAAACAGTGAAGGGAATTTCCAAGTTAACTCAGAGAATCTAACTGAACCCCCTTATTTTACTTATGAGGAAAATGAAGTCCAGGGGACTTTCCTAGGTGTCACATAGCTGGTGGTGCAGAGACCAGATCTCTGGTGTCTGGGTTCTCAACCCAGCACTGCTGAACAGCAACAGCGCCACGGTGACTGACAAATCCGGCGGGTGCCACTTACAGAAACCACAAAGTGATTAGTGCCCCTGGAGTTTGCAGTTTGGTACGATCCCTTACAGTTTGTTTCCAGGGAGAGAAGGGGAAGGCCTTTCACACCAGCACCTTATCTGTGCTTAATGCTCTGAGACGGTGACCACTCATGACTTCATTCAAACAGCTAGCACTGAGGAATCAGGCAACTTTTCCTTTCTCTTCAACCACAGATGTTCCAAGGCATGTGAGTTCTGATGGCAGCCCAAACGGGTAATACATTAAAAGGAACATTTGTTGCTTATGCCATTCCCCCTTCCCTCACAAGAGCAAAGAGCTGTGAGGTAAAGAACTCGTATCCCTGTGCAGGGAAGGCATACAGAAGCTAAATCATGTTAGAGGTCTGTTCAAGGTCAAGATGACCACTGACAAGCGGAGTCCTGCTTCCACGTCGCTTGCCTTCCCCAGTACTGTGTAAGCGAGGGGACCCTTGCGGGGAAAGCTTAGATGGCCCAGGTTGACTCGGAGCCTTCCCTGAAACAGAGTCTAAGAGGCTACTAAATGTCTCCTCTTCCCCCATATCAACAAATCCTCTGTTGGGAAATGGAGTGGTCCTGGCTATAATTTTATCGCATACATTTAATTAGAATTTGTCTCCTTCGTGATGGTTTTAAGCCAAGTCCCAGTAGAAACATTCTAAAAGAACAGCCGCTTTCAACCAAGGATCTTTTAACCAAGTTAATTTAGCAGAAATTTGCCATCTTGGATGGGATAGCGTTACCTCTCTTTTTTGACTTCAAAGCTGGGAAGAGAAGGGAGGTGGAGAACGCAGAGAAATAAAGAGGAGGGCGGGGGCTTCAAGCAAATGAGTTTTTGTCTATTAAGGAGTGGTAATTTCTGCTAGCTCCCCTAGAGACTGGTCCCCTCCAATAATGGCCTGACTCTAATGATTCCCACTCCTAAGCAACAGCCTGTGTTCTGCTGGTGTTGAGACAAACTGTGCCAGAGAAATTCCCTTTCTCTCGGAGGTGCTGCTATCATTACGCAGGATAATCTCTCCTAGCCAGCCAGGAGGATGTGCTTTTGGTAGAGAGCGAGAAAGAGAACGAGGAAGAATGCTCTTTTCCAGCAGGCACGGTACTGCTGACCTAAGATATGAAAGGCTGAGTAAGAGGTTAGAGGTTAGTGATAAGAGAAGGGCGGGAACTCTGGACAAAAGGGAAAAGTGAAAGTGAAAGCTTTGGTGCCTCCTGAGGAGTGACGGACTCAATGCAAGACAAGCCCTGGCTGGTTGGAAAGCAGGGGGAGGTCTTGGGGTGTGGACTGTGGGGGTGGGTTGAGCTCAGACACCTTGGACAAAAACTGACGAGCATTTGAGATGTGAAACATGGTGAGAAGTTCACTGGAATCAATTCTGGCCCCTAAATATGGATCATTTCCAGGGCAGAAGTACAAGGATGTGGGCTGACGTGGAAATCGGGGTGACAGCCATTACCGAGGCTGTGGTGCCCTCCCATTCTGCCCTCTCCCTTCTCAGACACTGAATCAGTGGGGAAAGCTAATACTGCGGCCCTAGTTTTTGCTGAGGCTGCTGCCGGCGGTCTTGAGTAGGGGGTGGGGAGTCCCCTTGTTTTGCCCCCGGTGGCTTCCTTGTGATGGAGACGGAGTGCTTCCAGAGGCTGCCTTGCCAGATGTGCCAGCAGGCAGCCCGGCCAGAGAGCCTGCGGTGCAGACAGATGCCCTGGGCCGTATTCAGGATGGCGAGACCCTTTATGGTCCTGCGGCTGGGCTCTGGGGCTGTGCCAGAGCGGCAGGGTAATGTTCCTCAGCCAGATTCATTTCCCCCCAAACCTCTTCAAATATGTGGGCCATGGAGGGAGGCAAATTTAATTAAATTACTATGTCACGGGCCGCCCTTCCCGGGCAAGGGCTAAAAATGGGCTCACGCTGACACGCAGACCCATTTGTGTACACAGAGCATGCGTTTCTTTGTGCTTGGGCTGTCAGCAGCTGGATGGGGCTGGCAGTGCCCGGTGCTGGCCCCTTTGCTGCGGCAAGGCAGAGTCAACGACAATCCAACCCAGGCCCCGTACGGCTCTGATGACCTTTTCCTTTCTACTTAAAAGATGACTGAGCGGCACTCCCCCTTCCTGCATCGGTTCATTTCTCCTCATGTGCCTCTCTTGCTGACACCCAGGACTTTCCCGTAAGGCGGCGCAGTGTGCTGAGCTGGGGAAGGAGGAACGAAGCTGCGGAGAGGTGTGATTCAGAGTGTTGCACGGGCAGGGTTTGTTTGGCTTGGCAGGAGATAGAGGGGTCTCCCTGGTGATTCTCTGGAGTGCTACTTCAGCAGTTCCCCATTGGCAACTCCGTGCTGCCTGGAGAACCATTTTCAGGTGCCAGCAAAAGCAAAGCTTTCTCTCCCCCGTCCCCGCACGAATGCCACGGTTGATACGGAACCCGACCATCACACAGAGGCAAGGGAGTTCAGTAGCAACCAGAACCATTTCGTATGTGGAAATCAACAACCCAAATAAATGCTGGCTGTGCTGTACCTGTCACCCCCACGAGGTCATTCCATCTCCTTTCCATTCTGGAAGTTGAGGCCTTACTGCTCCAGTTTACAGAATGCCACGGGGGTGAGGATTTTGCCCATGAGTAGTGCTGCTGCCGTGAAATGGCCTGAGGTGGAATCAATCAGGTGTGCTGCGTAGAGTAGGAGACACCAAGAGTGTGGCGGTGGGTTTTTCCATTTGGGATTAAGACCCCCGAAATGTCCGCTGGGGAGTCTTTTCCCCATTTGTCCCCTGGGAGAATGAAGCCATCTCTCAGGTCTAAAACTTTAGTAAATGCTACACGTGGAGGCTGAGAGGTAGCCCTGTACTGAGACAACAGGAAAAATCTTCCTGAGCACTTAGCAGTCATCCTTATGCACCCTCTCAGGTCCAGGGCATCCTGGCATCGAGCGGACACCCAGGTGACAGAGGCAGCACAAGCAGGTCTGGGAGCTGCGGCAGGTTTATAGGCAGGCAGTGCCACAGTGAGTACAGAGGGCAGAAGATGGGGGCAGAAGCTTCCTATCCCAATCTCCAAGCCTCTGAACTTGCTCTTATGTTACGAGGGACCCAGCAGGAAGGAAAGGCAGCACCCCCCTCTGGAGCTCTGCTGTCTCCCTGACTGGAGTTGGGCAACTCCAGGGCCGTCCTCGTTCATATAATTGGGGATGGGGTGGCGGTGCATCTGCCATAGGTTTCTGGCTACAAATCTGATGGTTACTTTCAAATACTGTCAATTTGGGTCCTTGGGACCCAACTCAAGAACCTGGACTTGAGAACCTGACTCATGAGAGTGCCCATGAGTCATTCTCAGTCCAGCAGTGTTAACTGACTAGAATTTGTGGATCAAAAACAAAAGCAGGCCTGTCACTAAGATGCGGTCATAGTAGACAACAAGAGATCCAAAAGAGTAGATTTCCTGTGGTTAGGAGGTTAAGCAGCAACGGTAGCAGAAAGCTAGAGCAACATATAATGCCTCAGGGAAGCCATGAAGAACATGAAATTGACCAGCTTGGTGATACCTATCATGTGGCATCAGAGAAACAAAAAGGTTCCTGGGTAAGTGACTGTGCCAAAGGATCTCTTCTTCCTTACCTGACAAGTGGGGCAGAAGAGAACCGATTCCATCCCTAGGTTGTAGGTAGCCATGACATTTGGAGTGGAATAAGGCCCCTTGATTCCATTTCACCCACATGGCCCCAATGTTCGCTAGGACAGAGAGCACTCACCAAATGCCTGGCCTGGAACTATGGAGATAAAAGCAGATACCTCTTCAAGTAGCCTCTGTTTTCTTTAGTCAGTATGTTATTGGTTGTTGGGTGCCAGCAGAGATGTTTTATCATTATTAAGGATTAAAAACATCCTTACCTTGAAGAAAACACCCCAGGGGATAATATATCTCAGGTCTGATATTCTCCTATAAAAACGGTTGGCTTTGGGGGCTTATGTTCCTGTGTAAGCAGCCTAGGATAGGGACAGTTTTCTCCATAGGAAAAAAAAAAGTCTTGAAATAATGTAACAGCTAAGTAAGCCTCAGGATGAATCATGTGGATATTAGCACTGCTAAACCAATGGCATTCCAAAGCTGCTGGGGTCCCTTAGGTTTACACATGACGGAAATAAGCTGGTTTATTTGCTTTGTGTGCCCCATCCCAAACCACACAGGTGGAGTAGTGCTCCCTCCCTGCTGCCGGCTGTTGCTAGAGGGTATGGGTGTGGGTCTCTCTCAGAGAGAACCTACTAGATGGAACACCCTGTGCCTTGCCCACGGGCTCAGCAGTGAGCTACTGTGGGGAAAGGCAGAGTGAGGCCCCAGGGCTACTTCAGCACAGCGTTCTTCTGTACAAGGTCACCTACAACCCCTCTCACATTTGTTCCCCGTCACTTCATTTCTCTTGGAGAGGGACAAGGAGAAGGAAACGGATTGATAACAATGGTGTATCACAGGGACCACCTTTCAGCACCTTGAACTGGACTGCAGAGCTGAGAGGTGGCTCACCAAGAGGTTGTCAAGTCTACATTTAAGGGAGGAAAGGGAAGGAAAAGAAGGAAAGGTGCTATCTGGCACCATCGCTCCCCTCCGTCTCTCTCAGCTCCCAGTAATACTCAGGAAGCAGAGTGGGTGGAACTAAGCATGTTTGCAAAAACAGATTAGTTCTGAGGCAGGCTGAAAAGTATTTTCTACACAACGTGAACTCAGACCCTGCCGCACCCTTGTCTTATGTGCTTCAGGTAAAGTTGTTGTCATGTTTCCTAGGTTAATATGCCAGAGCACGAACTAAGAGTGGTCTTCAGCTGAGCCCCAGGTTGACCTGCGGGCAAGGCGTGGCCCAGCCCCTTCGTCTAGGGGAAAGCGGGGCAGGAGAGGGATGGGAGTGGCAGACGTCGCTGGATGAGGCTGGGGCCATCTGCACTACTGTGAATCAAGGTTGGCTCAGACAGAAGGCGCGAGGGAGGAGGTGCAGCTGCTGATGGCCCAGACAGCTTGGACCTGTCCAGGCAAACAAGCCGCTCAAGTGCAAGAACAGCCAGCCAAGTAGGCAGAGCACAAATGAGGCCTTAAAGCTTGAAATATCTGACAAGATATGGAAGGAGGGTAGGAAGCTGTCTGGGATTTCAACTGGTGTCTGGCCTTGCTTCTCACTGCTAATGCAGACTCTTCTGCTCCTGAAGGATGGGGTGTGATATTTGGGAGCCGGTGGGCAAGCATTCTTTGAGCTAAAATCTTAAGAGAAATATTCATCTTCGATTGCACAGACAGTTCTGGATTGTTCTCCCTCACTAATGCCCTCTGAAACAAAATCGAACCACTGTCCCCAGATATTTATCTCTGCTCTGGTCACCTGCCCAAGGTTAAGAGCGGCGGGCCGAGTGAGAAAGAGTGTGAGCGGTGAGGGCGGGGCACGCGGCAGCACTGCGCCATCAATTGCACAGCCTGGGAACGGGGTCTCAGAACCAGCTAAGGAAGGCGACGGGGTGCGCAGAAAAGGCAAACACATGCTCTTCTCTTCCACCCTCCTTGGTGGTGGGGGGGCTAGAATGTTCAAGTGCTGTTACAGCCCCTACTAGTGAAGACTCTCTGGGACAGTGGTTCTCGGTCCCAAGTATATACTGCCAGGACCGAGGAGCTGTTAAGAAATACCAACGTTCTGACTCTAGATCAAATACAGCAGCATCTCTAGGGGTAGGGACAGGATTTTGATATTTTAAAAATACATCCAGGTGATTAAAGGGCAGGCCCAGGATTAGAGCCTCTGCTCTAGAGTCTGGAAGGAGCAGGGGACAACTCAGTGGTCACACTGGTTTCTGACAGGGAGGACAGTCCTGTCACTAACTACAGAAGCATTTCTTATACATAGTTTTGCTTTAGCTGAGCTAGTGCCCCTGAGGTTTCATTAAGGTTCAGAAGGAGTAACTTCCATGAGAGCTGGCCAAGTATCAATTGACTAACTGCCCTGGAAAAACAAAGGGAAACCCTCCTACAAACATGCCACCCTCCTTGGAGCCCCAGGTGGGAGAGAGAGGGGACAGATTGCTCAGAGGCCCATGAATATCAAATGGGAGAAACCAAGGCGCAGGTAGACCACCATTTATTCCAAAGGAAAGTGGAAAGAGAACCGAATAGTGTGTTTCTCTCTAGCCATCACCCGTCAGAAACCTTCCCTGGTCACACAGGCTGCTCTGCAAGCTAACTCAGGCAGGGCTCAGATCGCCACACAGTTCAGGTTCATAAGCTCAAATGAATGAGAAACAACTTTTGAAAATGCTAGGTTTCTGACCCTTGGCCTACTGGCATTCCCTGCCATAACCCTCCTTTGGTTCACTTACTCATCTATATGCTTATTTAGAGCCAGTACGGTGACTGGCACTGTGCCAGGTGCTGAGGAACAATGGAGATGAGAGACTTGGTCCTCGCCCTTGAAGAGTCCCCTGTAGCGGGGCAAATAATATGATGGATAGCCCAAGGGTGGCGGCAACGGGAGATCCGTACCAGGAGGCAATGAGAGCAACAGGGAACGCTTCTGCCTCCTCCCATCCAAACAGTCCAGTGAAGGCCACATGGCTTGGAGTTTTCAATTTTAGTGCCTCTGAGGCTACTTGTTCTTACGAGCGGGCAGAGGAAGAAACTCCCTGTTTGAATTCTGGATGTAGGCACTTGACAGTGGTAGGACCAATAGTGACTCAGACCCTGGGGAAAGACAGATGCTCTGGGCCCTCCTACAGAGGCGCAGGGGGTGACTTCTGCACCTCTCTCAAGCTGGCATTTCCTGAAAGGACTGTTCAAGTCTTCCCCAGGGAGGAGGAAGAAGGGCACCCAGACTCTCAGTAAATACTATTGGTAGCAAAGCTTTGGGGTGGCTGAGTGACCCTGGGGTGCCTGTAGCTTTCCCTCGGCTTCAGCTTCACACAGCAACACACAGACTTGTTTACAGGTATAAATCCCAAAGCCCCCTGAATAAAGAAGGGCGGCCAGCAGCTTGCTCACGAATGGGGAGGTGCTAAGTCAGGACGCTAAGCCAGGCTGTGGTATTTCAACATAGCATGGAAACTCCCAGCCCGAGCTCCCGAGCACCATTTAGTTTGGCTGCAGCAAGCTTCTGTTTACCCCACCTGCTGAGCGGCCAGAGCAAAATACTGCTTGGGAGTTGGGACAGGCACCTGAGGACACAGAAGAGCCTTCACACACTTGCATGCAGAACTGACAGCACGTGCACTCCTGGGAAGGGCAGGGAGGTGCAATTTCAGCCGCCTCTCCCCCCACCCCGGCTTTAGCAAAATCCCACTTGGCGAAGTGCTGAACACTGCAGAAATCAGGGCCCTCCTTCCTGTGCATGTTATCACAACGTAGCTGTCTTTTATATCCCTGGTGTGAGGACAGAGGTCTGTGGGGTGGTGTGCAGGGGTGCTGGCAAGGGACGAGGCAGGTAAACCACAAAGCGCAACAGCTTTCAGGGCTGGGTGACACTGAAGTCCCTCAGTAGAACAGACAAAGCTGTCTAGTCTTCCACTCTGAAGTCTGATTCTAGACACGGGTGTAATTTGTTCCTTGTGCCCATCCCGTTTCTCACCTACTTGAGAGTTGACGGTCCAGATTACTTATGGGAACTTACCCTGAAAGGTCACTCTTAAGGTTATCCAAAGCCCCAAATCAGAGCTGACCTAGGGTGTGGGGATCCAAATTTAATCTTTGAAGCCACTGGTTTTCAACCTTAGCTGAACACTACAATCACCTGGAGAGATTCTAAGTTTTTTAAAAAACATGTTTTACTAAAAAAAACCTTTGATTTGAAAAGTTTGAAACACTGAAATTAGCGAATAGTAATGAACTCCCATATATCAACATCCAGATTCAGCAATCATTGAAACAGTCATATCTGCCTAATCTATCCCCCTTTTTTCTTTGCTGATGTATTTTAAAGCATTATCCCAGACATGATGTCATTTCACCTTTCCATACTTCAGTATGCATCTCTAAAAAACACAGCCATTTTCTTACATAACCACAAAGCCATTATCACACCCAATAACATCAACAAACTATTCCTTGGTATCACCTAATATACCTGGGGAATCTTAACATAAAAAGCTGGTGCTTGATGAAGCCGGAATCTTTGAAGGGAGGCTCAGGTAGGAGTATCCTTCCTAAACCTCCCATACTCCATGATTTCAGTGTGCAGCCAGGGTTGAGAACCACTGCCCCCTCAATCCAGGATCCTGCTAAGGGGTCTGATGCAAGTTCCTTGAATGTCTTTTAGGCCCTGATCACACGGTATCTAATAAAAAAGCCAAGGAAAAGGTGACAAGTCACAGAACAGGATAAAGAGAAGGACCACAAAAGCACTAAGTCAGCAAGGTACAGAACTGGACCCACTGCATAACCTAAGGAGTTGAGGCCCACTCACTCGATCCCTAAGATCCATCAAAGTTCTAAGAGGCCTGCAAAAAGTTGTTCCCAGCTGCCCAGGCCGCTCAGAAGGCCCTCCGCACCTCGCACCAGGCCAGCCTGCATTATGCCTCCTCTCTATTTCTAGCTCTTCTCCCTTCTGTACACCCTGTCTCTCTGGCCTAATATTCTGGCAAACTCAGAGCTTCAGCACCTGGTCTTAGACAGGATTAATTAGGCCTGTGGTGAGGGGGTGTGCCAAAACTTCTTGGGCGTTGGCACTAGGGTTTGGGACCACAGCCTTCAATTTTACTTATTTATTTTATTTAAAAAAAAAATAACTAAACAAAACATCCAGCAGAAAAGATGAGGCTGTATCACTGCAGCTAAAAATACCTCCACTGAGGGCGTCTGCTCACCAGCTCTTCAATTAGAGATGCTACAGGCCCTCTATGAGCTGTGCAGAGCAGGAGGCTCCACAGGGGCTCTGGGCCGCTGGGGACAGTCCCCGGAGCAGTAACTAGTGATGGCTGGGTGGAGGGGGGCTGGCAAACAACCGGCCAGCCAGGATGACTGGCACACACAGGTAACTCCCCAACCCCTCTTTTGCTTTACGGACCCACTGCCCAAGCCAAGAAACCTCTTGCCTTCTTTCCACAAAGGGCCAAAAGGCCAACTCTGAGGATGACTCAAAGTAATTTGGGGGACTGTCTGGGACTCCTAGAGGCTCATGTGAGTGCGATAATAACCACAGGAGGTGATGGCTGGCTCAGGGTGTGTCTGTGCCACTGGACAACTTCCAAGTCTGAGTCAGTGCTAACTAGACACAGGTGAGGCATCCTGGAGGACTCAGGAAAGGGGGTGCTTGAAATGCAGGCTTGACATTGGACAGGGGAAACTGAGCGGAGACACAGGACTTCGCGGCAATTAGGGTGTCTTTCTCCCGATCTCTTTTCTAGGTCCGCTCAGTCCTAGAGGTCATTTAATCTGGCACGCTTATTTTTATGTGGGAAGATGAAGCCTCAGGGAGGTTAAATGATTTTTGTCAGGGTCGCGGATTTAGTAAATGGAGGAGCCAGGACTTACACATGGGATGTTTTATTACAAGTACAGTGCTTTGTTTGACTACACTAGCTATGTCATTCCGATGAATGGATCCATTCTAAGCGTTCAACAAGTGTTTCAAAAGCTACTGGAAGAGGTATTTTCAGTTTAGGTGCCAAAGGACTAAAGAATGTCAGGTTTGAGTTTCCTGGATGACCTGGGAATTTTACAGTCCCCTAGTTCTGGAGAATGCAAGGGTCAGACTCAGCAACTGAATCAGATGTTCAGTGGGAACAGTGATAGCACCACAGATCTGTGATCTTCATTTAGCCAGAGATCCAGAACCACTCCCTTCTTTTGTCTGGGGGAGTGAGAAACACCTACTCTTAGCTTGACTGGGGGATGCCAGGAGAGAAGGGTACAAGGATAAGGCCATGGCTGTCTGGTCTGATGCAGGCACTGGCCTTTCTCATTTCTTGGTATTGTGTGTGGCCCTTATCAAAGAATCTAGAAGCTAAAGTTGAGAGTATGGGAGGACTGGGTATAAAAAAACCCCAAAAAACATTACACATTCAGGGGTCTGGGGCGGGGGGGGAAGGTGGAGGTTGTTTCAGGAAGAAGAGTGCAGTGCACATCACTCGCTGCCTGAGTATTTACTGTGGGCGAGGACTGTCTAGAGTCCTGTGTTGTCCAGTATGGTAGCCACTGGCCACATGTGGCTATTTAAATTAAAATTTTATTAAAGATCCTGTGCCTGAGTTGCACCAACCACATTTCAAGTGCTCAATATCCATAAGTGGCTAGTGGTTACTCTACTGAACAACGCAGATAAGGAACGTTTCCATCACTGCAGAAGGTCCTACTGGATGGTGGGGGTAGACTCTGGTTGTCTTCTCACGTTTCTTGCTGGCCACAATGAGTTGTTTTTGAGACCCCTTTGGGGAAGAATTGAGTGGGGGGGAAGCTAGAGGGTACCATCATGCACTCTCCGGCAAGCCTACTAAATAAACCGAGGAACTCAAAGCAGCTCCGAGCAACTGGAAGTGTGAGCGCCCCAGTATACTAGACTCAGCAGGCCCTAACCCCTCTCCCTCAAGGCCTTGTCTGCTCATTCACAGCCACTCTGACCTTTGCAGATTTTATTTGGTTTCTATTTTACGCTGTTTTAATTGATGTTTAATATAGCTTAACTCTGCGTGGTGTTCCAAGCCCCTCACTAGGGGGCCGCTCACAGGCAGAAGCACAATTAATAGCAATCCCCGGAAAATTATGCCCTGTATCAAAGTTGTCATTGCATCATATAAATGCTTATTATTACTATTGAATTCTCTAGCCCTGACACCTCCCTGTGTTTACTAGGTAGCAGATAAACCTCTGTTTGTGCCTTCCCTACTCTACCACACCATCAGGACTAAATATAGCCCTCATGTGTGTGTTTAGCTCCATTTAGCTGTGCTTTGGAAAAGGGGGGGAAAATCAGAGTTAATAAAATTAAATTGCCGGAAAATGTGATTTGTTCCTCCCCCACTTGACAAGCCCTTGAAAGACATACGGACGTCACTGCTAACGAAACGGGTAACCAGTCTCAGCTACAGGGTGGGGGCAAGGCCCGGAGCCTGCTAACATGTCATGGCTTTTGGATCTGCCTCCTGAGAGAATGAGGGAGCAGGCCTAACAGCACAGGACACTGGGCGCAAGGGATGATGCCCAGGGGCCCACTCTGTGTCCTGGCAGAAAGTGACCAGGAAACAGTGCCTGAGCTGGAGTCCTGCCCAAGGAGTTAGTGGGCAGTAAGTTTCACCACTGCCCTGCAACTCTCAGTTGGGGGGGGGGGCAGCAAAACAATAAGCCTCCCCACCCCCAAGGAAAAAGCAAGCCCCTCAACTTAAAATGGTTTAGTACTCCTTGGTTGTTTCTTTGGGGCTTTTTTGAAGCTCAGATTTTTGGCATGAAAAGATAACAGCTTTTCTATGATCGCTGATCAGGAAAAGCAATGGAAAATTCCAGGCTTGTCAGACACCTGTACTCCTCCCTCTCTGGCATGGCTTCTCATCCTGTGTGCGTTCTCTCTGCACCCCTGTCTAGTAAGAGTCCTCTTTACAGAATGCTGAGGCCCTGGGTAACTTCCTCCTCTGACTTAGCCTTGCGTCCTTTTCTCACTAAAATAATACAATTTAGAGAATGCACGTGTTCACCTCTCCTGTCCGCCTCGGTCAGATACACCCCACTCCCTTTTTATATGCCACTGTCACAGCCTTCTATTATTACCTATACTGCCGGTGGATGAACAGGTGGCTGTCTGGGAGGGTACAGGTAAGATCAATACAATGGAAACATGGAGATGTTAACTCTCCCACGACTTACTATGTGAATGTGTCCAACTAATTACCTTCTTCATGCCTTAGTTTTCTCAACTACTGGGCACTGTTTCGATTGGACTGTGTAACCTGTAGAGCCCTGATAGCTATCAAAGGCTCTAGTTCAGTATTCTGAAGGCTGTATACTCAAGTCCTTGGAAACTGCATGGGTCATGTTTATTTCTATTTATAATCCATTTTTAATATCTGCACTCAATGCTCTATGGAGAAATGTATATTCTAAATTCTTCTAACCGAAGGAAAAGCTCTACTTTAGGTTGTTTGACAGGAAACTATTTCTAACTACATTGGGTTTCCCATATTATATTTGCTTTGTCTTCTTCCATCTTTGCCTAAAAAGGAAGTTTCCAAAACACCACAAGTGCTTTCTGTGCTCAGGCATAGCAGGAACGGGGCTGCCTTGGCTGACAGAAGAAGATGGCGCCAATCTTGGGCCCCAGTGGGGCAGGGCTGTTTGCCACCTGCTGCCCTAGCTGCCTCGTCTCCAAATCAGGTCCGGCTTGTAGTTTGCTGCAAATATTAGGAGCCAAGCCACTAGCACTTCCCACCCATGGCAGGCCTTGAACCCTTTGTACTCTGGCTGCCAAGACAATCTGAAAGCCGGGGGCCACTTTCCATCTTAGAGGAGAAAAACGTGTGCATTACAGGGGAACAGATTTTTCTTTCCCCTGCCTCTCCTCATTCCCAGCCATTTTGAATACTTTAGACTGAAAGGGAGGAAGACCTGTCCAACAAAGCCGAAGAAGGTGACGGAATTGTCAGAGACTTCCCCTGCCCCATCCGTGCAGGCCAGAATGCTTTATTAATGATCCATGGGAAAAGAACAATCATCCTGCTGGCAGCTTCACATGTAATTAACCAGCTTCACAGAGAGCTGGCTGCCTTCTCCAGGTCTGGCATCTGCAGACTGCAGAGCTACCTGACATAGTGACACTGGGTTTCTAGCGAAATCTCCCTACTGGGAGAGGGGCATCCAAAATAGTGACCTAAACCCACTGGGCACTCAGGAGACAGGACTGCGATGGCAGTGCTCTTCTGGAAGCTTGGCTGTGTACTTGGGCTGACGCAAAAGACTGCAAGCTCCCTGATGGCAATGACCAGCTCTGGGGAACTGCAGGTCCCGCTCATCACCATTAACTGCCCACTCAGGTGAGTGGCTTCCTTTGCTGAGTGGAGGTCATGGAACAGGGTAAGCTTCCAGGTGGCCCCCCAGTGCACTTCCCCCTTAGCCAAAATGCTGCAGACAGCAGTTTCTGGGAGTTGGTTCATGCTGAGCCAGGCAGCAGACTCCCGCTCTCCCAGCCCCTCCACGGCGCTGAGCGACCTTGCTGGGTGTGGTGGGCAGCAGCTGCTTCTGTGTGCGTATGCGTCAGAGAACCAACAAAATTCAAACTATGGTACATAAAGAGAAAAGCAGCTAAGTTAACCGAGTTTTGCCCTTGTGGTCAGCACTAACTTCCCTTTTAAGAGCGCTATACCACCAGGTGAGTGAAGCAAGAAGTATGCCATTTGAGACACAGCTTTAAAAATGAGCTCTTTAGTGCATGGCACCTGAAATGTCATGGGTTGTGTCTCTATCACCTTTCTCAACAGAGAGTCAGAGGGTATTTCCATTGAGGGAGAACAGAACAACAACAACACCACACACACACCACTACCACACACACACACACACACACACACACACACACACACACACACTCTTCCCGTGCTTGTTTCTGGAGTTGAGAAGTGGTTAAGAACTGTCTGCATTCTCCATCCCTTGGTAGACGCAGACCCTTCTTCCTAAGTAGAAGAACTAACCCTTCCTTCACCCCTGACTCAAGCGCAACCCCAGGCACCCCATATTCCCCCAGGGTGAGCCATAGTTAACTACCTGAAGTCTCAGAGGGAATGACAAACCTCTGCACGTTCAGCAAAAACGGAACTAGTTCACAGGCATCACGGACTTTTCACGCACCACACTCAGTTTACATTGTGTAGGATAATAAAGGAAGGCGGTGCCCTTTGGAAGAACAGGGGAGAGGCAGTGATGTCCATCATCCGCTCTCAGGCAGCCTCTTCCTGAGAGTATAGCACGTGTGGTGAACCCCTCAAATAAAGCCACGGAGTTGAAGAACGGGTTCCACAGTCATTTTCTTGCTCATTACCTGCAGTCTCCTTCCTCACTCAGCTTTGATTGTAGGAGCCAAAGACAGTGGTTCTCTCATTCCCATTAAAGCAGCCTAGAAACCAGTGCAATCTCAGCTGTGGCTCAGCAACTAACAGGCAGAGAGGTCACTGGTGGCCTGGTAGGAAATGGCCAGCTCATGATGAATGAATTGGTAGTGCCTGCCATTTTTACTTGCCATCACTTTAATCAATAAGGGAAAAGGTGAATTGCTATTGATCTCTTCAACACCTCTCAACGATACTGTACAAATTACAGAAACACAACCGGGAGGGTGAAAGCCATCAGGGAGGAAGGACAGATGAAAAGAAGTGTGGGCAGGGTGAGAAGGCTGCATGTTCCCCGAGCTGGTCTCCCCGTCACTGGGTGTTAGGCATGCTTGGGTGCATGTGTGAATGTGTCACGAAGAGCCCTTCCTCACACCTTGAAGGGCTGGCCACTGAGAGCAGTCCCAGGGCCTTCCCTCTGCGCTTCATGGTGCTGTGCCTCATCAGGGCAACAGGGCATGTGAAACCATATGGCTTCCCTTGATGCAAGGCTAGAAGTCTGTATGTTGAGAGGGACTATGGGTCCCAGGGCCTCATAAATTTTTGAAGTTGTCGTACTTGAGTGGTGTCTAGCTGGGCTAGCTCAACAACTGACTATAATTCTGGATGGGGAAACAAGAATCAAAAGCTTCAAGGGCAAACTCCAGCTTTGCCACACTGACCTTCAGCCCTGGGTCGAATGCCAAAAAAAGCGAGGCGGGAAGCTGATAAAGTAAAACTGTCTTGCATCATACTTGATAATAACAAAGATCATGGCTTCTGGGGTTTCAAGCCTATCCTCTGAAACACCCTGGGTGGAAAGACCTCTCATAAAGATCAGAGGCCGGGGCCAAAATGTGAGAGGTCTGACCTGAAGCCTGGGACGATGACCACCCACAAACAGGCAAGATGACAAACTGTATGTAAATCAATCTCACCCAGAGAACCAGTCCACACTGTTACAACAGATAGGCACAAGAACTCGTAACAGGAAGATACGCGTTTTGTGTCTGATTTTGAGGGCTTAGTCCAACCAGCTGGCTACAAGGAAGACTGTGAGAACCACTCAGTGCTTTGGGATGGCTTCTGTTTAGGGCATACCGCTTATCAGAATCAAAGTCATGTCAAGAAAAGGGCAACATAACAGACAGATTTCATGGCAGAGCGAAAAGGGAAAACCGATGAGAGCTAAGCCCATGAGGTAAACAGTGGTCAGATCTCAGGCTCTAGGACCACAGGTTTCCTGTTCAGATGCAGGTGAGGAGAACAACAAAGCAACCACGGGACCCTCAGCCCGTGTGTGCTTATTCACCGTCTGTGTGAGCGGGACAATCCTGTGCTCCGTGCCTTAGTAATTACCTTTCAGCTCTCTCCAGGCAGAACAGGGCTGAGCCCTCCCATTCTGCGGATGCTGAAATCAAGTAGGTAGTCATGTATCAAATATGAAAGAGAACCCAACCTTTAAAACCCACATGTGACCACAGTGAGAGCCCTTCAGGACGCTCTTGGCACTCTTGCTTAAATGATTCTCCAGAGACAATGACTCAGGGTGTAATTGTGTAATTCTGAAATCTGCGACAACACATTTTGCCGGTCCCCTCACCTTCCTCCCACAAATAACCTGAAGGGCCAAAACGTAGAGCAAAATAAAATGCAAGTTACAAAGCTGCTGATGTGTTTAGAGTGGAAGTGCTGATATTAGAAGGAGGAAGTGGTTAAGTGCACCCTGGGCGTTTGGAAATGGCCACGTCTGCAGCCCTGTAAACTGATGAAGGATGAGCTGTGGCCGTCTCTGCCAAGCAGACAGAGAGACTGGCCCTACACTCGGGAGGTGGGAGCATGGTGGTGAGAAGGCACGAAGATAAGAAACACTATTTAGCAAACACCAGTACCCTCCTACAAGGAATCTTCCAATTCCGAAAGTGACCCTATTCTAAAATTACCGAGTGGCAAGTGGCCAGGCCAAAAATCCATATCCAATCAGCGGTAATGGACTATTTGTTGCATTTCCTCATATAGGGTTGCAGCATTGCTATAAAAATCCTGGGTCGGTAGTTTTAGATTTATTTAACCAGAGGTAATAGCATCCAGCACCAACCACCAGCACTGTAGAGACATGTGAAGTGAAGTGGCTTATACAGGGTACTGGTAGTGGTGGAGGCACCTGTTGGGTTTTACCTGCAAAATCTCCACTTCTAGCTGTGCATTCAATGCCAAGACCGTCTTCTGGTACCACTAGATAGGATTCCACTGCATCGAGAGAAGGCAAAGGGAGAAGAGGGAGGAATTATGCTAACCTGGAAAGAAAAATGGCACAGTGAAGCTGTTTCCTTTCAACTCTTCATTCCCGGCTCAATAGACAGCTTTTGTTCTTGCTGCAGTGACTGTCCCAAGGGATTCATCTTGGGTCCTTTTCTGGTCCTTTTCAATCCTGGTTAACACCTAGATCTCTCTTTAGAGCTCCTGCCTGGCACTCCACTATCCTCCAACTCTCCAATTTAATAC
The DNA here is from genome assembly GCF_007474595.2 of Lynx canadensis. NCBI lineage: Eukaryota > Metazoa > Chordata > Mammalia > Carnivora > Felidae > Lynx > Lynx canadensis. Next base: position 144,279,748 of record NC_044304.2, on the reverse strand, counting down.
AGATCAAAGATAAACCTATGGCAATTGTAGACTGCTGTGGCCATGGTAAGGTGGTAAGGGGACAAAAAAGAGCAAATGCTATTCCATCAGAGGACAGGGAAGCCTGGGCCAGCTAGGATCTAGAGAGGTCATCCCTATATTCCTTATTTTCAGGTCACAGTGACATCAGGAAATGAGCAAGGTCAGAAGTCCTGTGTAAGTCACAGAGAGCCCTGAGTATTGGCAGAACATCCTCTAAATACCCGTATGGCAGTTCAACTGCATGGCAAAGATACTTAAGCCGTTATTTCTTAGATATCTGTGAGGTATGTGTAGAATCTTGGCTTCCTGGCTCTTGGTGATGTTTGGCCTTATCTGTCCATAGTTAAGTCTAGAAGAGGCTCTGTGCATAGGTTAGGACTCTGTTGGAATTACCTCCAGACCTTTACTTTTCCACTCAATGTGACACTGCCTAGAAAGAAGAGCTTCCCATGTGTAGGACCATGCAGAAGCAGAGGCAAAAGACCCTGTTTCCTCAATCTTCATAGAAAAATGACCGGCTAACCCCAGATGGTATTTATTTATTTATTTAAAAAAAAATTTTTTTAATGTTTATTTATTTTGAGAGAGTGAGCAAGTGCAGGAAGGATAGGGAGAGGGAGGGAGGGAGGAAGGGAGAGAAAGAGGGAGGGAGAGGGAGAGGGAGAGAGAGAGAGAGAGAGAGAGAGAGAATCCCAAGTAGGCTCCATGCTGCCAGTGCAGAGCCTGATGCCAGGCTTGATCTCACGAATGGCAAGATCACAACCTGAGCTGAAATCAAGAGTTGGACACTTAACTGACTGAGCCAACCAGCCCCACCCTCCCCCCACCCAACCCCCGATGGTATTCAGACAATTTTTGAGAGCTTAGAACAAGAATGGCCAATAGGTATCGGTGCGAGTACCAAATCCACTCAACTGGTAGCAGCTCCTAGGATTTAAGCAGATTCTGAGCCCTGAGCCAGAGCAGCCCTGTGACCAGAAACATCTGCCATGGGTGCTAGACGGGGGGAGCATGTTTACGTGCCACTACTAGCTTAAATACATGGGACTGGAGTGTAAAGAGCACTGGAGAAGACTAACCTTTGTTCTTTGCTGATTCTAATATGAATGCTGTTCCCAACACACATGCCTGTGACCTGCCTATCTCCCTACTCTTCATATCGTGGTTTATCCACACACGCTGAAGTTCTAATCCTAGATTTTAGCTAAACTCCGAGAGAAGAATTTTCATTCATGATAAAAATGATGACAAGCTGTTGTTAACCAAGTATTTACTATTCACCAGGGCACCAGTGTTGGGAATTTCACATGTATACATTATTTCTACAATCACCCTACAGAGAAGGTACCTTTGTTGTAGGTGAGGCAGCTGGGTTAGCAGGACTGTTGAACAACCCAAGGGGCACCATTCTGTTGAATTCTATTATGCACTGAGATTGCCCTGGATTTAGAGAAGCTAAGGATCATGTCCAAGGTCATTCAGTAAACGGTGAGGTTGGAACAAGAACGCAGGTCTGATTCTGCACATGTTACTGACAAGAGTTTTTAAGTGACCAGAAAAGGAAAGATGTCCTTAAATGTTCTGCATATGGGTCTAAGAATGAACTTATCTTTCTTGAGTAAGTGACACATGTTGTTTAGACCAGGTTAGGGTATCTGCTGTTAATTCTCAAGCTTGTTCATAATCTTATTTCATGCACCACAGCATTTCCTAACAGACCATTGGTCACTTTCATTTTCAAAATCCATTTAAGTTCAGCTCACCAGAAACTGTCACAGGTGGAGTGGCAAGAGGGAAGTTCATCAATAAAGCCAGATTTGGAACACAGAAGATCTCGTCTAGTCCTTGGCAACAGACACAAGAGGTGGGCGTGCTAACGATAAGAAGAGGGCAGGGTTAAGGTCGGCTCATCCACTAGAACAGTCACCGCTGTGTCCTTGGAGGAGTCACACGTGAGACACCAGAGAGTTACTATTACCTGGAGAGCAAATGAAATGTACAATCTGCTTACTCCTTGCTCGCAGCTTTGACAGCCCAGCTATTGTATAGTAAGGGCTGTGTTCTAAAAAGATTATCAGTTGCATTATATAATTCCAAGGAGAAGATAATAACGTTCCGGCAGTGGGTGTGTCTGAGAACGGTTAGGACTGAAAAGGGAGACATGATGCCTGAAGATCCCCAAACATGCCAGCATGAAACCTCACATTCAAGTCCACGTGGGTGCTGGCCAATGTGTTGGGGTCCCATGTGAAGTTCTTCTGGAAACGGAGAGTGAGCAGGTCTGCATGAGGTCATCTTTAGTGTGGAAAGTAAATATGATCTGCTAGTCAGAAGACAGAATTATTTTCCAAATTAGGCTCCCAGAAGGAAATGGACAGACTTCATAAATAAGGGATTTCATCTGAAAAACAAAAATTTGGAGCTGTTCTTCTTCAGCCTTTGTTATTATACTAAGAATATTAGCTTCCTTTTTTTTCTTTTTTAAAGAGAACCCTTGCTAAAGCTCAAGAAGCAGTGAAAATTCAGGATGATTGAAGAGGTAAGACAAACCAGGAGTTATTACTAGGGGCATATGATACATCCAAATTAAAATAAATGGCACCCAGCTCTCCTAGCATAATCCACCTATGAGGAGTCCAGAAATCTCTTCCCTCCTGACAGAATTTTTCCATTTGTTCTGGGTCACAGGCTCTACATAGCTATACAGAAGGTAGACCAGGATGTGCCTGGCAATAGCTGTCATCCACAGGGATGGCTCATAAAGAATTTTATGTCAGATAGCCAGATAGTATTGAATACCATAGGTGGCAGGAGCTTAGTGAAGCTCGGTTTGAAGGATTTTCATGACCTTGTGTTTGTAATGATAATCTTGTAGCGAACCAATAAATATACTCTCCAGTGGCAATCAGTGCCCACTATACTCACTTCCAGGTTCAATTTAGATGAAGTTCAAAGTAAGTACTGGGGACCATTCTAGTGGAAAGATGTAAGAGGAAGTCATGTTTGAGCCTTTTACAAAATCTTTACTCTCAGAGTGATGGGGGTTAGAAGTAAAGTAAAGGTGCCTTGGCAATGACAAGGCACTTGCTTCTGGGGGAAACAGAGTCTGTCAGGTCTAAGGGCTATACTTCCTATTTCCTTTTACTGGTAAGAACAAATTGAACTGGCAGAGGAAACATCAAAATCTCTTAAGGAAGAGTATAGTAGTTAGTAAGGACCAATTCCCCGGGGAAAGGAAGAATCCCTCCACTGAAAAGGATTTTCTTCCCTGAGATGGAATTCTATCCTTGAGATGTTCCTACATGTCCCAAGGAGGCCAAATCTCTTGTGGCCCTAAATCTGACTCCATTTTGTTCTCTCCCCACTCCCAACAGCCAGGCTGGGATGTGAACACTGGTCTCGGGAGGGCAGTGAGGCCTGCAAACTTTGCCAGTCAGCCTGTATGACATAATTACAGGTAATAGGATCTTGGCCAAGCCAATGAAAAATTAGGCCCAGCAGCTATTTCAGAAGAATGGATGCAATTCTATGCTTGACTGGCTATGAAAGTTCTAAGCAGAAGAATAGGGAAACAGACAACAGCCCAGCTGAGCCAGCAGCTCTGCAGAGAGGAATCCCACCGGAGCCAGCACACTGCTGGCACCTATCAGCACATGCTGCTGAGCTAGCTTCGGAAGGCTACTGGTGACCGGCTACCCGACGGGTAGAAAAGCTGATAGGGGAGACCTAGCAGCCAGGGAAGGGAAAAACAGGGCAATGTGACAGGATCCCCCATTCTTCATTTTTCCCTCGTCTCTTCTCATTGTGATGCCATTTTCATTTAGGGGCTGGAATGGGAATCGAGGGCTTTCCTTCTAGGGCTTTTAGAAATACCTGGCAAGGGCCATGAGCCCAGAAATGAAGAGGCTGTAAGTGGGCAGGTAACAGCCTGGTATTCACATGGTGCTTACAGCATATCACCGAACAGGAATTTGTTGACTGGAACTTCAAAATAAACCCATCATCTCGCTTAATAGTTTGATCCACAAAAGCAAAGGATGGGAGATATACAGGGAGGGGAAGAGACGAGTAGCCTCCTGGGAGAATGATACAGGGGCACTAATGACTTCAATTTGAACACTGGACGTTTTTCAAAATACTCACACATCATTATCTCATTACCTTTAAGTATCCTGGTGGGACTGCCAGGGAGACCAAGGAATGTCAGGGTCCCCTCATAAGCAGAGTCAGGCTTGGCAATGCACTTTTTCAATGAGAAGCTCCTGAATTAGCAGCTATGTGTCCAGCCTTAATACTCAAGGCTTCCTCCCTGACCCACAAATGGTGACCTTAAGAGCTTTCCCAAAGAACTATAAAGGACAACATATATAATAGTTGACTTAATGAATCTATTAAGTACCTCTTGTACGCCAGGCAAAGTACAAAGAACACAAAGACAAAAGCATGGATCCTGTCCTTGAGAAGCTTAGAATCTAGTGTGGAGACTTAACACACAGGCAGATCCTTTCAACAACATCGGCCAGTGCAGGACAGATGTGTGCGCAGGATGCTGTGGGGACCAAAGGAAGGGCATCTCAGCCAGTCTGGGAGACCAAGGCAAAGCTTCCCAGAGAAGGTTTATCTTGAAGGACAGGTAGGTACGAACAAGAAATCAAAGAAGGAGGATGGTTGATCTACAGGGTGGGGAGCTTGGGTCTATCCAAAGAATGTGAGAGATGAAACGGGAAGGTGTGTACCGGGAACTGTGAGTACAGGAAGGTCAGTGAAACGAGTAGTGGTGACACATGGAGCTGGGGAGGTAATCAAGGCTATATGTCAACTAAGGAAATGAGACTTTATCCCAGAGGCAGTGGGGAAGCATAGATTTATAAGTGAGGGACTTACTTAGACCTGTGTTTTAAGAGAGATTAGAAATAGGAATATGGATTATATATGATCCAGCAGAAATGGAGCAAGATACACCAGAGAGGAATCATTATTTAAAAAAGGAAGGCCCGCAGAAGTCAAACAACAGACGACGCAGGATCAGGCAACCAAAAGCTGTAAAAACTGTGACAAGAAGAGAATAAATATTTTGGGAAGGTGTGGCCACAGCAAGTCCCTCAGATCCCTCTGGAGTCTTGTGAGCATCCAGAATCAGACTCAGTGGTTCTTTACTGAAGATGAACTCTTAGTTTAACTGCCGGACCTTTAGGGAAGCCCTTCATAAATTAATTAGCTTCAGATATTTGAGGGTTGAGAAATGATCCAATACTGCTAAAAGAATGACCACATTCTAATAGAAAAGTTGGCAAAATCTGGGGAAGAAAAAGCACCCGATTTGGAATGCAGACATTTGGGTGTTGGTATCTGCTCTACAACAAGCTCTGTGAATAGAGGCAGATCACTGTGCATGTCAGTTTCCTGAACTGGGAAACTGAGATAATATTTCTCATGTAGGTTTGCTTTGGGATTAAAATGAAACATTGCATGTGTAAGCACTTTTACACTAGAAAATACTATATAGGGGCGCCTGGGTGGCGCAGTCGGTTAAGCGTCCGACTTCAGCCAGGTCACGATCTCGCGGTCCGTGAGTTCGAGCCCCGCGTCGGGCTCTGGGCTGATGGCTCAGAGCCTGGAGCCTGTTTCCGATTCTGTGTCTCCCTCTCTCTCTGCCCCTCCCCTGTTCATGCTCTGTCTCTCTCTGTCCCAAAAATAAATAAATGTTGAAAAAAAAAAAAATTAAAAAAGAAAAAAAAAAGAAAATACTATATAAATGGAAAACCTGATCATTATTAAGACAGGAGGTCGTTACCTGAGCCCTCTTCAGAGAAAATAGCTTTAAACGGAAAACAAACTGAAAGAACACTGGTGGGTGATGAACCATTAAGAGTGTGTGGGGAGGGAAAAGTAAAGCCTTAGCTTCCAACAACCTGTAACACCTCACAGGGAAGAGAGCAGTTTAGAAAGGTGATCTTACTGCATTCCTTCTTCCCTGGGCAGTGGCAGACATCATCTAGAATAGGGTGTCCTTTGCAAGTAAGTGAAACGTTGGTAGACAGCTGGCTCACCTTCCCAGCAGGTGACTAGTCGTGGCTCAGTGAGAGTTACGGGACCCAGGGAGAGTCTGTGAGCAGTGTTTCACTGGCCTTACCTGCACCAGGTGTCCTTCGCCCTTCTGGGTTTCCCCGTGGCTTGAACTATCCTTAGTGCTTTGATCCAGAGATCTAACTTTGCTACTGTTCCCCCTCCTGTGTGTCTCCTGGCCAGGAAGGGACCCGCACTGACAGACGGGAACAGGAAGGGTGCGAGCATATACCACAGCACTGTGAGGGAAATGTGCAGAAACAGTTTCAATCAACGGGAAACTGCTTAGACCAATTATTATCTTTCTCAGACAAGATGCAGCACATTTGGCACTAAAAACAAAAAAACAAGAAATCATTTTCCTTTTATTCTAAGTTTTCTCTCCCAGACGCACATCTCTCCATAAATACGCACCAATATTCACTGCCAAGTCCACATTCCTCTGAAATGTAAATACATGTTCTTCGGACAGCACCAGTTGCTTGTGAGGCTTTTGTGCATCTTTGTTTACAAAAAAGCGGGGGGGGGGGGGAGTGGGAGAGAGGGGATCTAGGACTACGCCCTGGCCACTGCAAGCTGCAGCAGGAGCTCCCCAGGGGGGCATCCTCCCTTTCGATGCCAGCAGGAAGAAGGGAAATAGGTCAGGGAATCAGCCAGTTTTCGGCTCAGGCTGTCCAGCATGAGGACATTTTCCAGGCAGCAGCAAAGGGTAATTTCTGAGATCTCACGAGGACAAAGGGGTCACTGAGAAAGGTCTTGGAAATGATCACCAAACCTCTATACATCCCACATCCTGCCCCAGGGAAATGTACCTCTTATAGCCTGGAACCGTGAAGAGGGTTAACTTGTGGCACTGATCTCTTTTAATACCTCAGAGCCCCTTCTCTAAGAGCGCAGGTTTTCCTGACAGCGACCACGTTACTGTACAGGCAGCGGCTGGTCAGTGAGTGAATGCTGGCTAGCTGGCCTTCTGGCAAGGTGTGAAGAGATCCCAGATGACTATTTATTCACAGGAAGGGTCTCAAAGGGAAGACGAAGGCTTTGGATTGTGAGATCAGTGTTTTAGACAGGAATACCAAGGCAGGAAAGAACCACTTTCCCAGAACCACATGATACTTGGAGTGCAGAAACAGGAAATTGAAGCCAGGTATCCACCCATTCCCTAACGCTCTCTCTCACCACTACTTCTGGGAAGATGCTAGCGATGGGCACAATTCACCAGATCTTCCTGTCCTTGGCAGGGTGGCAGGGAATTGCCTGAAAGAGGCAGCTGTATGGGCGGGGGGGGGGGGGCACAAAGGGTATCACCAGCTCATGCCATGCAGTGGGACACAGCCCTCATATAGATCACAGTCACAACTACAGCAAGGGACACGATGACCTCACGTTGGGTGGCCCAGAAGTAGCCCAGCCTCAAAGGCAGGGGATGTTGAGAGTAAATTGTCATTTTCAGGCTACAACAAGCTAAAAAACCAACCAACTCAGCATACTCTGTACAGCAAGGGTCAGCACACTTCTTGTGCTAAAAAGACAGATAAGTAAATATTTAAGATTTTGTGAGCCACGTGGCCTCTGTCATAACTACTCAACTCTGCTATTAGAGTATGAGAGGAGCCACAGTGTGGCAATGTTTCAGTAAAACTTTATTCATGAAAACTGGCAGTGGGCCGACTTTGCCCACCCCTGCTATATACTAACTGAGTCAGGCTGAGGAAGAACTGTTGAGCTACCTGGATTTCCTCTAAGTGTGACGTGCTTTCAGAGTTCCTTGGCTGCTTTGGCCACAAAAAGTCCAGTAACATGCTGGTAGAAACTGCTCTTCTTCTTGCCCGGGAGCAAGAATGTCAGAACACCCAGACCACTGACCTGGAACAGTCCTCCCAGACTCCTAGCTCAGGGGAAGGAACAAAAGACAATGGGAACCAATGGCTAAGGAGAAGGAGCACGTAGAAAAATGGGAAAAAAAAAAAAGAAGAAATACAATGAAAGGTGACCGGAAAGATAGGAAGATGGAGCTGAGTGGTGGCCAGGAATGTCAGTAGCTCTGTGCTAACTGGTGTCACCGTAAAACACACTAAAGGAAAGCACAGCTATCGGGTGTCCAGATAATGGGGGCCATCTGAAATGTAGAGAAGAGACTCGTGTGAGACTCTGGCAAGCTCCACATGAGGCTATGGGACAGAAAGACTACAACTCTCTCTTCCCCCCAAACGGAGAGGCACGTAGCAATTTGTGCTCTGGCTGCCCAAAGTCAAGACAATGTATTTCATAAGCAGGGAGTCAGGCACCTGAACCTCAGCTTTCTGTCTGCTCCCTGGCAGGTGGGCTGACCTAGGGGCATGCCCGTTATAGTCTCTCCCCCACTACACGTCCTTCTCCAGTCAGTTTACAGGTTTATGCATGTGAGTCTAACTTGACGGACATGCCGTTGTGGGGGCCTGGGATGTGCTGTGAAATCATGAAATCTGTGTGTTTCTCCCTTCCTATTGGATTCTGCCAGTTTATAGTAACTGGGAAAACGAGGCAGAGGGTAGAGAGATCCCAGTCAAAACTAAGATAAGAAAAAGAAAAACATAAAGGGGAGGGATGGGGCAGGGTCAAGGACGATCACATCATCGCCAATACCTGATTACCTGACCAAGTCTGATTACCAAGGGGATTGGCACAAGGTACCAAAAGCCTGTCCAACCGCGGCCATCACAACAGCGGCTCGGCCCCCAAAGAGCACCTGGAGTGGAATGGGGTGCTGTGGAGGCTGCCCTGAAGGTAAGAGCTACGTGAGGTGAGAGGCTGTGAACGCACACTCAGGCATCCGTACAGCGGCACGGTGCTTCCTCCTCAGGGCGGGAGGGATCTCCGCATCCAGGAATGCCAATCCATCAGGCTTTCCTAGATCCAAGTGGGGTGGAAGGAAGAGGCAAAGAGACATGTGCCCAGGACAATGTATGGAATAAAAACACAGGTAAAAGCGACTTAGAACAAAACAAAAACCACTCTTCACTCCTACACTGTCAAGAAAACAGTTTACATGTATGATATGAAGGGAAATGCCCAGGGGAACAGGTTAAAACCGGTTCCTTTAGTTAAAACTTCAAGCTGTCCTGAGTTTAAGCCATACTCCTCTTCTCTCTGGAAAGACCTTTCAAAACAGTCAGGCCGGGCAATCATATAAGCAGCTAAGAAAATGCAGAGTTTCTTTATCAAGAGACTCCCGACTTAGGGCTCTGCAAAATTGGGGTGCTACAACCAAGAAAGCCATATAGCAAATCTGGATTAGACCAAGATCTGCAAACTCACACGCCAGGGGCATCAAAGAAGATGGGAGAAAATTTATCTTTTTTCAACAATCAAATACCAGCAAATGTACAGACAAAGGTAAGGTCACGATACTAAGAGAGTAAAAAAAGAGCTTTCGGCCCACTCACTCCACTTAGTGGCCAGTATTCTCTCTGACCCCTTGTGCTCTTTGGATGGCACCAGTGGGCCAGAAAATGGGATCAGAAGAAAAGTGGCTGGGGAAATGAGAGTTGAAAAAGAAAGGGAAAGAAACTTCAGGAGCCGTGAAACAACAGGGGAGGACAACGGTGACCAATGGGGAGGGCGACACAGAAATGTGGCGCAGCTAGGAAGTGACGAGGACGTTATTAACGAAAAGTCTCAGAGAACCCCACGAGGGCCTTTCCTCACTCCGTCCAAAGCACGACCACCGGATGTCTGTCGAGGCTACTTCTGTGATGACTTTAAGTCGCAGACCTTGGGTGGACCTGTTTTTCCCATCACAGAGCTGCTCTGTAGGTCATTCCCCAAAGGTCCACACAGAGGAAATTCCAAAATATTTGCCCCGTCTACCTAATTACTGTGCTCCAAATTGCAACAGCTTCTGATAGACAACTGGACTATTTGGATTTTTAAAATACTTTTCCTGCAGGGGCTTATCTTTAACCGACAAGAATTCAAACTACACTGGGCAGTTACAAAATAGAAGGGAAGGGGGAAGGCACTCTGCATGAGGATTCTTCTTCACAAACATGAATGCATCTCAGCACAAATAAACAGGGGTCAGTGTGAGACTGAGGAGGCATGAAGGGGTCCAGCACTCCTGCCCCTGCCCCACTATACATACGGCCAGCACAGCCTATGCAATGCCCAGGTTGTTGCAGTTCATTTTGGGAAATGGAACCCATCTATCTTGAACTAAGAATTCAGGATTCCTTTTGCCACCCACTTTCTTTCACAAAATGGAAAGGTAAGTGCTAAAAAAAATCCCCAAGAGGTGGCAACCAAAAGCAAATAGTGTCGTTCAGCCAGAAGTCAAAGAGGTGGTTTTCTACAGGTCCGGGCAGTCCCACACAGCATCCTGGGCTAGCCTGCTCTCTTGTGCCTCTAGTACCCAATATACTCACTGGCGATTCAAATCAAAATGAGAAACATCCCCAAGCCCACACGTCTGATCTCAAGGATCTACAAAGCCCCATGAGCGAGCTAACCTCTAGGACCCCATAATCTTTTAGCTCTTGCATATCATGATATTGCATGAAAGCTAACGGGACCCTATGGGTTTGATTGTAAAAGAAATGAGGACAAAGGCAGATCTGAAATCCTCAGCCTGAGCCCAGCACACTCCCCCACTGTTCCTTTCTTGTGCCCACCTAGCAGGATGAATGACTGCAATACTCCTGGAAAGAAGATGTATCAGTTGACTATGACTTGATAAAAATTAGCAGGTAGATGGACACCGCAGCAGCTGAGAAGCCTAACTCCTGCCTGCAAGAGCCAGGCCAACGGGCAGAAACAGAAATACAATTAAATTAAGTCAGAAAACCCGCTACATAAAATGCAATTACTCAAAGATACAAATAAATGTTCAAAGAAAATTGGCCCCTGACAGGGTTAGTCAAGCTCCTAAATCCAGCTGGAGGCAGGCAGCGCGGGCTGATTCGCCAAGGAGCAGGGCTACAGAGCCGTAAGCCCTCTGCCTCAGGATGCTGCCTAGGCCGGCTTGGTGTTCAGCACACAATCCCAGGACACCGGTGGCAGGGGGCTGTCTGGGGGTGGCTGGCCAATGACGCAGGGCTCAAGGAAGCAGGATGTGGGCAGACACAGAATGGATGGTGGATGAGGAAGGCCGAGCACCAGAAAAATGTCAGACTCATCTCTGACGTGGCAGGAAAGCACGAGACCAAGGGAGCCCCGTTTTCTCACCCCTCTTCACACAAGAAGCAACCGTAAGATGTCCCACCTCTCGCTGCAGCACCAGCTCCTTGGTGAAAAGTGTGGCTTCCTCACTGAAAGGCTCTCCCTCTTGCACCAAGCCTGGGAGGTTTCGGGCTCCTCTGGGGCATTCGATGCCTGTGTCAGGAGAAAAGGAGAATCTGTGATGAAAAGGGGCCTGGTCGGCCTAGTGTCCAGAAAGGATGGGACACCGCCCTGACACTTTCAACAGGGCAGGACTTAGATCAGAATGCCATCACATCAGAGATAAGTTGCTGTAGAGGGAAAACCCAACCATCACCAGGGCAGCGGTGATTAGAGGGGGCAGGGGAGGTGAGCTCCCGGTCATAGCATCTGAGAATCAGCAAGAGACCCGGGGAGTTCCAAACGACGTGTGGGGAGCACAGGCACACCCGGATGTGGGATGCACCCCCTTACAGTCCCAAGGTCTCACCGGCTTCACCATCGCTTATCTAAATGGCTCTCTCACCTAAATCATACTGCTATCCCCAGCTACTCTGCCTTCTGAGAGTCATTCCAGTGGACTCCTAGACGTTTTCTCTTTACTATCTGGCTTTCACGTCAAATTCACAAGTGTTAACGCGGTGTCATTTTTCTCTTCATAAGCTTCCCCTGCTGTCCTCTGGCTATATTCTGGACAATAGCACCGTCAGTTTTTCATTCAGAATGAGTAACAGAAAAAACAGAATACTGATGAAGTATTAGGTGTCTGGAACCAGACAGACCTGGATTCACATCCTAATTCTATCACGTATTCGCTTTGTGACCTTAGCCAAGCTGCTGAACCACTCAAAGCCTCAGTTGTTCTATTTGTAAAACTGGTAGAATAATGTATCTGCCTCACATGGTTGTTGTGTGAACTAGGAGAGATTATGTATGTAAAAACATGTAGTGGTACAATGCCTGGCCTATGGAGAAGTAGAATACATTTTAACTCTTATGGTTTTACCATTATTATTATTATTATTATTATCATATTATTATCATTACTATTTATAGCAATCACCACGCTCATAACCTCAGCTGTCTTTCACTCCATACCTAGCCTATAAGATCCCTGAGGATCCCATTCTTCACACTTCTTTATATCCAAAGATGGTCTTTTATACAACACAGGTGCTCACTAACCAACTCAGATTGCCTTTTCTTTCTCTCTTTGATTCAGTCATTCATTTTGCAACAGTGATCATCAGTGTTAGATCACTGACAGTGGTCATCAGTGATAGACCATGAGATACGTCACATTTAGATATCTGAGTTACTTACACAGTATTTCAAAAAAATTCGTACTGCAACTGTAATTGTGAGACAAAACGTTGAAGCAGGCTAGAGACACAATAAAAGGAAATGATCAAAATATGGGGGAGGATGCATCTATGCCCAGGTCTCTGAATCACTGCTGGTCTCTCCTGCTGCAATAAGGCAGAATTGGGAGGCGTTACCTCCCAAGGCATTTTCCAAATGGCCTTGGGTGCCGGTACAAGAGATTTGGCACAGGAGGCAAAGAAGCAAGGTGTCTAGGCAACTGCACACACTTGCCAGGAAGCCTTTGGGCAAAGGGGCCCCCACTGCTGGGACAGAACATGCGTCTCTTATGGACGAAGCCAGGTGGCGGCTCATGTTTCTGGCCACAGTACAGATTCAAGGTCATGAAGCTCAGAGGAAAGGGAATAGTTTATGCCTCGGGTTTTCAGAAGCTCAAGAACAGAGCTTTCCCTCCAAGCCTTGAGGCCTCACAAAAGGAATACATCACATCAAAGGAAACACCAGAGAGGGAGAGCAGCAGAAGGATAGCAACTGCAGCAGGACAACGGCTTGGGCTGGTGGCCAGGCCACTTGCCCAGCTGTGCAAGGATGGGACAGCTGAAGGCCCTACCCGAGCATCCCATGGGTGAGATCTCTAGGGCTGCCTCGTTCTGGGCACTTCAGTGCCAGGCTGTGTGGGAGAAGTGGAACTGATTTTTGGTAAAAGAGACCAATAAACTCAGAGCCAAAGAGCCTGAGACGTAACCCAGAAGGGAGAGATGGGGCTAGAGTAAAACTGAATGAAAGTCAGCCCATGGTTTCTACAGCATCAACAGCCAAAATCACTTTTCATTTTCTATCTGCAAATTAAGCAAGAACAGAATTGTCAGAGAGAGAAATAAACAATTCTATTGAACTTTCTGGCCACAGACCCATAGATAAGGCTTTGCTGCAGAACAGGAATAATGCTAAAATACATTTCCAGTATGCTTCTGACCCTTAGCAGCCATTTGGGTGAGGCTGAGCTGGGTGCTATTGGTGGGGTGGTTATGAACTGGGGACCAGAACCGGGAGGAGGCTGGGACACTTACTGGGTGGCAGGAATTGGGGGAAAGACTGCACGAAAAAGGCACAGAAGATTTCCTGGTCTCACTGTTTGAGCAGATGTACCTACTCTACTCTGATGTCACGACCTTGGTCTTCAGAAATCTCAAGAAATCTAGAGATCCCAGTAGTCCTCTCTGAATTCTGGGAGACCACCAAGTGATTAAATCCAGAAAACAAGATGGCTTAACAAGCCTTCAAGTCGAGCAGAAATGGAGTCAAAATGTCTTTCAGGAGAGAGAGACCCTTGGGCCCGTGGTGACCAAAACTCAGCCACTCCAAGCAGATTCAGAGGCAAAGAAGGGCCTTTCTCATCTGTTCCCCCAGCTGTCAGCAGCCTGGCTCCATCCAGTTCTTCAAGAGGAAGAAGCAGAAGTAGCTGGTCTCCCTACACCTTGTTAGGTGGGGAAAAAGTAAACACATCAGTGCACATTAATTCCCATCGGGCAGGTAGGTAAAAGAAAGGAGGGAACAGAAAAGTTGCCTGAGAACAAGAGTATTATCTCTGCTTTTATCATTGATTTCCTTTTCTTCTGGGCGTTCTCCTACTTCTCTCTGACTGGTCTCCTCTGAAGTAACCCCTTCTCAGTCAAAACTCGTCTCAGCTCGGTCACATCTCAGCTCAGGATGGACAGGGAGACATTGTATCTTAAAAACATATCCAATGGAAGTGGGAACCTAGGTATGAGAGCTAAGAGGAAAAGAGAGGTGTTAAATGAATATTTTACTGAGTACCTGCTATCTGTGAATAGACCTAAGGCCTGAAATCACTACGGCCTGAAAGCTACTAAGTGGTTATATGAACCCCGAACTGGCAGATGCTAAACTATCGAGACAAAGCCCAGTTTTGGAGTTCACTACCACTGTAACTAGAGAGCATTACAACCTGTCATGGAGACTAGGCAGGAGTCTGGGGCCTGGGGTCCTCCATTTCTTTCTTTTTTTTTTTTTGTTAATGTTTTTTAACGTTTATTCACTTTTGAGAGACAGAGAATGAACAGGGAAGGGGCAGAGAGAGGGAGACACAGAATCCGAAGCAGGCTCCAGGCTCTGAGCTGTCAGCACAGAGCCCGATGCGGGGCTCGAACTCACAAACCGCGAGATCATGACCCGAGCCGAAGTCGGATGCTCAACCGACTGAGCCACCCAGGTGCCCCTGATGTCCTCCATTTCTTGTTGAGCAGGTGAGCAGGGTCAGGAAGTCCAGGCACAGCTGGTGTCTGGACGTAAGGCAGAGGGGTGCTTGGCACTGGGGCTGCCATAGTAGGCGGCTTCCACACTCAGGGGCAGGGGAATTGCTAGATTTGGGGGGATGGAGGGGGTGGCTAGGAAGGATGTCACAACAGGGACTGAGAAGGGAGAGGCAGAATCTACTTCTGCTTGTAAAGAACTGTGCAGCTGAGTGTTTTCTAGCTTTTAATTTTATTAGGGCCCATATATACATTTACATATGGGTATATACACTTTTATATAACAAAGTTTCCACAAAACAATGGTCTTTCTGTTCTGTTTCATTAAAGAGAAAAAAATGATAGTTATGACATTGAATTAAGCCTCTAGTGGGTCAGGGCCCTCAGCAAGAGTTCAAAGGCTATGCTGAATGTTTATTTATCAGTTTCTGGACTTGCTTTTGTGTCCTAAGGGAAAAAGGAATAGGGCAAAAAATGTGCTATCCACCAACAGAGAGGAAACCAAACAAGTGTTATTCTAAACCCAGAAAGACAGCTGTTGCTGCTGAATACCAGGTAAAGACACGCTGTCAGCAGGAAGCGCTCTGCCTGGCCCTCTTTTCCTAAGAGCCTGGCCAATAAGTAAACCCCGTCCATGCTGCACCTTTATTCAAACAAAGATTGCATGACGGGGCTGGTGTACCTGGTGTTCCTCTGTTACCAATACGGTGGGGAGGGAGGGAAGGAAGGGAGGGGGGGAGAAGAAAAGAGAAAAAGGAAGGAAAAGGGAAAGAAAGAAAAGAAGGAAAAAGAATTAAAGAAAACAGATCAAGGGAAGGAAAGTCGGGTTCTCGGAAGGCAAACCCCGGGCTGCAGCCACTGAGCCACGCAGCAATGGAGAGCTCCCAAGACTGTACGTATGAAACGAGGTATCACTGGAGTTCCAGAACCTCTCCCCAGCCAGGTGAGAAAGTGCCCGTAATTCTGGATTGTGCATAGTACTGCTAATAGCTGCTTTTTCTGACAATGCACTGGTGCAGCGCTGCCTGCCTGCTGATAGGAACATATAAACTTTGCTGTGCTTCAAATGCCGCAGGTACAGGTTAACTGCCAAACTGACTCCTGACACTCACAAGTCATTCAAAAAACAAAAATATTTGGTTTAAAAAAAAAAAACACTAAGATATGAAAAAATTCCCAAACATTCTTACAACATTTTCTTTGCCGACAATGGGGTGTGCCAGAATGAAGAAAGATACTGTACCCTGTGGGGCTTTTTGGCTGATGTCCGTGAAGGACAGATAAGACACACACCCTTCTTATCCATATGGCTCCTTGACCTCTTTTAAGCCCCACAGATCTATCTGACTATAGCTAAAAACCCATTATTTTTCATATCTTTTTTAAGCTTTCTGGGATATGATGGTTGCCCAAGACTATTTAAAATAAAAAAGAGGATGTGCCTGATTTTGTATGGTTTAGGAAGATAAAATGCATCACTAGCTATGAGCATACCATGGTTCTGGTTTCTGCTCTGCCAGTGACGAAGTATGAAACCTTTTGGGGCCTCATGGTCTCTATGACATAAAGGAGCTCTGAGGTCTCCCCTGGCGATGAAATCCCGCAATTTTGACTGAGCCCTTCGGAGATTCCTCACCCGAGACTTGACTTCTGGAGTTCAGGATGCCCCCTTTCAAATGTAAAATGCCGGGCTATAGAGCATTCTATTAAAAAGAAATTATACATTCAGAGACATTGACTAACTAGGTCAATTAACACAAACACTTTGGTCAGTCAGCTTTGGAACAAGAAGTACAAATTCTTGTTAGTGATACAATAATGGCTATATAAGAGATTCTATTGATGGCTATGAGAGTCATGTATCGCTCTGAATATTTAACATTGTAGGTGAGTTTTATGACAATTAAGCCTCTGGGCTCAAAGTGTGTTTGCTTTTACCTTTATTGGGAGCTAAAGGGAAGTGTGTGGCAATCTGCCTTGGCTAGAAGTGACAGCTTCCCAATGGCACTTTGTCCAGCAAACAAGAGACCAGGGATTAGCTAAAGGAAACAAAACTCTAGAGGAAACAATAACCAATTGGAAGGATTAGTCAACGGTGCTCACTTCCCGTCCAGTGTGCTCACTGCTGTGCCGGACGTTACTGAAGGAGGGCTCCAGAGGCATGAAGACATACTCTTTCCCGTCCGCCTATTTACGATACTTAAAAACGCCATA
Organism: Lynx canadensis; assembly: GCF_007474595.2. NCBI lineage: Eukaryota > Metazoa > Chordata > Mammalia > Carnivora > Felidae > Lynx > Lynx canadensis. The sequence goes on along the minus strand of NC_044304.2, from coordinate 144,262,676 downwards.
GTTCACTCAGCAGATGGTCCCTCCTTCCATTTCACAAATACGTATCAGTGCCTGCGCTGGGCTAGGCACTGTGCTGGAAGCGGAGGGCTCAATGATGAAAAAGACAGACTTTGGGCCAATCACGCTTGATTACCAGCATGAAAACATTGTATTTGTCTATCATCGTGCAAGGTATGTTACTGGTGACTGAATTTCCTATTAAACCTACCAGGCTACATACTGTTAAGAAACAACATGTGGTAACTGGACTGTGCTAGGCAGACACATATGTGTCTGGGAGACTGTTGGTAGAATGTGCTGGACAAGCTGATCGCGGGGCTCACCATGTCAAGTCCCTTGCTAAGGCATCAGGCAACTACGTTTCCTAGCCCTTGTTCCGGGCGTCTGTCCCCTCCCCTCACTGCAAATTGGGGATGGAGGTCAGAGCTGAGAGTGGGGGACTGACAGGGGGCTGGGGGGAGAAAAGAGTTGCTGCTGTACACGATTCAGGGGTGGCCAATCTACAGTCAGGTTGGCAGAGGAGAAAAGGCTCTGTCCAAACAGAAATGGGAGCTATAGGTGAGCCAATAAGATTCTCTTTCTGGAATTTGAATCCAGCAGTGTGCACGACACAGGCCCATCAGGAGCCAGAGGAAGGAGGCGATCTATGCAGAGGGGACACTGGAGCACTACCACTGGAGAGCTACTGTTGAGTGCCTGGGGCAACCTCACACCCACAGTCACCTTCCAGATTCCAGGATCTGACAGGATCCTGGGCCTTAGCTTACATCCCGTTAGATTTTCACAGATATTCCCAGAAATCTGCTCTCCCTTTACTGCAACCATGAGCAAGCCTACGTGAGAACCTGGTATTGGTAACCCGAATAAAACTAAAACTAAATCGCTTCTTAGACTGGGTACTGTTGTCATTCAGATTTTATTCTTTCCCGCATCCAATACACCAGCTATAGCACACAGTGGCACTGGAGATCCTCAGCAAATGTTGACTAAATGAATATTAGTGAAAACACTCCTGAAAAAAAAAGTAAATACACAGAAAAGGAAATGGCTAATGAACTGGCAGGGTTAATGTAGACATTATACAAATACCAGGAGAAGGGCCGAAGGAATCCCTGACTGCATACATCCCACTTTCCCAAGGTTACATAACACTTGGAGGAAAAAAGGCAAGCACAGCTACACGCATCTACCCTGCTGGTCTTTGGATTGGCACACTTGGGACGCAGCTGAAACAGAGGAGGAGGTCAGCGCGGACCGGCAATGCCAGCGAGACTTGAGGACGGGGCACCGCAAAGATGTTCAGTTTCCGATACAACAAAGGAGGGAAACATCCCCACTGATAACCCCACGTTCAGCCGGAGGAAGCTCTGTGGCCACATGGAAATACAGAAAACTGGAGCACATTTCAAGGGAGCAGTGGAAAATGACTCAGGGCCGGGGAGGCCTGCCTTTAAAGGGAAGATAAAAGGTGCTAAATCTGTACAGTTCAGCTAAGTGGTGACTAAGAGGGTGACAGGATAACAATCTGCAAATATTTGAAAGGTGTAAACACGAGAAAGGAGGGAAAATGCTTAGTTTGAGGACGGGGGGTGTAATTATTAGGAGAAAGAGAAATCTGGACAAAATATCAGAAAAACCAAGCGTGGGGATGACTAGTGGGTTATAAATAAGTTTCCCAATTGAAATGGAAATGCTGTTATTTGACCCTGAAACTGAAATGTGGCTACTAAACCCATCCTTCTACTTATGAGAAAGCAGCCCAGCCCAGGGAACTGTTACTTTATTTTGTATATTTTGGGAATGATTTCTTGAATAATATTCAAATTTAAATATCTCTGCTTTAAATGCTGCTCCCTGAAATTAAAATTTTTTTCAATGTTTATTTTTGAGAGAGAGAGAGAGAGAGCGAGCGAGCAGGGGAGGGGCAGAGAGCAAGGGAGACACAGAATCTGAAGCAGCTCCAGGCTCTGAGCTGTCAGCATAGAGCATGATGTGGGCCTCGAACCCATGAACTCTGAGATCATGACCCGAGCCAAAGGTGGATGTTCAACCGACTGAGCCACCCAGGCACCCCTCCCTGAAATTCCAACACATTTTCTTTTGTTGATCAAACCTGATAAAATGGTTGTCCTGGTGGGACTTTCAGAACAAAAACTGGCTTTATCTGCTAGTATGTGCCACCTGCCTGGCTGACAGCTTAAGTGGAGCTGAGTACAGAGCCAGGTGACAGACAGGTGGGAAAGGGACAGAAGACTACACTATCTCATCTAGCAGGACACCTTCATCCTTCACCTTTAAGACCCTAGGTAAGAATGCTGTAAAAGTTTCCCAGATGGAAACTGTAGACACGTCTCCCTTTTTAAATACACAGTCCCCTGGAGTAAACGTCAAGGACAAGACAAGGCACAGAAAGAACACCAAAATAAGCTTCCTGTCACACTGACTGCACTCCAATACCTTTGCCTGAGTTCCTGCTGCTGCAGCTAGCCAATTTATAATTCACAGACTCTCAGTAGAGATTTTTACCCCCGGATTCAATTAGTTCCATTTCTATACTTTGCCCTGCCAGCCTTCCCCACCCCCACCAAAAACCAAAACACAAATTAAAAAACCTCACTATGTACAGAGAATAAGGCTCCTTATATAGCCTGAGAAAAGGAACACTTAACTATGTTCAAGTCAATTTCAAAACCAAACCAAACCAAACCAAACCAAACCAAACCAAACCAAACCAAACCAAACCAAATATTCTTTGGTGTTAACAAAGTTTAGACAGCTGTTTCTTCCCTAAGCATCACGAACAAAATCCGGAACTCTCACACCAATGGCACAAAATGCTGAGGCAGACAGGCCATCTGCCTAATTTTAAGGAACGTGGTTATCACCTGCATATACGTATAAAACCAAATTAGCACACCACATTGTTAGTTCTCAGAAATGTAACACATCTCATGCACCAGAAGCTTATCTGAGTTCTCTCTCATAAGGTTTAAATCAGAATTAATTTGGAGACCTCAAACTGCAAATGCTGTCCATGAATCAGTTAACAACTGAGAACTGCAAACCATCCCATTAGGGCCAGCTGGTCCTCCATTTCCTAAAATGGCCCCAAAGCAAGGCAAATCGTAGACCAGTTCCTAAGAGTTAGTTCTACATGATAGGAGGCCTCGATTTGTATTGAAAGGGTCAGAAATAAAACAAGGATTTTGTATTGTCTCAAATTCTTTCTTCTCTCCCTTGTTCTCTAAACTGCCATGTTATTACCTCCGGGGAGGCAGCATCTTGTGGGCCAATTTTGGAATATGTCACTGCTAAAGCTCTTTCAGTGATCAGAATAAAGGGATAAAAGAAGAATGAAGGGATCCTAATTAAAGAGATCCAACTCCTCAGGTAATTGTAGTCAGGGACTCAGAACCGGGTAAGAGCTGAGACTGAAGCTGTTTTTAGTTCATAATTCCGACTGTTAAGGTAGACTTTTATTGGGCTGTTCTGATTTGGTAATGTTTGATGCATTTGTTGAAAGACGAGAAACTGAAGTTAATTGGGAAGAGAAGCAATATGACCCAGTCTTCATAAGGCGATGGGAACTGCGACTTCCTTTGAAGAAAGGAAGGGGGTGAAGGAGAGGCACCTGCAGAAAAGAGGTACAGTAGTCTCCCCACCACCTGGTTCCACTTTCTGTGGTTCCAGTTACCCGTGGTCCAATGCAGCCCAGAAGCAGCTGACCCCACTTCTGCGGTACTGTCAGGTCACCAGTAGCCTAACGTTACGTCACAGTGCCTGCATCATTCACCCTAATTCATCTTACCGTGTAGGCATTTTATCATCTCGCATCATCACAAGTGTGAGTATAGTACAATAAGGTATTCTGAGACCATATGCACATAACTTTTATTATAGAATATTGTTATAATTGTTCTATTTTATTGCTGTTGTAAATCTCCTACTGTGCCTAATTTACATACTAAAGTTTACCATAGATATGTATGTAAAGGGAAAAAAACAAAGTATATATAGAGTTTGGTTCGACCAGCGTTTTTCAAGCATCCACTGGGGGTTGTGGAACAATTCCTCTGTGGATAAAGAGGGACTATTGTACAGTGCTTGGCTTTAAACGTGCCTTAAATTTCTCTGATACAAGTCATGGGTATGATACCACAAGGACAGGGCTGACTTCTGAGGTCTCATCTCTAGCTGTTGTTAGCCTGTTAATGGTGGATCCCCACTCAACGATTATTTGAGGTATAGTAAATGCCGGTTCTCTGTGTATACCCAGCATCTGGAATAGAGTAGATACTCAATAACTGTTTTGCTAAATGAATGCCAAACAGGTTAAACCTAACAGAAATTAGATGCCACAAACCTGTTATAACAATGTCCTATGCAGAACACTTGGTGAGTTCATAAGGAAATCGAATATCATTTCTAGGATTTTAAGGCGAATGAGTGTTAAATGCTAAACCACTGCCCACTTCCAAGGAGGAGACAAGGAACAGGTGGTTTAGAGGCCTTCTATTGGATTTCTGGTGCTCAGTCCATGGTGAACTGGCTTCACCAAGCTTTATTTATCATTAAGGTTAGACACCAAAGAACTACTTCCAAAAGGAAAAAAAAAATTTTCAGACGGAGCTCGTGCAGTAGATAACAATTTGGCCAGCATCAGAATAACCTTTCAGAATTCTTCCCGTTGCAGAGCAGGATCTGAAAACAATGATTTTTAAAGGGAGGAAGAACTCTCACTGGTTAACAAGGCCTTTCCCTCCCCGGGGCATCCCAAGAGCATGGCTGTCAGCAATCTAGCCAGGCTGTCTCTGGGGGTGTTTGGAAAGGGGGGGGGGCAGGTTGGAGATGGCAGGCTGTCTGCTTCCCAATACACATATTTGTTTTGGGTTTGCTATAAGCAGTAGCTGCAATAATATTGCCATCAACTCAGAAAGCAATGAAACAAGCGGGCATAGGAAAGCACTGTGCCGACCCCCAACTGTCCCCTTGAGTTTCTCATCAGTATCCATATCAACACAACAGCCTCATATGGACATTACAAAGAAAAAACACTGGAGGTCAAAAGCAAGGGCCACGATGGTCTTTCCGATGACAAGAAATCAACATGGCTCAAGCTTTTATGTAACACCGTGGCACCATGGAGACAGCACCCAATGAGCATAAACCCCATGTCTGAGCAACGAGGAGGAGTTGGTTTCTATGAGAACCTCAACTTTTGCTTTTTCTGACTTATTTTAAACATGTATCTTTATCTTTGAATCAAATAAAACTTAGATGTATTTTTTCCCCCTTTCATTTTTGGCACTGAGGAATTCTAATCTTGGTCTCTTAAATTCCATGTTAATACCTAAAGAAGAGAATTTGAATGTACTGTCCAGGCTGATAGAGAATAGCTACAGGGTGGGGAGAAAGCCACAGGAAATACCCACGTGGATCTTGCAAGTACAAGCTTCCAGAAGGTATCCTGACACACACCTGGCAGCCAAATGTAAAAGCTACTTACTTGAATAAATTTAGAGTGACTTTCTAAACCAAGTTGTGTTGTGTTATTTGAACAAAATGCTTCTGAGAATGTGTGGAGTGTGCTTCCAAACTATTGCCCTTCTTGAGCCTTCACTCACAGAAAATTGTTCTGAGCTTCTCCTCCTGAGACAAGTGAAATCCAAATGTCTAGAGGTTAGTATACTCAGCTAGCAGAACTGGAGAAAAAGAAATCAGCTAGTGTCAGGAATACTAAGACCCCCAGACCAATGAGAATGAATAAAACTCTTGAGAGCAGAGAATCTCTAAGAGCCCTTTACCTTACTGAGGTAAGGTAAAAATAAATAAAAAGAAGCAAAAAGGAAAAGGAATTCTGAAAGATCAAGATTCTTCAAGAGCACAGGCTGATCCTGACATACAAATACATTCTATCCAGAAAAGTATCTTAAATTCCAGGCTGTGGGTGAAGAATGGTTTTTGTTGTTGTTGTTGTTGTTTTTGGTTAGTATAACATAAAAGAGGTCAGCAGACAACTTCCTGTAGACTAAATCCAGCCCGCTGCCTACTTTTGTACAACTCATGAGCTTAAGAATGGTTTTTACATTTTTTGAATGGTTAAAAAAAAATTGTGACATGTGAAAATTACATGAAATTTAAATTTCAGTCTCCATAAATGAAATTTTACTGGAACATGGCCACGCTCATTTGTTGTCTATGGCTTCTTTCATGGTACAACAGTGAGTTGAATATTTGTGAGAGAGACTATCTGGCCCAGAAAGCCTAAAACATTTACTACATGGCCCTTTATGGAGAAAGTCTGCCAATTCCTGCTTAAAGGGAAGCTGTATGCTGGTTAAAAGAAAATCTACCCAATGCAGAGATCAACTTCCCAGGACTAGAACATCAGTGTAGATGACAGGGAAAGAATACCCTAAGTAATAAAAACAATACCTAACAAAGCCTACGGTCATGCAACAGAGAAGGCAAAAGGAAAGGAAACGTGGTTCAAAGGAGAGTGGCTGAGGCAGGTGGCATTAACCACAGGTGTAGGCCCTCAATCTTCCTTTCCTGCACCTCATTCTAGGAATGCCCCACTCCTGTACGTGAGATCTTTCCTCTTTATTCCCACTCTCCTCCCCCAGACTCAGATTTCCCCATTCAAAACATACACCCCATAAGCACAAAACTTGAAATTTCCAGACTTGCCATTCTTTGTTCCTTCCCACAATGGCTTCTCTCTCCACTCGCTGACAATATACTTGCACTATTACACTCCTTGTACAGAAAGCCTTTGCTCCTATGATTTTGTACTCAGACTTTATCTTTCTACTAAAACTACTTGGAAAAGTAACCTCCTCACTCACAAATCTGATAATCTCTTCTCGGTGGGAGCCCTACTAGATCTCTACATGGCATTCAACACCGTGCAATGGTCCTGTAGTGCAACTCTTTCCTGGCTTTGCTTCTCTCGACTGGTGTCCTAGCTCTCTGGGCTGCCTGTCTTGTCTTCTGCTGTCCCTTCTTTTTATGCTCTGCACTGTCTCTTGGAAGGCCCATCTATTTTCATGTTCTCCATCACTGTGATCCTGCAGAACCCACAAATTATCCTCTAAGCCACAGACCCAATCCCAAATGTTTCACAGACATGTTCCCTGGGAGGGTCCTGCCAATATCTGGCATTCAGCATGTCTAAAACCAAACTCCTCTTCCTCTTCTCCCCTTGTCCCCTTCTGGTTTTGTTACTATTGTCCTCCTGTTCTAAAAACCTCACCTATCTTAGATTTGTCCCTACTTTCACCATATAACTCAGCAACTGCTACCTCCTGGCAATTCCATGAACTTCACCTCCAAGGTTGTTGTTCAGTCCAAGGAACCTTCTCGATCGTCAATGTAACTCTGCTCGTTCAGGCTCCTGTCACTTCCAGGCAAGAATCTTCTGATCTGTCTGCCTGCTTTCCATTTTGCCCTACACAGACTCTTCCTACACATAGCTAGCAAATCACTCTTCCTAAAGCATAATATGCTGCTCAGAACTCTGCCAGTGGCTTCCTGTAGTTTATTATAAAATCAGAACTCCACAATCTTGACATTCCAGGCCTTCTAAAATCTGGCCCAATTCCCTGGGACCACGGAAAACATCCATGACCCACTCAACAGCCCCTCAAATATGTGAAGACAATACCTCTAGTTCCTCTGTCTTATTTCCTCCAGGCTAAACACTGCAAGGTCCTCACAAGACACGGGTTTTGATTTCCCACCCTTCTACTCGCTTCCCTCTTTTAATCCAGGTAATATTAAGGGTGTTGTCAAACAGGAAATGTCTTTCTAGTTGACTTAATTAAAATTTTGACGGGGTGTTGGGGCACGTGCGGTGGGGATGTCTCTTCTTACACGCTCTCGAGAGCCACCTTTGGAGTGTGACCTCTGCCTTTGTGGGATTGACTGGGGAGGGGCGTGGACAGCCCACGTACCAGCCCTGCCTCCCCGAGAGCAGGCAGGGGTGGACTTTTGCTCCGGGCAGGATGCTGCAGCAGTGCCGACAGCTCCACTGGTGCCGGAGGAATCCCTGGGCTGAGGGAGAAGGGAAGCCCTCGAGGGACCGTGTGGGAGAGGTGGAGCCTGGCCCGTGGAAGGCCGCCTGCCGCCACGGCCTCCATTCCAGCCCATTGCCATTCTCTGTCTCTCAGCAGCAGCCCCAGGCGCTGTGGAGACCCTGGTGGTATTGTGACAAGCAGTCTATTCATTTCCTTCTCTCATTCACCGGGCTCTCGGGGATAAAAAGGAACAGCAGATCCAAACCACTGCCTAGAATCCACTTTGCCGAATTCAGGGAGAGTGTCCTACTGAAGTGATTATTTTCCCTGTTTGGGAGACCCAAGGGAAAGAACAGGATTTCTGCATCCTTTACTTCCCACTGATGCGACGCTGCAGAAATGACTCTTTCGGTCATCACCGTGGCCAGTGGGACGGTGAACGCACGACTTGCATTTAACTGAGGCTTTTCAGCTCCCGTCTCAGTGTGGCAACAGGACACCAAAGCACCAGGATTTGAACTGGGATGCTGGATGCAAAGCTTCAGTTGAAAAGCGGGCGAGAAGGGAGGGCAGCGAGAGGGAAAACCAGGTACCCGACAGACAAGCTTCCTGATCTGTTGCAGCCGAATGGGAGATAGTAACCTGCCTCATCAGGCTGTGCCCGTCTTCAAGGGAGAAGAGAGCTGCCGTGGTGTGCTGCTTACTGCACAACTGAAGGGCCGCACAGGTCCCTGGACGAGAAGCTTGCCAAACGTCGTGATTGGCAGTAAGGGCGTGACAGGTGAGGAAGGCGGGGTCGAGTGTTGAGGGAGGGACGGGGCGCTAAACTTCCCGAACACTGCTGGCAGTCAAGCACATTGCCCGATGGTGACTCCCAGTGCCGCCACAACCCAGGGCGTGCGTGTCTGTGCCGTGTGTGCGCACTCGCGTGTGCTCACTGGCTCACGGAAAGAGGGCGGGGGTGGGGCCAGAAAGGGGGAGAGGAGGAAGGCAGACTGAGGGGGTAGCAGTGAAGAAACAGCAGGGGCCGTCTCCGAGGGCTGAGCGCACGTGTCCGAGCCTATGGCAGGAGAGAGCATCTGTTGTGACGGGGCTCAGATCAGAAACTGGTCTTTGTGGGGAGAAGGACACTGGGGCTGCACCCACCAACGGGCACACGTACACTCAGGGGGAGTGTCTTCTGTGGCAGAGCCCAGAGACAGGAATGGGTGGAGCCCTCGGCACAGCGCACAGGAGAATGCAGTTTCATTCCCAGGAATAAGGAGAGAGGAGCCCCCCTTCCGCCTCATGGTCTGCACGTCTCATCCAAAGCGCTAGGCTGCTTGCCAGCTCCCTTTCACCAACCTGAAAACTTCACCAGGTGCTGGCTTATTCGTGCCTCCTCACTTGTTTCTTGTTCCTCTCCACCACACCCCAGCCCCATTCCCCGCCAGGCTGGTCTCGTCCAGCATCACAAGAGGAAGGAGACGCCATCAGCTGAAGTCTTATGGTTACTGGCTCCTTGGGGGAGCGGATCTCTTCTTTCCCGCCCCCACCCCCGCCCCAGCTGCAAGTAGCGCTCCCCTCCACATCTTCCCATTGTGCCCAGTGCTGGGGTAGATCGGGCTTGCGGTGAGGTACCTAAATCAAAAGAAATATGTCAAGGTGCACGTCTTTGTAGAGAATTTTGTGGACTCTGGGAAGCTGTATACTTTGTGATCACCACTTATGTAACTATACTTTTTCGTTTCCATAGTTTTTGTCATTAAAGTAATTGTATGTCTTCTAAAAATATAAAACAGAGTGGACAGTTATGGATAGGGTTCTTTCTTTCTGGGGACTCTCTGCGGTCTAGCAAGGGCCTAGATGTCCTCCAGCCCAAATGGATCCCACTGGGTCAGAAGGCAATTAGATTTCCCAGTGCAAGGAATTCTTTGGCTCTACAACTGTGGATGCAGTGGGGGAAAGAAGGCCCTTTCCATCTCAGATAGCCATCCTAGGGAGACACCAGCTCCTGAATGGCAAAGAGGACAGTTGTCAATAAAAGGGTGGGGAGCGATGAGGCAAATTTCACAGAATAGGCAAGAGAAAAAAACAGGTAAGTGTTTCATATGGAGGCTGTCACTAAGCTGGAAAATTCTATGTTCTGTTCTTCACCCACCCTTAGCAGACAGCTGTTCATCCTTGAGTCAGGAGAAAAGGTGAGTGCTTTTGGAAGGGGAAGGAGGGATTTCTCCCAGCCAGCCTGGAACCACAAGAAAGAAGCTCAATCACCTAAATGACGTTGTAATTTGGGCTGCCACAAAGAAAGTGGGCTCACTTCTCTCTTAGAAAACCAACTTGCTCCCTATACAGTGGAGGAGAGCACAATGAGACTGCAGATCCAAAGTGAGCCCAGGCCGACCCCACGGGAGGAAACCTGCCCAACTCCTGTCTTCAGGGAGGACAAGGTCAAAGAAGTATGGGGGAATCTCGAGACACCAAGTTCCGTCCAAATGCCTGCAGTCACCTTGTGTATACTGGGAGAACTGGCACTTAACAATTTGATAGGGCCCTAGCATTCTTATTTCCCTGTTACCGGAGTGCTGGCTGAGACTCTGTAATGTATTAATCTCTGTAGATGAGTGATGCGGTTTAAAATACTGCAGGGTTTGGCTGCCATTCCCTCCCCTGGGGTCTCAAAATAACTCCACACAAATCATTTCTGCTAAACACTCACTCAGGCAGCTCTTCCCTGCCAGAACACACACATCTTATGTAACCAAAGGAGCCACGTAGCTTGCTGGAAGAGGAGGGCGTTCCCAGAGAGCGGCACTGCTCACTGCCCTGAAGCCTCTGCAGAGCTGGGCTTTAAACCCGTCTCTGTCCCCTGCCAAAAGGCAGGCACACAACTCAGCCTGGCTGCTGTGCCCACACTCCCTCAGCAAGACAGTCCCCAAGGAGATGCAGGCGGTCAGATCAGGGAAGGTCATCCAATTCAGGGCTGTCTTAGATACAAGTGCAACCTGGACATTTAGTGACCACTTACTAGGTACGAGGTCTACCCTGGTAGATTTTGGAGTCATGAGGAATGGAAAGAACATGGCCCCTCTCCCTTGAAATCCACATAGTTCAGTGCACACAGGCATCTATACAGACACCATACAAAGCTACAGGAGGGGCAGGAAGAGAGGTGCTATAGAACACTTGACCTTAAGTACCTTCAAAGCCTCCTCTTCCCAAATCTAAGGACTCTGTGACATGGATGTTGCCCTTGGCTTGGCTTCTTTGTTAACCCTTCCTCCTGGTGCTCTCCTGCTTCTCCAAGCCTCTGCTGTTGGACCCTCTTCTCCTGACCCTTCCTTAAGCCTTGCAACTTCACGGTGGTCTGTTTTTAGCGGTTTCCTACTCTAAACCCAACTCCTAGGCAATTAAATTCACTCCTTGGGCTTCAAAATCCACTATAAACTGATGACTCTTATAATTTTCATCTCTAATTCTGACCTTTCTATTAATTCATCTGGATCTGCAAAAATCCAAAGGCAACTAATATTCAAGGTATCAAAACTGACCTAGTAATGAAGGTTACCTACAAACGTTCTATTATTTGCAAACCAGAAAACTGTCCTCTTTCTTCTCCATCCTCTATTATCAAGTAACCAACAAAACTGTACAGATTAGAACCCTCCTAAAGAGTTCTCAGATCTGTTCTTCCATCTTCATTCCCATCTTGCAGCCTAGTTCAGGTTCCCATATGTCTTAGGAGGTCAATGGCAATTGCCTCCTAGCCACACTTGTTGACCTAAGTTTGGATCCTCTCTAATCTAAGTCTTGATACTGTGGTAAAACTGACTGCTTAAAAATACTGCAATGAAAAAGGAAAGACACCACATTTAACAACAAGGATGAATCTCACAGACAATTAGCTGGGTAAAGTAGGATTAGGATTCCAGGTATGAAGTCCAAAACAGGTAAAAACTAATCTTTGGTGAAAAAAGCCAGAATACTGGTTATCTTGGAGAGAATGGCCATGAAAGAGCATGCTGGGGTGCTAGAAGTATTTTTTTTCTAAAGTTTATTTATTTATTTTGAGACAGACAATGCAAGCAGGGGAGGGGCGGGGGGGGGGGCAGAGGATCTGAAGCTGGCTTTGTGCTGACAGCAGAGAGCCTGATGCAGGGCTCCAATTCATGAATCGTGAGATCATGACCCGAGCCAAAGTCAGATGCTTAACTGACTGAGCCATCCATGTGCCCAGGTGCTAGGATTAGTCTATATTTTGATGTGCATAGAGGTTACCTGACTTTGGGTTATATGTATATTTTTATACACATAAAATTAATTAAGCTGGGGGTGCCTAGGTGACTCAGTCGGTTGAGCTCAGTCAACTCTTGATTTTGGCTCAGATCATGATCTCATCATGGTCCTGTGTTGGGCTCGGTGCTGGGAATAGAGCCTGCTTAAGACTCTCTCCCTCCCACCCCCACCTCTCTGCCCCTCTCCTGCTCATGTTCTCTCTCTCAAAAAAATTAATCAAGGTATATACTTGTGTGTGCCTTACTGCTACTGCGTAATAGTCATACCTAAAAATTTTAAAATGACAATGCGTTACCCACCATTCATTTCTTCCTAGATCTTACCTCAGGAGTTCCCAACGTGGGGGGGCGGGGAGGGGTGGCGGGTGGTCAATGATGGGCTTGGGGGAGAGGCTAGTGTTTGTGAATCTAATGAAATTGTATGAGATCTGTGTGTGCACATATTTTCTGAAGAGAAGACAGACAGTCTTCTTCAGATTCAAATTCAGTAAGAATGGCCGTGACTCAAAGTTGTCAACAACTTATCTCTGAGATACAATGTAAGCAACCTTGCAGATACAGGGCCCTTCAAAGACTGGGGTATCTGACTTTTCCAACTAGCCTTTAATGTCCCTCTTCCAGCAGACATGTGGGCCATTTAAAACCATTTCTCCTTTCGAATAACAGTGCTTTTTCAAGGCCTTCTTTTTCCTTAGCTGGCCACACCCTTTCTTCTCTCCTCACATATGAGGCATTTTTGAGAGAGAAGGCCTGTAGTTTTCTTAGATGTGTAGAAAGCTCGAGATCACTCCAAAAAGCAAGGACACTGAGCTACAGGGTAAGGTGACATCTGAACAACTCAGAGCTGAATTCCAGCAAAATGAGTGCCTGCAAAGGGTGGCCTGGGCATGGGCAAGTTGAAGGAATGAAGGAATGTTAAGTACTTGAGTTCATTGTCCCTGTGGTCCTGTGAAAATGATCAAGTGATGATAGTGTACCCTAGGGCCTAATCAGGATATTTATTCACAAATGAGGTGAAGATACTGAAGATCTACTTACTTCATATAAATCAGATGAGAAAAATTTAAGAAACAAAACAGATGAGAATAGGGGAGGGGAAGGGAAGGAAAAAGAAGATGAAAAACAGAGGGGGAGGCAAACCACAGGAGACTCTTAAATACGAGGACGAACTGAGGGTTGCTGGATGGGAGGTGGGTGGGGAGTGGGGCTAAATGGGTGATGGGCATTAATGAGGGCACTCGTCGGGATGAGCACCAGCTTTTATATGTAAGTGATGAGTCACTAAATTCTACTCCTGAAATCATTATTGCACTTATGTTAACCAACTTGGATCTAAATAAAAAAAAAAAAAAAAAAAAAAAAAGGATTAGCAAAGTGGGAAAAAAAATACTCAAATAGGCAAGAATCTGGAGTCAATGTTAAAATACCAGAAAGGGTTAACACCCAGTGCTCCACAGAAGATGGGGGGTGGGGTGGGCGACTTATGTAGCTAGGCTTACATATAGTTTTTTCGATGTATATCAAGAGAATATGGTCTCATCACAAAGAAATGAATACAGCAGCGACAGCTACTATAACAATGTGTTAACTTCTGTTGTTAGGCACCAGATAGTACTTTAATTTACAGATGAGATAACTAAGGCAAAGAGAGGCTGAATACCTTGTCCTTGGCCGCAGGGTTTATAAATGGAAGATCCAGACTTTGGGCCATTACAAACCCACATTTGTCATGAATACAGTAAAGTGTCTTCCTCAAAAAGGGATGTATCACCGAATTCCCAAAGCGGGAGTTAAGAGACCCCGAGATTATCTTTGTCCACCACTCTGGTTTTAATTTTTTTTTTTTCAACGTTTTTATTTATTTTTGGGACAGAGAGAGACAGAGCATGAACGGGGGAGGGGCAGAGAGAGAGAGAGACACAGAATCAGAAACAGGCTCCAGGCTCCGAGCCATCAGCCCAGAGCCTGACGCGGGGCTCGAACTCATGGACCGCGAGATAGTGACCTGGCTGAAGTCGGACGCTCAACCGACTGCGCCACCCAGGCGCCCCACCACTCTGGTTTTATATATGAGGGAGTGGAACCAGGATCAGACACTGAGTGTCCCATCTGCTAGATCATTTACTCTTTCCTATGCCCCACCTCCCACATGAGTTTGCAGGTTCTGCTTGCTTGGAGATCTGGTAGAAGACAAAAAACAAGCTCAGCCCAACCTCCTGCCCTGGTTTAAGGTGCTCACAGTGACTGACTAGAGACAGGGACACTCCACAATGACCTTTTCCCTTAGGACAGGGTGGTTGGTTAGGCTGACCAACAGATCACCAACCTACTGAGTCTCTACGAGGTCCCAGGTATCAAAACGCCAGACAAAGAAACAATTACTAGGCAATGCAACGATAATACACTTAGAAGGATCATGCGATGACACAGGCAGCAGGGGACACCATGAGGACTTGTAGAGGGGTCAACCTTGGCATTTTTACTCTTATAATTCTTTAAGAATATTAAGAATAATAACTGGCCAGAGGAACACACATCAAGGAAATCTGTGGGGGTGGTAGTAAACTCCCAGTGTTTAAAATGGCAGAAAGGTGCTGTGGCATTTGGGAGGAGGAACAAGAACAAAGTCTGCATGTGTGTCCTGGGAAGGCACACGAGTCCCTTCTAGGAACCCCAGACCAGGTCAGGCTGTATGAGAGCCGATCCCCGGAAAAGCACAAATCTTCCTCCCACAACTCACCTCTGAGTCAGAAAAGGAACAACCGGCTTAGTAGGACACAACTAACTGCCTCCTATGCATTCTTTGTCCCAACAAATTTTGTTACCATTTCATAAAATCAAAACAGATAATAATTATTCAAACACTCTGTATGTATAACTAATATGTAAACATAGCTTTTCATGTTATCAGATTTCTTTTTAATTAAAATTATGATCTATTTGAGAACCATTATCATAACTTAAACTTCCCTGTGTCAATGTCTAATTATCAAACCTCTGCAGAGAAATCCAAAGGAGGCTGAAAGAGTAGAAAGGGGCCTTGTTTTAGAATTCATCCGCAGTTTCCAAAATGTGTTAACTTCCTACTCCTATGGAAATGGCTTTTCCCCACATTACATACATACATCAGGCAACACGCACTGCAGGTCTCTGTTACTGAGACAACTTTCAAAACCACAAGTAGAGTGGGTTAAAGAGGGACAGATATACTTGATTGACAGGAGGTCACAATTCGTTGGCAGCAGAATAAAGAACTTGTCTCAATGGAAGATTGGAATTGAAAAGCTTAAAATATTCTTTTAAAAAAAGAAACATTGTTCTGACATCCAAAGAGGACAAATCAAATTGGTCTCCTCCCTCAGTCTCTGAAAAGGAGAGGGAGGAAATAGTGGAGGAGTAAGTGCCAGTTCCATCCTTAATTAAGCTGTGTGACCTTGGCCAAGAAACAACTTTTCTGAGTCTCCATGTTTTTTCACTTGTTACATAGTGACAACTGCCCTCCCTACCTCACAGCACTGTGATAAACATCTGGGGGGGGGGGGAAGAATGGGAAAACACCCAGAAAGTACGTATTATTACACAAATGGATACTTCTAGAGGATAATGGTCTTGATAAATTTTAGCATATTTAACCATGGTCTAAACCACTGCTTAAAAACAGCCATACTTGCCTAGGTGGCTCAGTCAGTCCACTGAATGACTTTGGCTCAGGACGTGATCTCAGGGTTGTGAGACTGAGTCCTGCACTGGACTCCACACCCAATGTGGAGCCTGCTTGAGATTTTCTCTTTCTCTCTCTCTCTCTCTCTCTCTCTCTCTGCCCTTGCCCCAGTTGTGCTCTTAAAAAACAAAGAAGCCACACTGCTGACAGAGATCAAATAACACCCAAAATACCTGTTGGCCCTCTTAGAAACATTTTTATGAAATTTAGTTAATGCAGACTAAACTGCATCTACTGGAAAAGCACGTTTAGTGCAGATAAACATAATTTGAGGATACTGTTGACTCTGACAAGCATGACAGGAGTAATGATCAGCCAGGAGGGGCAGGGTGCTACATGGGAAGAAAGGGCCTGCATCTCCTCGATGCCAGGACTTGTTTCTGACTGAGGTTTGTGAAGCATGAAGAACAGACAACAGCTGGGAATTCAGGAAGAGAGTAAATCAAGCTGCCGTTATTCAGGCTCCCAGAAAGCTACAGCACAGATAGCAACAAGTGATAGTTACATGAAAACAGAAATTACATTCCTTACGGATTTTTTCCCCATCGTGATTTCAGCAAACAGTTTTTTCATCACTCCCATTCTTGCCACTAACTTGCGCATGAGGCATCAGGGTGGCATGGGGGTGCGCTCTCTGGATGTCACGGTCAGTAAACACTGATCCTACTGAAAAGGATACTGCAAGGTCCTGAATCAGGACAGTGAGTTTGCAGTGTTCCCTCAGTTTCTACCTTTTGCCTTCTCCACCCGTGGTACCAAACAACAGATTTCTCACTGGGGACCGTGCAACATCCTCTGGGAGCTCTTGCTGTGGGACTGCTCGGTCTACTGATGTGCTCAGTGCTCGCGCTGGCAGAGGGTGCTGTGGTATTTCTGGGGGGAGGATAAGATGTTCAACATCCTGCAATTCATGGCAAGTCCAGACAAGGAGTAAACATTCCACCCAAGATGCCTCTCTGGCCCCCCCATTGAGAAATACACAGCTCCAGTCTTACCCACCAGTACTCCCTCACTCACCATCTACACTCATCCCAAGACAATGACTTGCTGTACCCTATTCATGCTTTGCATTTCACAGTTTCAAATCCAGCTGCCCCAATCTCCTTGTTCAGGTCAGAACATAATGATTTTGGCCTAAGGCTGTTGAACAACTTAGAGAAAAATAGATCAAATAGAATGCAATCATCAGAATAAGCTATAAAGTAATTGTTGATTTGACTTGAGGTTCTAAGAAGGAAAATATGCTCTACTCCCAAGTTTTCTATAGACTCCAAGAGATCACAGTATCATTTGAACTGCTGCTTAAAGTAGCTTTGGCTCTGAGTTGGAAGCAATCTGTTCAAAAAAGGTTTTAAGTTAGGAAATGTGTTATTGCAGAATGCAAGCTGTAGAGTTACAAGTCCATGGGATGAAACCCCCACTGTTTTACAAAGAGTTTGTGACCATGACAATGCCATTCCATTTCTTTGTGCCTCTGTTTCCTCCTCTGTAAAATGAGAAGCTGGACGGTTTTTAGTACTTTCTCCAGAAAGGCTGACAGAAGTTGCCTGCATGATGGGCCTGATCAAACACACCGGGCTTGATCACTGTGACCCACACCAGGACTTGATCTTTCAGGTTGATATATGCTAGCCAGAACAATGTTAAGAAATAAAACTCACATATTAAAAACAATAAACAAACACAGGAAATCTGGGGATCCTTAAAGCCAGAAAAACCACACAGAAAAAAAGTCCAATCTACTCTTTGCCAACAGGCTTATCTACATTTGACAAAGATTACTCTTTGCTATCCGGGGAAATCTGCTCTGCAGTTTTCTTCTTCATGGATGGCGGATACTTTTTGCCAAAGCGATCTGGGACTGCAGACTTTGCACATGTCAAGAGAAATATACACATATGTACAAAGAGGCTGGTTTTGTTCAGCCTCAACTAAGATCACATATTCTTCAGCAAACACTTCTCTGTTTGATTTGTAGTCAGCTTGCTTACACAGCACTATCTAGGTTTCAAGGCTTAATTTATTTGACTATATTCATTCCCTTTCCCCATCTTCCTCCTAGCACAGCAATTCCAAGTAGTAGGAGAATCCATCATACTCCTTTACGTTAAAAGTACTACGGCTTTACATTAGAACTCTCTGGAATTATTTTTCTTTTTAATCACAATGAGAAAAGGAATACATTACGCACAATGTAGTTATCCTACCTTTATACTCTCTTAATTTCTTTAAAAAAATTTTTTTAAAATTTATTTTGAGACAGCGAGTGGGGGAGGGGCAGAGAAGGAGAGAGAGAGAGAGAGAGAGAGAGAGAGAGAGAGAGAGAGAGAGAGAGAGAGAGAATTCCAAGAGAATCCTTGCTGTTAGCACAGACCCTGATGCAGGGCTTGAACTCACAAACTGTGAGATCATGACCTGAGCTGAAACCAAAAGTCGGATGCTTAACCAACTGAGCCACCCAGGCGCCTCTATACTCTCTTAATTTCTAAAAGTTATGCAAAATGATCTTAATAAGCTTACAGGATCAGATCCCTGCAGCTCATAGGTTATGTGCTGAGAACGAGCAGGCCAATCAGCTATCAGTGGTGCTGGTATGATGCCCTGCTGTCCCTAAAGGGGAACAGTGTTGCTGCAGGAGGGTATTCTGGGTTAAATCTGCTTGTTGATTTCACCGAGCTTGATAAGATATACCCTTTTTCTTCCAAGGAGGTCTCAGAGACCTGGCAAGAGAGCAGACACTGGCATTTGTGTTGATTTATTTTGGTTGAGAATGGGCCCACAGGAAATGGTAGCGAAGCTTGTTCCAACCCAGGGAATCTTTCTGCTTTCATAAGCCCATAAAGATACTAAAAATGAAGCATCAGAACAAACAGAAGCTGATGATGTCAATAGAAGAAAATGAGGCTGATTAGACAATTTCACGTGGCAAAAGTGGTATTTAAACTTTGGTTGTTTTGGTTTTAGGTTTTGCTTTTTTTCCTTTCTTGAAAACGAGTACTTTTTGCACGTGTTTGTTACAGTGGCAATCAAAGGATTTAATTTTATTTGTTATCATCCTAAACTTTCTTCTATTTTCTTACTTCAGCTTGCTTTTCATGCAGCTCAGAATGAAGATACCTGAATCTAGACCTCATCATCATGTAGCTCCATTTGTAAAAAAGAGAAAAAATATTTGTAAGTAAACACCATTTGTAGTTAGTGTCTGAAAAAAACTGCCACTGATTGTAACAAGATTTTAGAAGCATATTCAGTAATACGTTCAAACTTCACGCTCCTTAATTACCTAATCCTGCAAAGCAGGTTAAGTATATATTTCTCATTATATCCAATAACTATCTGGATAAAATGCTCTGACTGTGGGAAACCTAGAGAGGGCCCACGTGTGTGTGGGTTTACATGGTTTGAAGGGATGAGGATGCATTTAATGAATGCTTCTCTGGACAGAAAAAAGGGAAGTTGACTGAGGCACCTCTGACAAGGACCTCTCTATGCCCCCAAGTCCATCCCGGGACTATCGCCTCTTGGGATTCCCCTAAACTCCATTCCAGGATGTTCGTGGGCAACTGGCAGCCTAGTATCGAGCCTCTCAGAAGTTGAGCCTTCGTTCCAATTTCACTGTAACACTGCGGCATCTGATATAATCCTTTAAAGGCTCTCAGAGTCTGGCCCTAATCTCTCTCCTAAAATATAACTCCGAGAAGATGTGAATATAGATGGCAACCTGGTCCATTTTGCTGCGCAGATCAACACAAAAGGATCATGGTGAATACAGATTTAATGTCTATTTTCTCAGCAAGTGATGCCCCTAGGGCTGTAGAGCATAGCTGAACGGGATAAGTCCTATAACCAGGCTGATTTGACTTCATTATTAATTCATCTTTATTTAACCTCAGCCAGGGCCTCAAAAAAAAAAAAAAAAAAGTATGATGCTCAGCAAAACTTCTGTAACCCCACCTCATTTTCTAGATAGATATATTTTCTTTCTTCTTCACCTCGTGATTAGTGGCTCTTAGAAGCAGTATCAGCTCCAAAGGGAGTCTGAAAATCTGTAGGGGACATCTTTGGTTGCTGCAATGGCTGGAAGGAGGGGAGCTGCTAATGGCATTTAGTGACAAAGACCAGTAATGCCTATCCAGGCGATCCCACACAGTAAACTGTCTTAGGTAAAGTCTATGCCTCCAGTATGGCTAGGAATCAGTAATGAGGATCCATTCTAGAAAGGTGAGAAAAACAGGGTGTCTCAGCCAGCAGCTGTAATACTGGCCCAGATACTGCCATGTGGGACTGGGAAAGGAGAAAGTGACAGAAACAAAGGCACTGTTGGCCCTTATCTCCCCACCAGTCAGCTCCAGAGCACAAATGGGCAGCAGCTTGAGAAGCAGGTCTATTTCTACCTCTCTCTCTCCAACTGATGAGGATAGATGGCAGGCTTCTGGGGAAGAAGGGGTTGGGGGAGGGAGGCAGAACACGAAGGGACTTTTCCGTTGGTTGGTGTTTGCAAAGTACTGAGGATGAAGTGAAAATCTACACTCGCCACATGACTGCCAACACAGCTTTCTAGATCTCCCCATCATGGGGGAGCACTGTGGCTAGTCAGAATTTGTTCATTCAACAAATATTTACCAAGCACCTATCACATGCCAAGCATAATTGCACATGTTGGGAATACATACACTGGGGGTGGGGGGGTATATGGGCCATACTTGGAGGCCACAATAAAAACTCTAGTTTTTACTTTGAGTGAAATGGAGAGTCACTGTTAGAATGGCATCCAGGACGAATAAATATACTAACAGCTATATGTGTAGGAATGTGTATATAAAAACGATGGCAACATAGTGTGCCAAGGGAACAACTCCTAAGTGGCACCCCCATGACAACGAAGGTCTGGCCAGCATCCTGTGGAGTCCAAAAGGCCACTGCCAGCTGATGTGCAGATACGGCTTACCCCATTGCCTCACAGAATAAGAGCACAGGGCATGTGGAAATGCCCGAGGAAGCTCTGGAGGGAATCACCCCCACCTTCTCCTGAACTCGTGGGCTGCTGCTATTACAATCACTACCATTCTAGGATGGTGTTAAATTAGCCAATTTACCAACAACAACAAAAAGCCCCACACAAACGTAGTTTCCAATGGCATATTCATTTTTATTAATTGGCTAATTCAACACTGCCTTAGATCTGTAATAACAGTGGCAATCAGCGAACATGCCAGCGTGCTACGTGCTCTCTCTCTATCCCTCTACCCTCAACTCACACCTGCAGTCACATTTCCTGTGTGTGCAGACACACACCAGGCGGCCAAGAAGTCACTGGTTCTAGTCTGGCACTCATGCTTGATGCCTCCAGAATGTGGACCCACAGTTTACTCTCCCCACAGCTCCTCACCTATGCATTCTTTTTTTTTTTTTTTAATGTTTATTTATTTTTGAGAGAGACAGAGACAGAATGCGAGTGGGTTAGGGGCAGAGAGACAGGGAGACACAGAATCCAAAGCAGGCTCCAGGCTCTGAGCTGTCAGCACAGAGCCCGATGTGGGGCTCGAACTCACGAGCTGCAAGATCATGACCTGAGCCGAAGTCGGATGCTCCACCGACTGAGCCACCCAGCACCCCTCTCACCTATGCATTCTGCACAGACCTGAGGGAAGGCATGAAAGGCGACTGATGCTTCAGGAAAGGGCCACTTGCCTGTTTTAAAGTGGAACAGACACAGTTCCACAGAGAAGAAGCAAGCACTCTGGATACATAAGAATGGATGAAAATGACATAAAATAGTCTCTTTAAAACGACGTGTTCAGAAGGAACCCGAACTCTGGTCTTACAGGACTCTTGTCAGTAACCTGCCTGCCAACTCTGACACTCAAAGTAGTTCAGGGTTAGCCCTAGTTGTGCCTCTCAGGGCCCCCATGCATGGGTGTGCCTGCAAGGCCCCAATTCATTCCAGGGGTGCCATTTACACAGCCAACTGGTATCAGTTTCTTTACCTATGAAAGAGATAAAAGTCGAAATGCATTATAGGGTTATTATACATATTAAATCAGATAAGCTACTATTTATGTAGCATTTAACAATGTTGGGGGAAAAGTTAAGTGCCTACTAAAGTAATTCAGAAGAGAAAACCACTTTATCCTAAACCCCTCTGCAGCAAGGACCGGGTTATTTGACAGGGAGGAAGCTTACCATAGGTGACCTGACTCTTGAATATGGACAGGCCTTGTACTACTGGACTTCAAGTAGATTCAGCTGGAGCCTGCTGGTCCACATGGTTCCCCATGCATCCTCCTGCCCCCTTGCCTTCAACACAGACCCCTGCACCGGTGAAGCAGCAGCCAAACACCGCTGATCACAACAGTTACCTGCCGCCATTATTCTCACCCCACCCTTCTTACTCTCAGAATCGTGAGCAATCCTGCTCTCGACGACCCACCACCTCTACGGTACAGCCAAGACTAGCGAGGACAAGCCCATAATTTTGTTGCTGTTTAAAAAGTACATACCAAAAGGAATGGAAACTACAGCTTTCCAAGGAACACAATGAATGGCCAGAAACAGAAAATTTAGGAGGTCATATTCTCTGTCTCTGTTTTAAGTCAACAAGATGCAGGTGTGGCATCAGAAGAACGAGATAAGGGAATGAGTTTCAATTCCGTACAGGCATTTTCACAATGAGATGGCCATTTAATTGGCCACCACCTGCACAGGGACAGCACATGAGAAGGACTGGGCTTCCAGCAGGGCAAGTTCCAGACAGGACGCCGAGAACCTCTGCAGGAGAGGAAACTAGTTATTGAATTACCGTTGGCTCCAAACACGGTGCTGATGTGGTCCCAACACCGTCGCCTCTCTATTCCCATGGCTCAGAAGTGGTGGGTTTAACATGGCAAGACAACTTTGAAGAAAAACTGAACTTAGACTTATTTTCTTGGGGAGCTGGGAACAGAATTTCAGGAGCGTGCATTTTCATTATCTCCAGTTCCCCTGGCCACAGAACAATGAGTAGCAGACTGGTAAATGCTCGTTTTCTATACGGTCTCCTATCCTACATTTCCTTTTTTTTTTTTTTAAAAATTTTTTTTTTTTTCAACGTTTTTTTAATTTATTTTTGGGACAGAGAGAGACAGAGCATGAACGGGGGAGGGGCAGAGAGAGACGGAGACACAGAATCGGAAACAGGCTCCAGGCTCTGAGCCATCAGCCCAGAGCCTGACGCGGGGCTCGAACTCACGGACCGCGAGATCGTGACCTGGCTGAAGTCGGACGCTTAACCGACTGCGCCACCCAGGCGCCCCCTACATTTCCTTTTTTAGGGAAAAGGTTTCTATTGATTCAAGACCCACTATGGACTAGGCGATGGCCTAGGTGCTAGGTTTCCCTCTATGGTGGTGAATGGAGAGAAAGGAATTCCTGCTTTCATGGAGGCAAAAGATAATAAACAAGCAAATTGTATAATGTGACAGATGAGGAGTAACATACGGTAAAGTAAGGGAGGTGGGGCCTCCAGGGAGAAGACAGCAAAAATTGTACACACGCAGGGGTGCATGTGCACACACACCAAACCCGGAGTGCCCAGGCCTAGGATGACAAGTTGATTTGCCCTCAACTGTGGTTCGTTTCTGTCCTTCGAACTCCGTAATCATCACTGGTGGACCAGGCAACAGCCCTCAGGTCTCTGCTGAGCCTCCAGGCGCTCCACGGAGCTTTCCCTCACTGTGTCTTCTCACATGAACTTCCATTCTGTAACCTCATCCTTGCCTCGTTTCCTCACCAATTTAAACGGATTTCACATGTATGCTATCTTTGCCAACACAAACTTGTCACTCCTTTGGATGCCATCTGAAATATCTTCCACGGTTTTACTGCACATAGTGGAGAAACTGAAAGAAGTGGGGTGCCTGGGCTCTGGATTTCATGGAGCACCCACAGTCCCAGAGGAAGCAAATGGTAGCAGAGACCTGGCAGGCGATTACCGTATGAAAATCGAGCACTGTTCCATTCATTCAGCATACATGGGACGCATTCCTCCTATTCCTCCTCCAGGCCAGGCACTGGGCTAAGGGCTGGGCATATGTTCATACAGAAGAGATGAATAAGGAACATACAGGTTAGAGCAACAGACAGACATGTGCACAGATAGTCAGGATGTTAAACTAAGGTTTCCCGGAAAGCACACACCTGAGCCAGACTCCTGGGGGTGAAGGGGTGATGATGGAAGGAGAGAAGGGACCAGACACTCCAACCTGAGCGAGCAGAATGTGTACAGCGCCGAGGTCAGCATGGCTGGTTCTAGATACTTCAAGTGCCTCTGCTCAGGACCCAGACGGCCATAAATGCCTTATTTTGAAGGCAAAGAAACTACCGAGAAGTCACAAGCAGGGGAATGACAGGAGCAGATGTAC
Organism: Lynx canadensis; assembly: GCF_007474595.2. NCBI lineage: Eukaryota > Metazoa > Chordata > Mammalia > Carnivora > Felidae > Lynx > Lynx canadensis. The sequence goes on along the minus strand of NC_044304.2, from coordinate 144,238,264 downwards.
ATTTTAGAAAGGTCTCTCTGGTACATGGAAGGCAGATCAGGAGGGTCATGAGAACAGAAGCAGAAAGACTCACAAGAGACTAGAATCCTGCCTGGAAGGAAGATTTTAATAAACTGATTCTATACACTAAGGATCCCTGATAATATGTCCAAGAAATGGGGTGGCTGTTGGTCCTTAAAAGGCTGGGTCTCAAAAGTTCAAAAGGAGCCCTAAATTTCTGCTCAACCACAAATCCCAAGGGCCAGGACCAAGGACAATATAACAACAGGACTCAGCCTGGCTTCTATCGAATTCTCTATTCAGTTTTCTGTTTTTAATCTTCTTTAAATTTACCAATCCTATATTTTCAGGGCACAGAAACAGACAAGTTAATCCAAGCTACTGAGGGCCTGTGCATCAGATCTGGAGATCAAACCAAGTCTTTCTTGGCTCTCAGAGAAGGCAGGGAATAGGCTGAGAACACAATGGGAAAGTACTTACACGCAAATGTTGGAGACTGGTATGTCTCCATATCAGTGTTTACTATGTGTTTGTTCATTTTTAATTTTTCTATTTCCCACATGTTCATTAGTTACCACGTATTTCCTAAGAACAAAAACACAGCAAAGAAAAGAAACCGCTCAAACTTTTCTTTAAAAACAACCCAAATCTATATGGCTAAACACAGAGAAGGAAGAGCGTGCCGGGAAGCAGGTCAAAACAGGCCACCCTGAGGAGAGCTTATTTGGAGCGATGTTTCCCTCTCTTGCGCTTTTAAACCCTAGATAAGTTTTCACCAAAGTCTCCCTTGTAAGTATGACTGTGTGCCCCTCCCCCCGCCCCCAGCAGGTGGGTGAAGTGGTTTCCAACACTGATGGCCGCAGAGCATGGCAGGATGAGTTACGGGCGTGCTCTTACAGCTCCCTCTCAAGATAAGGTGCCGCTCTCCACGGGAGCCGCAGGCAGTTATATATCAGTGCCCCAACCAACAGAGATAAATGTCATAACTCCAGCCCCTGTCCATAAATACACAGCGGCAGGAACAACCTTAAACAGCCCACTGTGCCCAGAAGAGGCAGGATTTAGTGGGCTTCCTTACTTGCTCATGTGCTGAAAAGCGCTTTTAGGAGGGTGTTAAATAGGCACGTTACGCAAGCTCATGGGCCCAAAATAAATAAGGCGCTCTCGTTATGTGGACGTCGCCCACACCGAGAGGCTGTATGTGCTCTTCCCGACAAGAAAGAAGAGAGACTTTACAGAGCTGCTGCTCGGAGCCAGTACCCTTCAAGTCAGCGCCAGCTGTGGCAGCAGGAGGGCTGGGGGGGGGGTGGGGGTGGAGTCCGGATCAAGCAACCCCAGTGCAGATACTAGAGACGCCGCTTCTCGGCAAGAGAACTACCTCTTCTTATCACCTCCTGGAGATTTACATTTCTTTCTTTTCTTTTTTAAGCATTTATTCAGTTTTTGTTGGGAGACAGAGACAGAGAGCGTGAGTGTGAACGAGGGAGGAACAGAGAGAGAGGGAGACACAGAATCTGAAGCAGGCTCCAGGCACTGAGCTGTCAGCATAGAGCCCGACATGGGGCTCGAACTCACAAACTGTGAGATCATGACCTGAGTTGAAGCTGGAGGCTTAACTGACTCAGCCACCCAGGCACCCCCAAGAGATTTACATTTCTTGAGTGTAACCAGTGGGCTCCTTCCTGGTACAACACCCTTTATGGTGAAGGCGGTTAACCTCTAACCATCTGCCAGTATCTGCTCCCGCTTTCACGTCCAGGCTATTAATTTGGCTTTTCACACAAAGCTCTGCTCCTAAACAAGCAACTGGCTCATCTCTCCAAATCAGTGAAGCTCTCCAGCTCCCTAGAGAGGGATATATTAAGTATCAATCACGCGTATTATTTTACAATATAATTACTTTGGCAATTAATCCATAAGAAGTATTGCTCTCCAGATCCTAACTTCTGCCAACACAAACACAACGCTCTTGGAGAGTGGTCACATGGATGGAGACTGAGCTTCCAGGGGAAGAGGGACAAAATTGAAGACATAAGAGATTAGAGGATGAAATAAGTCTCCCCAGGGTCTCTCTCAACCCTTGCTTCAAGTATCCAGCAGCGCCACTGTTTAATCACACAGAAGAAATCCAGCAGAAACGAAGGAAAGACTGACAATCTTACTTGAGAAGGTAATAACAAAGGCTCCTGCTCTCAGGAGGATCGTGTGCTGCATTGTGGCGGGAAGGAAGATACGCAGTTCCACAGGTCAGATCGTCAGTACTGCAACGCCATACAAAAACCCACCATCAGCGCCATGGAGGTGGGCTTTTGTCCTGTTCACTGCTGTGTCCCTGGAACACAGTGCACATTCAGTAAATACCTGTGTGAAGGAAGGAAAGAAGGGAGGGAGGGAGGAAGGGAGGAAGGGAGGGAAGGGAGGAAGGAAGGAAGACAGGTTCTCCAAGTTCATTACATCGGGTGGCACTCTTCTAGTTGCCCCTTGTAACTTCTCGTCTACATCAAGCAGTCAATGCATGTCTGCCCACAAAACCAATAGATACTTATAAGACAGTGAATCTGAGAAAGTCAATCCAATTTCCTGAACCTAACTGTTGTCAGTTTTTACATATTGCCTCAGAAAAATCTAATTAAAAATAAGGAGCAACATTTACTGTTTAAATTTTCTTTCCTTTCCCCTCTCCTTCCCTATGGTGGAGGAGGAACAGTGAAAAGGCTAAGATAAGAGTAGCAGCAGGAGAGTGCAGAGAAGGAAGTGATAATTGCCAAATTGGATAAGCAGCCTCTGAATAAATGAAAATTAACAAGACTTGCTTTCCAATAGCTTCAGATGTAAGTGAAAAGGATTCACTGATGGTATGAGGGAAAAAATTTCATTTGATTCAAAGCATATAAAACTTTTCCTTGATTTCTTTTACTATCCCCCAAACTATCATTGTGACAGTAAATTAAATAAAGGGCAGACTGACAAAGTTAAGGGAGATTAAATGAACAATCCATGTAAAAGCACTGAGCGCATAGGCACTAGTTCACAAGCCACGCAAAAGAAAGGTTTCCTTCTTAGAAGCAAGTGGGAGAGAAAAAAAACTAGGGGCAGGAAAAAGAAAAGTAACTGAGGTAAATAAAGAAGAAATGGGATTGAAACTACAAAAGATTGGAAGAGGAATCTCTGAATGAGAAGTTTGCGTGGGTGGTAAAGTTGGAGGGAAGAAAAGTTCAATGGGAAAGAAGAGAACATTCTAGCACATGGCCCCTGAACAGCGGAGGGAGTGGAAACTGCTGAGTAAGTCAATCACTTTAATCACAGATGCTTTCTTCTCTTTTAACTGTACGCTCTTCTTATTTGCGTTACAATCACCCATACTAGGAAGAAAGGTCAAGATTATATTGATAAAGATGTTTTACAGGCGTCTACATAAATAAAAATGTTCTAGTTAATTACTGGCCTCAAAATATTGGGTATCTGACACTTTCAATTTTGATAGGCAACTTCAGAAAAAATCTGGATTGTTGTTGTTGTCGTGTAGCATGGAAAGCTAAAGCAAAAAGCGATAAAATCCAACAGAGCGGCTTTCCTCCCCGCCTGATGGATCTGCTCAGGAATCTCCAGGGGTCACAAAGGCTATAGGGTCTGAAAAATGCAGGAAAGCTACGAGTTCTGAGGTTTTAGCCTACAGCTAGTAGTTTCTAAGTGAAGTTTGCTTTCTCCTGTTCCCTGAGCTTACTCCATCATGTTGCACCCTCTGTGGCTGATGCCTGCTCTTTGGAAATCAGTGATGATTTTAACTCATGTACAGTCCCAGTTCCTGGAGGCAGGATATGCTCCCAAGAGCATTACAAATGCACGTTGGTGCCACAAACACAACTACCGAACAAAACTCCACAAGTATCTTGGAAATGATATCCAACAGAAATGAGCATCAAAGCTGCTATATGATGAGACTGTATGTAAGAATATGCATCACTTTCTTGCTCTCTATTTTCCACTGAAGAATGCAGGGCTCCAGAAGTAGATGAAGTTTCCACTTGACTCAACACATATTTATTGAGTGCCTACTATGTGCCAGGCACCACAGTGTTAAGCACCAGGAACACAAGAGAGACAAGCAAGCAACACAAAGACTCAGGAAGCTTAGCATCTATTAGAGAAGGCTTGCATAAAAACACAAGGAAGGGAACTACAGGGAACTTTAGGAACACCTAAGAAGGAATGGCTTACTCTAGTCCAGGAGTCAGCAAAGTTCTCTGGGAAAAAATGAGAAGCTGAGAAGTGAAGGACGAATAGAAGCCAGCTACACTTCAATGTGGCAAATGTGGATTTTCCAACATGCAGGCCCAAATAAGAACCAAGGAATCTTCTCCTAGAAAAAGTCCCCCGCCACCCCATAATTCAAGAGGACACCTGAGGACATTTGCTGAGGTTCCTACACTCACTACTAAGGCAGGGACCAGGATGTGTGAAAGGCCCTATGATCTTGGGCATGCCTTTCAACCATTTCAGCCCCACATTTCCATCTTCTACTTTTAACCATCACATTCTGTCCTGAATAAATCAACGTTATTCTCTAGAAAGAATTCCTTTGCAGACACAGAACCTCTATTGTTAGAGAGTGTATAACCTTACATATTTGAGATTCAATCGGCAACTACCACTGCTACTGAAAACAATGCTTGGGTATCCTTCATGGAGAGCTAACTTCCCCATTTTGCTGTTCCACAAAGAGAATTTTAATATAGGTATCAAGGCAGGAAATATCCATTACAGCTCCAGAAGATGAGGCCACAACGACTGACCAGCTTAGGATGCTGCACTAAGGGCCCCACACCTCTTAACAAGCAAGGGCTGGGGCGCCTGGGTAGCTCAGTTGGTTAAGCTTCCCACTCTTGATATCAGCTCAGGTCATGATCTCACAGTTAGGGTTCTGCGCTGACAGTACAGAGCATGCTTGGGCTCTCCCTACCATCCCCCGCTTGAGTTCTCTCTCTCTCAAAATAAATAAACTTTAAACACCAACAGCAAAATAAACAAGGACTAATGTGAAGAGGAGGAAAGGAACATAACATTAAGAACACAGTTCTACATTCATGGATGAGAGAGGAAGCCAAGTATGGCCCTGGTTCAAGTACAGGACTGCCCTCAGATATCACAAGGATAAGGTGCCCCAGACGGCATTTCTGTGAACAGAATTCAAATCGTGCATCAAGTATGGGTGCAAAATGGCCACATAGTGTTTTGCTGGTCCCTGGATAAGAAGTACCACGAATGATTTGCTGGTCACACAGTAACACCATTTCATCCCCTACTTCTTAAATGGGGAAACAGAGTTTCAAATATCTAGCAAGTGGGGAGCCTAAACTCAGACTAGATGGGGACTGGCTCTAAAACCTGACCTCTTAGCCACTAAGGTTTTGTGTGTGCAATTGATATTTCCTAATATCCAAGTCCAAGGAAAAACAAAACAGGAAGAGAGTCTAGACCATTTCCATTCAATAGTGGTCTGCAAATTAGCAGCAATGACATCACCAGGAACCTTCATAGACAAGCACACTCTCTAGCCCTGCATCAGACCTACTGAACAAATTTGAGAAACTCTATGCTAGAACTCACTGGGACTGATGAGCTTTCGAGCTATATCTGGAAGTGCCAGGGAACCATCCTGGGACTCTGAGGGCACATTACTACTCACACCAACAAGTGGTCAGTACAGCCAGTTCCCATTGGATGCTGACTACAGGCCCTCCTATAAAGCTCCTGCTCCAAAATGCAAACCAAGAATGTCCACCCTAGCATTATAATCCTTTTTCAGGTGCAAGGAGAGGACAAGGAATGAGAGGAAGGAGGAGGGATAACTAAGCACTCTTTATCTTCTATCTTCTTCTATTCAGCATAAAACCAGGCCCACCAAATAACAAGGGAAAGAAAAAACAAAGTGATAGAGCACTAAAGACAGCTGGCGATTAGCGCTGACAAAGGCTGAGGAAGCACCTTTTCCTTCTTTAGAGACTCTAACCCACACTTCACCCTGAGGAGGGGAGGGAGCTGGGAAGGAAGAGAAGGAGCTTGGTCTGGAACCAGAATTTCTTTCTCAGATGAAGTCCAAAACAAGGAAAGAGGACTTCTGAGCTACTTGAGTGGGTTTTTTTTTTTTTTTAATTCAAGATTCCACACATAGGCACATGCTATAGATGAGATGCTTTTTTGCCCCCCCAAAATAAAACAACAACAACAAAAAGAAACCCACACAGTTTTTTGTTGTTGTTGTTCTTAAATGCTGCTGGGAGAGTGATTCAGTTTCAAATATAGATAAGGCTGCAAACTTTCTCACTGTGTACGGGCATCTCATCTCCTTCCAAACATTAAGAGATTAAAATCCACCTCCTCTAAACGTAGCTCATTAAAGGCAATCTTCCTGCTAAGTATTGAACTTGAACTGTTTTGAAGCTCAGTGCAAATAAAGGTCAAACTATTTTACTTCCTTCTTAAAGATTTAGGGAAAACAAACTACCACAAGGGCAGGAGGCGGAAGAACTGAATGATCACTGAGAACTTACCACTCAAAATGATTCAAGAAAGAACAGCTTCATTTATTTGCCAGCTCCTCGTCTTATCATCTCCCCCCCACTTCAAATCTCTTCACATTTGCATTGTTCATGTAAAGTGAGTCAGGGAATGCAAAACTGAAGGTTCTCATAGCAACTGTTAACAATCCCACACCGCACATAAGCGGTATTGGCAATTACTAATTGGGTTGTTGCTAAAGGTGAACCCTTAATATACCTCATGTGTGAAGTGGGCGAACCAGCATTCTAATGGAATTTTACCCGTAAGTATTTCTCAGCTTAAGTGTTGAAATCTGTAGCTTTAAAAAATGGGCACGTGAAGAAGAAAAACAAATTCCAGATAAAGCCAATGCTCAGGCACAGTGAATGTATAATCCCACCAAGAAGAGAAGGAGAAACATAAGGCAGCTGGGCCATGTCGGGGCCTACGTCCTACATGAATACAGGGGAGATGTGTGAGCAAAGGGTGCATCCCAAACAAGCGGCTTGCCTTCAAGGAAGCTGGTAAGGCAGCTTCTCAACTTCTCTCTGGTGCTATCCCAGAAACCCTTGGTCCTCATCTCATTAGGGTCCTAATTGCTCTTCTGAGAACTGGATCGATGGCATTAGCATTAGCCTTTGGCTAGCTCACCTTTAAACCCAGGATACTTTAAAACTGAGGTCTGTCATCCAGTTAGAGTGTTTATCTGATGAACTGAGAGAAGACACTGGCTGTCTTCGACGTTGTCAACTCCTACTCACATAGATTACATTTATATCAAGGTGAAAACTTTGTCAACTCAATTTACTGGCCAGCTGACTTGATTTCAAACTCAAAATGCAAGAGTAAGAGTAAGGGCTCATAAGGGCCCCTGAAAGAAGGGCCCTTGAAAGTTTTAGGGCTTGAAAGAATGTCAGCTATCATTTAACAGAATCCAAGGCCACAGAGCTGGGACAATGTCTTGGGGTTAATAACAGTGGGACAGAGCCCATAAAAGTACAGCCAATGGGAGTCGTAGAAGTAGGGGCAGACACCTGTGTGAACCCTGTTAAAAGCAATCCAGTGAGCAGTAAAGTCTGGATGAGAACCAGGTGTTCCAATTCTCTGTCCGGTGAACTTTCTATTATCAACTTTCCTTTAAAGTACTGCAATCTCACCTTTCACCTATTTTATTCCCATATAATTAGGCTTCCTATCTCAACCCTCCTAAGCCAAATAACGTCCTGCTGTACCAAAAGGTGACAATCTCGCTGAAGTCCCCTGCAGGATCATGGCAACCAACGGGGGCAAAATGCTTGACTACGATGAACAAATGCTATTAACACTGGCATCACTATTATGACACTTCTTGCTGTTAAAAAATCAAGGCCATTCACCAATGAATGAAAAAACCACAGCCTAGTGCAATTGAAAGAGACACAATCAGCGAGGACGAGTACACATACCAACATGGCTTTCATTTTGGTGAAAATTCCGGAAGAGTGGATGCAGAAGAGCAAATATGATAAGAATGTGCAAAGTTGAAAGCGAAGAGAAAAGAGACCTTTAAAATGTTGTGCCATGAAACATGAGACAGGGTCCTCGAATAGGAGTTATCATGCTTTTGAGTGGGCACGTTGGGAAGCATCAGCCTTGAGATTCCTTTCTGTGGTGTCCTGCAGCTCGCAGCAGCTTGGAATGCAGATAAATGCAAACTTCATCAAGAAATCACTGATATTTGAAGAGCACCTTTAAAAAACCAAACCCAAACACGCTTGGCAGTATATACGGAGGAATCATTTTGCTTTAATCTGATCCGTTATTTAGAGAAATCAGAAAGGAAGTCAGATTGTAAAGCCCCGATCATTTCTAGGGGCAGCACGAAAAGCTCAAGACAGCAAGCATGCAGAGATACGAGGGGGTGCTGGCTCTCAGTGGCGCACAGACAGGGCTAACTACCTGACGGATGTGCTCCTTCTGTTCGCTCATCCCTGGAAACAGCTGAGCCTGACAGGGCCCAAAGCTGCTATAAGGATATCTTTTGAACCAGAAAGATCCACTGGCCTGACACTAGGCCTGAACTTTGACCACAGCACTTGAAAGCAAGAGTTTCCCTGGGAAAGCCAGGATCTACAATTGCCGCAGCCCACCTTCCAAACTGGGGCAATACCATGGTTGTGGCAAGGGAGCAAGTAAGGTGACACACAAGCTTTTTTTTCTTTTTTTAAGTGTGTTCTGTATGGAATGGAAGCAATTATTTTATGCTGTTTAACAGATAGGAGAGGCAATCTGGCAAAAATCTTCTGATTCTAAAAATACACTGATAGCAAATGGGACAAGTAAATGGAAGATCTCTGTATTACTGTCTAATTTTTCTATAAACTTGAAGTTACACCAAAATAAAGTCATAGGAATTATCATTATTTTTTTTAAATCCCAACAACTTGCGATGCTTAAATGCTGGATTATCCTGGGGCACTGAATCACCAGAGTCAAGACACTGTGAAGGGTGCATCGGGTCAGTCCAGGGAACCTAAGCAGGCATCTCCTCAGAGGAAAGCTCTTTGTTAGTCTACAATGTTAACGTTTCAACACCAGTTTCATGTATTATCTCTCAAAAGTCTGCTGCTCCAAGTAGCCCATTTAACCTTTTCATCTCCAAGTTAGAAAGGAGGGTTCCCCGGTGGTCAGCAAATATTCTCTCCCTCTAACCTGTTCTAAGCTGTGCTTAAGTACCACCAGGACTAGGCTTCGTTAGGAAAGCAGCTGAATAATTTATAAGGGTTGCATAGGACCCATTAGAAGTGCCAGAGCAGTAATAACTGGCTTAGGACTTTGCTTACTCAGGGCTAAAGTTTAATTTGTCCATAAATGCCCCAGCTCATAAACCCATCCCACAGGTCTGACCTGCCTGGTGCTCCACAATCACATGTCGCCTCCACGCTCTCATCTCAGATGGGATCCTACTGGTGTCATCTGGAGGGCCGGAAAACAAATTCAAACTCCGAAACAACTAAAATATCATAACCTCATTACTACAGTTTCTAAAGAGAGCCACTACCAATGTCCCCTTCACCTTTCTTTGGGTAACCCCCAACAAGAGAACATAGGCAGATGCGATAAAAGCAGGGAGGACGGGAGAAACAGACGAGGTTAAGACCTTGGGAACAATATGTTCAATGTCAATTTGGGCACTGCATTTAAATGACAGCATATACAACACGATCCAGAAAATGTGCACTGCTTATTTAGCAACGTAATGAACTTCCCTAGGCCTCAGTTTCTCATTTATGAAATGGAGATGGTAATGATATCCACCAAATATGGCTGTGGTAAGGATTAAATGAATTAACCCACAGCATAAATTTCCAATAAGTTGAAGCTATTATTATTAGTGATTCAGACCTGCTATGAACCCTAAAGAAACATAATCCACTCCCTCAACTCAGTGAAAACACCCAAGGCCCAGAGAGGCTATGGGACTGTGGGGACAGTTCTAAGTCTTAATCTAGTTCTCCACACAGACATCCAGTTCGGTGCTCTCTTTGCTATTTTAGGGCTGTTGTGGCTCTAGTGCTCATTCTCTAAGGGAAAGAAGGTATTTTGTTTTCTGAATTTTCAAATAAGCTAAGTATTAGCCCAGAAACTTCAGTGTTTTGTTCATTCATTCATCCAAGAACTGTCTACTGAGTGCTACCTGTGGGTCAGGCACTGTTTTAGGAACCGCTACAGGGTTTCAACAGCTATAAGGTGAGACAAGGTCCCTGCCTTCAAGTATCTTGCATTCTGGTGATATAATGAGTCAACAAAAAAGCAAATGAATAAACCAGTAGTTCCAGATAATGGCAACTGCTATGAAATAAAAAGGTGACATGAGAGGGAGACTGGAAGTTAGGAGGGTGGAGGTCTCTTATGGAGGCCTCTCGTGCTGATTTTTTTGCAGTTTAATCTCTACGAAGATGACATTCTAACACTGGTTTCGGCATATGCATATATAAATATGCGTAAGTACACATGATAAGAAGAAATTAGACAAAATGGCACCACCCTCTAAAAATTTCACTGTTGGGCAATCCTATCAGAAATAAACACACTAGCGGTTAACGACTTCATCACAATAAACTTCTGGTCTTTGGTCTTACCTCTCTGGCTATGCTAGCACAGAAAGGCAGGTTAAGGCAAAAGACACCGGAGTAATCAAAACGAAGTTCACATCATACTCTTTCAGGTGAAGTTCATTTCTCTACCCTCTGGAGGTTAGATTCTTAGCCCTTGGCATCTGTGCTATGGTGCCATGAAAATTCCTGCCCCAAGAACCAGTTCAAGGGATCAAAGAGCTATTATTAATGTCTCAGTTGAGGCCAATTGAGGGAGGGAATGGCGGCAGAGGCAGGCCACTCACCCCTTCATTCAGCCGCCCTCCTCCACAACGGGGCCATTGAGCAGGCGCCACAATAGATGGCTGAGAAGAAAAGTCCGAAGGAAAGCATACAGAGTCCCCTCGCACAGACTCGGTCATTCATCACCAGGCAAGTGCCAATATCTGGGAACAGCAATCTCAATTTCTGCAAATCCTCCAACCTGCAACAGCTGCTAGTGACTCTGGTGGGCGGCTTTGCTGCTTGCGCGAGTTTCCAATCCCAAGCCCTGGACCGGAGCCAAGTCGACATTACTTAGGTTAGAGACACTCTGGCTGCAGAGAGCAGCAACAATGGACTTCACAGCTTATAAAGCAGCTTACAAAGGGCTCCCGTGTATTTCAAAAAGCACTTCAGATAGCTGGTGAGAGAAGCTATCTTGCACAAACGCATTCAAGCAGTTTATTCCTAACCCACTTAATTCAAGGTTTCTGTCAGAAGCCAACGACGTAGTGGAGGAAGGTGCAGAGAAGCACGAGAGGGACGGATGGCTAGGCAGCTGGGGGAGCACAGGCAGCCCCAGCCCTCCCCTCGGAAGCGCCAGCTCAGCAGGACAGGGAGTGACTGGCAGCAATCAGCCCTTCACCTGGATAACACATGCAATGAAAACACAAAAGACAGTGTGTGGGAACTCAGTTCTTTACTGAGTGGTTTGTCTCAACTGCCTCCAACAGCATCATTAGGCAGCATTTACAAATGCTACCGAAAGAACCCTCTAGATGCCTGCCACCAACAACCAAATGCACCGTCATCTGACTGCACAGGTGGCTCCAGCCTTACCACTCGCCAGTCTCCAGGGATCCCCCCATCTCCTCCATGCTATTTGTGCACACCCTGTTAGGCCCAACTTCGTTCATGGAGAGCAGTTTTGCCAGGTAAAAGGCACAGAGACTAAAAGACACTAAAGGCTAGAAGAAAACACTGAGGTGCAGAGGCCCGTGGATTTGGAGTCCAGAGCTCATGGAAGCCACTAAAGTACACAGCAAACAATGGATGTGCCGAACAGGGACCACCTCTATGAAAAAAAAGGAATACAGACTAGGTAAGAATTCTTTGTTAACATTGTCTTGTCCATGAGCTTTCCCAAAGGACTTCACATGTCTTTGGTTTTTGGGAAAGGAACCAATGTAAAGTTTTGAGGGAGAACTGTCCCTGAACTCTTACATGTTTAAATGGAAGGACCCCTCACAGGCCTATGGGGCCCTCAAGACAACAAAGCCCATTTGGAGATCTGATTGCAATGTTTGTAGTGGTTGGTCTGAGTTTCCTGGAGAACACTGAATCAGCAGATTTCTAGGTAAGAATTTATTACAAGGCTAATTAACAGAATCAAGGAAAAATATACAGAGCTGTATCAAATGTGAAGTAGGATTTGGAACTGGAAAAAAGTTATTAAGCACTCATTCATAGGGTAACCCTATTTGCTAAGGGAATAAGGAGTAAATGTGATGTGGCAGTTTTTACCATGAGGCCAGTCTCATAGCATGAAATGGGTCAACAGGAGAGTAGGCTTAAAATGTCATTACCGCGTGGGGCGCCTGGGTGGCTCAGTAGGTTGAGCGCCCAACATTGGCTCAGGTCATGATCTTGTGATCTTTGAGTTCGAGTCCTGTGTTGAGCTCTGTGCTGACAGCTCAGAGCCTGGAGCCTGCTTCGGATTCTGTGCCTCTCTCTCTCTCTCTCTCTCTCTCTCTCTCTGTGCCCCTTCCCTGCTCATGCTCTATCTCCCTCTCTCTCTCTCAAAAATAAACATTTAAAATAAAAATGCCATTACCATGCAATTTCTTTTATTACTGTATGAAATGCCATGTGTGACAATGACACACCTTAGTGGGATCAGGTTCTAAACTAACACATCTGTACTTGGATCACGAGCTTCAAATGCAACTCTTTATGTTTTGGTTATTCCAGCAGCTACTTTGCAGAATGATGACTACATGAGAGGAGATCTTCAGTGAGAAGGACAGTGGGGAGGAAGGGAACAGAAATTGTTTATATTAATTGGAAAATTTTTTGCTTGCTTACCCAGAATGCACAACTTCCCATACGACTTCCCGGGACTTTTCATGATGTTTTAAGTTAGATTTCACCAAATGGAAGGGTCCCTGTGACAGAACTCAAGAGAACCAAACTTGAAGACCACAAAGAAACAGCACGATGGCATGAACACAGACCTACGTACCAGAGTTCTGCCCCTAATCTCCTGCCAGAAACCAGCCAAACACTAGCTTAAGCTAATCTGGGCACGCCTAAGCCTAGGAAGGTTCCACTCCCAGGTCCGTGATCCATGGCTGTGCATTTCTTTCTTTTTTAAAATTTTTTTATTTTTGGGGGGTAATGTTTATTAATTTTTGAAAGAGAGAGAGAGACAGAATGCAAGAAGGGGAGGGGAAGAAGGAGAAGGAGACACAGAATCTGAAACAGGCTCCAGGCTGAGCAGTCAGCACAGAGCCTGACATGGGGCTTAAACCCACAAACCGTGAGATCATGACCTGAGTCGGAGTCGGATGCGTAACTGACTGAGCCACCCGGGCACCCCCATGTGTGGGCATTTCTGATTTGGTTCTTGTGCCCGAGGTGCTGAAGTCACCATGTGCCAATAGCAACAGTTCCCCCAAGAGGACTGAACTTAAACTTAAAAAGGCCACCTCTAACCTGGTCTCATACTATTAAAGTATGTGCTGTCCTTAGTGCAATCTAAATGCGCTTCTTGTCAAAAATAAGCTCCGTGAAGGCATACAGTTTCCCTTTCTTCCCCATGCAGCACCATGCAATAACAGGTTTAACAAATAACCGTGGACTAATCAACTATAAAAAGGAGGGATCTGAGCATGAATACAAGCAAGAACAAGTGCCCTTTACCATGTCTTCTCGCCCACCAAACGGTGGAGGAGAAAATTCCCTCCTTTCTAATCAAAGCGCACTGCTTACCAGGAGCACAATGCGAAAGGGAAAGGTGGCCACTCTGTGCAATATGCCTATTTTGATACAAAGGGTTGGGTTATCATTAGCACTTCCCAATCAGTAGCACTCACAAATAGGTCTAAACTTAGAACAGAATAAAAAAAATCCCTATCAAACAATGAGAATCAAGAGTGAAAAAGAAATAGCTGAAAGAGACTAAAATACATCAGGGCCCTAGAGGAGTTATTTCTGAATTCCCTGCACATACGACATCATTCATGAAGAAGGCAATGGTACAAATATAGCATAAATGTCGTCTGCTCTAGCTTGTAATTTAAAATGCAAATGCTAATGAGTGAACTGGTGTATCAGTAGAGTTAATAACCGCATGCCTAGCACAGGGGCTGCATCCAAAACACACACAGAGAAGAGACAGACACCATGTTCCAATTTAAAAATAAAAACACCCAAATTAACCCTAGAAAAATCACTAGCAGATGTACAAGCTCAGGAGAAGGAGGCACACCAGGGCAGGGAAACGGGAACTTCTCTACCCATTGTAGACGAAGTAGTCAATTTAAGTAACTTCCTACATATAGTGAAGGTAAGCACGGGAGTTACTAGGGTTTAGTCAGGACTACTGTTGCAAAGCACAGATATAATAAGGAAAAACTACAGGGAATCCAGAAAGCTTAAACAAAGTTTCTCCAGAGCCCACTTAGAAGCCTATAAGCCAACCGTGAAGGGAGCCATATGTCCAGGACTCAAAGGCTACTGAACAGAGATGTAGACTTCATTTACTTTATCCTAGGCAAAGGGTGGTTAAAAAAGCAAAAACAAAACACACACATGCGCGCGCGCGCGCACACACACACACACACACACACACCCACCCAAAGTTAATAGTCTGGGTTAACATGGTAATTTAAATAAATGGGGGAAAGTGCAAATGGCGAAAGAACACGACAGAGAATGCAGTTGTGTCTCAGATGTCTCTCAGATATGAAAGGAACTTCTGTGAATTGTTCTTGCTCCCACAAGTTCTGTGCTTGGCAGCCCTACATCAGAATCCGGGACCAATCCCATGGCAGTGAGACTAAGGGCAGATCTCTGGGCTTCCTTGGAGCCCCACATACATGAGGCCTGAGGATATGTATCATGGGGCCAGTGGTTCTACCCAGCTCCTTGAGTAAACACCTGTGGCGTCCACTCAGGGGCAACACAAGGGTGTGCTAGGGCCAGCTACCCACACCGGGCACCTAGTGTGTTCTAATTCTCATGTCAGTGTTAGTGCCGTTCATTCAAATTTTATACCAAGGGCCAGGCACAGAGTGGTACAGACAGTCCACCAGGTTGGGGAAGCCTCAGGAAAATTTTCTGAAAGGAATCCAAGGTGAGCAATGATCTAGGGTTTGGGGGCAAAGATAGTTTTTCATGATGAGGAACTATGTTTTTTTTAAACCCAGTCATAGCTCTGCTTGAAAAGGGGATGTGAGAGGTGGTTCCCATAGCAACCAGGATGAAGTCTTATAGGCAGTGTGTACTGTTCACCCCGGGACTGCCCATTACCAGATTTCAAAGCATTTCCCTTTAATTTCAAATTACCACACCATTTATACTCCCTCTCTCGCATCCAGGTCCTGCCATTTTCTACTATTAGGCTGGCCAAATAGACACCCCACAGGGCAGGGGGAGTGGAGAGTAGCCCAACCCTGAATGTTGCTGCTTACCACCACTTCTACTAAATGGCTGCTGGCAAATGCCAACAGGCTAACAAGATGACAATGAAAAACCCACACTGACATGTACTTTTCTGGCAAACACAAGGACGGAGTTAGAACGGAGGTATCTGGGCACAACCAGAGACAGGTGCTGGTACTGGAAACGCTCCAGCAGAGAGCAGCTTCCCAGTCCCTCCCCACCAGGCCCACCAGGCCCACCAGGCCCACCAGGCCCACCAGGCCCACCAGGCCCACCAGGCCCACCAGGCCCACCAGGTGGAAGGCAGCCCACATAACCTGTAACCGACCCAGAAAGAACGGTCAAGTGGGGGTGGGGGTGGGGGTGGGGAGAAGGAACAGAAAAGGAACCCTGAAGGAAAAGCTCCCAGGTCTGACCCTTTTGTACCACTCTACTAGCTCTTATTAGCTTTGCATGGAATCATTCCAATTCCCATCCAGGATATTTTTTCTCTTGTCTCAACTATTATTAAAACTCAAAAGCATCAAGAGTAAAAAGCAACAGTAGAAGGCAAAAGTCCAAAGGTTTGGGAGGAAAGGATTCTTCTCTCTTAATTTTGACCCATCCATCCAGAGGGAGTGAATGAGCCCATCTCGTAACAGCTGAGGATAAATCAACATCTTTCTCTTCTTGGCACAGAAAACCCAACCGAGAGGGCGAGGGCTAAGCATCCCAGTTAGGAGGCTGCGCCACCCTCGGCAGTCTGCTGGGCTCCACAGAAGGTTGTGCACCGCTAACATGCTTCCCTTCGGTTGCTGGTCTCTAGACAGGCTGGCACAGAACTGCCATGTGGGCCTTGCTGTCTCCCTTACCTCCAGGTCCCAGCTTCATACTAAGATAAGCAGACCAGTTGGATGGAAATAATTAACCAGGAAGCAGGAGAGCAGAGCAAGAATTTGTCTTTAAGAGTTTTAGCTCCCAGGTCTGTGACTGCCATTAAACCATGCTGAACAAATCTTATTTTTATTGATGTCTTTATTTATTACTGACTCCAAAAAAAAAAAAAAAAAAAAATTGAAATGGCTACCGAATAGACTGAATCTCTGCCTCTGGACCCTGAAATACCCATTACATCCTGGGAGTCTCCTCTGATACCTACGACTAGTCCTCAGGTCCTGGCATTTCTAGGTCTCTTACCGTCCTGCTCACTCTCCTCTGACCCTTCTGCAATCTGCTGACATCCTTCCTAAAAAGGTGGTCCTTGGATGGAGTATCATACCCTAGGCCTCCCCTGCCCTGCGCTGAACCAGCACTCAGCTCCACCCCTCTTCGGATGTTGTACTGCTGGGCTATAAACCAGGATTGCCTTAGCCTTCCTGACAGTATCACAATGTACATGATTATTTTAGAAAAATCAGGAGCGGTTTTCATTTGTATAGTTTTTAAAGCATGCTTCCCCTACTCTTAGCCTTCTTAAGCATGTATTTTTTTCTTCATGTCTATACATTCTTTACTTCAGTAGACACAACTACTTTGCTTGAAGGCTGGAACTTATGTATTTCTAAATTCCTAGCCAATGCAAAGTGGAAATAAATTATTAAATAGCCATGCCATTGAATGACCCACAAACATGATGAGGCTCATTCTGGGGATGATTCATGATCTAAAGATGGGAGATAATCAGGATATCTTGGTAGGCCTGCACGTTCATCCACGTGACATGACCAGGGCTGGTGGTATCGTATACGTGCAGAGGCCAGCAGCCACGGGGAGAGCACTCACTGAACGCTCAATGGCAGGAGGGCAGTGAAGGAGGTTTACGCGCCTGTGCAAAACCACTTCTTTCAGGCTACTCTTCCTGAGAATAATATAGGCTAAGTCGTTTTGCCTAGATCAATCACACCTAGCTTGCCAAAAGAAATGCTCCCGATCTTGGATGTTCAAATGCCACCTCTCTTGTGAAGTCTCTGCCATTCCCCAATTGTTTTTTTCCTCTGCACTCTCCTGGTATGTTGCCTATGCTTTTCACAACTCCTTTTTATTTTTCCTTGTTCAAGTTTTGCACATAGCTGTCTACACTATTAGACTAAAAGCTATTCAGGGAAGCAGAAACTGTCATATTAATTTATGCATCGCCCATAATCTACCTATCAAAGACTGCTTTTTCTTATAGTGGGCTTACAAAATCTTGGCCTCATTAAAAAAGTCTCCCCTAACCCGTTTATTGCGCTAATGTTTTCCTCACGAGTGGCCCTCCAGGACATCCTGACATGAACATAATTCATAAACTTCATACAATGGTATCTTTAAGAGTGAAGAACTAGTGCAGCTCCAGAAATGGGCATGTCAAGCTGCCCATTTCCGGTACTGGGACCCAACTGAAAGCAAGTAGGCGGTGGAGACAGAACCAAACTGGCCAAGTCCCAAGAGAGAGAATACCCCACTTTACAATTCAGATGCAATTCAATTAAAGCATCTGAAAGGAATTCATAAGTATCAGCAGACCCCATAATTGCTTAATTAAGGATAGAAGCCCAGCAAACACAACCACGTAACAGCCTGATTCATTAGCACCTCTGTGATAGCAGAATGGGATTTCTCACTCAAACATACATCGGTTTTAATTGTGTAATTTGGTGAGGCACTGGTAATCAATGGGGATCCACCATTCCTGGGGCCAGGAGATGGGGATGATATTCCTGTTCACCTTCCCTTTTCTCTTTCATTTGAAGTTTTTGGTCTACTGAGAAACAGACAGTTGTTATTCCTATTAGAACTGGTTGTGGAGAAGAGGCGTTAAAAAGAAAGGACATGAGCTACTTTACTGAAAGACATTCAGGGTGGAAGGACACACGGTCGAACCTTTAGTTCACCCACCATGCACATCAAAATTTATCAAACCCTAGATATCTAGAACCTTTTTTCACTGCCTTCCTTGTCATAATGCAGCTGCACTGGGAAGTTGTAATCAGAGACAGAGAGAGAAATTGAAAAATGCCAAAGGGCAGGCAAAGGGAAGTCTCATTTTCTAGTCTTGTTTCATATGACTAGGTAACTGGTTAATTAAAAGTCACCTACTGTGATCTACATGGGAACCCCCTGCCAGGTGGCTGCTGCCTTCTAGGTGATTTGTACCATGAGTTCCAACCAAGATGACTGGCATCCACACTCCAAACCTACCTGAGTCCACAATTCCTCATACATATTGCTGTCCTAGCTTCAGGAACAAGGAAATGCAAATGGGGTGAGCTCAGTGAGTTAGCGAAAGATACCAAATAACCTGATATAAGACTACCTGGATTACTTTGCACTTCAACCTCAAATTATTCTTTTATAATTCGGGCATTTGTTTACCAGCACTACCTGGATACTTGCTCTGCTTAGCCAACAGGACTACATGCCTTTAGCATGACCCAGATACCCCAGAGCTAAGAAAGTCATTCAAAATGAGGCAATGTACTATAAAGGTCATAGCAATGACACACTCTCCATGCCCACTGGTGCCATTAAATAAAAATGTGAATCAAAGGCTAAGTGATCTGCAAATACGTGCACCTCACTTGTCCCTTCAGACAAGGAAACTAAAATGTGAAACACATGACAAGTGAAAAGAAATGAAAACCAAAGAGTGGGGGTAAACTGCTTTTGTTCTAATGGAAGGAAAAGCACGGAGTGCACTAAATGCTGGATAGGAAAAAGGATGCTCTTAAACAAATGCAGGCTGCCCAGGCATCTTGGCTTCTCTGCGAACTCAAGACAAGACCTGACTGTGATCGCCTCCGTGAAAGAAATAAGTGTGCACAGGAGGAGGCCACAGCAACAAGCAGAGGGACCGTCAACAGTCTCCGTTCTGATGGTGTGAGGTCACCTGCTCACCGACCAAACCTAAGCCAGGTGCTCAAAGGACTAACGGGCGATAGCTATCAGGAGGCACTGACCTGTTAGCTACAGCTGACTTTGCCCAGCCCCACCTGCCATCCCATCTGACCAAGCAACCATTCTGCATACAGGGGTGCAGGAACCGTGACAGAGAGGCCAGCTGGCTTGGGCCAAATGCCACTCCCTATCAAGCTGCGGGGCCGTCTGCCCAAAAAAGGCCACATGAAAATGGAAAGTATCCAGCCCACCTTCAAGTCCAGAGGGCTCTCTGAAAAGGCTGGGATTAATGAGAGCAGCACATATGGGATTGCTGAACAATTCCCTTGACTTTCCCCTTGAGAATCACAGCGCAAGCTCCCTCCTGGCTGCAGAGAGACATTGTTTCCAGCAGAAAGCCATTCTTCCATGATGTAGGGCACATCCACCCTCACCTGCAAAGCCGTGCAACGAGGTTCACTGAACCAGGTGAACTGCCCCACAGTGTGAATGTTGCATCTGTGTCTACACCCACGTTCAGTGTTCTTTGTAGTTGGTGTCTCAGGGGACCAAGGGTCCCCTCCTCTAAGGACACTCCCTCCTCCCTGTTCTCTATCCATCTCATTCCTTCGGTCTCCTTTAGGTCATTGCTCTGCTGATAATTTCCTTGCAGCCTTTCTTCATCTCTTGTCCTCAGAATTCAGACCAGTGCATCTCATGCTCCCTATGATATTTTCTCATCCATGCTTTTCATATCCTCATTTGCCAAGAAGATTTTGTTAAGTTTTACCTTCTGCAATTGGTGCTATGAAAACCACCCGGGGGGTGCCTGGGTGGCTCAGTCAGTTAAGCATCCAACTTTGGCTCAGGTCATGATCTCACAGTTCGTGAGTTCAAGCCCCACATCGGGGTCTCTGCTGTCAGCACGGAGCCTGCTGCCCCCTCTGTCCCCCTCTCTCCCTGTCCCTCCCCTGCTCACAGTCTCTCTCCAAATGAATAATAAACAGAAAGAAAGAAAGAAAGAAAGAAAGAAAGAAAGAAAGAAAGAAAGAAAGAAAGAAAGAAAGAAAACAATAGGTATACTGAATAGCTTTTCCAACTACAAGCCAGGTTCTGTTCTAGTCTTGAGGAAGAATTATGGTTATAAAAGCATTCAAGTCGCTGACATCCTTAGGTTGTTACTGTGACCCTTTAGCTTTCATTTTTATGCATTCCTTTTGCATTCTCTGTGAGAATTTTGTAACGAGCACTCTATTTTTGATTTTGTTCCTCATTTCCCACATTTACACCCTAATCGCCTGTGATCTGACTTTAGCTGAATCAAGTCTGATGAAATCGCACCGACAAAGGTCATCTGTGACTTACTAATTGATAAACAGTATAAAACTGCTTCAAAGTTTTTACCGACTTGATATTTTAGGTAAAATCTGACACTGATGACTCCTTGGAATTCTTTCCTCTCTTGGCTTCCTGAACATTACTCCCAGGATTCTCCGCCTAATCCTCTGACCACCAATTATCTGTTCCTAAAACCAATTCTTACTTTTGTGTTGCCCGTGCTGGTGGACGTCCCAATGTGCCCAAACACTCGAGCCTTGGACGAGTTACTTCCCTCCTACCCTCAAAGACACCCCCATTTCTGAACCCCCAAAATCCAGTCCTTCCCTGAATTACCAAGTCTTTCTCCTAAATATTATTCCGACCTCTCCTCTTCTTCACTGCCAGATTTTAGGCCTCTACCCACCCCTCTTGCTTCTTAACTGCTTTCTCAGCCTCCAGCCTCATTTACTCCAATGTATTCACCAAAATAAACTTCCTTTAACACAGGTGTGAGCATGTCACTCTCTTGCTCAATACCCTGAGTGACTCTGCAGGTCCACGGTATATCCCGTCTGCATTCGCATCCTCATCCCACCCGAACCCCTCAACTCTTCATACTCCACCAAGACCAAAGGGGTCACAGTTGTCTGACACACCGAGATTATCAAACCTCTACACCTTTGTATTTAGAACGTGGCTCTTCCTCCTTTGCCCCTCCTGTGCCAGCACTGCAAACTCTCATTTGTCCTTCAAAACACAGCTCAGGTATCAGCTGCTCAGGGAGGCCATCTCTGTCTACGCAACCACTTATTCCCTCCTCTGTATTACTTGTGTGCCTTGTAAATACTTCTCTCACCTAGTGCCCAATACTGCAGTTTGTCTGCATGTCTGTCTTCCCTCTAGAGTGTCCCGACACCCAGGACCACATCTTACCAGGATGTAGAGTTGCTTGCTCTAAACTCAAAGGGAAAAAGCCAGGGGCCTTTCCTTCAGTGAGCTTTCTGCTCATTCAGCAGGAGGCTAGAACAGTAACTTTCCTTGATTTATTTCCATTTCGGGTAGGTCAGCGTCCCCACGGTAGAGCCAGAGCCCTGTGCATTCGCACTGTACAAGTATACCATTCCATGTAAGAGTTAAGAAAAGCTCTACTTGTGAATGAATTCACCAAGTCTTTGTGAGAGGAAGGGGAAGGAAACATATTTATGGGATAATCCACTTTATGACAGGCTTGTTCTGAACTCTCTGTACATGTCATTAAACCCTCACAAAAATCCCAAGAGGCAACAAACTCTCTAGTTAACTGAAGTGTAAACTAAGGCTTCAAGAGAGTAAAAACCTCCCTGAAGTCACCTGCTTGTGCAGATTCAAACCGAGGCTTGCATGCTCTTACAACTTTTCACCGTCCTGTATCCTTGCTAGGTTTCTAAAGAAACCAGAAGATGCGGAATATAACCGCATATAGTATGGCAGGAGAAAACTGTAAACGCTTCTATTTTATCATGTATTTGCCTTGGTAATCTATCTTTCAAAATATATGTTAATGCAGGCACTGTCTTTTGAATTGCTAAGCTTAGAATAATGCCAAGTCCACACAGGAACTGGCTGCTGCAGAGGCGAGTGACCAGGCTGCATGAGTCTGGGTTTCAGTGGGTTGGAAACTGCCCCAGTGAACACTCAAGCAACACATATTCTACTATACATATATAGCAGGACAATGCCTTTCTGGCAGGTGGCTAAAGTCCAGAACAGTCAAGCAAGACAAATGCTCCATGGGAAAGAAAGTACAACCAGAAGGGTTCTGCAGAAAAAATCCAGCCAGGATAGGTCTAAGCTCTGAGCTGGCTCCACTCAGGTCGTTGTGAGTTTAGAAGCCAGAACTTCAATGTTTTCTTTCCCCTATAAACCTGTGGCCAAGCTTCCCAGAAAGAATGATCCTTTTTCTCTTGTTCACCTCAGGGATAAAGCTCCACGCTGCCAAAGAGGACACTTTTGTTTTGCAGGTACAGACCAAAGGAGAAGCCGAATATATACTTCAAACTCTGTAACAACAAGAATTCACTGATAAGAAACTTCTCCGCTCCGGAAATCTTAAGCAAAGGGCACAGATGGCCTCCCTCACACACTGCCACACTACCCCTCGGTGTACCCCTGCCACACTCACAAGAGCACAGCCCTCCAGTGTGGTATGGGTTTGGTTTGGTCCTTCCTTTCTGCAGCTGCCTCTGAGCTTCATGTCATACTTCAATTAGTTCCTTCAGAAAGCCTGCAGAGCTGTGCAGTGATCATTACCTTCTAAAGAGTATGAGAGAGAGCCTCAGCCAGAAGTGGCGGCCCAGCAGCAGCAGTGAGCGTCACGGCCATGTGTTTGGTGAGTGATTTATCTCACATAACAACCCATTTAGTGAGGGCCTGGGGGAGGCCCTTATCCAGAGAAGAAACTCTCGGTGCCTTCTAGGAAAAGGAGGCTGAGGCAATCTAGCAGGGGACAGCAAGTGTGGCTCCCATTTCTCTTCCCCCGTGGCAAATTCTACTCAAGAATCCAACAGAAGGAGTGCTGAGGGAACAGAGCGGCAACAGAAAAGGCGACGTGCACCAGGAGGACACGGCGGAATATGTCCTTTGTGAGTGAGTGAATGCTTGTGTGTACAGGAGAGGAGTGTGGGGTGTTGAAGTAAAATGACACTTTCTCTCAAAGAGCACAGTCTCTGCGAAGTACTGACTAGAAATAAATAACTTTATTATCTGCCATCAGGGAAGAAATAAAGCAGTCTGCTCCCTGAATGCATAAATGTAAATTGCTCGAAGAGCACAGTTGATACAGAGTCTTACTGGGTTGTGACATATTAAGCTACTAGAAGAAAAGATAGGGTAAGAGAGATGCACGTTCAGTCAGCAAAGAAAGGGTGGCTTGCCCTTGCGTGTCAGACTTAGTGCAACAGAGAAATACTATAGATGCAGGAGTCTGTGAAGGTAATGTCATGTCTGAGTTTTCACAAAAGATTTGGATCCTAATGACACCTGAAAAGAATAAAAGAGAGACAAAGGGCACTGCCTAGGGAGATACGAGGGGAGGGTATGTCAGCCCTTTGGGTGATTGCACACGACTAACATGACAGGCGTTGTCTACCCCAGATGGGAAATAACCACTGTGAGAATTCCATCAAGATTTTCCTTTGTCTGGAATTCCCTTCACTCAGGCTGTGCAAGGATACATTTTTAAGCTACTTTTAAGCTACTCTACTCTTCTACCCTGTGGTTGGTAGAAATGAGGAACAGGGAGAGGGCAGTGCTGGGTCTGCCGTAACAGAGGGGTCAAATCTACAAATTTTGTGTTCACGTCTCAATTAGAGACTAAAACACCTAGATGGGTTCAAGGTCCTATCCACAACACAAGGGAAAGGAAGGCACATGACCTCCATGCAGGACTTCTGAGCTCCAGGAAGAATTATCAGGACACAGAACACACAAGACTTACCCGCAAGCAAGAATGTGATAAGGCAAGTTTCCTTTGGCAAATACAGCTTGAGACGAGAACCACTGAAGACATATTCCACCACAGCTTCCGAACGACCTGCCCGCTGAAGGAAGGGCAGAAACTGCTTTGCTTTTTGGGTATCCTGGTGGATAAAAGAAAAGAATCGTTAGAAAAAAGTAATAGAATCTGAGCAAATGATTCTTTCTCTCTGTTCTAGGGCAAAAAGTCTGGCAGACCACAGGAAGCTCGTCGGCAAATAACCCTAGAAGATCAGACTATTCTGAAACTATGACATAGGCAAGATACCCATGTGATGTCGACAGAAGAAATATAATCAGAGGCTTCCAGAACATTCCGTGTGCTTTCCTCGATTCTGTTCCTATGCACTCAACGGATATACAAGTTAGGAAAGTGCTTTTAAATGAAAATGTCACTCCTCACAGGATGGAAAAAAGGGCTTTTCTCCCTTCAACATAAATTGAGGGGAGAAGACCAATACTAACGTTCCTTGGAGGTTAATTTAACCTTTAATTATCATTAAAAAAAAAAAAAAAAAAAGTGACTCCCAGGCTGTGTTACCAAAAGCCCCTTCCCAAGAAACTCAAAGTAGTTCGCCTTTAATCTTCAGTAGGTTATGTTGATTCAGAGCTCACTGTTTTTGAACGTGAAGAGTGCAGCCTTCTTTGGGTGCCTGTACAGCAAGCCTTATTCTACAAGCTTTTCAGGGGTGAGCTGGGACCTGGGCACACTGTTCCTGTTCCCAGCCTGGGAAATGTCTAACAGTAGGACATGTTCATGGGGACCTATATCACATCAAGTCAGCATGAATAATTATAGAAACAAGAAAAAACACACAAAACTGCATAGCACTTTAAAACTTTTTTCACGCACAAAACACAAAGTGCACGCACTCTACCGTCAAGAGTAACCAAATCACGGACATTTTGAACCTCAGAGCTATCAGCTACAGAACTCAGTTTTCATTCTCTCTCAAGCTAATTAGACAAATGATAGAGTAAGCAAGAATCAAAACATCACACTGCATGTGCTGGGGGAATAGTCCGCGGATGTCAGAATTTCCAAGGTTTTCAGCCCAGCCAGCAGAACTGGCAACTCCTTCTGAGGACAGCAAGCTCTGCACACTTTCCTGACTCCTGCGACACAAGCAGTCTGCACTCGCCAAGCTCTTCCTTTCTAACTCTGCTCCTAGCAACAGAGCTATTGTATCTAAATTAATGCACATTAGATAATGAAAATTTAACAAGCCATCAAGTATTTGAGAGCTTTCACAGCAGCCAAAGGGGGCTCCTCTCATTCAGAAGCAGTGAGGTAGGCTGCGATGAAAACAATATTTATAGTAATGAGATTCATCCTTCCCTTCAAACAGATTCTCAGAGAAAAGGAGAGACAGTCATCATTCTCGGTGTCTCTAATGGCACACTGGTAAAAGGTAAGGTAACAATGAGCTTTAGTGGGCTGGGAACTCCCCCAGTGAACACTTAAGCAACACATATTCTACTATACGTATACAGCGGGACAATGCCTTTCTGGCAGTTGGCGGAAGTCCAGAACAGTCAAGCAAGACAAATGCTCCATGAGAAAGAAAGCACTACCTGATTAAAATCCTTTTGCCACACTAGTCTAAATCTGGGACATTATTCATGAGCTGAGCCAGTAAGTCAACAACAATTATCAAATTGATTATCGCAAATCACGAGGCAACTTAATGTCTCTGAAGAGAGGGCCTTTCCCCTCATAACTGCAGTCATCTATATTTTTCAGAAACAGACTTTTGCTCATTGTCTTATGGATGTATTTATCTGGAGGGAAAGAAAGGTGCTTATAGGAATAACAGCAACACACACACACACACACACACACACACACACACAGATATTAATACAAAAAGAAAGTTGGAGCAGACTCTCACCCTATTTTGCTAGAGGATTACCTACTTTATCAAGAGAGATAATTTCTCAGACTGGGAACCAAGGAGAAACAAAAGGTACCTGACTATCAGCCATGTAATAAAACAAAATACATGTTCCTGACTCCTCCTAAGTTTCAATCTACAATTTAAGTCCTAATCCAGAGACAACATATGGGAAGATGGCAAAGAGAATGTGACATGCCACTGATTATGACAAAGATTAGAAGTGAAAGCCAAAGACGACAACTGAAGGCATGAAAACAAATTTTAAAAGCCTACCACAACTGTCCGTATTTACTTCCAGAGGCCAAACTGTAAGACAAGACACGGAGCTCCCTTATCCTCTTGAGGCAAGTGTTCCAAAGGCTTGAAGATGATATGCCTATGAACCACCCGTTAAGGGAAAAGATGGAAATTTTATTCAAGTTCATAGATTCTTAACAATAAAAAATTCTTATAAAGTCAATTAAACTGAATGTAAGCACCGGAGGATGTCAGCTCTTTCAAATCCCCATCCCAGGCAGACAATGGTGTCTGTCTTTCCTTGTCATGTCGACTGCTTCCTTTGCTTGGCATGTTCCTTTTCAATACAAAAATTCTTAAAAATCTGAAAATTTGTTTCAGTGGCTCAAATGAAAAGACTGGTAAGTCAGATTGACAAGTTCCCTCAGGTGATGTAGCCATAAACCATTCCCTGCTAATTTAGCTATGGGATTTATTTATTTTAGAAGTTCTGACTGTTATCACCATAAAACTGACTGAACGTGGCTAAACTCTGGCTTTCCAAAGAGCCCGTGCAAGTACGTACAGCCATGTGCTTTTCAGTCTTTCACAATCCTTTCTAAGGTTTCAACACTAGGTAAGTAAGAGAAACTAGATTATGAGGAACAGTAAAATAAAGAGCAGTTTAGGTCCCACTGAGGAGTTGAAGATGCCAGGTGGACCTTAAGGACAGTAAAGTGAGAAAGTTCAAATGACACCATTAACATGACATTTGATAGTCTCCAATAATCCTGAAGGAGGACCTAGTGAGATTTAGTGAAACCAAAGGTTTCTTTATAACATTGTACTCCAAAATGTATTTTTAAATTTAAAAATTATAGGCCTCAGATTTAAAGAGATAACAACGTTCAGACTTCTGGCACAGAAGGCTCGTTTCGAGGTAAGAATATTCGGTATTAAATACTTCTGTTTTGAAGTCTGGTTGCAGAGACTCCCATCCTCAGGTTTTCCATGTTGTGACTCATGTACACGAGGCCTGGGAATCTACTTGCCATAGTTACCTGGCCTGACACTGGCTCAAGGCTTTGAGAATCCAAGCAGATAAATTAGCTATAGTTTTCTGTACCAATATTCCCCTCCACTGGTGTAAATAATCAAGAAGCAACTGTACTTCTGAGCAGGTGAGTCTTTTTTTTGTTGCACTGCTAGTTTCCACATTACCTGTGCTCCAAAACAAAACATACATAAGCATTTTCCTGTAATCCTAGAAAAGCTAATTTTAGGTTGCATTAGCTACATTTAACTTGCTATCGTGGATGGCATCTCTTTAAGGAATGTTTCTGCCTCCTCAATAAACCTTGAAATTGAGAAAGTAATGATGCAACAAATGTGCCTGGGGTGACTTCATTTCAAAGGATGTTGATATCTATACCTCCAACTTATAGGAATGGGGTTTGGAATGACCCCAAAGAAAGGCAGGATGACCCTGAGGGAGAGGGAAAGGTTATAAAGACACCATCATTATATACTCCTAGGCTGTCCTCACTTCCGGCCCGTTAGGCTAAACCTCTTCCAAATGCAGGCACATATGTCAATGCCTGTAAGAAACTCCCTTCAGCAGTTAGACTGCAACTGGTCTCTACAAAGTACCTGCGCTGTGTAAGCAAACACATTTAAGATCATTTAGTACAATGAATTATCAAGTTTGGGAGAACGGGCAGGCTGGGGGCAGAAGAGGGCAAGGGCAAGGCAGGGGCAAGGCAGAGGCATGGCAGGCATAGGACAGCTCCACGGTACACTACTCAGACACCCGTGGCCTCTGCATCCTAGAAGAGCACAATTTACATAGATCAAAGTTCTGTGAATTCTGGAACAGGCTTGAGGCTGTCAGATTGTACTAGAAGTTTAGCAAAGTGAATTCTAGGATTTTTCCACTGAAAATATCCACAGAGTAGGCATTAACAGTAACAGTTACTGGCAAGAAGCGAACATCCCAACACACAAAACAGTGCAGGGAAATGGGAATCAGAGTAAACCTATTAGTTAACCATTAATCAGGATTATCGTGAGCAGGTCTCAAAAGGGAACTGCTAATTGGTTTTCATCATCGCAGTCGCTCTTAGATTAACATCACAGCAAAAAGAACTAAAAACAAACATGTGTAGAGCTTATTAGGGTACCGAGGGGGTGCTCCACTAGCGGTTGAGCAACTCAATTTGAAAGAAGCCCACCAACCTGACCGAAGCTGCCTGGCTTTCGCCCCCTCCAGCAAAGGAGGACCCTGCAGGCCCTGACCCGAGGCTAACGGGCCCCAGAGCACAATGCTGTTTGGGTGCAACCAATCATAATACTGAAGTGGCAGAATCTGTGTATACAAAAGAACAGGTAACAGATACGAGGGGAAAAAAGAACGGGGAGATCAGAATGGCTAAGGACAGGACCCAAACACACTCACGTTTTAAGGAATATTGTGACAACTCATCGCCACAGTTACATAACTTTTCAGGGCTCCTCACACCAGGAGGATTTTTCCTGCAGCTGTGTGGAAGACAAAAAAGTAGTACATCCCCTACTAGAAGGGCAAGAAAGTCACCCATCACTCCACACTCTTCCTCTTTCTCACAACCTGGGCTCTATGGCCCCAGTTGACGTTTCAATTCACAGAATGAGGCTATGGTTCTCCATGAGGAAGCAGCTGTGCGTACAGAGCGATAATCTCTAGATAAAAATGGGGCCCCGGGGGAGATGCTTGGGAGTGCCATCCAGCTCCAACATTACAACAAAGCACTTAAAAATTTGCAACCAACCTTCCCTGGTTGGTTACTGATGTTTCTTGGTGAGGTGTGTATGAGGGAACCGGGGGCAGAAACATCAGTGAGGTGCAAGTTTAACAGGAATGAAGTGAACATAGCAGAGAACCTAGAGAAAAACACTTTGACTACAACACAAAATTATAAGGAAACAAGAAAAAAAAAGGCGCTAGAGCCAGGCCATCAATAATCTTTCATTAAGTGCTGTCTGTAGTTTATAGTTTCTCACACTATTTACCTCCTTGGCACTAAACCTCACTCAGGCCTCCAACATGGCAGAGCGCAAGAGAAACAATGTCTTGTGCTCTGGGCTCCACTCCTGGGAGCATGAAGCAAGAGGACAACTGCAGGAGCACTGAGCTGGAAGACAGCTTTGAGCTCAGGAGGCTGGCGCTCCAATGGGTGGCACCCTCAACAGAGAACACAACCTTCCGTTTTCCTCTCTGACTTTACCCCTCTACCAATTATCACGTTAGGACGACCCGGCTAAGCAAAGCTTCCAAACTTGCAAACCAAGGACAGATCAAAGGGCAGAAGGAACTTCTCAAACTGTACAAAAGCCACAGAGCATGTCAGCGCAAGTGTGGCTTCATGTCCCAAATATGGAGGAAAAGATATTTCTCTGCAATCAGACTTGAAACTTTAAGGATGTGCCTGTCGCCCTCAGGAACCCTGCAAAGGACAGGTGTCCATAAATATTTCTAATTGCTTGGTCTTGTCTACCACCTATTTTTTTTCCCAAAAGGTCCAATACTGATAAAAGAAAGCAGCTCTTGGTGATGTGCTTGGTGATGAGAAGACAGTGCCTGTGCTTAGAAGAAAAATGGGCAAAGCAGCATTCTGATGGACAATCATGGCAGCCTAACTAAGAAAAAAGTCGAGTCGCGTTACAGAAATAGATTAGGGAGCCCCAGAATATTGTCTGGACTTCATCCGTAATCACCTCAAACTGGAAATAGCTTTTAAGCTCCCTCAACAGGGGATGGAGAAACCAGCTGCAGCCCACTCACACAACGGAATGCTACTCTGCAGTAACAAGGATGTAGGCAACAACATGGACGGATCTCAAACGCATGATTCCCTTTATGTGACACGTCACGAAGTTAAGCTGTAAGGACAGAAAGTAGATCAGTGGCCACCAGGGACTAGGGGAAGGGCTACAGGTTGACTCCCAGGGGCCAGAAGATTTTTCTGGGATGATGCAATAGTTCCATTGTCTTGACTATGGTGATGATTACATGTATTCATTGGTTCTCAAAATGTACATGTTTATCAAAACTCATAGAATTAGATACTACAAATGATACATTTTAGGTATATAAATTATACCCAAATTTTAAAAATGAAAAAATTGGCCTAGACTATGAAATATTTTAATTTTTAACTTAAGAAAACTTTTTTCCCTAGTCAACGAATTTGTAAGTAGCTCAGGGTAACCAGTTCAAAATGAAACACTTGTTATGCTTCAGATAAACTACTTTAACTATTCAATGAATTAAAGTATTTTTAAAAATTCAAGCAGAAAACAGTTTAGATGAGATAAATCATGGGGTTACAGGAAGGAAAAAAAAGTCTTATCGGTCTCCCAAAAGCAGCATAAGAAAGTATTAATTCTTGGGTAATGGCTAAAGGAAAGCCTGAGGTCATCCTCAATTGGCTATACAGAGGAAATGTTTTGTTCAAATAAAGTACTACTAAGTACATATCTCCATTGACATTTTTTTCCTACCTTGAAATAAAATCATGTGATATGGCTTACTGTGAATAAAATAATATCCAATTCTCTATCAAATGAGAATTCTATACTGGCTCAGAGATTATTCTTTTATTGAATGACTTTCAATTTCCCAAATTTAACCAGCTAAAATTATACTGTGATAACCATTCAATTTAACCTTTAGAAATGAAGTCATTGCCTTTTAGTGGAAAAATCTGCATTTTTATCATCAATAGAAAATACAACGCCCTTGGCTTATTCTACAGGACTTTTTTCTTTTATGGACTGTAAGTTTAGCATAGAAAGAGCAGATGGTGGGAGAAGTAACTATTTACCTAATTAGAATAAACTATCAACAACCCAAGGTTGCTTTTATCTGACCTTCAATCCACTTTCTCTAACTTGGATGAGGTGTGGAGCCCATGGAGGCGGCGTGCCAAGGAACGTCCTTCCTCAAGTCTGCCGGTCCACAGAACTATCTCAAACTTATGATTTGGAATTTGTGAGGTCCAAAAAAGTTTCTAAAATAAACCCCACCTTCTTTCCCCCATCCCGAACAACCCCTTTTCCCACTTCTCCATATTCTAACTTCCCAACAAATTATTACGATTTTTCTTAAATCGATATTCAGTGTTCATTAAGACTTTGTTACATTACAGCCCCCCTCCCCCCCCCCCCCCCCAGAATGCTCCCCTCCTTCCTCCTGCTGACTTCTGCAAGGTGGCCTGTGGGGCCTGCGGCACAATGGATGTCCTGGGTCTTCTCTTCACCAAGACCCTGGAAATTCCCTTCACATCCTATCCTGGGTTGTATTTTCTAGATCCACAACTTCCTCTTTCTTGGTTTACTTCCTTTCTATTAAAATAATAATAATAATAAAAATTGTATTTCATAAAAACGTCTTCACTCTCTGAGGTCAGGTAAGTAAATACAGTATTGCTTTTGAAACACTATTCTCTTCATAAGTACTCAGTCAACAGATAAATTCCTTTCATTATCCATCAGCATAGTAATAAGGTATCTAGAGGAGCTTAACACACTGGAAGACTTATCTTCCAATTATTTTCAGGTTAAATATTTCTCAAAAAAACATGTTATTTATCCGAATTGTACACATCTAATTTGTAATAAATAAAGTATTAAATTGATTTAAAAATATACAGGTGCCATTTCTATTTTAAACTGGTAAAAATAAGCACAACCAATGATAACAGAAAAAGACCATTTACGTTAAAAAAACACTGTGCTGTTACTTTTCTAAGAATGAAGTGATGACTCTTTTTATAGGAAAACCACAGTAGACATCCTGAACATTTTTGGAAAAAGGACATGCAACTGATCTAAAAGCACAGCTTACACATGGTTAGTGACAATGAGAATCTAGAACAAAGCACACCAACCAGTCTACTGTTCTGGATGTCAATTATAAGACCACGACTAAAAACAAAACTAACAGGGGCATCTGGGTGGCTCAATCGGTTAAGTGTCCGACTTTGGCTCAGCTCATGATCTTATAGTCTGTGAGTTGGAGCCCTGCATCGGGCTCTTTGCTGACAGCCTGGAGGCTGCTTCAGATTCTGTGTCTCCCTCTCCCTCCGCCCCTCCCTCGCTCACACGTGGTCTCTCTCTGTCACAAAGAATAAACATTGAAAGAAAATGACTAACAGGTTTGAAATGTATTTTTCTTTAAAAGTTTCAGATCAATTTTTGTCACTTCCAAAGTCTCTATAGGCAAGAGGTAAGAATTTATTACAGAAGCAGAAAATGGCTTGAGAGATAATTAAAATACTATGTGCAGAGTAAAGAATTTAAAAGACAGTCTAGGGGCGCCTGGGTGGCGCAGTCGGTTAAGCGTCCGACTTCAGCCAGGTCACGATCTCGCGGTCCGTGAGTTCGAGCCCCGCATCAGGCTCTGGGCTGATGGCTCGGAGCCTGGAGCCTGTTTCCGATTCTGTGTCTCCCTCTCTCTCTGCCCCTCCCCCGTTCATGCTCTGTCTCTCTCTGTCCCAAAAATAAAAACGTTGAAAAAAAAAATTAAAAAAAAAAATAAATAAAAGACAGTCTAATGAAGCACAGGTTTCATTTCATGGGCAAATCAAGAACTCAGGGGTAAGGAAATTAATGGCATGCTAAACTCTACCCCACCTGAGATAAGAACTTCAGAAAAAAATAGGGGAAAGAAAAAAATCAGCAACCTGTGACATAAAATTTAAAATCAAAAGAAATATTATAAAAAATTAGAGGACTAAAATTGAACATTTCTGCCTGGAGACATACCAATTTAGATCCAGTGAATCTTAAAGTTTTTTTATTAGGTCTAATTTGTTTTCTTGAAACCCACATTTTAAAAGAGTTAACAAAAATAGATAATTTTTAAATGTGGAAGAGAAAGTTCTAGTTTTTGAGACACAGAGAGAAATGGCAACTAATTTGTTTATTAGTTGTTTGTAAAAGTTTATTATTTTTTGAAATGTTTGTTTATTCTGAGTGAGAGAGGCAGAGAAAGGGAGAGAGAGAATCCCAAGGAGGCTCAGTGCTCTGTGCAGAGCCTGAAGTGGGCCTTGATCTCAAAAACTGTGACATCATCACCTGAGCCGAAATCAAGAGTTAGACACTCAACTGTGCATTCAGGTGCCCTAGTAAACATTTATTAATAATTAAGACAGGTGATCAGTGTTTTGAAGAAGAATGTATCAAACCAAAAACCTATTATTTTCTCAAAAAAGATTTACAGATGCTGATGTTTAAAAAAAACTATACGCTCTCCTTTTGCTTAAGTTTCTAATTGATGGGATTGTTCTAAGAAAATAATTACAGACTATAAATTAGCTAAAGGAATCAAATGTTTATGAAAGGAAAAAACAATCCAAATAAACTAAATACCCAAGAATCTTAAGCTGATTAAATAAATTATAGTGTATCAAGAAGACATAACACCAGGTAGACATTATAAACATGGTTCAAGGGGCACCTGGGTGGCTCAGTCAGTCAAATGTCCTACTTTGGCTCAGGTCATGATCTGCAGTTCACGAGCTCGAGTCCCACTCTGGGCTCACTTCTGTCAGTGTAGAGCCTGCTTCAGATCCTCCACCCTCCTCTCTCTGACCCTCCCCTGCTAGCACTCTCCCCAAAATAAATAAATTAATTAATTAAAAATATGTTCAAAAAGACATTCATTTGGAAAAATATAATTTACTGGAAAAAGTAATTAAGCACCTACTATGTGCCAGGCACTGTTCAAGGCACTAAAGTTTCTCTCCTAAAAATAGCTTACATCATTTAAAAAAGGGGCAAAGTGGGCAGAAAAAAAAATTTTAGGGGCCCCTGGGTGGCTCAGTTGGTTAAGCATAGAACTTCAGCTCAGGTCATGATCTCATGGTTGGTGAGTTCAAGCCCTGCTTAGGACTCTGTGCAGTCAACTGAGAGCCTGGGGTCTGCTTCGGATTCTGTGTCTCCCCCTCTCTCTCTGACCTTCCCCTGCTTGCACACACATTCTCTCTCAAAAGTAAATACACATTTTAAAAAATTAAAAAAAAAAAAAAACTACGAATAAAACAAAGAAATTTTAACATAAACCCACATTTTGGTAAACAGATGTATTTTTATTGAAATTTTTTCAATTTTTAGAGTAGTGGTACAGGTCATTTTCTTCTTTTGGCTTATTTATATTTGCTGCATTTAATTTTTTTTTTTAACGTTTATTTATTATTGAGAGACAGAGAGAGACAGAGCGTGAGCAGGGGAGCGGCAGAGAGACAGGGAGACACAGAATCTGAAGCAGGTTCCAGGCTCTGAGCGGTCAGCACAGAGCCCGACGCAGGGTTCGAACTCACAAACTGCGAGATCATGACCTGAGCCGAAGTCAGACACTTAACCGACTGAGCCACCCAGGCACCCCAATATATTTGCTGCATTTAAAGCCAAAAATTTTGACACATAATTTGTGGTATAAAAATGTGTAAGTTTTTGTTTTCAAAAGAAAATAAATTAACATTCAGTGCTGATTGTGAGTTTATCTGGGCAGAGCTGAATCAGATCAGATAACTGTCTCTCCAGTTTTTGAGCCAAATTCAACATTTTTCTCAAGTGATAAAAGGCTTAAGTCATAATGAAACTACTCTTTTAGAAAAGGGTAGTTAGAAACATAGTGTTTTGGGGCACCTGGGTTGCTTAATCGGTTAAGCATCCAACTTCGGCTCAGGCCATGATCTTGCGGTTTGTGAGTTCAAGCCCTGCATCAGGCGGTGTGCTGAAAGCTCGGATTCTGGAGCCTACTGCGGATTCTGTGTCTTCCTCTCTCTCTGCCTCTCCCCCACTCATGCTCTGTCTCTCTTACAAATAAATAAATATTAAGGAAAAAAAAAAAAAAGAAATGTAGTGTTTTGAGTGTACTTAAGAATTCTAATACTTCCCAAAGAAAATTACAGATTTAACCCTGCCTAACCTAGTGACTATGCAATCCTGGTATGACGTAATCACATGTGGATGTTGTATCGGGATTCTAGAAGTAAGACTCTGAGGATCTAACCTACCAATGGAAACGATGTACCCCAGAACGCATGGGTGATGGCAGAGAATTCAAAGAGTTTTGATCAAGATACCCGAAGAAATTTGGAGGACCTCACATCACTGTCCTGTCTTTCTCTATGAGAGCATATGTAATTATGAATGCTTTGCGTTTCTCACTGATTGAAAGCTACACAGACACCATCATTATACACATTTATCTATTTACTATTCCTAGGAAACTCCTAAAAGTGAAAGCATAGAGCTGTAAGACCTTGTTCCTGGGGATAGTCCAGTTAAGAGGACATCAGCTCTTATTCCCTATGCCCATTCATTTCACGGAAACTGCTCTAAAATCACCAGTAACTGGTGTTATTAAATCCACTGGACAGTTCTCAACCTTGAAGCAGCACAATCAAGTCTTGTGTTGTAAGGCTCTCTCCTCTCAGTTTCTAGGAGTTTCCTCTGACAGCTCAGGAACCACCTTTTCAAGTTTCTCTGGCAGGTAATGCCCCCCCGCCTCCCCTCACCAAGTATGATCTTTAAATTTTGGAAACAAGGGGCTTGGCCTAGGGACTCTTCTCTTAATATTCTCTGGGAATTGTGTGTGTGTGTGTGTGTGTGTGTGTATCCCCAACAGTTTTAAGTTCATGCATGAAGCGCAGGCCAATTTTCGGGGATCTGGACCATGTGAATGGCTCATGGGTACCGCAACTTTAACATGTCCAGAAATTCTTAATTTTTCCCCCAAATCTGCACCATCAGTGTTTACCACATGGGAAAGCAGCACCACCGATCACCAGTTATTTGTACTCAGAGCATTTAGGGTGCTCACACATGACACCCAGTTTCACTGCCCTGATGCAAGCAATGGTCAAGTTCTACCAGTTCTACCGCCAAACTGGATCTCAAATTTTATCTCTCCTCAACCACTGTCTTGTGACACCCAGTTGTTTACCCCTGGTAACCAGCATCCTAACACCACTCTTGGTTCAAGTCTATCTCCACAGAGCAGCTAAGGTGAGGGCAGTGGGGTGGGGGAGGGGAAGATATATAATTATAAAATGCTGACCTAATTACTCCACTCCATTGTCAATGATTTCTCGTGATTCTTCAGAGAAATTTCAAAAATTTTTCTCAAGGATCATAAACTGTAAATGTTTCAATCATCTATCACCTTAATCCTCACATTTCAGCAATAATGGCCGTGCCTTTTGAACCCAAGCAACTTCCTAGCTCAGGACCTTCCCGTACATAGTTTCTTCATTCTTTAGCTCTGAACAAGATCTTTGAAAAACTCCTTCTTTAGGCCTCATTCATTTTTAGAGTTTATTTATTAATTTTGAGAGGGGGGGAGGGGCAGAGAGAGAGAGAGATGGAGAGAGAATCCCAAGCAGGCTTCACGCTCGGGGTGCAGAGTCCAATGTGGGGCTCGATCCCATGAGATCATGACCTGAGCTAAACCAAGAGTCAGATGCTCAACTGACTGAGCCACCCAGACACCCCATTTTTAAATCACTTAAAAGGTCTCATTTTTAAATCACTTAAAAGATTTTTTCTGACCACACTGAATAAGCTATGGCCCTGAGCACACATACTCACTACTAGCACAACTGTAATTATAGAAAGAATCATGTACATCTTATAAGGACTGTAACTGTCTTGTTCAATGTTATGTCCTCAACACCCAGCATTGTGTCTGACACATAAGAAGCACTCAATATAATACTTATTGTTTGATCACTCATTCACTGACTCAACATGACAAATGCACTTAAAAAACAGGCCAGATGGCATATGTTAAATGTCTCAAAAGATAAAGAGGCGGTAAAAGAACTCAGAAGAGGGAGGGCTACGATCTGGGACTTGAACTGGATAAGGGTTTAGAATACAACTGATGATGATGACGGTAGTTATCTTCTATAGAGGACTTGCTATAGGCTCAACAGCATGCTCAACAATTTAATAATAATCACCACCACCATGTGAACCACTGCCCTCTGCTGAGCTCTCATTGCGTCAACTGCTGTAAGTACTCTGCACGGGTTAACACATTCAATCACACGGTGACCTACTGAGGTAAGGGCATTATTCACTTTACAGTGGAAAAACCACAGCATGGAGGGGTTAAATAACTTCCTCGAGGTGGCAAAGTAATAAGAACGGAGCCAGGATTTGAGCTTGGGCGACCAGATATTGGACCCATGCTACTGCTCGTGACTCCATAGCGTCACTGTATTCCAATAAATCTGTACTCTTGCTACTAGCCTGTCTAGGTACTAACCACCACAGTTAACCTTATACCCAGTAGCCAGGGTCACATATTTTTCCCAAAACAGTATCATACTGCCTTAGGTCACTGCTTGGCAAATCAAATCTAAACTAGGCTCTGTGAAGAGATGCAAAAAAGATCTCCCTTCTTAGGAGTTTAGAAACGAGTGAGGAAAACCACTGCACGCGTCAGGTTGAGAATAGTTAACAATCGATACACCAACAAACACAATATCATGGTAATGAGTGATTATGGAAATGCTAAAGAAAGGCATGATCAGAAGGCAGTGAGGATAAAAAGAGGAAACTGCCTGGGAGAAAAGAGATACCGTGGAAGAGGAGAAAGGCATGGTCAGGAGAAGAGAAGAGACAGCACTCCCAGAAGAAGAAATGCTGTTCAAGAAACGCCAATTAACAACAAAGTCAGTCGGAATGGAGAAACTGAAACAGGGATAGACTGCATATGACGTAAAAGAAAATAAACGGTCTCTACAGTGGGTAAAGTATCTGGACATGCTGCAGTAATGTATTATCAACAGAACGACAAATTCAGAACCTTGGTAATAGCTTATATTCTCAGACACCTCCCGGAGCTGATACCGTATTAGGAATTTTTATCATTTCTTCCTGAAAACACCATTTCCTAAAGAACTGAGGCACAAAATTACTAGGTAATTTCAAGCCGACCCTGAGCCCTGATTCAAGGATATTTATCCGGACGTCAACACTGCAAAGAGTGTCCAAAATTCTGTACAACATATTCTCTAGGGAATATGTTAGAAGCGTGCTAAATAAAGCCTTAAAATACGAGTAAGCACAATGTCTATGTTAGTAAAAATGACTTACTTTGAGATGTTTATATAAGCAACAGCCACAGGGCAAAATGAGTTCAATCTAGGGCTAAGTAGTGTTATGATGGTGAAGTGGAGAGTGAAGCCAGGGCTGGGCAGAAACATTTCAGGATCTATCACATCACTCAGCAGCCATGGGGACAGAGGAGACAACCCAACCATACACCTGAACCTGGGAAGCAAAAATTCTATCAACTGCCTTCAAAATACGCGAACATTCATTTAGCCGAGCCTGTAATGGGCTCATTTAACCACTTTGGATCCATGAAATAGAATCAAAGAACAAGATCCACATGCACCCAGAGAATGGGAAAACTCGAGAGCATGAACCAGTGAGAGCCAAATCTAGGCTCCAGGCCACTCCCTTTGGAAAGAGAAGTCATTTTGTTTGGAAAAAAGTGCTCCTGAACTTCCTCAATTCCCTTTCTCCTTCTGTTGAACAAAGGAAGAAAGTAAAAAGTCATTATTATAGCTCAGGACACTTGATTGAAGGCTAGGACTCTGTTTCTAAGAGGCTCAGTTGCATGCATTCCTATGTGTTAAGTCATAAGTTAAATAAGGAATCAGACGGGAACTAGAAAAATCTGTGGCAGAAAACTTCCTGAAAACAGAATTCAGTGCAGTGACATATCAAGTGTGATTGTTTTGGAAAGAAGAAACTTTACTCTCAGAAGCAACAAATAAAGAATGACTGTCTTTGACAGTGTTCCACCTCTGGGCAAGTCACTTGATCAAACATTTCTTCAGAGGTGTTGAATTGCACAGCTGGGACACACTCAGCAAATGTCAAACTGTGCCCTGTCTTCAATGTCCAATCTCTACACCTCAATTGGCTATGGTGCCTGAAGTTTCTATAAGAAAAGCCTACTGGTGAACAAAAT
Source organism: Lynx canadensis (assembly GCF_007474595.2). Taxonomy (NCBI): domain Eukaryota; kingdom Metazoa; phylum Chordata; class Mammalia; order Carnivora; family Felidae; genus Lynx; species Lynx canadensis. Next base: position 144,198,905 of record NC_044304.2, on the reverse strand, counting down.
GGTAGGCCAACTAAGGTACAGGCATGGAACCAGGCATTCTGTAGATGAAAGAGACATTCACTTTAGAAATTTTTTAAACAAATTACTTTCACAACCAAAGGACACTTCACATTTCTAGGTATACAGCAGGTAATTAAACAAAGACTTTTCAAAGCACATAATTGATCTCTTAATGCCCAATTTATAAATTGTTTGTTTTTTATTTCCCTCGTTTCTACAACTGCTTCCCCTCTTGAAAGAATAATTTTCAAAAAGGGAAAATCATGACTTTAATACAAATATACAATGAAAACATCAAGTATTTTATTTTTACCCACTAATTAATGAGGGAACCAATAAGACATTACAACTTACTCAAAAGAGAATCTGAGGACTGGATAAACATACGCAACTAGGATGTCGAGATTAATTTTCTAAAGACTCAAAACTGTAGAGTGAAAGACCACAGGGTGAAAATGTAACATTTGAAACCATTTCTCTTACAGGGTAGAAATCAATTGTGTCATATGTACAGGACCACATCTGTACAAGAATGAAATCATTTGCATTACATCAGGCCTTCACAAGTTACATTCTCTCTCCGCAGAGGTACAAAACAGCCCAGCTACAAAGGAGCAGACCTGACAGAATCAGATAACCCCAAAGGAATTACCAGGCAGAACTCAGCATTCCAGTGAAAGAATACTGAGTAATCGTTGTGCCTGTCCCAAAGTCTTTAACAATCTCTCCTGACACTCTCAACTAAAGGAGGTGAGATACTACGTCCTAAATTTAGTGCCCTCTGGTGCAAAACAAACAAACAAAAAACGAAAAAAATTATCGCCACTAACAAAACCATGGATGCACACATAAAAGGAACAGAACTCAGTGAGAGGTGGATTAAATTGGTCAAAGGAGGTGCCTTAAACATAACATCACAAACTGCTAAATGCTGAAATACAGTCTTGAAACAATTCCAGCATTTCTTTCCAGGTTTTTATTGAGAAACTTGTTCAATTTGAGAAAGGCTTCTCTCCGATGCCCACTGCTTTCGAATTTCATTAGAAGGAGAAGGGGACACCCCTGCAGTTCTGGGGAGTTTGAATAGAGAGCTTCAAAAAACCTGAAGTGGCCACACAGGACTATGGCTGAAAGGGACAATGGACAAAAGACAATGAAGCAATGCCCTCAACTGTTAGGGAGAGCAGCTAGCTGAAGCCAACTACCCTGACACAATCAAGGTCACCTTAACAACATCCATCTCTGGAGGGGAGGAGAGGAAAAAAGTGAAGAGAAAAGAAAAGACCCTTCGCTTCCTTAGTAGCTGAGACACTTCTAGAGTAGCTGCCACTCTGGCATCACAGGTACCTTGTGCTGTGGAGGCTGCGGTACAGGTTTCTGTGCTGCGAGAATCCAAGTCAGTGAGCAGCATACTGAAGTCCACTTGAAGTTCAAGAACCTTGAATGGGAATAGGGGAAGAAGGGGACAGAGGAGTGGTGCCTTCCCCTAAACTGGCAACAACTCGAGCTTCCAAATATACAGGAGAGATGCGAGAAAACAATTGTGGGAACCCACCGCCAGGACTAATCATGGCTTCTCCACAAGGGGCCATCATATTTACGGAGCGTATCATGCTTGCTCTAGAGAACAAGTTCAGCAGACAGGGAGGGTATCTATGGGATTTCCCCAGGGTGGCAAATGCAGAGCCCAGCTGTGGGGCCATGGCTACGGTGTGAATAGAGCTCTAGTGCTAAGCAACCCTCCAGGTCACAGAAGCCCACGGGGCAGAACCATAGGCCTTGGCCTTGTGTGGTTGGTATAAAAGGGACATCAGAACGAAATTTGAGGCTAAGGGAGAGTAAAAGCGGGAAGGGCTATTGAAACAAAAAACAAACAAGAAATGAGCAATGGTGCCATTAAGGTACAGTGATGAGACAGAACAGAAAGGTAGCTGTAAAAGACTGGAATAATACAAGAATACCATCTAAACAACATGGGCCAGTAAGACATGAAAGGGAAACTAATTTAACACAGACCTAACTAACAAAGTCTCTGGGTGATGGGAGCGGCTTTCACCTTCTTAGTGGACAAACCAGTTTTAACTTCTCTTTAGCCAAAAAGAATATTATTATTTACCTCTTCCACTGGTGCCCAACTCCATGGGTAGTTAGGGAAAGATTACTTCTTTAAAGAGACCCTAGTGGTTTACAAAAGGAGGATAGCTTAAATACCCCAAGGGAAAGAGGACAGTGCTATTGAAGTACAAAAAGGCACTGAAAAACTAGGAGCTGATGGGAAAGGTCAGGAGGAGATGCTGGAAAAAAATCCGATTTATTTATTTTAAAGGAACACTTTGATCCTTTATATTTGCAAGTTAGAATCTCATTGGTCAATTCCCCAAGTGTTCATTTCACAATATACTACAGCAAGAGGGACCCCAAAATTTCACACTCTACCTCCTACCCCCAGAGCTAGTCTTTGGATCATTCCAGGCCCCTGCTTTAAGGAAATTCTTATCATTAATACTATGCACGTCCAACGAAATCATCATGGAGAGAGGAGGTTATAAGAAAGTGCGTGTGTAACATGAGCAAGGAACCAAAGTCCAAGTGAACACAGCAGCAGCTAACAGAAAAAAAAGACACAGGGGTTTACTGAAGGCAAGGAAGGAGAGCAAACAACAGCCATATGAACAGAGGACTTGCCATGACCCCGTATCATGAAGAGGCAGAGACATTCAGAGAAGGGAAACTCTATCCCAGGGACCTGCATAAGTACAACTGGAGAGGACAGGAGGCTGGCCCAGGCTCTGTCATCTTGCACTGCTGTCAACAGAGTTCCAGACTCCTCACACACCAGAGAGGAAAAGAACAGACATGGCAGGAAATGGAGGAAGAGGAAACAGACAGTGTGACTCACTGAGTACTGGTCCCGCACAAACGGAAAAGGAGATGGGGGGGGTGGTGCACAGGAAGAAGTAGTGTGCTGGCTGCAACCTGAGGAGTGGGGAGCTCCTCAGAACTGTAATTGATTTGTCTGATTTACCAGAACAACAGTAAGCCACGCACCAGCCCCATTTTATTGCCTGTTTTGCATTCTGTATCTGCAGGAGATCGTATTTATTACAGAGCAGGCTACAGCAAAAACAGTAACAAACCTAAGATAAGAAACAGCCTTATATTCCACTGACACGCACATCCCAACTTTTGTCGTCTGCTGGTGAGGGAGGGAGCGGAGATGGGATCAAGGAAAAACAAACCCCTCGAAGAATAAAAACGCGAACCTACGAAGTGAAATAACCACCACGTAACCATCCTCCAAATCAAATCAGATCTAGTGCCAAGTCTGTCAAATTCTTAGTTGGTTTCAAATTCATAGGAACATCCTGGCCTCGAGGGAAACCAGAGGATTACAGAAAGGACAACAATAACTTAAAATACCACAATTCCTTCATCTTGAAAAATGAGAAATAAAGGAAACTAGTAATTTCTTCAGGATCCAAATTACCAGACTGGCCATATTTTTTACCTTAGTGGTTACCCTGAAACCAGATGCAAATGATGCAGAAAAGCCAAGTTTAACAAACCCTTTTCCAAAAGGTGGGGTTCACTCAGTTGGTGGTATCCACAGATGCGTGTACCTTGTGGAAAATACAGCACTCCGCTGACATTAATGGCAAGAATCCCCTGTATTAACAAGAAAATAACAGAGAAAAGAACCACCCAAAAGTTGGGAGCTAACAACATTTTACAAAAATCAAAAAACCATAACAAGGTCACAATATGGGAAGTGGTACAAGAGGCTCTAATGGTGGAGCACAACACAAAGTTGAAAAACGTGTCACGTAGCCACTAGGCAGGCATCCAGTCCAGCCCCAGGAAGGAGCAGATACGAAAAGTCCTCCTGGCTTCATTGCCCAGAGGCCAGTGTCTCTCTGCCCAAAGCAGACACTCTTCTTCCCACTCCTGTGCTGGGATTATTCCCTTCCCACCACAGGAAGTCAGCTAAGCGGCCTTACACGTGCTGAGTCTTCATACAAGGCCTGTTAAGATACTCTCTGGACTTTTACACGATGAAACCATCTCTGAAAATGTAAGAGAAGAGGTATGGACAATGGGAGAAACTCAATGCTAAAAGCTGGAGACCATGAAGCCTAGAACAAATTTAATCATGACGCGACATCTTCTGTATAGCACATTTCTTGGGTGTGTTTAGGAGACAAAATGTGATGAGCTTATATATGTCTTTTGTTTTCATTCCAAGGATGTGTACTGGGATGAGAAGAGGCATTATGCATACATATCGGATCATACTAAGCTATTTTGGCAGTATGTTGCATGTCTGATCACCTCAACAAACACTTCCATTTATCATGACCCGCAACTAAGAGGGGGAGCAATGAAAGGTAAAGAGACCCAGTTAAAAAGAAAAAAGAAAAAAAAAAAGATTCAGAAACTCTTACAAAACCATTATACACGCGTGTATTTCATTGCCCTTATTGGGGGTGTTTTGTCTTGATCCACCTGTAAGCTATCTGCCTGTCTGACCCTATGCACTCACCTGTCGGTTGGACAGTAACGTGGCCAACATGCTTCAGGAAGCTGAAAAGCCATTCATCTCACTTAAAGGGCACAAGGGAACCCAACACACACACAGACTTAACACAACACGGTGACGGAAAGAAGGGGAGGTTAGAAACAGAGAGAAAAACTCCTCTATTACAGAGGGCACTTAAAAAAAAAAAAAAAAGCCTGTATTCAGAGCTGAATCATGTGTGATGGAGGCAGACAAGGTCATTCTGACATCTATTTAAATGGAACAGCCTTTTCACTTTCTCCCACTTGTTCAAGCTTTCTCTCTTTTTTTTTTTATTTATGCGGTAACTGAGGGAGATATAACTCACATGTTTTTTTAAATAACGTAAGAACAAACAAATTCTCCAATATCAATACAGAAAAGAAAATAAAGATATGTATAAAAATGAGCTCTAGTTGGGAAGGGGGGAGCGAAAAAATAGGAAGAAAAAAAATGAAGACAAGTTTCATTAAGACCGTTGCTGCAAAAAGGAAAACACAAGAAAACACCAAAACACAACAAGGTATAAACATGAGATTTAAAGATGGCAACAAAGATCGTTAGGACACCACGCTGGCAGGTGCCAAAAGCACAGCCTTGAAGCAAATGTGCTTCCATCTCAAATACCTGCCGAGGACTTTACCTCACTGCCAGTGGCAAATCTGAGCAAGAACATGAACTCCACAGGCCAAAAGGGAACAATATCCCCAAGGTTTAATTCATCTTCCAGAAAGCCTCGAAGTGTAGAGCTGACATAAGTTTTTGGATGGGCACATCTGGCCCGGGTATAAAGGAGTCACCATTGTGTTCTCCAAAACAATTATTTATAACTTCTTTCTCCCTGCAGTTGAACAGCCAAAAAATTGCCCTTTGATTACTCCAACATCTTCAACAAAAGAATATTAAGGAAAATACTGTTGAGAATGCCACAAGAGACACATGCAGCAATTATTACATATGCCAACAATAACTCAGCAAGGTAAGCCACAGGGAAAACAGGCCTAATACCAGCACGCCAGGAATCACACCTGTTAACAAGGAGCCTTAGCAGATACACCTTAGCCACCAGGTTTCTGGGCTTCAGAGGAATCTTAGCTACGAAGAACGTATATCAACATACCTCACTCATTAAGCAGAGGCACAACTTTTTAACAAAAGTCCACTCAACACAGGGAACACTATTTACTCTGTAGTCTGCAGTGACTGGTTACAGAGTAAGAAAAGCTCAACGGAATACCAATGCTTAAAATGAACGTGGTACTGCTATACCTAGGCAAGGGACTGCTGGCCAGACACATTTATAATACACGATCACAAGGAACAACAAGCAAAGTCTCAGCCAGGCTTGGGAACACAACATAACAAGAAGATAATACACTCTAATCCATCACTGCTGTGGGCTAGGCTGTGATCTAGAAGCTTGTTTATAGGAGTATTTTCTTCTGGGTGCCCAAGGCAAGCTCCCTGAGAATGCAAGCTAAGATTTACTAGCTGCTCCTCTGTCATCTCCCCTGGGCGATGTGATGCCCCCTACACATGACCTGGATCCCCTCCTTAACTGTTAAGTTACTGTGGAATTGAAATGGATGGTGTGTGTCCCAAGAGCAGAAGGTGAAGTGATGAGCCAACGAACTTTCCCTGGGCACCTGATGAAATCCACACCTGAGCCATTCACTCTTCCCTTACCCAGTTCTGTTTCTCTTCATTGCTGCTACCTGACACTGCTGTTTCCCTTCCCCACTTGCAGGTAAGGACTTTTATCAGTTTTGTTCATTGTTACATCCTTAAGTGCTCAGAGCAGTTCAGACACAGCAGGTATTCAAATACTTGTTGAATAAATGAATAAACACTCTCAACTAACAAAGGTATCTTCTTCAGTCAAGAGATCCTAAACGTGCAAGGGTAAAGTCCTATTCACTGAGTAGTCATTTGGACACAGCCCTTTGGGAGCTCAAAAGTATTCATGCCTTCCATCCTTCCGTGTCATCTGTGTGTATTAGCTCACAGGAAGCACACACCTTCCTCCCATTTCGAAGCAACCGGAGGGAAAAGAAGCCATAAGGAGATGACTACTAATTTTTAAGGTTGTCCTAAAATCTACACTTGACCTTTTCCCAGTAAGACTTTCCAGTCATCTGGGGAATTAAACAGGGATTTAAAAAGGAGGCAATTTTTTTTTTTTTTACTACAATTGGGAAGAAATATCTTCTAATATCTCCTAATCATTAAAACAAAATGGAAAAGCAACACAGTACCAATTCAGGTGAAGAGATAGACGGAGGTTTTATGCCCTAGTTTGAATTCTGCCTTTTCAGAATATAAAACAGGATCTCCATAGATGATAAGCAGCAGCCCTGGAAAAATTCACGTTCTGTGTCTAAAAACAAATGAGCTACAGAAAACACATAAGCTGAAGTCCTTTGGTGAGTAAGCAGCCAAGCTCTTGGCGCCTCTGAGCCACACAGCTCTATTCAGGGACACAACTCACCCCAGATATGTCTGCGACACGGTGGATAGGCACTTCCTTCTTGCTATGCAGTCCTTTGCCATTCTTAATAGCTCTGTAAAGGAAGAAGAGACAACCCGATTAATATACAAATCACATCAGGAAGGGGTAGGAAGGCGGGAAAAACGGGTGAGAAGAGAGGTCATTCACATGGAGGGTCTATCACCACACAAGTCACACTGCACACTGCTGAGGAGCCAGTCTCCGCAGGAGCGTTTGGTGGAGGGGAGAAGACAAGCCTGCTCTGCTAAGCCCAGTTACAAGTAGTTGGCGGCTAGTTTCAGCTAACGGTGTGACTGGTAATCAGAAAGAGCTTCTGAACTTGTTTCCAAATTAAAGGCATTGTTCCAGGCACAAAAGAAGAATCAGTTGGAAGAGCACACTCCTAAGAAACAGAAGTAATAATGTTTCTCTCTGCGTTTAATCACATGAAACATTTTAAATGCAAAATATGCAGCTAGTGTTCCAATTCTAATGGAAATAAGTTCCTCCCAGGTAAAAAGATAAGTTGCCTTGAATGAAGAAACACTGTACAGAAGTCATTTCTAACAGTGGGGGAAAATTAGCAAAGGCTACATAATTGACATTAAGCCTCATTTTAAATCAGTTACAGGTTATAATAACCGGATTTAGCAGGGGACTCTGTCACACATCTGACCACTGGTTGGTTTGCTGCAATCTCTCATCTTTTACCTCCTAATCCCTTGAGTGGTAGCTTCAGAGACAGAAGCCTAAGCATCAATGGGTGTGATCACTCATGTAACAGTGAAGGACCAGGGAACAAGACCTCACTACACTATTAGATAAGACCTATCTCTCTACTGCCAGACTCCAGGCCAAAGCAAATAACATTTTTGAGCTTAGAGAATAAAAAGTAGAGATTCGGGGGTGTACCCACTCTGCAGACTAGCTTTTTAGAGTTTTTGAATTCCAAAGTGCAGAGAAAACTGCCCAGACCAGGACAAGTATGTTGGACCTTCACACTACACACCAGCAACCACAGTGGACCTTCCCCCACTCAGGTTGTCACTTATTAATGACAAGCAGCAAAGGCCAGTACTCAGCAGGGGTTACTTTTAGGTCCTAACTTTTAAATCACACTAATCAAATGGGGTGGCTGTTTCTCTGTGCAGAGTGGCATTGTCTTAGTTCTTATATACTTGAGCTGTTACCATCTACCACTTGCCCCTTCCTCCAACCCTGGGGATCTCCCATTCAACTAATCTGAAATGCCTTCTATTCCAAAGAACAACGGTTTCCTTACCGTCTATACTTTCTATTCCATGGAGAGGGTAAGAAATGAAAGTACAGATGTTGAACAGGAAAAGCAAAGCAGAAGAGTCACTCTGACCTGCGCTGCTAACTGAATGAAAGCGCTTCATTGTTCCCCTGAATTCCCAAGGCTCTTCTTGAACTTGAATCCAGGGCTTCAGCCTTAGAAATTGCAAATGGGTCAGAATTTTCCATTTGCAAATTAGTCCAGTAATTTATAGTTCAGGGAATGTGTTAAGTGACCACAATGGGGCTGGTTTTCAAGCTATGCTTCTAGAACCTTGGGATTTGCAATCTAATGGCTGAGGACAGGAGGATGGTTATATGGAAAATCAGTGGCTTCAAGCCAGCAACAAATGTGACTCTTCTACCCCACAAAGCCCAGCATACAGCCTCTACCCCCAACAGGCTCTCCTCATTTTGCTACCATACACTCAAAGGAGCAGCCTTAAGAACAAGAAGCCTCAGTGAGGCGAGGCAAGCTCAGGCAAGCCCTGATTATAACTCACCTTCCTTTAAGGCCAGGCCTGCTAAGCCTTCTGCAAGTCCTCTGGGGCCACAAAATGCCTACAGCCTTATCCTCTTCTAACAACAAGGACAACCAAAATAAATGGACCTGCCCTATAAACAGACGGGTTCATGTGACAGCACGGCTGAACTTGTGGCCTTTCAAGGGGGCTGGAGAGCATTTCATAAACTACAAGGAAAAAAGAACATGGCCTGGGCAGTAAGTTAGAAAACAAAGGTTCTCGAGGCAAAAGCAGTGAGGTGATAAACCAAAAATTCTGTTTTCCTTTAGTGACCCCAAAGTAGTTTTGTGCCCAAAGCAGAAATCCAGGACTTAACCAAGATTCAGCATGCTTGAGGGAGAAAAAATAGTACCCTAAAGCCAGAACACATGAATAATAGTGTACATATGACATTTAAAAACCAAAATTCTTGGGGCGCCTGGGTGGCTCAGTTAAGTGTCAGACTTTGGCTCAGGTCATCAACTCACAATCCATGAGTTCAAGCTCCGCATCGGGCTCTGTGCTGGCAACTCAGAGCCTGGAGCCTGCTTTGGATTCTGTGTCTCCATTTTCTCTCTCTGCTCCAAAGCTCATGCTTTGTCTCTCTCTCTCTCAAAAATTAAACATTAAAAACAAAAACAAAGCCAAAATTCTTTAGAATTAAGTATTAATAAAAATTTTTGAAAAAAAGAAAAACTTTATGTTCTACCTATCAGATATTTATTTGCATTTAGACATTGATTTTGGAAAAATCTTCAAAGGCTTAATCTTACCAGATTTATGAGTGCTAAATTAGATCAGTTTCAGGCACATTCAAGAGGCAGTAAGAAAGCAGTATTTTAACATCATCATATATAAACTGAGCAATAGTTCTGTTAGCTCTTAAGAAAACAGTGGCAAAATGAAAGTTAAGAATTTGTAAACACTGAGTCAAATAATGCCCACCTAGGAAGCGCTGTAAAGCAGATGTGGTGCACCAGACCCAGGCTGCAAAGTAGAGGGTTCTCTGAGAAATTAGCTACATGGTCTAATTCAGCTTGGGTCTCCTTCCCTGTGCTGAGGCTGCTTTGGCTCCTGTTCTCAAACTGCTCCAGAAATGACCTGGGAGGCATCCCTGCAGACAAGCCTGATGCCACAGCAAGAGCTTCTCAGGAGAGCATCCGGGGAAAGTGCCCAGTGTAGAAGTTCATGTATGCGCCTCAAAGAGGAAAGGAGCAAACACCAAGAGTAGCGGGCTTGCCACGGTTCTTTGCCGAAGGACACAGAACATACATCTTGTTACAGGAATCTAAGTGACATGACTGCCTGTTAACCACTGCATAAATGGTAAATGAAGGGGAGATTCAGCTTCCACTGCTCTGTCACTACCTCTCAGTGGGGCCTCCCTGCATCTTATGTGACCAGGTTTCCCTGGGATAGGTTTGGGAAGCTTGGTCTTTGAGACCTGGGACAGTAGTGAAATAGCAGGTTTGCTTCCACTGAAACCTACTCCACAGAGCAAACACCTGACTCCCCTCCCCACACTCCCACTCCCTCTCCCTCTCCCTGCAGGCTGCAACCACAGCTCAACATCCCTTTTCATTAGGCAAGGAATGAAACTCCTGACTTCTAAACTTTCTCCTGCTGTGTCTGCTTAATAGCTGCTTTCTCACAAAAGCAGGCTGGTGCTCCGGCCAGCCAGGAGAAAGGAAGCAGTGGGGCAGAACACAGCCTGCTCCTCTCAGAAGCTTTCGTCTCCAGGAAGCAGCAGTACAAATATGGCAAAGCCAAGCAGTGTTGATAATGGACAGAAATCATCACCAGACAGGAAAAGGGAGTATATGTCCACATGCATACAAAGGGGTAACAGGGCAGAAGAGGGATGAAAACTCAGCTTTCTAGGGTGCTTCTAGAAGCCACAGTATTGGAGAGGAATCCCATTCCAATCACTGGAAAACATTTTTCTTTTCTTTTTTTTCTTTCTTCCTTTTTATTTTATTTTTTTAGTTTGTTTATATATTTGAGAGAGACAAAGACAGCATGAGTTGGGGGAGGGGCAAAGAGAGAAGGAGAGAGAATCCCAAGCAAACTCCACGCTGCCAGTGCAGAGCCTGACCTAGGATTTGAACTCTTGAAACCGTGAGATCATAACCTGAGCTGAAACCAAGAATCAGATGCTTAACCGACTGAGCCACCCAGGCACCCCAACACTTTCCTTTCTTTAAACTGCAAAGTTTGAAAATCTCATGTATGAGATGCTACTATCTCCCTACTAGAACTAAAAATATGAACTTTGCAAAGACAGGTGAGAACACTGAGATTACCTCCACTGCCTCAACACCACAGGATTAGGATCTTAGCACTTTTTTTTTTTTTTAAATGTTTGTTTATTTTTGAGAGAGAGAGGCAGAGTATGAGCAGGGGAGGGGCAGAGAGAGAAGGAGACACAGAATCTGAAGCAGGCTCCAGGCTCTGAGCTGTCAGCACAGAACCTGATGTGGGGCTCGAGCTCACGAACTGTGAGATCATGCTCCAAGCCAAAGTCGGACGCTTAACTGACTGAGCCATCCAGGCACCCCAGAGAATATCATCACTCTTGATGCAAAGGAACAGAGTTTGCTCTAAGGTTTTGGGATTCCATGCTCAGGCAGAAAAACCTAGGGCCCAAACCTCTCCAAGGCAGTTATGACATGTAACAGTTCATCCTGTGCCATAAACGGACCACAGTCTTAATTCCAAATCAATGGTGGTAGACTGTTATTTTGAATGTATATTTTTGAGTGATTACAAAGAAAGTCAAGGCTTTACAGTTAGACTCAACCTGACCCAATCATAAAACAGTTGTCTCATCAGAAATTCTTAAGTTGGGGTGGGGGGAGGTGCCTGGGTGGCTCAGTTGGTTAAGCATCCAACTCTTGGTTTTGGCTCAGGTCATGATCTCACAGTTTCATGGGTTCGAGCCCCACAATGGGCTCTGTGCTGACAGTGTGGAGCCTGCTTGGGATTCTCTCTCTCCCGCCCTCTCTGCCCCTCCCCCACTCGCTCACTAGCTCGCTCTCTCTCAAAATAAATAAACAACAACAACAACAAAAAAGGAATTCTTAAGTGGGGGACTTAAATGAGCCTCAAACTTAGGATGGGACTATCTATAAACTACCCTGAAATGGTAGAATTACACACGTGAATTTTTCTGGGGAACAGGAACTTCCCACACAGTTTCATAACAACTGCTTTCATACATAAAAGAGGTCTAAAGAAAACAAAGTGGTGGATTATAGAAATGGCATATAACAGAGAGGTAGCAGGGGGATGATGAGGCAAGGGAGGCTGTAGAAGTGAGAGAGATCAGGAGTTCCTGAATCCACAATTTCCCTTTAACAACACTTTCTCGGTAACTAGGAACCAAAATGTTTCTTAATTGCTTCGGCTTCATCACCTACACCCAATACTTCTTTCCTTCCTTCCTTTTTTTTTTTTTTTTTTGGTTTATTTCTTTATTTTGAGAGAGAGAGAGAGATTGTGCACAGGGGAGGGGCAGAAAGAGAGGGAGAGAGAATCTCAAGTGGACCGCGTGCTCTGGCTCCATCTCACGAACCATGCAATCTTAATTTGAGCCCAAATGCTCACCCAACTGAGCCACCAAGGCACCCCTCTTCCGTCCTAACTGAACTCACTTGGCCCTTTTGTAACCCTAGTGTGCCAGGTCCTCAGCAATTTATTCCAAGATAACATCAGGAAAATTAAACAGGTTTTTTTTTTTTTGTTTGTTTTCAATATTTATTTTGAGAGAGAGGGAGAGAACATGTGTACACAAGCAGGGGGAGGAGCTGAGAGGGAAAGAGGGAGAGGGGTGAATCCCAAAGCAGGCTCTGCGCTGCCAGCATGGAGCCAGCTCTCACAAATCGTGTGAGCATAACCTGCGCCAAAATCAAGAGCTGGACGCTTAACTGACAGAGCCACTCAGGCGCCCCAACATCAGGAAACTTTTCACTGGCTCAATCCCTTTTGATACTGCACGTCACGCTGATTTGACTGCACACACTGCTGCACGACTTCCCCAGAAAAATCCATTTTGCCATTCTGCTGCCTTCCTTTTACACCCAAAACAAAGACCGCCGGCCTGTGATGTCCAGTGAGAAATACAATGCTTGGTTTTTGTGGGCCTCTACCATACATTCGCAGTTTATGTCTTCACATGCTTCCCGTGTTACTCCTTCCCATCCAAGTAGGCCCACTGTCTCCAGGCCTCATGAGTGAAAGTTATTCATTACATGTGCCCAGGCAGGTCTGAACTACAGAATGAAGAGAGTTATATTGTATCCGTAGCAACAAGCTCGCCCCAAGCATTAATCAGTTACCACATCAGTGATACTTAACCTGGGGTCCTAGGTAAGCTGCAGTTTGTATGCTGGGCGTCTCTATGAAAGGATGGTAGAATCGTACTCAAATATATATAGTCATTACATTTTATCAATGTGAGTGCGCGTGTCACTCGGGTCAGCACGCCATCATGGAAGATAACACGCTACTTTCAAAGTTCACCATGTGCTCCTCTTTATTTCTTATAGGTAGACTTCCGGCCCTTTGAGGGTTAGGAGTCTGTCCGTAAGATTTGTGATGGTATTTGACACAGAGGCTATGTTCACATCGTTATAAACTCAGGGTCATCTAGTTCCGTTATTGTTTGCCAAGTAAAGCTGAACAAATGACTGGTGACTGACTAATGCAGAATGTTGAAAATATTTCAAATTGGAGACCAGGATAACGCCCAAGTGACTGTAGGGCAAAAGAGTGAGGTTTGCTGACTCTCTTAGATAGTTTCATGATCTATGCTCCCATTCTTAGGCATATTGGTTTTGCTCCCTGGAATGGTTCAGGCAGAGGAGCCTACAGCCTGGCCTCTGAACAGAAGCAGAAGTACGTCGAGGACTAGAAGAGACGGGCAGTGAAGTGAGAGCAAAGCTCTGATCACCATAAACAATGAAACAGAACAAAGTGGCAGGGTTGTATGAAATTCTTACCAGACAATACCGGATAGATGACTGAAAGGAAAAGAAAACAATTCCAACAGAAAAGGTTAAAAAGCAGAACAAAGAGTAAATAACTTGCTAAACTTCTAAAGCACCTCTCACTGTGCTTGAGGTCACATTGGTGAATACAGTGTTTCAGCATGAACCAAATATAGATATCAATGAAACACAGCAGCGATAAACAATTCCTTTGGCCTTTCTACTGGTTCCTTGGCAGCTGGAGAAAACAACAGGGTCCTGACACTCAGGAAATAAGATACAGAGCAGGCACAGGTGCACAATGGTAGGTGGGGGTGCTAAGATTAAGCAGCTGGATTTTCAACGAAATCAGAATTACTGATAAGAGAGACAGAAAAGATGGAGAGCACACAGACTGGAAATGAGAAAACTGAATCCTATGGTCAAGGGGAGGCAGGCAGACTAATGAGTCAGTAGGTATTATGACGCATTAAAGCAAATAACAAAGAACTCTTAGCCATCATCTCATCTAAAACTAATATAAGAAAAAACCAAGACACACGCTATTGTGCCAGGTGTGACAACAGATCTGCAGAGCTTAGGTAAGGGGGGTAGGGGAGGGAGGCAGATGGTGAGCTCCATGTCAGCCGACTATCAGAGAAGAGGTATCCCAGTGCTAGACTGCCGGGGAACACAAGCAAACTCCATTGTCCTAGATTAGGACCAAAGGACTGGGAGAGCTGGGTAGAAATGGTCAATATCAGTCTAAAGTCTTTTTGAAAGGACAAGGCCACAAAAAAAGGTCAGATCAGAAGCAATGACAGCTCAAAACTGCCCCAACGATAACTGCTTTTAAAACTTTCTTGATCACAAAGGCAATACATGGCCATTAGAAATAAAAACTGGTGAAACAATCCATAATTTTATTCCAAGATGGAAGCACCACTGACATAGTTTCTAAGTGCTGATACACACACCCATCCACTTATACTTTAAGAAAATTGCAGAATAGGGGCACCTGGGTGGCTCAGCCAGTTAAGCATCTGACTTCAGCTCAGGTCATGATCTTGTGGTCTGTGAGTTCGAGCCCCTCGTCCAGCTCTGTGCTGACAGTTCAGAGCCTGGAGCCTGCTTTGGATTCTATGTCTCTCTCTTCTCTCTGCCCCTCCCCCACTCATGCTCTGTCTCTCAAAACTAACATTAAAAAAGAAAGAAAATTGCGGAATAGTTTTGTAGTCTCTTTTTTCTGCTAGAAATGATAACAAAATGAATACTTCCTTATGTTACTTTTTACATCATTTCAATCGCTGAAGATAAATTCATCACATGGATGCAAAATCCATAATTTAATTGATCACCTATTGCTAGCTGCTTATGTGAATATAATACTATTATAAATGATGTCATGAGAAATAACTTTTCCTTAAAATTAAAAAAATTTTTTTTTCTTTTCATTTTTGAGAGAGAGAGCGAGCGAGCGAGCACAAGCAGGGGAGGGGCAGAAGAGAGGGGGACACAGAATCTGAAGCAGGCTCCGGGCTCTGAGCTGTCAGCACAGAGCCTGACACAGGGCTTGAACTCATAAGCTGTGAGATCATGACCTGAGAAGTCAGAGGCTCAACGACTGAGCCACCCAGGTGCCCCAGGAATAACTTAAATAAACTGTTGGGTGCTTGCCCAATCATTCTTTAGGATAAATTCATACAAGTGGACACATACACTGTGTCATTAGGCAACAAATATTGATAGTGGTTTCCATCTCCTTTTGCCAAGGTGAACCAGCATAACATGCCTCACCTCATGGACTCAGGGGATAAGACCTCTTTGATTTAGGTGCTTCTTCCCTATGCCTCCCAGATACCTACCTTATCTCCACTCTTACAACTATATTTGTAATGATTTAATTGCTCATCCAGATCCCCACGAAACCATGTGTTTGTTTTTATCCCCAATGTACTTGATGAAATATTTGTCACTGCAACATGAAAAAAAAAATCAGAGAAAGTTTTAATGTGTCTTTTGACTGAGTGAAAAGCAACAGACTCACTGTTTAGAAAATGGTTTTTCCAATGTGAGCTACATTTACTGGGACCTACTAGGAAAGATTCATTGCTGTTCCACTAGAGATCTGGCTCTCTGAACCTGACGCAGAAGCAAGAGGAATGGGAAGTAATTCTTCTGAACTTCTGTGCCCAAAGCTGGAGGGGGAGAGTCAGGGGCAGCCTAAGATAAAACAAAAGTGCACAAGAGAGTTTATAAGAAATTTAGACGCAAAGAATCCTGCAAAGAAAACTATGAAGCAGATTTCCTCTTCACAAGCAGCTATAAAATTCTTCACATTGATGTATCAGTGATTAATTATTCCAACTACAGTCATCCTGAGAGATTTCCAAGGATTAGAGCAAAAGTAGGATAGGGATGTTGGTAATAGAGACTCAGCTCTCCAACCCACTCAACCACCTGACATTGCAGATGAGCCAAATCAAGCAAAGCACAGCAACCCTCAAGATGACTTCACATTAAATTAGCCAAGAGCTGGTGGAGGCTACCCTGAAGGAATCAAATTAAGGAGCCATGAATGCAGAGTATGAGGAAGGGGACAGAGACAAGAGTCGAAGGGAATAGGCAGCTGTTTACCTGGCTTGACGGAGAACAAGTACGGCTGTGATCACAGAGAAGGCCCTGAGAGGCAGCGGAATCCAAAGGAATCCAAAGCTTCTCCATTCCCTGGCTTGTTCTCTATTACTGAGAACCATGATCTTAATTCCAATTATAATAAAGATTATTAATCGTCCATAAAAGGACACCTATTTCGACTTATTTTACAGTGGTCAGGAATTGGGCAGTGCTTCTCAAATTTTAGTGTGTACCACAATCACCCAAGGTGTATGTTCTAAGAGATTGCTGGGACTCAACTCCAGAGTTTCTGATTCAATAGGTCTGGGGTGGGGGAAATTTTGGGGAAGTCTGTAAATTCACCTTTATAAAAAGTTTCTAAGTGAGCATGGCATTGCAGGTCGGAAGATCATACTTTAAGAACCAGTGGGTTAGGGAGTCAACTTGTAAGGCATTCGAAAGAGTCAAGGGTCAATGTCAAGTGTTCTCACTTTACTGTTACAATTCATTTTGGATTAAAATTACATTTCCAATAAGATAATCTTCAAATGTTTTTTTGAAATATGTCTGAAACATATTTTGAAACCACATATTTAGGTGTTGTGTGAAAGGAGCACAAGCCTCTTAGCCAAGAGGACAGTGAGAAGGTAAGCCACTCTGTGGTATGTGCAGACAAATCAGATTACCTAGAAAGATAACTCCAGAACTTCCTCTGAATGAATATAACCAGAGCACACCAATGATTACAGCCAAGACTGGGCGAGGAAGATTTATTAGGAGTTCATTATTTGACCCTGACCTGTAGAACCAGCCGGGGCTTTGTGTATAACATAGCAAAAAAAACCCCTAATGGGTTCCAACCGTCCCCAACCCCTCACAGTGGTCATCAAGATATCTCACAGCTTGAGTTCTACCAGAAGGAACTGGGGGCAGGGAGAGAAGAGAAGGATACAATAAAGAGGCTGAGCAGATCCTCCTAATATCCTGAGGGAGAAAACTATCTGGAAACACAGCTCTCTCGAAGTAGCCATTTGTGTTGCTTTAAATGCAGATTGATTACTGCTATTTGGATGTTGAGTGCATCATCTTCTCTGAAGAAAGGGAAAAGCTAAATTTCTCCACATTCAGCTGTATCGTCAAATCACTTCCCCACACCAGTTCTTTTCATGCATTTTCCGTTACGGCATCTACTTGTAATAGCAAGTCTACCCTATTCCCCACCAGTGAACCACCCCCCAACTGACATGTGCTGAATCCCACGAACAACCTCATAACCATGACACCTAACTGCAAAGACAACATGTAGTCGGGTGTATACTTCCAGGGTCAAAAAAAGAAAGGACGCTGCTAGGATACTGAGGAGAAAGAACAGCCCCTTTCTCTGTGCTGGCCTCCAACCTGCACAGGCATGACGTAGTGCAGCTGAGTGGGGAGTACAGATCATTCACCTGGCTCCAGCTTTCTAGGATACTCGGGCTAAAAACCCAACGACACCCTGATTACACAATTCTACGATTAAACAGTAAAGGAAAGAAGAAAACTTTCAATCGAAGCTCTGTTTCTAACAATATTCAGTAGGACCTAGTTTTATTCAACGAGAAATTTTCATTTGTTGAGGTCATTAGATTGAAAGTGAGAAATCTTGGTTTATTTAAAGCTGTACCATTAAACTATCAAAAAGATAAGAACAGAGGCTGGATAGAAGAGATGAATTTCAGGGAAATGCTCTCATGGGAAAATTTAATAGAAATGAGAGATAGAATAAAAGAAGATGTAAGGCAGGCAGTGTTAATAACGGACAGGGGGAAAAGAGGAGGGGCTAAGAAAACAGGAGGAAAAGAGAAGAAATAGGAAAATCGCAATATCCAGAGGTATTATTAAAGTTATTTAATGTCGGTCCCTCTGAGATTACATGCTTTGTAAGGCTTGAGTCTATTATCTTTTTTCTTCATTACTATTATCCCCAATGCCTGGGACCCAGGATATACTCAAGAAAATGAGAATGGAGAGAAGAAATGAATGCAAAGCCATCACATCCAAGATAAACCTGCCTTGAACAACTATTCCCAGGAGAGGAATGATTTGTTTTCTTCGAGAACTGGTTAACTCATATAATCTATACACTGTGATAGGATTTATTAGTTTTAAAATTTCAAAACATACAACTCAACATCAATTTTCTCACTGGATTGGTATAGAGATGAAACTTGATTTTTATTAAGAGATTTAACAAATCGGAACTGTGTCAAACCAGCAGTGCTGAGCTCTTCCATTTCAGAATCCTAAAGCCAGAGGTTTTAACATAGCAATGGAAAGTGCTGGTGAGTTAAGTCTTCACATTTCATTCAGAACCAATACTGTAAATGCCAGTTAAATTAAACATACAGAGAGAAGGGACCTTGTCCAAAAGTTTTGTATTTTTTCCAAGAAACAGCTGAAAATTTCTTTTTTTCACCTATCAAAATTTTGGGGAAAAACTCCTGTAAGTCAGGGAAAAAGTGGAGCTGCTACGGTTAAATCAGGAGTAGGAGACCTGCAGCTCCTGTGGTACCTGCGGTTCTTGTCAGTGGTACTGAAAGCCCTTCAGTGGAGATGCACGGACATTAGTAAGCCCCTCTCAGCCCCCAGTAACTGCATCACCCAGAGAGAATGTTACTTCAGTTTCTCTCTGAAATGGCTAATTGATATTGGCCCAGGGAAGAGCAAGTTTTAGCCTTCTGACCGGTCTGTGATGGCAATGCCAGCACAGATTTCCTAGAGGTTCAAGGAGAGAGAAGTCTGCAACAGGGAGGGAGCTGTCAACCATACTAGGTAAACACAAAAGCTATTCGATAGGATTTTAATCAAGGGCTGGTGTTTATGGGGTTTGGAGATTAGACGTGCAAAAGTCAGCAAGGCAGGAGCACTAGCTGTTTTGTTTTCATTTTTGAGGCAAGGGCATGTTGCAAGGTTTGTTCAGTGAGAAAAATGAGTCCGTGTGGAGACTGGGGAGACAGGGAGCCCCGGCGGAGCTGCAGCGGGGGCAGGCTGTGCTCGCCTTTCGACGACGGGGACAGCGCCAGGTTTCTAAGTCTGCAGTGTGCCGGGTGAGACAGAGAATACACACCAAAAGATAAGGGAGAGCCTGCCCTTTTTTCTTCTCCCGAGATAACCCTAACTTCATTATGTATGTCCAGAATGAATCTAAATTCATTTAAGTCTGTTCAGACACTAGACTGTTCGATGCAATTGCTTTCCAACAGTCAAGCCAGGGCATCAATTTCTTTTCTGAATATATACATCCTTATGTTGAAATTACAAAATCTTAGAAGTAAAAGGTGCCTTAAAGGAATAAAGTCCCAACACTGAGCTAACATAACTTCTGTGTTTTCCTGCAACAAGCTGCAGATTCTAACAGTTTCTAGGAAATTTTTAAATATTACGTTTTTAAATAAAGTTACTGGTAACTTTAGGAGAATGTACACAGATGATATCCTCCGGGTCTGGACATCCAAGGAAAACAAGGCACACAGCCAGGCTTTGATGCGACTCCAAGCATTACCAGCTCATCTTCAGTGCCCATAACAAGCTCAGCAAAACCCCACTTGGAAGACCTCTTAGAACACTAAGGAAATTCACATTCTGGCCCACTTCAAATTAAACTGGATGTGTCATATCAAATACACAAGCTAGAATAGGAGAGAAAATGAGAAGGGTCCCAATAATGACTCAGTATCTTGGAAATACCTCAAAAGGATACGAGACAGATTCTCTGAAGGAGTCAAAAGTCCCACCTTAAGTTTAGAACACCCATCAAGCCAAGTAATTCAGGGAGCCAGCTGAGTGAGAAATACTGAAATAAAATGGGAACAGAAAATGTTGGAGAGTCAATATGGGGATGAAAAATTAGGATGGTGCTGAAAAGAAATGATGTATCAGACTCTCAAAGGAGCCCATACGAGGACCCTAATAGGGGGAACCAAGTACAGGATTGTCAACACAAAGTGTGGGTCAGCTGTATATAAGGTTTTTTTTTTTGGTTTTTTTTTTTTTTTTTTTTTTTTTTTTAATTAAAAACACGAAGCACACACACTGGAGCTCTTAGAACTCTGGGGGAAAAAAATCATCAATTTTTCAATGGAGTCCATGAGAGAAGCGAGGTGGGAGAGTACCAGTAAAATGCCAAAACCTTATCTTGCCAGGACACAAGGTAATGAGGGAGGAGGCAGCCGATGACAGACAACTAAAGTGGAAAGGAAGGTGCCTATTGGGATTAGGGGTTTATTCATCCTTTCAACAAAAAAGATGTGCTTTCCTCCAAATATGCCAGGGATTTGAGACATAATGAGGGATTCCCAAAGGCTGAGAGGCATGTGAATGAAGGGGCCTCAAAGGGTCGGCACACTGAACACAGTTGCCTAAGTGGTGTGAGCCTGTTTCTGGCAGGCAGGTGGACAGGTCTGAAAGCGACAGGCAAACTTCAAACTCTTCTTCCTCTCTCTCTTTCCTGGCTTCCCAGGACGCACATAACACATCACTCCCTGAGCTCCAATCAGATGGTCTGAGGAAGGACGGCAGAATATACCCCCTTGCGGGGGAAGCAGTGGCTGCAGAGCCCCGAGAAAGCTCATCAACTCCTGCGCTGCGCTGACCCAAGGAGTCCGCTGAGTTAGCAGGCTGCCCTTTCCCCAAAGCTTACGCTTCTCTAAAAGGATTAATGGCCAAGCAGTGCCGTGGAAAGCAAAGTCCAAGGAAGAGCACTGTGCGCCACTGCCAATACCACTAGGGACAGCCCCGGGGACAGGACGCCAGGGGTCAGGGACAAAGTAATCTGTTGGAGTCAACACCCTCGTGGGGAAGGGCTAACATAAAGTACTGGCCTTGCTTCGTTACCTTCGCCCACATATTATTTACCCAACAAGTTCCAGGATGAAAGACTGATAGGAATATAGCAGATGTTACTAATTTGGCCTTTGCTAAAGCATTAGATACAGTACCTCAAGAAATTGGACTTGGGAAATTAATTCAAATTGGCTGGGTTCAGCAGACAATCACCAAAGACTAAAAAGTAGCTGAAGGGTGATAATCAAAAGACAGTTAAGTGACAGTCCATACGGTGAGAGACTCGAGGTCAACACCAAAGCCATTCTTGTTTAGGGGTTCTATTCAGGGCCCAGGAAAGGAGTAAACATCTCACTAATGAGATCTGCAGAGGACACTAAGCAGGGAGGTGGAGGATCTGCATAGACAGGGGCATAAAATTATAAGGCAGAGTTCAACTGGAAAAACAGCTAATCTATCTAGGGGAAAATAACCCTACCCACAGATAATATTCAATGGACAGGCAGGATAAGGGGCAGCAGAAGCATGTAAAACGAGCTCTGACATGCTGTATCGTGACAGAACCAAGTAAGAACGCCAAGGCAACATGGGGAGAGTATCATGGGGGAAGGGAGTGCTTCAAAGAGAAAGCAAACTAAAATAAAGCGGAGTGCCAGAAAACAGCGGGGTCAACTCCACCACTAAAAAGGGGGGAAGGTACGTTCTGCACTGAAACTATTTTTTAATAGCTACAAAACCCCCATTCCCATCTGGCAGGTGTTCCAGTCTTTCTCGGATCTTCATTCACCTCGCTGGGAGTCAGTGTCTAGAAGATGGCACAGGGCCGCCCTCCTGGGGCTCACTAACAATACGGCTTTAAAGGAAGACTCACAGTTCACGCTGGCCATTTCTCCTAATTTTTTATGAGGTCTGTACTGCCTTATGGCAGTGCCTCACAGGTTTGGGGAAGTGGTTAATTCCTCTCTGTTTACTCAACCTGCAACACTGCAATGACCCCGAAGCCAGTTTTTCTACCATCAGTCTGAAAGCAATGGCTCAACACAATTATCTCTAGGCTGCTCACTGCTTTAGCAGACAAGCATGTTGTTACATTGATTCTGCTTAAAATGAGTGCTAAAGAGGCTGTTTTCT
This sequence comes from Lynx canadensis, assembly GCF_007474595.2. Taxonomy (NCBI): domain Eukaryota; kingdom Metazoa; phylum Chordata; class Mammalia; order Carnivora; family Felidae; genus Lynx; species Lynx canadensis. The sequence goes on along the minus strand of NC_044304.2, from coordinate 144,176,528 downwards.
TCTTAAAACCTCAAAGTTAAAAAATTTCACTATCCTCAACACCCAAGAAACAAACAATCCAATTAAAAAATGGGCAGGGTCACGAATAGACATTTCTCCAAAGAAGGCATACACATGGTCAACAGATACATGAAAAGATGCTCAACATTACTTATCATCAGGGAAATGTAAATCAAAACTACAAACAGAGATCATCTTGCACCTGTCAGAATGGCTAAAATCAACAACACAAGAGACAACGGGTATTGGTGAGGGTGTGGAGAAAGGGGAATCCTCTTGCACTGTTGGCGGGAATGCAAACTGGTGCAGCCATCCTGGGAAATAGAATGGAAGGTTCCTCAAAAAGTTAAAAACAGAACTACCCTATAATCCAGCAACTACACTACTAGGTATTTACCCAAAGAATACAAAAATACTAGTTCAAAGGGATACATGCACTCTGATGTTTAGAGCAGCATTATCTACAATAGCCAAGTTATGGAAACAGCCCACGTGTCCAATGATTGATGAATGAAGAAGAAGTGGTGTACAAATACACGATGTAATATTCCTCAGCCATAAAAAAGAATGAAACCTTCCCACTTGCAATGACACGGCGAGAGCTAGAGAGTATTATGCTAAGCGAAATTGGTCAGAGAAAGACAAATACCATAGGATTTTACTCATATGTTGAATTTAAGAAACAAAATAAATGAGTAAAGGGGTGGGGGAAAGAGGGAGGCAAACAAAAAAACAGACTCTTAACTACAGAGACCAAACTGATGGTGAGCAGAGTGGGTGGGTGGGAGGGTGTGTTAAAGAGGTGACGGGGATTAAAGAGTACACTTGTGACAAGCACCAGGTGATGTATGGAAGTGTTGAATCACTATATTGTACACTTGAAACTAACATTATACTGTATGTTAACTGAAATTTAAATAAAAACTGAAAATATTTACAACATAATCTGTACAAATGTCACCATCTATGCATACTCATTAAACTAGCATGACATAGCTATTTCCAACAGCGTAAGAAAGCTTGTTAGGGCAGCTGGCTAGCTTAGTTGGTAGAGCATGCGACTCTTGATCTCAGAATTGCGAGTTTAAGCCCCCACATTGGGTATGTATAGCTTACTTTCAAAAAAAAAAGTAAAAAAAAAAAAAAAAAAGTGAAAAGAAACAGAAAGCCTCTTGTGGACTCCCTTTCCAGAGCATCTATGCAAATTATTTTCATGTCTATCTATCTGCCTGTCACAAATATTCACTAGTGGCAGAGTGACCCAGGGGCAGAAAACAGGAGTCTAGATCCTACTGTGTTGCTTAGTGCTCTTGCTATGCTGGGAATTCATAAACCTATTTTTCAAGTTACCACTAGGCCTGGCTGAGCCCCCCCGTAGGCTGAGCACAGACTCACCCTCCGAGTCCCACCAAAGTACAGTGTAATTACTGTCCACTTCCTAGAAGAGCTAGGTTATCAAATAGTCCTCAGAGATATGAAGCCACATTTCCCCCTATGGGTTCTTTTAGCCAGGCTGCCTTAGTGATAATATAGGCAGGTCAAGGAGGAGGAAGTGAGGAAGGATTAAGAGAAACACCAATTATGGACCATATATCATGTTATTTTATGCTGGCCATTAAAGTACCTTAAATAACCAAAGATATCGGTGTTTTCACTGAACTCTTTGTGTTCATGAATCAGATTTTAGACAGGGCCTATTGGGAAAAGCCCACAAGAAAGAATCCAAAAAGCCACAACAGTCTGACAGACTGATTTCTTAGCTGACATTCTGTGTGACATTCGGCAGATGCTCTATCCATCAGGATGTGACACAGTGTTAGAGGTAAATGTCACATATCAGGGCAATGTTCTGGGCCAAAGAGCAAAAGAAGTGATCTCAATGACGAAGTCTGAAGTATAGATAACATGTGCCCAAACCCATTCCCCCTCAAACTGTAGAGCACAGCCTGGTAACTACCAAACTTCTAGAACTAAGTAAGTGGCTGAGTGCGGCATGCACCTCTTTGAAATATGGGCTATATTTTGTTTGAGACCAAACAGTCTGCTGAACTACCCAAGTCAGTTCACCAAGAGAAGCTCGTTTTTTTTGTTTTTTTTTTTTAACGTTTATTTATTTTTGAGACAGAGAGACAGAGCATGAACAGGGGAGGGGCAGAGAGAGAGGGAGACACAGAATCTGAAACAGGCTCCAGGCTCTGAGCTGTCAGCACAGAGCCCGACGCGGGGCTCGAACTCACGGACCGTGAGATCATGACCTGAGCCGAAGTCGGACGCTTAACCGACCAAGCCACCCAGGCGCCCCAAGAAGCTCGTTTTTTGCTCTTTCCTGGGAAATCTGGGAATCACTAAACTACCAGCACCACCCAGTGAGAGAAGTCTCTGTGAGTAAGAGCCATAAGCAATGTCACTGGTAAGAAATAACTCTGAGCAGTACGCATGTCCTTGGGGCAACCGGCCACAGGGATCAAGGACAAGAGTAAAATGTCACAAGGCTTCTCAAGTGCTCTCCTGCCAGCTGTCAGAAGTGTGAAACCAAAACTCATTTCCTAATAAATGTTTTCATTTCCTTTGTACATGACAAAAGGTTGAGGGGTGATAAATGGGAGGGGCTGGGGAGCAGAGGTCTCTGGAGGTAAGAACCTGAGGCAAATGTCCTGCACACAGAGGCGGAGATTCATTGTTAGTCCCAGGAAATGACAGGATGGTGGTGGTAAAAATATCTTATACAATTATGTTCTCACCTAGGAGTCATTTTACATCTAAATAAGATCATATCTGATATATGCTTATTTTGCAGATTTAAAAACAACGGAGGCCCAAGTAGTACTTCATCAAGGTTACACAGCACATTTCGAGGGTGCCCCTTTTCTTCTGATGGGGAAAAACTGGGATAAAAGCATACTATAAGCTTTCCCAGCATATTGCTTGCCATTACATTCTGCTCAGGGATGGGCAGGGTAGTGGGAAAGAAAAAAGTGGGGCTGTGGGTCCCACTGTGTTCACTTTAATAATTACTCATCTCACCTGGCCTCTGCAGCAAGCAGTTCATCGTAGTGCGAGGACCGCTGGTCATCATCCTGCCGGTATCGGATCACTGTGGCTAGGCCTTTGCTGACGAGGGCCTCAGCAATGTTTCTGCAACAGAAAAGATAGGTCAGTGAGCACTAGAGGTACACATGGGGCTCAGTCAACAGAAATAATAACAGTTAGCACCTGGAGGTCTTAACGCATCCTGACACGGGGAGGGAGAAGCCAAGGATTTCAAGACAAGTGAGTTGTTAAGGCTAGAAATCCAAATGAAAGGTAGAATAACAAAGTTCCCTAGCTCAGCATCTTTCTGGTTACTACAGTCAGATGCTATATCAATCCATACATAAGAACCAGCAGAAAATATCTGTAAAAAGCCCACATTAGACAGGGCTATTTACAGAATGTTATAAACAAGCCACTACCCTCAAGAAAAGTCTGCTCTAAAATATCAAGCACACAGATAAAAAACAGAACACATAAAAGCATGACCTAAATTTCTTAAAATCTCCTTTCTAGCCTATAGTATAACTAGAAAATGCCTTATTCCAGCTTGGCAATGTTAGAAAAGTTAGTTTAACATAACACCCCCAGTAATTCTCTTCTCCTCAGAACTCCTGACAGTGGTTCTCCCACTAAAGGGGGCTTCTAGAAGGTAAGGCTATGAATGGATTTGGGAGGGAGGGTTACTGTGGTGGAATGAGAGTCCATTATGAAGAAATGGCACGAGATGGGGGAACAAATAAAGCAAAACATGTAAAATCTGAGATGAGCAGCTCTGGAGCAATACTCCAGATAAAAGTCCTTTTAGGACTACAGGAATATTCTAAGTAGACTCCTGCTTCAAGCAATTCTCGAATGTGTTGAATCCTCTTTTCTTCAGTAGAATACGAGGTGTCACGTGGTTCGTACTCTAACTAGAGCGTACATTGGAAATGACGCTCAGACAACTAATGCGGCAGATCCGCCTGGTTCCTCCCCAAGCTGGAAAGGAACCTTTGATGTGAAGCAAAAACAAGCTGCAAACTGTAAAACCGAATTTTCAAAAATTACCTGTAGCCAGCACTGGAAGACAAGAGGCATGATACTGCTGGGGGAGAGTGGTGGTTATATCTTCCTTTGTGCCTGTCATAGTTACACCAAAGGCCCCACTCAAACCATCTGGTTGACTGCCCTTCAGGGAGGAGGTAGGGTAAGCAATAGGCTACCGTACCATATGCTAGGATTTAGTGTTGTTTGGAAACGTAGTTAACTCTTAACACACCGGTGTTCTTAGAACCTCAGACTCGAGATGCTGGTGACTGGACTAACCACCCTATGTGCATATTTAAGCCACTGAAGGGCTCTCTTCATCGAAACCCAGGAAATTACTTTTTTAAAAGAAGAAGAACAGAATATGTGAGGGTAGAGAAAATAGGAAAAGATGCTATGGCTGATTCTCTCTCATTATGTGCCCCTCTGCTGCCTGTTTATCTACTGCCAGCACGATATTAATATCTCCAAACCGCCGCGGAATTAGCACTTCTCAAAATCCACTCCCACAAAGAGGCTGCTTTGCTGGCCACCCTGTCTCCTGAGTCACTGCAGAAGCGTGCTGGCAAACACTGTCATTATCACAGAGTGGGGTTTGGCTGCATGGAGAATGCCAACAGCCCAGAGTCAGCAGCTGTAGGTATTGCTATATGGTGAGAATTAATTGAGGGTGTTACCAGAAAGCCCCCAGAAGGGCAGGAGGGTGGCTCCACCCACCCACAGGCCAGAGAGGAGAACGGGGACACCCCCACCTGTGGCAGGTTGAGAGGTCTTGGGGATTTGAAATGCCTGAAGAACAAACACCTATTTGTTACTGCATTTTGAACTACAGCGCATTCACGTTTTATAGTCAACACACAGGGTTTGGAGAAGAAAGCTGGAATGACTGAACAGGCAAGAAGAGATTCACACAAATACACTTCTACATGAAGAGATAGAGAAACAAAGCAAAACAGTACAAATGTTTAATGATCCACTTGTGTTACTGCTGTTCAAATCAATTTACAGAACTGAACTTGAGGACCTGCACGGCCAGCAGAGAACCAAGGGCACAAACCTTCCCTTCTGTAACCTATCAGCTAACAGACATTCTTAGATGAACCAGGTAAGGCCTCAGATTCCCACTCCACAACCTGCCCACGACCAGCCTTTCCCTTCTCTCCACAGCTTAGAGGGTTAGTAGCTACATTCTGTTCACTTCTTATCCCTAATTACAGATTTCTCCTGAAGGGACAGTGGTGCTGGTGCTTAGTGAGCAGCAAGGAGAGTAAGAGCACATGAAATAATAACAGCTGTCATTGTTGGGTATTTACTACAAGCCAAGCATGTGAAAATAACATCAAATGTATTTTTTTCTTGGTGTGTGCTCCCTTGTGAGAATTCATTACACCATCTTATAATTATAAATTGACTCTCTATCTTCCTTTCTAAATTAGGAGGTCTAAGAGGGCAAGGGCTGCATATTTCTGTATCCAAGTGTCTAGTACAATACTTGGCATAAAGTAGGCAGTAAATATTTCCTGAATGAACTTAGTTTACTTAGGATAACTTTTTGTTTATTTGTTTTTTTATCTTTTATTTATTTTTGAGAGACAGAGTAGGAGCAGGGAAGGGGCAGAGAGAGGCAGACACAGAATCCGAAGAAGGCTCCAGGCTCTGAGCTGCCAGCGCAGAGCCTGAAGCAGGGTTTGAACCCACAGGCTGCGAGATCATGACCTGAGCCGAAGTCGGGTGCTTAACTGACTAAGCCACAAAGGCACCCCAGGATAACTTCTTAAATGTGGCAAAATCACATTTAATTTTATTTTAATACCTCCTGAAAATGTTGAGATACCATTTGGATTATCAGAAAAACACCTAATCACTTTGGAAATATAGCCCTGGAAAATTATTATCCTAAGCATCTATTAGCCACGCTTGCCCTGCATAGAGTTAAGGACAAAAGCTTTCTACGTGCCTTACTAGCTTTTGTCTTTCTCCTCCCCATTATCTAAAATTTGAAATTAAAGAGAATGAGAGGGAGAGAGACAAAAAAAATGGAATTAGCCTAGATCCATGTACTTGATGCTCTCATTCACTTCTTTTGGCCACTAATGAAAGGTCCGGAGATTTTCCACTTGGCCAACGATGGCTCATAACCTGACACTGGTGTATTCATCAGTTGCCCAGTGGAAAAAAGAGAACATTAAATTGTGTGCTATGGCATTAGGCTGCTTTAGACAAATTTATAAGTTCTGCTTTCTTGAGTGTATCAGTAATTCTACTTCAATTACACATGTCTGGCTCGAATGGATAATTCACAATCAGCATACAAAAAGGGACCTAACAGCCTTGGAAGTCTAACAGGAAATCATCTCTCTGTATCAGCTAGAAATACAAGGAATTAGTGCTGGGACTGAAACGCTTCTCCAAACTAAAAGATAAATTTATATTCTGGTAATAGTGAACCATCTCCATCAGGCATGATCGGGTGTTCCTGATACAAACACAAGCAACATAGGCCTCACATACAGGCTTTCTCAAAAGGTCCCCAGGTAGTTGACATCTTCCCTACCCGCTTGTTTCCACAGTAAGCAGGTTGCAAAAAGCTCACACTTTCCCATTATAAGATACATTTGAAACCACGGGGTACTATATTCTGCCAACATGGTGAACAGGTGTTCTAGGCCTACACATGAGAAGAGGATTCTTCAAAAGCAGATTTGAATTACAGTAGTTTATAATTGATCACATTTTGCCTAGCCCCTACCCCAAGACACTGATAAGTCAGATAATTGTTTAAGAATGTCCCAACTTAGCAGTGTTTATGTGTGTAATTTTGAAACAAACTTACAGAAAAGTTGAACTCGCTGTAACAAAGAAATGCCCTCCTTTGATCCATTTGAGAGTAACCAACCTGTTATACCCTCACCCTCAAAACTTTTAGTGTGCACTTCCTACAAACCAGGATATTTTCCTACAAAGTCAAAACATGAAATGAAAAGAAGGACACATCACTGCCACCTAATCCACAAACTCTACTCAAATTTTGCCAATTATTCCAATGGAATACTTAGTGGGGGGAAAGATCCATGTCTCCTTAGTCTAGAACAGTTCCTTAATCTTTCTTAGGCTACCCCAAGGCCTTAACACTTTTAAAGAGTATAGATCAGTTATTTTGGTGTGTCCAGTATTTCTTTGTGATCAGATACAAGTGATGCAGTTTTGGCAGGAATACCACAGAAGTGATGGATGTACTGTTCCCTTGGCCTCCTATGAAATGCATAATTTACTGACAACGTTCACTTTGATCACTCAATTAGGGTACTGTCTATCAGGTTTCGCCACTGTAGTTACTCATTTTCTCTTTATAATTGATAGGTATTTTTTGAGGAGACCCTTTGAATTATGTAATTTTCATCCCTCAAACTCCCAAGTTATTCATTTGTTTAATTATATCAATACAATGTCATGGAATATCATTTCATTTAAAGTCATAATCCATTACTATCATTATTTGTTGTAATGTTGAAATTACTTCCAATTTGGCCAGTGGGGGCCATGTCAAGCTGGTTTCTGTTTCCTATGGACATGCCTCCACCCCCATCATTCCTTGAGTACTTCCTTGCTTTCTGGTAGAACAACATATTCCAGGCTTATCTTGTACGGTTTTCTGCAGCTCTGAAATTAGCCATTTATCTAAATAGCCTACATTCACATCTTTATTTCTATACATTTATTTCTATATCAATCTATAACTACTGAAAACCATGTGCGGCAGTCATGAAAATGTGCCTCTCGGATCTCTAACTGCAGGAAGTGTAATTGACTGACAGTCCCAGCTGCTGTGCTCTGAAATCCATCACTGTTTCAGCCAAGGCTATGCTTCCCACCAGCTGCTCCTAGACTGAGCACAGCAGATACCAAGGCAGGCCTATTGCTGAGAGATGTGGGACTCCTCTGATGGCAACTCTGGCTTGAGGACTCCTTGTTGGCTTTATGGTAACTCTCTTAGAACTTGGCCAATTAGACTTTTCCAATTCAACCTTCCTTTCTTCGCACTCTTTGCCACCGAGATTAGACCTGCACTGCAGTCTGATGGCGCTCCCAGCCTCTTTCAGCTCCCTTCCCATTTTCCCTCAAAAGGGTCTTCCCCAATTAACCTCTTTCATGTCTAATTCTGTCTTGGCATCAGCTTTTTAGAGAACCTGAACTAATAATACCAGGAGTTTACAAAGATACCAACAATCCTACCCCTAACAACTACAGCATTCGTTTTCATTTTCTTCCTTTTCTTCTGACAGCAAGAAACCTGTATTCCATTATCCTTAACAGTTTTACTTATATGAATAACCTTTGCTATATACATACATACATACATACATACATACATACATACATACATACACTGTCTCACACATTCTGTGACTTCCAGGATTTGGTCCTAACAGTAGAACTAATTTAAAGGGAATGCATCACTTGATAAAACAGAACCTGGGTGGGGCACCTGAGTGGCTCAGTGGGTTAAGCACGTGCTCTTGATTTGGGCTCAGGCCATGATCCCAGGATCATGGGATTGAGCCCTACATTGGGCTCTGTGCTGAGCGTGGAGCCTGCTTGGGATTCTCTCTCTCTCTCTCTCTCTCTCTCTCTCTCTCTCTCTCTCTCTCTCCCTCTCCCTCTCCCTCTCTCTCTCTCTCTCCCTCTCCCTCCCTCTCTCTCTCCCTCTCCCTCTCCCTCTCCCTCTCTCTCTCCCTCTCCCTCCCTCTCTTCCTCTCTCCCTCCCCCCTCCATTCTCAGCTCCTTTCCCCCACTCATGCTTTCTCTTTAAAATAAGTTAAAAAATAATTTTCTTAATGAATAAAACAAAACAAAATCCCCCAAAACAGAACCTGGGTTTACATGGGTAAGTACTTCAAGAGTGGGCATGGACAGTAATACCATTACATACACTTGCTCACATGCATGCATCTGAATAGGAATAACAGATAACTCTCAATGGCTCTGGCTCACAGATCTTCATCTAGCTGTTGGAGCTTAACATTTACCACTTAGAAAACATCTACATTTTATCAGTCACTGAGCTGTCCATGGCGATTGCAAAAGTGGAATATTTTCCTCAAAGCAAACATACACGTGGACACATATTCAGAATAATGTAAGCCTATAAAGAAATGGCTCTACACTATATTCTAGTCAAGGCTAAACAAAGGGTTGAAAGATAATCAACAGCTCAATTCATTTACAAAAGTCACAATGTTGTCAGAGGTTCATATTTCACACACACACACAAACACACACACACACTTTCCATACAATGTTTACAGTACCTTCAAGGCCCTGTAGTCAAATTTCATAAACTGAGCACAACATGCACCCCATGGCTATTCATTGTGAGAACATGGATGCAACAAGACATCAGGCATGTCGCCTGGCCCCCTGTCACTCATGACCCCTCAAAGAGTCCAATGTCTGAAAGCCAAAAAACTGCCTTCACATTCTTTTCATATTGGCTGTACCTCTGCCATAAAGATAGGCTTTCTCGTAAGTGCTGGGATGGAGATCCCCGGCTGACAGGGTTCCAATATTGATTTCTAACATACCAGATGGCAAATCTCACTTTTCCTCAGCTACATAGGGATGTTCTACTGTGGGGCTGAACCACAGAGAAGTTAAAGGGTGCTGACGTCTTTCTTTGCAAATAGGTAAGAGAAAAGAGGAAGGAGGGAGAGGTCACCACAGTATTTAACACGTAGGCAGAAAGCAGCAAGGATGAGAAATCTGTTTTCTTCAGAATATTAGGTCCACCTTTAATCCTATGGTTGGCTCTCCACTCTAAAAGACAGTGCAGAAGTGGGGAAAATGATTAATGGCTAACAGGCCCAAAAGCCAGGCTCCCTTTAGATCTTCTTTACAAGTTCACACTAAGACCTCTAATATCTATGCCCTTTGAGGCAGGAACCTGACAATTTCAGGCTTGAGATAGACTTAGTTTTTATAGGCTGACAAAACAAGGCTATAAAGGGCAAGAGTGAAATTCTAGATGAGAGGCATCTACAGACAATGGGCAATGAATAGGTCTCTTTTATCATGTTACTGTTTTTCAACCAGGCCTCAAACTAGGAAAAAGTCTTACAGAGCAACAAGTAGCTTCTGAAAACTCGTAAGTAAGTCTCCAATGGATCACACATTGCCCCTTGCACCCACAGTCCTTCATCCTCCAATCTCCAATGACTGAGGTCCCATGAATCTGGAACAATGATGCACCCCACATGCACATTTTTCTTAAAATACATCCAGGAGGCACTTCCCACATAACCAAGCAGCATATGTAGACAGGAGATTCTGTTTTAGAAGCATCAATAATTAGAAACATCTGAGGTGGCACAACATCCTTTATAGATTTACCAAATCTCTCTCCTACCATATTCCCTATTTTTTCACTCCCCCTTTGAACTAATGTAATTCTAAAAATAACTAAAATAGATTTTTTAATCATTTTACTCTCAAAGGCTCCTTTTTCTGTTTAAAAAGTCCTGTTACCAGGATGACCACCAAAGGACCTGAAGAGTGGCTAGAGACTTTCTCAGAATTCATGACACAAATTGAAAACAAAGAGGAAGATTCAAATGCCTCGATGTCCCTAGACAGGCTTAGCCAGAGATGAGGGTGAAATGAGGAGAAAAGCAGTGGTTACCATGGGCTATATTAAGGTACCTGGAGTCTTAAGATATGACATCCTTGGTCCAGACTCTGAGATCCACCTACCCAGCTGTGGTTATGTGAAACATAAGACACAGCGTGACCCACAGAGAAGCAAGCCAGACTCAAGCACGACCAACTATGGAATGGGACTGACCTGAACACCCTAGAAGCAAATGAAGGAAAACAACTCACTCTTCTGAACAAAACTCTCTGGTAAGTTTTAGTTCACATTTAATGAGCATTCAGATTATGTACAGGTTCTAAACACAACTGTTCTGCCGATGAGAGCATTTTCTAAAGACTAGAGTTGAGATACGAAAATCAAGAACTCTTGGGAACAACTGTCTTTTCTTTATACTTTAATGAATCCTAATCATTCTTCCTCAGGGGGAGGAGGATGCGGAAGGAAAGAGTGAACACTGATAGAGACATACTTCAGTTTGAAGAATTCAAAAGGATACACAATTCAAATGAAACCAAAGAAGGCCCATAAACAAGGCTGGCAGAAAGGAAGAAAGAAAGACAGGAAAGGAAGGAGGGAGGGAGGGAAGGAGAAAGGGAAGACAGAGGGGAAAGAAAAAGAACAAAGATCATTCCATGAATAAATTACTGTTTTGTAGACAGATAAGTCCTTGAATGCCCACAGCACACATCCATCAAAACTTCATTACTAATAACAGGCTTACTCCTGAGTACTGACAAAGCCTCTCTAGCTTCAGAGGGGCCTCTCAGAGCTTCAGCCATGTCTCAATGAGCAACCAACAGTAAGTACTCTTCGATTTAGGAAGAAAAATAGAAGCAAAGCTATCTAGGGACCCGGGTTTCAAAAGTGGGGGATGAAGAGATGTCACTTCATATTCAACCTGTCAAGAATAGGTAATTCTCTACTTCAACGTGTCTCTGAGCCTTATCACGCCCATTGCCTTATTTGCACTCATGCCCTACACAAGATCATACCTAGTCTCGATCTCCTGAAAGAATAACTAACAGATAGGAAAATACAACAGAAATATACTTGGAAGCAGTAGAATTAAACATGTAACCCACTTTGTAACTCTGGCTAGTGGAGAGAAGAGTGTTGAAAAATATGGGTCAAAGTGATTTAGAAAAGGAGGGGGAAGAAGCATAACATCAAATAGTTACATAAAATAGTTATGCGTACTAAATAGACAATTTTATTCTGCGCCCCCCCCCCCCCGGATTTCTTCAGTACTGTCATCTTATTGCCACCTCTTACGTGATAGTTTCATTTACTCAGCAATATCATGGTTACGGCTTAATAAGACAAGGAAAACTGGTATTATACTCTATTATGCCAGCTCCTCTGAGTATCGCTGCGCTTACCAGTCATATCTGAGGAAGTTAGGACAATGATGAACCTTGGATGATGTATGAGGGGCATATTAAGTATAAGTTAAAATAAAATGATGTCCACCATTAAATATCTAATATTTTCCCCAACGTGCAACCCTCAAAATAAGACAAGAAAAACAGTGCAGAAAAAAAATGTCTGTTTAATAGACAGAAACTGCATGCATGGACTTTTCTGAATCTCCCTTATACTATAGGACAGAACATGGAGTATGTACCCAAAGTTACACTCCCTCTATGAGACAAGCATGCTTCTTTCCCAAGAGATAAACAGATCCTTCAAAAACAATTAAGCAATTAAATATTGGATCTAGCTTGAAGAAAATAAACTGTCTAACAAATATGTACTCGCAGTCCAGCCAAACTGGTCCCCTCAATGCTAAATATGCCATGCAGTTACATTTCCAACTATCCATAGGACATGTGAATTCATATGATTCATCACCATGTAAAACTCAGCATTTCAAAAATAACACTCCCTTCCCCAGATTAAGCTTTTCTAAAATCTACTAAATCAGCTCATTCTCCTAACGTCTCCAACTGTAGGGCCATCATACTCCCAGTCCCTTTGGCCTGATGTCTTTTACTTCCACATAAAATTAGTTGTCAAAACTGAACTCCAGTCTCCAAAGTTTCTCTCATGAATGCTTTCTTTCCTTTCTTTCTACCCCAGTTGCGGGTCCCACTGCCTCTCACCTGGGCTTCTTACATCACCGCCCCCTCCCTGCCACCCTTGCAGTGCCCACCAATTCCAAACACTGTGCGCTGAGGCCTCTAAAAGCATAGGTCTGGAGAATAATCCTCATTCTCAAGCCCACCACGATCGTAAGAGAGCTTTTGTTTGAAAATATCCAATACGGAGAAATATTAAGTTATCATATGTGAAACAATGATAATGGAGGGGAAGGAGAAAAGGGGGACACAAAGAGAGAGAGAAAGAAAGAGGAGGAGAGGGTTAGGAGAAAGAAAATGGTTAGAGGGAAAGAGGGGAGACTGACTCTGTTTTTAGTACTATTCTAAGACACTTGACACATTTATTAAAACCACTTAATGGTCACAAAATCCTGATGGGTTAGGAACTCTCATCATCCCTATTTTGCAGATGAGAAACATGAGGCACAGAAAGTTTATAAAGGTCATAAGCGACAAGCTGTAACCAAGAAAGGCTATGCACAGAGACTTGGCATTTCAGTGATGAAAAGGATCTTGCTAACCACCTTACCCAGACCTCATGCTAGAAGCATCAGATGACAGAACTATTTCTTTGATTTTCACTCAAAAGATAATTTCGGATTTAATGAACATCTACTGGGAGTTTACTATAGGATAGGCCTTTAACGCACGTTAATCTACTCCTGCTTGCAATGCAGAGATGATATGTATAAACAGTAAACAGTTTCAGACTTACCACAAACAATCCTGTTTCTACATGTCAGAGTCATGACTAGAAGCTAAATTTTTTGTTCCAATTCGTTTTCCTTTGACTAAACAGTGCCACAAATTCGAGTCACAGACTATTAAAGGCATTCTGCAACAGAGCCCTCATATATCTCTCTATCACCTATTCCATTAAATGCCTTTCAATCTTCTGCTCAATCGTCTTAGCTACCAAGAGTCTTGCATTCTCCCCGTCTATATGCTGTTGGCTGCACCACTCATTTTGCACTCATCTTTGCACCGCTGTATCTTATTTTCTTCCTTTGTGTATGAATCTGGTCTTCCTAACTAGATCATATTCCTTACCAGTCCAAAATGTGCCACTTAGTAGACACTTAATAAATATTTATTGGCTAGCTGACTGATTTCACTCTTGAGTTCCCAGGGGGTTCTGTGGGCATTAGATGAAAACAAAGTAATAACTGAGTCATAGAATTTTTGAGCAAAAAATGTCCAGAGAGATAAACCAATCCAAAACCCACCAAAAGCAGATAAAGACAGACCCAGAGAGAAACTGAATATTTTTAAATGGGTTGTCTAAAGAAATGTAGAGAGTGACGCCACCACTACGGGCATCTAAGATCCTTCGGATTCTCAGTCTATTTCCAAAATTTAGCCGAACGTTAAAAAAAATATCTACCCACACATTATAAATTGATCACTCTATTACTAACATTAGCTAAAACACATACTAAACATTTAATTATAATAATTAAGTACAATTATGATAATAATTGTCTTCTAGGCATTCAGAGGACTTTTTTGGGGGGACAGGGAGAAATGATTCAAAATGTCTGATGACTTTTCTCTCAATATATATTCCAACACAAGGTAAAAATGCACATTGTAAACCTAAGTATGCTTTCTTCATCTCCTATTTTCTATGCTCCCCTTTCCCTTAAGAATTGAACATTTTGCAAAAGAGCAGTGTGGGAGGCATGGACAGAGGTGTACGGAATGTCCTCAAACTTCACTCCCTCGGTAATAGTGGGGGGCATTAACTGAATTTGTATAGTCACTCAGGGGGCTCTTTCCTACCTGTCCTGGACTCACGAATTAATTCACTGACCCAGAAGAGGTCCTACTACAAATGATGATCGCAGCCATTCCATACTTTTGTGCGTGGTCTTTATACGTGTTTGAAAGACAAATATTCACACGTTAGACAACTGCCATCCCCTTTTAACAGAAAGCAATACACCGTTGTTGGAACTTTGTACCATGGAAGATGAAAATCATCAGATGCCTACTATGTCCCCAGCAGCCAGCGCATGAAAACATTGACAACGGCTCTGTCAATTACAGACTCCTGCCTCGGGAGTGATGCGAAGGAGAGGAGGCAGTCAGAATTCATTTACAATGGTGTCTTGCCCCTGGGGCAGCATCCCATGCAGATGGTGATGGTGTTCGAGCCACACTGCACCAAAGTAAAGACTACCCTGTTTCTTGGTTCTTGACCCTTTGGAGCTGCCCTGATCCCCATTTATTATCCAAGTCTGATGCTCTGGCCTTTGGTCAGTTTTCTTAGCTCCTCATAACTTCCCAACCTATCATCTTCTTTTTTAGGACAACTTATTGCTGTTCCTTGCAACCAAGAGCATCTTAATGGATTTAACTGACAGCATGAAGTTGCATTCCCAAGAGTTTAAAGACAAAGTCCCTAAGCATGGGTTACACAGGTCACAGTGTCCTCTAAACAAGGAAACCTGGGAGCCAAAGCCTAGGGTGAAAGGTAGGTGCTGTACTAAGGCCTGCAGAAGTCTGTAGGCCCAACAAAGGCCACACAAGGGTGCTCTCTTCCCGGAGTCCCACTGTATCATCCAAATGTCACCCCTTCACAGATTCCAAGGCAGGTGGTGGGGCAGCACTAATCTTTAACCTTTTGCTTAGGTACTCAGGGAGGGAGGACGACTCTATCTTGCCTGCACTACTAGCTGGGTAAGGACTTATTGGTGTGATCTGGACCTGAATACTAAATTCAGGTTCCCCAACCAACCTGTAACCCAACAGTTCCAGTCACCTTGCTAAAGAAAAGGAGAAGTGCAGGAGAAGATGAGAAGCTACGTATGGATGGAATGAGGATACAGCCACTGGGAGAAGAAATAAAAGTTAGTTTAGCATGTAATATATGAAAGGTGAATATTTTAAAGTCAAGAAAACATGTATCTATGCTGTTATAAAGATATTACTACATTTAGGTGTAAGGATCAATTATAAGTGCTTCGAACAATGAATGAACATGGGTAAATGTAAAGTAGGTCTGCTGTTAGTGAAAGAGATACTCTACCAGTTACTTCATTTGAGTTTCTAAACAAAAATGATGTCCCAACTACATTCATTTTAATGAAAACAAACAAACAAACAAAAACCAAATTAGAGGTGGTAAAATGCTTAACAGGTCCAAAATTTATCATTAGGAACTATAACCATTCCATTTTAGCTTAGTTTATTTGGTCTGTTTGCTTTCCAAAATGCACACAAGAGGAAACCGACTTTCTAAAAAAGACATTGACAGTGTGGCTGAGTTTCTCTTTTTTTTTTTTTTTTTTTAAAGGAGGGTCTAACACAAGGCATTATCTCATATCAACACTTTCATGGGGCAAAAGGATCTTCATCTAAATTATAAAAAATGAGTGAAGAGACAGGATAACACAGTACAAAAAATCATCTAAATTATAAAAAATGAGTGAAGAGACAGGATAACACAGTAAAACAGATGAATATGATAAAAAAATGTTAAGAATAAATGTTGATCAATTCTCTGAGAGAAGTTACACACAGCATTTTTATTTATTCTTCAATAGTGAAAGCCACTTAATGTTTCTCACTTCCTCCAGCCCTTTGTGGCCATAGAGAGCAATTATGAGCTTGTTTCATAAAGAACTCATGGCACAGAGCAGTGATTCAGGGCAGAGGATCTCGGTTCTTACCCCAGCTCTCCGGCTGTTTAAACTCTTGTAAAGGAGCTAAGCCTGTACCAGTTTCTGTATCTATAAAAAAAGGGAGTAGATGAGACTAGATAGAATGTATGCGAGCTAGACATAATTTAAAAATGAACTACCACTTACCGATCAATAGTCATACATATTCTATAACAGCTTCACATTTCTACCAATATTTTTATATAGCACTAGCTGATAATATTCAAGGCAACGTAGATTGTGTATCATTTTAGTAAATATAGAAACATGAAGATATGTTTATATACATTTCTGGTTGTGGTTTGTAGAGCACTGTAGCAGTAGGCACAATTTCTTCCAATCTTTCTATGAGGGTCTGGAAGAGCCCTATCCTTTCTGTGCACACAGTGGTGGTAAAGGATGGGAAGTCAGGCTGCTTGACAAATTTATTTATGCTCGACAAATATTTACTTACTCTTGACAAATATTATTCTGTTCAACTCTTTAATGTCCGCTATTTCTTTAACATATAATATGTTACCGGGGCGCCTAGGTGGCTTGGTTAAGCATCCGACTTTGGCTCAGGTCATGATTTCACAGTTCGTGGGTTCGAGCCCTGTGTCCAGCTCTATGCTGACAGCTCAGAGCCTAGAGCCTGCTTTGTATTCTTTGTCTCCCTCTCTCTCTACCCCTCTCCTGCTTGTGCTTTCACTCTCTCAAAAATAAACATTAAAAAAAAAAGATATAATGTTACCCAAGTGTTCAGGAATATTAAAAGAGGGAAATTAAAAAAGGGATGAGCAAATAAAAGATATACGGTAGATTTTCTTTTTTTTTTTTTAATGTTTGTTTATTTTTGAGAGAGACAGAGTATGAGAGGGGGAGGGGCAGAAAGAGAGAATCTGAAGGAGCTCCAGGCTCTGAGCTGTCACCACAGAATCTGACGTGGGGCTCGAACTCACGAACAGTGAGATCATGACCTGAGCTAAGGCTGGACACTTAGCCGACTGAGCCACTCAGGAGCCCCTATGTGGTAGATTTTCTATCAAGGAAACCAAAGTGCAAACTTCTGGATTCTTCACTGGCTAGTTCCTTTTACTTCAGTAAAGTACTTTTTTCAGTGGCAAGAAACTGACTTAACTCATTAACAGAAATGTGTTCAAAGAACTGATTCAAGAGTAGAGCTGTCATGTAACAGGAATTTATTACATTTCTTGCACCTCTGTGGCTCACTAGATTATGCAGAGTAGGTTTACTACTGATCTTATCACTGAACACAGTGGGAAAAAAAAAAAATCAGAGTCACCTTTACATTTTCATAGTTTGCCAGGTACTACTTTGACCTATCAAGCTTACACTTGAGTAATGTAAGTAGCAGCAACACGTCAATAAAGCAATTACGAGATGTTTCTTTAGTAGCCCTTTTGAGATTATAGAAGATTATTGCACAGTAAATATTAACAAGAGAGGTAGACTTCATTACTATAGACTATAAGGACATATCAGAAATACTTCATTCATTATAATTACAGAGTTTAGAGCTAAAAGGGTCTTAGTGTTCTACTCCAAGTCCCTCATTTTACAGACTGCTAATGTGAGATTCAGAGATATTATAAACTATTTAGTGAGTGACCTGGACTAGAACTCAGGTCTCAAGTCATAAAACAGGCATCCTTCCACCACGACAACCTGCCCCCAGTTTCATATAAAGATTAGAAAAACTGAAAAATTAAAAAAAAGGGGGGGGGGACACCTGGGTGGCTTAGTCAGGTGAGCGTCCGACTTCAGCTCAGGTCATGATCTCGCGGTCCGTGGGTTCGAGCCCCGCGTCGGGCTCTGTGCTGACAGCTCAGAGCCTGGAGCCCGCTTCGGATTCTGTGTCTCCCTCTCTCTCTGCCCCTCCCCCGCTCATGTTCTGTCTGTCTCTCTCTCTGTCAAAAATAAATAAACATTAAAAAAATTAAAAAAAAAGGTTGGAAAAACTACTGCTACACACAACTCGGATGGATCTCAAGGGCATTATGCTAAATGAAAAAGGTCAACCTCAATGGATCACCCACTGTATGACTCCATTTCTATAATGTTCTTGAAATGACAAAGAGATGGAAAATGGAATACTGGCTGTCACGGATGTTGGGAGGGGAAAGGCATGGTGGCAGAACAAGGGAGATCCTTCAATGACTGAACGGTTTTGTGTCTTGATTGTGGATGGTGGGCACATGGATCTACACACGTGATAAAAGGTCAGAGATCTACACACACACACACAGCACCGATGCCTGGCTTTGATATTTTCCTCTAATTATGAAAGATATAACCTTTGCAGCGGGCCTGCTGGCTGAAGGGTCCATGGGATGGACCTGTGTACTACTGCTGCAACTTCTGTGAATACATAATTACCTCAAAATAGAAGTTAAAGAAAAAGTCAACAGAACTTAAACTTACTACAAAGGAAAGCACCAAAGACTCAAAGTTCCATTCTCAATCAGAATAATTTTCATCCAGAATAGTATTTGAAGGGATACATCCTTTGAAGATTAAAGTCAACAAAACTTGCCATCACTCCTCTGTTCAAAACTTCACAATGGCTTCTATCTCATTCAGTGTAAAAGCCAAATACTCATAGTGGCTACATGGTCAGCTACGCCCTTCCTTATCTTGCTGACCTCATCTCTCACTGCTCCCACCTTCGCTCCCTCTGCTCCAGCCACGATGCATTCTTTCTAACCAGGCACACTTACACCACAAGACCTTTTGTCCCCGGGGTTCTCTTTGCCGTCCTAGCACTTGCTCCTTCACCTCATTCAGGTCTTTGCTCCTGTCATCTATCAGTGAGTACTATCACTGAGTACCTTACTGAAAATCTGCCTCCTTCCAACCCCGGAGTACCTACCTCCTCTACCCTGCTCTAGCTTTATTTTTTGTATAGCACTTAAAAAAAAAAAAAAGTTTATTTATTTTGAGAGAGAAAGAGCGAGAGAGAGCGAGCGAGCATGCACGAGCAGGGGAGGGGCAGAGAGAGAAGGAGAGAGAGAATGCTAAGTAAGCTCTACACTCTGAGCACAGCCCAATGTAAGGCTAGATCCCATGAACCACGAGATCATGACCTGAGCTGAAATCAAGAGTCAGTCACTTAACTGACTGAGCCAGCCAGGCGCCCCTATTTTCTGTATAGCTCTAATGACCACCTACGTATTTCTACATGTTCTATTTATTTGCTTGCCACCACTGAAATATAAGTTCCTGCCCCCCCTCCAAGCCAGATTTCTCTTCACAGTATTCACTACTTTATTTCCAGTGCCAGGTGTACCCGGCACATCAATGTACTCAAGAATGAATCTGCTGAATAGACCACAAAGAAAAAATGAAAAAAGAAAAAGAAACATAAACCAAAGCAGAAAAGTAAAACGAACATGTTACGTTCATGTGGCCTACTAAATGAAAAGGTACAATTTAGGGATTACATATATAAACGAAGTTGAGTTTCACTTAGATTGCAATCATGAGACCTTGGTTTCAATTCTTGCTTTAATTAGAAGAAACCTCAGAAAAGATGTTTACCTTTTAAGTCCTATTTTTCTGTTCTATCATACCAAGGGGACTAAATTGAAGAACCTCTAGGGTCCTAGACAAAGCTAAAAATCTAAACGGTTCCCCATGAGGCAGAGAACATCTGCATTTCAGGTCTACCCAGGCGAGTCTAGAAAGGAGATAACCCGTAGGGAGCCATGGAAGGTATTTAAACATGTGTTCAAAGACCCGGTATGTGGCAAAAATTACAGTATGTACTAGGAATAAAAAAGAGAGGGAGAGAGAGACACTGATGACCATCAGGGTTGTAAGCACCGCGAACATTACAACAGGTAAGCACAGGGTGCTGAGGAAGCACATAGACAGAAGCCCAGTTAGGATGTGGTTCTGGCAGGGTACCTAAGGTAAAGCCTCCCTAAGAAGTGACATGCTGAAGGAGGAGAAGGAGCTGGCTAGGAGAAACGTATGTTCCAGGCACGGAGAGCAGAATGATTTCAAGAACAGTCAGTTTAAGTTGTGTTTCTTTTCCACAAAAATGATGGATGAGAGCCAGGGAATGTTAAATATAAACATGGAGAGGTAAGCAAGGGCCAGATCACGGGTTTGTATTAATCCTAAAGGCCGTGGATGATTAATGAAGACTTTTAAGCAGGAGAATAACAATCAGATTTGTGGAACACAAAGCCAATTGCAGCAGTAGTGTGGAAAATGGATCAGAAAAGAGTAAGACTAGAAACAGGAAGATCAGTATGGAGACAGCATAAAACAGGTAGTGAGGAGGAAAAGGCTGGAACGAACCTGATATACGTCAGTAGATAATCAGGTATGCAGATTGAGAGAGAGGGATATAAAGATGACACTTTGATTAGTGGAACAC
This sequence comes from Lynx canadensis, assembly GCF_007474595.2. Classification (NCBI taxonomy): domain Eukaryota; kingdom Metazoa; phylum Chordata; class Mammalia; order Carnivora; family Felidae; genus Lynx; species Lynx canadensis. Next base: position 144,155,669 of record NC_044304.2, on the reverse strand, counting down.
AAGACTGACTAAGCGGTGGCACCATCAATCAAGATGTGGGATCATGCAAGTAAAGGAATAGCTCTTAAAGGGGAGAACATGAGCTCAGTTTTAGCCATACTGGGTTTTGGTTTCTAAGCAGTGAGGTGCAGTAAGTAGTTGGATATACTGGTGGGGGGATCCAGGTGACAAGAACTGGGCTAGAGACCTAGGTTTGGGAATCAGCAGTATCTACGTGAAAACTGAAGCAATGGGATGAATGAGATCACTTGTGGAGGCTGCAGTGGGGTTAAGAAGACTGACAGGGAGGGAAGCCTGGAAAGCACAAATATTTAAGGAGTACTCAAAAGTGGGCCGAAGAGAAGTAATCAGAGTCACAGAGAGAATCCAATCAAATATGCTGTACTAAAAAAATTTTTAAAAGACTGTGATAAGTTTTAAGTACTGCGGAGATCAAGTACAAGCAAGGATTGAGAAGTGTCCTTGAGGGAAACTTTGGTCTCCTAGGTCAGCTCAGTTTCAATGATTAGGAAGGGTCAAAGCAGATGGTAAAGGAATGAAGAGCAAATGGAAGCAGAATTAAAATTTCTTTTAACTCTTTTAATTAACTTGGCTATGAAGAAAAGGAGAAAATTTGCTATAATAAAGACAGAGAATTGGAGGATACTTTTTAAAAATTAGTTAAAAAGAAAGGGGCTAATAAGTGATGGCACAAAATCCCTAAGGAGACCAAAAGAGAGAATTGAGAGCATGTATGCAGAAAACTTCGTTTGGGAAGAAAGAGGCTGAAATCTTCCATGGAGATGGGAAGGCAGGAGATAAGAAAGCGAGCAGGGGGAAGACAAGTTTGCAGCTGCGAGAACAAGTTTAAGGCATTTTCCAGATAAGCCCATGTTTTCTCCATACTGTAGGAGATGAGGCTGTCTGCTGAGAATGAGGGGCGAGAGAAGAGAGTAGGGGGCTTGACTGAAGATAGCTGTGAAATCTAAAATAGCTATTGTGGTGAACTAACACGAAAACAGCATTTATGTTAAATTAAGCCGGCAGCATTATGCAGGAAGAAATGGAGATGGGAAAACCTGCAGTTAGAAAAGGCTTATCAAGAAGGCCACTGAATTGATTTAGGTCTGAGTTGTTGAGTACAAGGAGTGGAACGAGGGCAAAAGTAAATAGGAAAGAACTGAATAGGAAAGGGAATTTGTTAACAAATAAAGGAATCCACCACACCTTCCTAATTAAACCGCTTCTACCAAGTCCCCAAAAGTCACCAAGGCAGGATCAAACATCCTCAGTTATTTCAGCTCCGGTGAGAACTAAAGCTATGGATGGCTTGTCCCTGCCTCGCCCGGACTTTTAGGCATCCCAGTCCAAAATGTTCACACCCGTTTTTGAACAAAGGCGCATAATCCAATTTACCAACCCATTAACCCTCAATACCATGCCTATGTAAAGTACATCTGGAACTACACCCTGTATGAGCAGTGATCAATTCTGACAGCTGACAAATCAACCTGGACAATTCTTCACAATGATCCTAGTCTAGATTCTTGGCTTCTGTCCAAGCTCACTACGTCACAGACTGATATGAAAGGAAATAAAATCAGCTGAAAGACGACGGTACTTTAGGGAGCAAAACATAAGCTGGGTCTGCTCCACTGCCTGGGGTGCTTTTTAATAAGCTACACAGGTGATTCTGGGGCACACAAGTTTGAAAGCCACCATTTTTAATCAGCATTAGTATTAAACACAATAGTTTTGAAATGAGAGTAGGACATACAAATGGTAATGGAAAGCAGGTATATGGTAAGTTAGGAGGAGGGATAAGCAAAGAGAAATAAAGTTGATAATGATTGAAGCTCTGCATAACAAAATACTGAAGGGAAATCATTTACAGAGGGAAAAAACAGCATGATCAAGATGGACTCTTAGAGAATGTGAAGCCAAAGGACTTAATTATGTCTTTTAAATACATATATATCAAAGGCAAAGTACGGTACTCAGAAAGAGCACATTCATTTTCCTCCTTCTCATTTCACCTCCGAAGTTCATTTCTAAAGACTGACAATCAGCACTGTTTTCGATAGCTGTGTGGCATCTTTTCTCTGAAAGAAATATGCAATATGCTAACACTTTGAGCCACATTTACCTAACCTACTTCTAATCCTGATCTTCTTAAATTAACCAAATGGAGAGAAACCACCTCCAATCCTTTATAGATAGGAGCAAAGAGGTCTGGTAACTTAGGGCAATGGGCAAGGGTAAGTAAACTACAGGGAAATTCAAGAAAGCCAGCATATGTGCAGATGTCCTTTGAGGGACACACTAATGTAATCACCAGTAGTGTTCATCTCTCAATGGAATTCCTGCCTGACTGCTGATCTGGGTGCAAGCTAATTTCCCCCATGGTGAATACTGCTGTTGAGATGCAGAACTCTCCACCATCTGTTACCCAGAATTAGCATAATGACAGATTATCTAATCCCTTACATTGAGCAGATACAAATGGCGCTCTTATAACACCAGTTCGGTCATATCCTTATTCGCGTGGCCTATCTCCACCCCATAAAAATTGATCCTCCCACCCTGCTGGTGATGGATCTGATCTGGAGTTTACCCCCAATCTCGCTTAAGAGTCCAGGTGCTTTACCATGAGTCGCTTTCCTAAAATATTTTATTCAGGAACGGGAATACAGCTGTTATTCCAGATGCATCTGAAAAGGGGCATGCTGAACAAAAAGAAAATCTGTCTCTAGGATGCTGGCAAAACTACTATGCAGGGCAGTGTTTCCTTGAACTAGATTAGGCTGAAAATTTCAAGAGGGAAGACATATGGTTAAGTCAGGGCTGGTCTGGGGACAGTGACAAAAGGGAGAAAGGCAAAAAGAAAGAAATCATAAAATTAAATGGGTAGCAAATAATACAACACTAACAGGAAAGACGCTGCTGTTTTACAAACTCGGGTGTTCTAGACAGACCCAAGGTAGCATTATACAAAAAATGGGAATCAGACACCTAGAAAAACAAGGACATGCTCCTAGGACCAAGTAACTGGAAAAACACAATCAATTAGAAGTAGAATGGATACTGTGCCACCAAACAGAGGAAGTGAATTGTTCTATCGCCAGTGACCAGTGTAGAGACAGTTCAATTAGAAAGAAGTGAAAAACCATCAGATTATACTAGAGACAATTTCCAAAACCAACATTTCCTCAGAAAGTGAGCTTCTGGTAGGGGTCAAGAGAAAACATCACAAGAGATGTAGTGGCACATAAAGGGACACCAGGTTTCCTGGGGGCAGGGGGGGAGGTGGGAAGAGTTTCTTGTTCATTTTGAATATATAACTCTTTGGATATAAGTGAAATCATCGAATATTTATTTAAAACATTTATTAATCTAGAAGTACTGTTTAAAATACATTTCAAAAATATTTGTCCTCAAGCTATACTCCCTACAAATGTATTCAACAAAGAATGTTGCATCATTAGAGCCACTTTTGGAGAGAGATTTCTTTCAATTTCTCCTCCATCTTAAAATTTTTACGTGTAACAGTTTTGGCATTGGCATATGATGCTGCTATACAGAAATACCTTCCTTAAGTCACGAGGATTCATTTTCACTAACATTTGGATACCTGGTCTAATCACTTGTTCTATAGGCATCTATTCATTCTTCCATAGCATGAGTCCCTAGAACAAGGCCTGCAGACTCATAGTGTGTTTTTAATTAAAGTTTTATTGGAACACAGCCACACCCATTTGTTTGCATATTGTCTGTGGTTGCTTTTGCACTGCAAAGGCAGAGTCGAAGAGTTATAACACAGACCACGTGGCTTTTAAAGCTAAAATATTTACTATCTGGTCCTGTACAGAAAAGGTTTGTCACTCCCGCATTAGGGTACTGCTTTTTAAGGAGAACTATTTTTTTTTAATAGGCTCCATGCTGGGCCCACACGGGGCTTGAACTCACAATCCCGAGATCAAGATAAGCTGAGACCAAGAGTTGAACACTCAACCAACTAAGCCACCCATGTGCCCCCTTTTAAGGAGACCTTTATTATTTTTTTTTAAGTTTATTTATTTATTTTGAGAGAGAGAGAGAGAGGGAGAGGGAGGAGGGAGGGAGGGAGGGAGGGAGAGAGAGAGAGAGAGAGAGAGAGAGAGAGAGAGAGAGAGAGAAGAGGACGAACAGAGACGGAGAGAAAGAAAGAATCCCAAGTAGGCTCTGTGTTGTCTGTTGCAGAGCCCAACTGAGGGCTCAAACTCAAGAACCGTGAGATCATGACCTGAGCCGAGATCAAGCGTTGGATGCTTAACCAACTGCACCACCCAGGTGTGCCCAGGAGAACTTTAAAAGGTCATTTGCTGGGGCACCTGGCTGGCTCAGTAAGTACAGCATGCAACTTTTGATCTCAGGGTTGTGAATTCAAACCCCACGTTGGACGTGGAGCCTATTTAAAAAAATAATAACAATAACAAAGGTCACTTCCTATGACACCCAGCACATGCAGTTAAAGGGGACATGCTCACCAGAGTTAAGTGTTACACAGTGCAAAAATATTTAGCTCCTTTTTAATAATCCTCCCATGTGATCTTCATGCGGCACTGACTGAAGTTTTATCAAGCTCATCAATGTGTTCAAGATAAACTGAGGAGGCACTTGGTAACACATGAGCCTCTGTGAAGTTTAAAGTACATGACTTTCTCTCTCCTCAGCACTGGCGTAGGGGGGGTGGTGGGTGCACACCTGACATATACTTAGGGTATTGCACTGCAACCCCAAGACTAATAGTACATAAATGAGCCCCCCTCTTCCAGGAAACATTCACAATGCTACCATGAAGAGCAAGGAAAGCAACCAACACTGTCCTCTCTGCAGCAGGAGTAGCAGCAAGCAGCAAGAGAAACGTTATACGTAAGCTGGACTGACAGCACCATGAACGTCGCCTCATGAAGTTGTTGTGAGAACAAAACAAAATCTATTTTACTAGGAGAAAAAAAGTGTTCTAAGTTGCATACATTAAGACACACATTCTCAAAGCAAGGATCTTTCAGGGAATAGCTGAAAGGGTGAGCCTGACTTCACAAGTCGAGAGACCTGTCCAGCAGATGAAGCTATCAGAGCAGACTCCTACTTGCAGTCCGGCGGTCCTGGGAAGAGGTCACCCTGAGCCGATAAAGACATCGTGCTCACCGCTTCAGCAGCAGCGCCTGGCCTGGGAGAGCAGCCATCCATCCGTGGCACTCCCAATCACACACGCCACTGCAGAGGCAAGATTCATGGCTCCGGCGGCAACAGTCCAGTGTTATCCAATATGCATGAAATCAAAGTTTTCATCATTTCCACTGGTCAAAGGCCAGTGAATGATAAATCCCAGAATACCAGGATTAATGAAGGAGTCATTAAAACCCAGCATTAAATCACTTCAGTAGCCAATGCTGAGAGTGATGTCTGTAATACATTACAAGGCTGATTAGAAAGAAACAAGTTCCAATTTAGAAATGAATTACCTGATTTTTTTTTTTTTTAAACTGACTGGTTGGCTATCACAGCAATTTTGTTATTATAGGAGAAAGAGAGAGTGGGTAACATATACATTCTGTCAAGAATAGGAAATTATCATCTCAAAATCACAGGGAACAGAATCGAGAGGTGAATAACTTCCTAAAGACAAGACGGAGAAGTAAGTCCTGACGCTAGCCGAATTTATTTTTTTATTTTGGCTGCGGGGTGTGTATGTGTGTTGGGGGAGAGGTGCCGTTAACACTTTATTGCCCAGGAAAGAGGTTTAATCTAGAAAAATTTTAGAATGAGCACATTCTGATTACAGTCCCACTATCCCTGCCAGACTCAAGGAAAAGTGAACTCATTCTTCAGCTCATGCTTTTTGGAGCTGCCATAAATAAAGCATGCTTTCCAGAAAAAGACTACTCAGATATTAAGATGGAAGGTAAACTGGGGAGTGCTGCATGAGGGGGAAGAGGGTAGGATGTGAGAGGACACCAATGAACTATCTCCTCATCCACAATGAGTACTATCTTATTGCTGGACATAATCTACCAGTGTGAAAAATAAAAGCCCTCAACGAATACTCCAAGATAAAGCATGGTGAAAAACATGGAGCTGGCTCAGGTGGGCAAGGTTCTGACCTACCTAGACCTACTCAGTTTCTGAATGGGAAAAACACAGCCTCCAGAGGCTTCTACTCACTAGTCAAGGTTCTACCCTGGGGCGGCGCACTGGTTAGAAAAACAAATGTTGCCAAGGAGATGCTGGGGCTGAAAGTTACAGGCAAATATTTTCAACCACACGCTCTCAACACACAAGCTCATCAATGAAGGTAAGGTAAGGAAAATAGCTCCAATTCAAACAATCCAAACCAAAATAGGAATACTTCTTGTTCCAGACCCTCCGCCTCTCTGCCAACCTACTGTAAGTCAAGATTGACATCTCTCCCTGAAAACAAGTCTTGAAGAATTCTCTAAGACCGGGGGATATAATGCAAATTCTTATGTGTTATAATCAGGTAATATTCAAAATGTTTAACATTATGGCACTGGCTAGTTTGTTACACCTGTGTATACCAGATTAACATTATTTATAAAAATAGAAAGGCATGTTAGAAAACAGCCAGGGTCAAAAATGTGTTGTTTCTAGAAGGGCGTCAGCATAAAACAGCAAATCACTTGAGGTAAATATTAGTTTAAACTAAAGGCTGCCACATAATTATGCCTCAATCACCAAAACATACATCATTAATTTCAGACGCATCAATCTGCACCCCAAAACAAAAACAATGAACTCCAGGACTTCTTAAATATTTACCTATTGGCTTGAGTCTTTAATAAACCCCACAACTGGCATTTATTGTGTCTACCAAATGGACAAATTATACTTGAATTTCCTTGGTTCCCAAAAGCATTTAAAAATACAGTTTGGGTTAGTTAGCAACAAACTACCAACACGAACAAAGACATTAACACTTTATACTGCCAAAGACTTCCTCTTAAGGAGAAAATTAAAAAACAAAACAATACAAAAACAGTTGCCAACTAGAGGAAATTCTATGAATTTGATAATTACAGACAGAGGTAAAAAACAGAATATTAGGTCTAAATTCAAAGCTCTCTCCAATGATGTACGTTGTTACCTCAGGTAAACATTTTCATTTGAGGTCATGCCAGCGGCTAATGGCAAAGAGGCTACTGACTCAACTGGCAGTGATCACTAAGAGTTAACTATCTGGGTCAAGTCTGATTCTGCAAATCCATGGACTTTGAAGTAAACTAAGCACTTATCATCAAAATCCTGGGGAGGGGAAAATCCATGGCTAGCTCTTCCACAGCCAATGCTGAGAGCGATGGGCATATCGGGACAACGGGCACAAGCACCATAAGACCAGAGTAAGAGAAAGCCCTACCATAAGAAAAGGAAGTATGAGTTGGGACACCCGCTGCCAGGACCAAGATCAGCCAGGCCACATACACACAGTGCAGGCTCGGGGAGGCAGGAAGAAGTGCGATGCCTTGAGGCTGAACATGGGGAACTTTTCCCGGGGCCCCAAGTGTTGCAGGGGGAAAACAAGGAACGCAAGCCACCGATAAACCGGTCAGCACCAAAACCCCAGGGAAGACAGCACACCCTACTGACAGTGGTACGAGTCCCACTAGGCGCTGTCCCTGGGCCGTGAGAAGGGGGCTGAGCTGACTATCGTGGAGGAAGAGATTTTAAACAAAACACGATCAAACAAAATTCAGAAGAAATATGATGAAAGGAAAGAGAATGTCAAAAGCAGCAGTCTTGTGGAGGAGCAGTTCCAGCAGGGCATGCATCTTCCCTGCATCACTTCAAGACCAGGCCAGTGTAGCTGAGCCGACGGCTATGTGCTAGAGGCCAAGGACTCAGAGCTCTATCTGAGGAAAAGCAAAGTCCTGAAAGGCAAATAAATCCTTCTCCCTTCTATCCTCGGTCATGTAATAAAGGTGTTTATTGCTCTGGAAAACACAAAAATCCACGGCTAGACTTTAAAGCCAATGGGAAAACTTGCGGCTTCACTGTTGCTGGTACTCTCACCCCTGATCACATCCCTAGTCACACCCCTAGTCAAAGTTCTCTTTCTTAAGAGCCTGGCAAGAGGTTTAAAGAAACTTAGATTACTCAAAAGAGATCCTAAGAGATTAAGAAAGAATATTAGCAATACTGTTTATGCCACTTTCTCTCTCAAAAAAGGTCAGATAAGGACCTGAGGCAAAGAGGGTGAATGAATGACTTCCCAAGGTCATTCTACATGCTGAAGGCAGAGCTAGAAATAACCATTAGCCCTTCAGCCCCTACACTGCTCTGCCACTCTGTACTTTATTCTAAGCAGAGTTGGTACAGGAGAAATTAGTGGAGGTAAAAAAGGCTCTGGTTAGGGACCAAACTGATCTGAGAAAATGTACATTTACAAAGTTTCTCTTATTCTTCCTATTATCCACATCTATACTTACCTGAGAATAGAGAAGAATGTTGGTTTTGGAACCTCCTATTTCTTCTAGACTTCCTTTCATAGTGCTTATTAATACTGGCTGCACATTAGAATCACGATTCAAAACACCAATGCCAGGCCCTATGCCAGGCCAATAAACCCAGAACCTCTAGGGGTGAAGAATAGCAATTTTAGAAGAACAAATATGGGTACCTAGATTTTAAATATGGGGCACCATTACTTTTTTTAAGTGCCCCAGGTGATTGTCTCATATAGTTTTGAGAAAAACTGCCCAGAAAGGAAAGTTCAACTAATATATTCTTTTTCCAAATTTCAAGGGACCATGAATGACCTAGCACAACTTAAAGCCCCAAGAATCATAAATGTGATGAAGAACCTGGCACTCTCTGAAGAATGAGAACCTAAGAACTATGGGCAAGCATAGGCCAATTTTTGGAATTGGTTTAGGAACAGCAAATTCATCCCTATTGGTTCAACTTAGGTCACAGGAAGACGAGTAATGGGTCGTGAGAGCAACCAGAGAGAAGATTCCTCAGATTCCTCATCTTTGTCTCTTCAGACTAGAACTGCCCGTTGGCATGCAGGATTTTCTAGGCAGCTGAGATGACCAGAGGCCCCTCTAAAATGTAGGCATCACTTGGGGAGGGGGCAGTTTTCCACCTTTCAGGGGAACAGGGACAAATAAGCAAACTCGTGGCCATTATGACAAAACCAGGCCTACGTACCCAGTTTATTATTAGCCTGACATTAAACACCACTTAAAAACAAAACAAAACCACCCGCCCACACAAACACATACCCCAAGACAGAAAATTACATAATGGCATCTGGAATGATCTGCTCTGACAGTGAAGGTCGAACCAGCCAAATCACAGAGGTCTAGTAAAGACCAAAGTGAGGCTAGGGTAGCCCCAGAGAGTCATTTTCAAGTCCTCGGTAGTTCATGCGAATGTTGTGATACATAAACACTGCTTTGTTTACAGGAAGAAGTTCAAAAGAATACTGTAGGGTCTGGAAGGTTGTCATTCTGCTCTGAGAAATACGAAGTGACTAAAAGCAAAAGAGTAACTCTATGTTCTTTTACAAAGCCCAATCAATCTAAAGAAGTTAGAAAAAATTATCTTCGCATAGGTTGCTTCCTAGGGTGGAAGCTCAAGAGAAGTTTTGTCATATGGGTCAGAAGGCAAAAAAAAGGCCCAGTAAAGAATTCCATTACCTGTCCCGTTATGGTTTATAGTCTACAACCCAGCCAGCTGGCACCACAGGCAAAGGCGAGTGGCGTTCGTGTTCCCTAGAATCCATTAGCAACAGGACCAGGCCCAATGTCAGTGTGGCTACAGTTTAGAATACAGTAACTGCTTGAGACTTTCACCGCATAAATAAAGCTTAGGACTTCTTCAAGTAAAAGTTCTAGAAATGAGTGGCGCCTGGGTGGCGCAGTCGGTAAAGCGTCCGACTTCAGCCAGGTCACGATCTCGCAGTCCGTGGGTTCGAGCCCCGTGTCAGGCTCTGGGCTGATGGCTCGGAGCCTGGAGCCTGTTTCCGATTCTGTGTCTCCCTCTCTCTCTGCTCCTCCCCCGTTCATGCTCTGTCTCTCTCTGTCCCAAAAATAAATAAAAAAAAAAAAAACGTTGAGAAAAAAAAGAAATGAGTCTCCGCTTAGAAAACTGAGTCAAAACCAAATTGTCTTCTGGTGGTCAACATTTTCCTCTCAGAATTAGAAGACATAATACTTTTTCACTAGATGATTCTTAGCTCTAGTATAAGCAACAAATGAGCCCCACAAAAAAGCTAACGGGTTTGAAATTTCTTCTCTCCTACCCTTCAGGGAGGGCAGGGTTATTCTGGTTCTTGGCTTTGAAATACAGTAAGCCACCACAAAGCCTTTGTGGTCAACCCTCACTCAAGGGTCTGATCTTGCCACAGCCACAGCCTGTGCTAAGTGACAAACGGAAGAACAGTTTCAGAGGGAGGTTTTTGAGAAAGTGGTGACAAGAATAAATGCTCTGCATAGTTGCTTCTTAAAAGAAAAAGTGATTTTGCAAACAATGCCGAGATGATGGGGGGGTGGGTGCGGGGGAAAGAAGAGACGGTGTAAGAACCTTAATATAATTCCCCTTGCTGCTGACCTGATATGTGATGGTTTATAAATCACACTTTTAACACAATAGAAGCTCCCATTAAAGCAGTGGTCTGCTGAGTCACGGTTGATATGTAAGCAGATATATCAGAGATCTAAAAAAGCTGCATATAAAAGCCACAATGGAAACTTGATAGAAGGCAGTCCCAACTTTCCTTAACCTGTTGTGAAGTTCATGCTGTTATTAAACATCTCCTAGCTATCATACACATTGACTTCAAAGATTCAGCTATTTCCTAATGCTCTCCAAGTTGTACTTGTTGTCAACATGTTTTTACTGATGGTACAAAAATTCACAAGGGCGTCACAACAGAGAGGGTCATTCAGTAAGTTCCACACAATATATAAAGTTCAGGAGAACTGTTCAGATAGGGGTATAGAATAGCACTTCCTAAAACACTTAATGTTAGTAGCCCTCTGCCTTTTCAATCACTTCAGATATGCAGATCGGCAGATCACTACCTAGAGGACAGTACCCAGGTAGGTTGCTTGCTAGCACACCTCCTGGTTTGAACAGCATTCTCTCTCTCTCTCTCTTTCTTTTTCCTTCCTTCCTTCCTTCCTTCCTTCCTTCCTTCCTTCCTTCCTTCCTTCCTTCCTTCCTCCCTCCCTCCCTCCCTCCCTCCCTCCCTCCCTCCCTTCCTTGTTTATTTACTTATTTTTGAGAGAGAGTGAACATGAGGGGGAGAGACAGAGAAGGAGACAGAATCCAAGTCAGGCAGGCTCCAGGCTCTGAGCTGTCAACACAGAGCCCAACACAAGGCTTGAACCCACAAACCGTGAGATCATGACCTGAGACGAAGTCAGTCGCTTAAATCACTGAGCCACCAAGGAGCCCCGAAAGACATTTTCAATAAATTACCTTTATTAAAGGATAAATTGTATCTGTTTTAAACTTCTTGAAACATTAAAACTTACTTACTCACGAGTGCCTGGGTGGCTCAGTTGTTAAACATCTGACTTCGGCTCAGGTCATGATCTCACAGTTTGTGAGCTTGAGTCCCACCCACATGGGGTGAGCACAAGCCCCGCTTTGGGCGAGCCCTACTTCTCTCTCTTCCCCTCCCTCTGCCATCTGGGATTCTCTCTCTCTCTCTCTCTCTCTGCCCCCCCGTTCACTCCCCCCCACCCCCGCTCTCTCTCAAAAAAATAAAAATAAAAATAAAAATAAAAATAAAAATAAAGCAAACAAACAAAAAACTTACTCGTGAATATCACTTCTATCTTTATAGAAGTACTTATCAATCATTACTGGGTTAACATAGTACACATTTAAGATTTAGAGGAAAAATGGATGTAAGTTAGCCACCATGACAATTTAAAAAGTGACAAAAGAGATAAATCTGACCAAGTGAGAGAAGAGATAAATCCAACCCAAGGGCCTGCCGTGGAACAATAAAAATGGACTACTACAAAAGCTAAGGCATAATCCAATGAGGCATTTTGTTTCGGCATTTCCTATATCTTCTTTCACCTACTACGTAGAACATTCTGTGAAGTAGCAGTGTTACAAGTGGATGAGCTTGGCCAGGAAGAGTTGTAAAGACTAAGAAGAGGATGGAATATCAACGCTCAAGAAAAATCCTTAAGAAAGAAGTTTAAATGAAAACAAATGGCCAGAAGTGTGCAAGAAAGCACAAAGAGAGAGAAAGGAAAGGTGGTGCCTGGTTGGCTTGGTTGGCAGAGCACGCGAATCTTGACCTCAGGGTCATGAGTTCAAGCCCCGTGTTGGGTGTAGAGATTATTCAAACACATACTAAATAGAGGTGCCTGGGTGGTTCAGTTGGTTGAGTGTCTGACTCTTAGTTTTGGCTCAGATCATGATCCCAGGGTGGTGGGGTCAAGCTCTGTGTCAGGCTCCATGCTGAATGTGGAGCTTGCTTAAGAGTCTCTCTCCCCCTCTGCCCAACCCCTGCTCACACACATGCTTTCTCTCTAAAATAACTAACTAACTAACTAACTAACTTACTTACTTACTTACTTACTTACTTTTAAAAAGAGAGAAAGGGCAGAAGCCACTAGATACAAAATTGGATCAATAGTGACCAGTCCACTCTAGAAGCTTGGGCTGATGTGAGAACTGGTAAGTCTTAGTAAATACACTGAGCATTTTAAATGCATTAGTACATTTAATCCTCACAACTACCCCATGACGTGTGAGATTATTATATCTAAATTATATAATAAAAAGCTAAGGCCCAACACTGGACAGCTATCCAGGAGCAGAGCTGAGGTTTTACTTCACATCTGTTCATCTCCAAAGCCTACTTTTATCACTTGCCTTAGACTTCTTGCCAGCACTAGGCAAAGTAGTCAATTTACCTGTTCCTACACTAAATTCTTAAAAAATAACCAGCACTCAAAAGGAGTAACCCCCACACAATAACTATTATATTAGCATAACTAAATAATGGGTAATTTCCCTTTTTTCTAAACTTTTAGAAAGGTTACAATATTTTATTATTAAAAAAAAAAATCACTCAGAATGAACTGAAGCAAATCGCTGTTAAGCAGCATCACCACCGGGAGAGAGAAGAAATCTATAAAAAAATCCAGTCCTATTTACCTTATCACTTTGTACTATGCTGGCCACGGGAATTATAAAGAGAAAGGTGCTAAAAAATGGCATATGAAAGACACAGGATCTTTGCTTATTGGTAACCATGTCAAATGTCCCCTCTCCTTATCACATCAATTGCATTATCTGAAAGAATAAAGAATGCTTGAGGGAGGTCAGAATGGCAGACTGAGAACTTATGTCCACATGACATTCTTTACAAGGTCCCACTGAAATGACAGAAAAGACAGATATGGACAAGAATAGAGCTCTAACGGTGCTAGAAAACAAGAAAGTGTGTTAACAGCATATCAGAAAGTTTGCACAAATCCTGAAAGACAGAAAGCAGATGGGATCTGATTGGTGGAGAACTGGCAGCACCCCAAGGGCCTTTATTGACAAAACACAAAGCACCACAGCGAGGAGACTTTGGGGACATCATCTGAGCAATTAATCAGGACCTTCATTCAAAAGAGCTGGATCAGCCAGCCTCTTTCCTGTCCCTATGATGCCCACGAAGTTATTAAGAGCAGAGGGTTCTGACCCTTGGCAAATACCCAAGAAACAATCTACCGGCAAGTAGAGGCATTTCTTATATCACTACTTTTATGTGTGTTCCTGAGTAGTTCACAATCCAGGAAACCACCCAAAACTCCTCGACAAACAGGGCTTAAGAAGAAAAACTGGATTATGGACAGACTACTTAAACCCGGTGGAACTTTCTAGTCCAAGTACTAGCAAAAACAACCCTAATATAAACAGGGCTACAGCTAAATATCTAATGGCAGAGTAGCCTTAAACCCCAGGGCTCTCCATCTAGAGGGGCTTTGTTTCCAATAGACACCATTATAATCACAATATAAAATCTGAATCAAGCTGTAGATTTCATTAATCCACTGTCAAAGACTGGAAGAAGAGTCTTCACAGCTTTTCCAACTACCCTTGCAGGGTGCTATCAAGGTTAACCAAGCAGAAAGCATAAAGGTTTCTGAAGACACTAAAGCAGTCATGACTTACACTAAAGGAAAACACTGCTGTAGATTTCTCAACTTCACATTCTGAGATTTTTCTTTGTATAAGTCTCTGTATTGCTAAAGCTCTCACTTTAAATGTGAGAAGGCTTACCCCTTATAGATTCAATATTTTAAACTATATGGGAATATTGTTTCTACACCAACACAATTTCAACATTATGCCAGTAAGAGTCCCCAGATTACCAAGGTCATGTATAGGACAAGTCACTTCACAGAAACACAGGTTCTAGAACAGAAGGTAGGTGACTTAACTGGCAAAGGACCTCTGCTGGAGGTTGTAGCCTTAAGAAGTGCAGAGGCACAGCATCTGACACGGTCAGACAAGCACATCACATCCCCTTCTCACCCCACCCAGTCAAGTACACGTAAGCTCTTTACCAGCCAAGGAACCCAGCGTTTGCTTTGACAATTTTAGTGGGGTCTGAAAATTGCCTGTTTCTTCTACGTTCCAGGTCCAAACACTTTCAGGCACCCCAAAGGAGGGCTGCCTCTGATATTTCCTTTTCACCTATGCCCTTTCATAAAGAGATGCCTTGGGGAAGCAGATAAATACACCTACAGAGGGACACCATGCCAACTCCCATCTGGTCCTTCCTGCATACATATAAATCAAGGCTCCCCAAATATGAGGATTTATGAGAGAAATGGAACAAAATAAACAGAACATTTAGTCATGGGGGATAATTCAATGGAAGAGGGTTTTTAAAAATTGTTTAAATGTTCATTTATTTTGAGGGGGGTGAGGGGCAGAGGGAGGGAGAGAAAGAGAATCCCAAGCAGACTGAGTTATTAGTATACAGACGGACATGGGGATTGATCCCACAAACTGTGAGATCACGACCTGGGCCAAAATCAAGAGTCAGACGCTTAACTGACTGAATCACCCAGGTGCCCCAGTTTTTAAATTTTGAAATAATACTCTCAGAGACAGAGAAAGTATTATATTCATGGACTAAGAACAGGCTGCTATTAAAACACTCCACAAAAAATTTTAATATGAATGCTGAAATAAACAATTAAAATAAGCTAGGTTAAGAGAACAGTCTCTGTAAATTTCATAGCAGAAGACATCATTTCAGTTTTAGAACTACCAATACATTCCTGATATTTAACACAGTACTTAGTACATACCAAGCATTTTATAACTGCTTGATAAATGAACTAATGAGTAAGTAAATGAATGAGATGAATGAATTAAGGGTGTGTGTGAGGGAAAATATACATGGCTGGTTGGTTAAGCAATCCAAAAGATAATATTGAATACAGTTCCTTCTATATAGAACAAAATGCAAAGGAGGTCTTTAAAAAACGAAAGAAAATTTACACATATATGAAGCATAAGATACAATACTGATAGAATTTCCGGAGTCAGCGGCAAAAGAGAGAGAAAGAAAATAATTCAAGAAAGAATAGGAAAAAAATCTCCAAGTTGAAGGAAGACATGAGTGTTTTTGGCCCACTGAGTATGCAGGAAAAAGGACACACTAGAAATGTTTTAATAAATTTTCAGAAAACCAAAGATAAACAGAAAATTGTAAAAGCTTCCAGAGACTGGAAAAAAAAAGTTGAAGAAATGGAGATTTAAAGGAATGGAAATTGAATTCTCATAAACACTGATAAAGCAATAGAACAACGTGCCTTCATAGCTCTTGGGAAAACAGTTTTGAAGCTAGAATTTCATACTGAAACTAGCAATCAGGAATATGGACAAAATTAAGACATTTTCAGACATGCAGAAATTCAGAAACTTTACCACCCACACATGTAAAATCAAGGTTCTTCACCAAATGAAAAGGGAATACAACAAAAAGAAGGAACTGAGATACAAGGGGCAGGTGCATATGAAGAAGCCCAAAATGGAGAAAGAGACGGACATACACACATCAGAGACACACACACAGGGAATTCACTCATCATTTCCCTGGGGATATAATGACACAGGATTTCTTTGTGTGTGTGTCTTCTCACGCTATCCTACTTGAACCAACTTAAAACTGCTATGCAGGGGTAGGTGGAGGGTAAAATTTTTGGATCAACTTACAAGCAAAGCTTAGAAGACAATTACACTGACAGAAGAGAAAACAATAAATGCAAACAAATCTGAAATAGAAAAACTTTTTTTATCTTTTTTTAAATTTTTTTTTAACATTTATTTATTTTTGAGAGAGAGAGAGAGAGCGAGCAGGGGAGAGGCAGAGAGGGAGACAGAATCTGAAGCAGGCTCCAGGCTCCGAGCTGTCTGCACAGAGCCCAACCTGGGGCTCGAACTCACAAACCGTGAGATCATGACCTAATCCAAAGTCCGACGCTTAACCGACTGAGCCACCCAAGGGTGCCCCTTGAAATAGAGAAACTTTTAAAAGGAATGAGGAGTCAGAAAAAGGTAGCATTCTAACTCTGTAATCTTTCAGAGGGGGAAATACTCTGTAAAGTTAATCAGAAACAGTAACTGAACTTTATAAAGTTCACTAATGGCAAAACTTAAATAATATAACAAAATTGGGGGTTCAAGGATGGAAGTAACAGTGCATTCAAAAATATTCATCTTTTAGGTAAGGAAGTAAATACATATGGCTTAAACTCAAATATTTTTTCATTGAAAGTTATAAGGATAACTGTTCCAAGAGTGAAAAGCAGACACTGCAAAGAAGTTCGCGTCTATACTTCTACGCAAGCATCTCTGGGAGGCAGTGGGGAAAGTCAGCGGTGCTTTTAGCCCCAAAGCGAACATGCAGCAGGATGGGAACCACAGGGGAGCTGTCAGCATTCACAGAGCTGTACGTACACTGAATGAGCCAGGAACTATAATGTGAGGAGGAAAAGGGCAGATGGGTGCCAGTGAGTAGTCACTCTAGCATCTCATTTTGTCTATTGACAAAATGACTTACTGATTCATCTAAAAATAAAGATATAAAGAGGAACTATGTTTCATTTTATTTTATCCTATTTCTGAGCAGTAAAGTCTCTACAAGTCCCTGGCAAAACTGAACAGAAAACAACATTTTCAGGCACTGTTTAAATAAAGTCACTTGTGTTCCTTAACGCAAAACTCTACATAAACAAGGTTCTGAGGGCAGCAAAGCCAGCGAATACCCACAAGGATGCTTGAGGCTGCACGAATCAGTGCCAAGAAATCCCAAGAAAGAAGAGCATTTGGGAGAACCTCATCGGGTGCAACTGTTTGTTGCTTCATTCGTTGCTATATTCCCAGTGCCTGGCACCCAGTAGGTGTTCAAATATTCCTTGAATGAATAAACACAAATCTACTGCTCTTGGTAGACAGGTACAGGGAAAACACAGAGCTGAGCAATGGATTCTGCTGATTCAGATGATCCAAGGATTCTCTCACGAAAAGCTTAACTGAACTTCCATATAGAGATGAAGATAATACAGTAAACTGAAACCAAGAGGTCTTTAAAGAAATAACATTTGGCAGCATGAAATTTCCATAGATAGCCACAAAACATATGAGAGAGCGATCTGTTTGAAACTGAGTATTTTCCTGATTCCCACCCTACCCCCATTGCAATAGCTAAGGTCCTTCTTAAAGTGCTTTTATGAACCAGTCTCTTAAAATGATCACTATACCTGACTGAGCTAGCAGGAGACAGACCCAGTTATTCAACGATTTCTTTCCATGGTATTCTAAACTAAATGCCACAGAAGCTTCCAGTGTCTTCAGGATGGTGGATAGGCATACTTCTACCAAACACAGCAGAAGCAATTACACAAATCAAACAGCCTATGAGCTCCAGTAAACAATCTAACATATTTTTAATTGGGGGCGGGGGAGGTTAGGTGTTTCTAATTAAAGGCCCAGGGGGACCCTTATTCTGATGTGTCCCTTTTCCTTCATAGCAGGGAAAAAATGGGGGGTAAAAAGCCCCCAATAAATCTGATAAAGTATAAGGAATAAATCTTGAGAAAAGGGCTGGCAACCAGCCAGTTTCTACCTCATGGCCCAGTCAGTGACATGAATAAGGTCTCCGCACTTCTTCAGGCGCTAAAAGAGTGCCTTCGGGATGGTGCAGGCAACTCTTAAGTCAAAACCCTAGTCCTGAAAATAGGGTTTCAAGAGGCCACTTTCTTCCTATGTTTAGCCTGAAAGTCAGATATTAGTATGTTTTAAGATTTGAAAACTCAAGAGAGAGGAGGTTTGGTCTGATTGTGAAAGCCTTAAAGCTACAGAACTCAAGCCAGAAACGGTGGGGATTATAGGACACTTAATTCTACTGTGGCCGAGGAAAACCAAACTAGGATTAGAAAAGGATTATTCTAGAAGAAGGACAAGACCTGACTTCAAGCTTCAGTCACTTAATAGAACACTTGAAGAAAGAAGTATTCCTGTGAACCAGAACCAAAGCCATAGAAAACCAGAAGCAGAAGTCTCATTTGCTACAAGTCTGACTGTCTGGTTTATAGAAATCTAATAACAGACGAGCTCTATCTAGGAAGAATCCAAAGAGACACAAAAAAAGTTCACAGGATGGCTTTGAGGCTGCTGGATGATAGTCACTAGAACAAAGCGGTAACTAAGATGTCCCAAGCCCAAAAGATCTTCGACAATACCTATGGCAGCAAGGCCTCATACTTGTGTGAGCATCAAGGGAGCAGTGCCTATGCAAGATTCAAAGACAGCACAAAGGCAGTGCAGGAAAGCAGTAGAGGGAAACATGGTTTCAAAAAGAATGTCAGGAAAAAAATCACCCCCCCCCTCGCCGCCAAAATGACATTGTACAAAAACAGGCATTTTCCAACTATTCCTATTGTACGCTTCCATCTATATGCCATTCTTTACTTTCCAAAAACAGGTCATGTCCACGGTCTCCTACCATTGTGAAATACTTCACATAATGGAAACCACTGGGAAGTATCTTAGTGGTACTGCATTTGCTGGACCTGTTACAATTTTCCAGGGTTGGAGCGATGATAACTATTCATGTGAGTATGTGAGGTTTAACCCCTTAAGTTATATATTTTAGGTGCCCCCTTATAAACGTGAAAAAATTTTAAGACCTTTCTTTGAAAAGGTGACATGCACAAAGAGGTGAGCAACTAGTTAATAGATTCTCATATGTGTTCGCCAAATTGGAGCTCCAAGTAATTGGGAAGTCCAGCACAAGAAAAGGTCACCCCAGAAAAACCTCACTCTTCAAGAAGGCTCTGACAATAAAGAAAGAATGAGATTTTAATCACTGAAGCTAATTACATAGAAGACTAAATCACAAGAAGAGTTATTTAAGTGTCTTAAATACAATAAAAAGTAATTAACAGGAAGCGCCATCTTGACAGCTTCATGTCACAAACCAGGCCTAAAAGGCTCAGCTAATTCCCAGCCCGGGAGCCGGGGAATGAGAAACAACTCGAAGTTTGATCTTTTTATTTTTTATTTAAACTGTTTTGATTAACAGATAACAACCCTTGCCAACTCTACAGTGACGTTAATCAAGAAAAAAATGTTAATCTATTAGAGGAATGATGAACCTCGTTTCCATTGATTCTCTAGAGGGCAAGAGATGGGAGCAGAAGACTGTCACACCAGAGGTGCCTCACAGAGATCCTGTGACTCAACCTCCTCTCATACACCAAAAAGGAAAAGAGAAGGACTAGACCGAACCCTGTTGAGGATACAGACAATTCACACACTTTAGCATGTGAAATACACTTAAAAATCTGCTTTGAAATAACTGAGAGCAACTCCATCTCATCTGCCTCCTTCTCCTCATTACCCTACGATCAGCAGCTTGAGAGAAGCTCTTCCACAGCCAGAGCCCAGCTGATCTCTTGAATAACAGGAAAGCCTCTAGATGTTAAGAAAGCCCACATGTAGGTGTATAAGCCTACAGAGGATAATTCTACATTGTTACAAGTTTGAACAAAGACTGTCTTTCCCAGACAGCATTACTACAGGAGCTCCCCTAACCTTCCCTGAACTGACCCACAAATTCTAGGATTTCAGCTGATGCCAAACAGAATGACTGAGGACCACTCAGACACCTGTGCACTTCTGTCCCAACCTGTTGAGCCATTTGTTTCTGTCCGCAAAACTATATATGCTGGTTATGCTTGTTATTTTTAATTATGTACTTCATCAAATATTTTGTTAATTGAAATATGAGTACACAAAAAACATGTGTTTATGAAAACAGCTGAATACTTTGAAAAGGTTCAATAAGATGAACGGCTTTAAAATGGTTGCAAAATAAATGAGGGGGATGTAAATCACAAAAATCTAGGGTTTGATAATCAGTGTTTTCAAGTACTCCTTTTTTATTAATGTTTATTTATTTTTGAGAGAGAGAGTGCAAGCAGGGAAGGGGCACACAGAGAGGAAGACACAGGATCTGAAGCAGGCTCCAGGCTCTTAGCTGTCAGCACAGAGCCCAATGTGGGGCTCAAACTCATGAACTGCGAGATCATGACCTGAGCCAAAGTCGAATGCCTGACCTACTGAGCCACCCAGGCACCCCTCAAGTACTCCTTCTAAAGAGGAAACTGTGCAATTTTTCATGTTATCAAATAGTTGATCTACTCTTTCCATGTATCAAAGATTCAGAAATATATGCACATTTTAATGTTTAAAATGAAAGTGTTTTAGATTAAAAAAAAAAATTCCTTCTCAGGGCACTTGGGTGGCTCAGTTGGTTAAGTGTCACTCTCTTAATTTTGACTCAGGTCATCATCTCATGGTTGGTGAGATCGAGCTCCACATTGAGCTCTGCGCTGACAGTGTGGAGCCTACTTGGGATTCTCTCCCTCTCTCCCTGCCCCTCCCCTGCTCGTGCCTTCTCTATCAAAATAAATAAATAAACTTAAAAAAAAAATCCCTTCTGTAGCCAATGTTTTTGAATAGTTAACCATTACACTCAGAAGACTGTTAGTATACCTAAATTCTGAATAGAAGCTGAGTATTTGAACATTATTTATTCATACAACTTTTGTAGAATTTTATTTGGATTGACTGCCAAAGTACAGAAAATTCAGAAAAATAATAAAACACAATCAAGGCAAAGGGAAAATAAAGAGAAGCTATGAGTACGACTGAAACATAAAAAGCGTAAGAAGCATTAAAATGTTCATTTTCCAGACATGACCTATCTTTAAGCAATGATGTCCCAATAACCAAAAAAAAAATGAAAACTATCTAATATAACTTTTCCAGTACTGATTACGTAACAACAAACTCAGGGCTCAACAGAAATAAGTGTCCCAGGTAATGAGACATCTAAGTATTCCTGTTATGCTTCATAAAGGGAAACTCTGCAATACAATAAATAATTCAAAAATTTATTGAAACTCCTACTGTATGTTGAATACTAAGACTACAAAAGGGAATGTAAATGACAAAAATCCCTATCTTCAGGGAGCTTACTGTCTAGTGAGAGTTTCTCTCCAAAGTATCAGTAAATCTCAGTTATTTCCCCTGAATGCACACCAGTAACTGCTTCACAAAGTCTACTCAGTAGAAACAACTCTATAAAGTAACTCATAATGCTTCCCAGGCACCCTGCTTAGGGTGATCTTATCCAAGGAGACAATTAAGGGACCCAGAAGAATCGACACACTGGTCAATACTTTGGTAAATCATACAAAAATAGTACTTTTTATATTCCAGTTACAAGAACTGAGAGGTAAAGTCAAGGTTATCATCTCTGCCAAGAACCTGAAGTACAGACAATCTTTCCTGTCAATTAAGACCAATCAACTTGTGGGGGCACCTAGGTGGCTCAGTCAGTTGAGTGTCTGACTTGGGCTCAGGTCATGATCTCACAGTTAGTGAGTTCAAGCCCCACATCAGGCTCTCCGCTGTCAGCATGGAGCCTGCTTCCAATTCTCTGTCCCCTCCTCTCTCTGCCCTCCCCAACCTGTGCGCGTGCACATGCTTTCTCTCTCCCTCAAAAAATAAACTTAAAAAAAAGAAAGAAAAAAAAAGACAATCAACCTGTGTTGACCAACCAAATCGAAAAAAAGGCTGATAACTTCTTATGAAGGCTTAATTACAGACCAAAACCTTGGCTAGAACAGTCACTTAGCCTTTGCAGAGAGGCATGTTAGCCTGAAGGAGTAATCTCCAACAAAGTCAAGATCAACACAGTTGAAACCTCAAGGTGTCCTGGCATGGAGCATGCCCATAATACCCTACTATGGAATTTTTAAACTAGCTGTTTCAAACTGTCCTGTATTTAAAAAAAAATCCCCATAACACACTCAGAATATGTAAATTTTTGAGAGAGAGTGCATGCACATGGAGGGGCAGAGGCAGAGAGAGAATCTTAAGCAGGCTCCACAACAGCAAAGAGCCTGACACAAGGCTCGATCTCTTGACCCTGAGATGATGACCTGAGGCAAAATCAAGAGTCAGACGCTTAACCGACAGAGCCACCACCCAGGCATCCCCAGAATATGTAATATTTAAGCAGTGTAAATTTACTTTAAAAATACACCTCAGTGGTAACTAAATGAAATAATCCACTTTAATGGATTGCTAAAATGAATGGAAACCATCTACCAAAAATAAAGGTGTGCATTTCTACAGCAGTGATGCTGTTGTTTTTACCAGTAATTAGATAATAAGAGCTGTTATCTACTGAGGTGATTCCTCGTGACAGTTAAAATTTTAACATATAAGAATACTAACTTTCCAGCTCTCCATAGTAGAGTAGTATGCACATAACTCCTAAGAAGTGGTGACAAAGTGGCAATAATCATTACTGCAAGTTAAACAGGCAGAAAAATGACCAAACTATGTCCTAGTCTCTCCCATTTCAAAATCATCTTATTTGTCAAGATTCTGCTAACAAAACATGTGTCACTTGTGAGGGTGTTAAGGTAATGACAACAAAATCCTATACAACTGAGTCCTCTCCACGAAGTCTCTGATGGTTGTGTGAACAGTAATGTTTACATAAATACAGGAGTGATAACAATGGCTAAAAAATAGTTATTTTCAAGCGTGACAGCACGAATGAGCAGAGAAGGCTCCTATTTGGTAGGAGAGTTTGTAGAAGGTAAATTAGCTACAAGGTCCTCTCTTTCAGAAGAATGCTGTGGCTTAGAGGTGTTTCTCCTAATGGGCTCCATTGTACTTTCAATAAGACAATCCCTGTTTTGAGAAGAAACCTATTCTTTTCTTCTCCTCCACTATACCCCCGTAAAAGAGAAGAAAAATACCAGTTTGGTAACAAACAGCATTTAAGATTGTTAACTAGAGATGGAAACAATTATCATGCTGGTGTATTTTATGCAGAGTAAGAATTACTACTGGGGACTGACTGTTTTAATATTTATTGTGCAAGCATGGCCCAGCAGGCTGCAGGCTTCCTTCTTCCCCCATCAGATACCTCCCTTTAAAAACTGTTCATCAACCAAGTTCCCAAGAGACTCTGGAATATAATAGGATACAGCCAGCACAGAAGAGAAAGAAAGTCCCCATCATCTACTGATTACAGACATCTATATAAAGAAAATGCCCAATGAACTCTTCTTTTTCTTCTTCTTCCCCTCTCCACCCCCCTTTTCTGGTCCATAATTGAACTTCCTAAACTAATGTGCAGATAATTTTTCTACCTAATGTCAGATAGTACCTAGGGCCTGACTGACACTCAATAAATGGCATTGTTAATAGTAATAATATATGCTACATAGTGCCAAGCACACAGAGCCCAATAAATCTTAAATGACAATAATGAAAGAATATGATTAGCTAATGAATGATTATAAAATGCTTTGCAAATGTAAAGTGCTACACAGACATAACAATTATAAACCACTGTGTTAAGAGCAACAGAAAGGAAATGAGGGAGGATAGGAAGGAGACACTTAAATGAGCACAACTCGTAGCCGTGGTTGAGCCCCTGCCAGTTACAACACTCACATTCCTCCAATGGTAACGGTGGCACATGTCCGCTCTGAAAAGGCAGGCACCGTCTCTGTGGCTGGGCTGGCTGGTCTAATGTAGTCCACAGTCACATTGACCTGAAAATAGAGAAGCAAGGGAGTTAAGGTTGAGAGTCTGCAACACAGCTCACTAGCAGTCAGGTGGGCCCGCCTAGTTGTCAAGGATCACCTCACTCAGTTTTTCTGGGATTAACATTTTAAAAAATAACAATTAAAAGATAGCTGAACCACAGGCTGGGAGAAAATATCTGCAAAAGTCTTTATCTGACAGAGGACTGTGAAACAAGATATGCAAAGAAGTCTTAAAATTCAACAGTGAGAAAATGGAACAACCTGATTTAAAAATGGGCCTAAGACCTGGATATCTCACCAAAGACCTTCAGAAGGCAATGATGCTCTACATCACCTATCACTCGGGGAATACAAATCACAACACTGAAGAGCTAGAGCTACATTAGGACTGCCAAAATCCGAACACTAACGACAAATGCTGGTGTGGCTGTGGAGGAGCAGAAGTTCTCATTCATGGTTAATGGGGATGCGAAACAGCACAGCTACTCTGAAAGGCAGTTTGGTGGTTTCTCACAAAACTGAACATATTTTACCATATGTTCCAACTATCACATGCCTTGGTATTTATCCAAATAAGCTGCAACTTATGTTCATGCAAAAACCTGCATAAGCATGTTTATAGCATCTTTACTCATAACTGCCAAAATTTGGAAGCAACTAAGGTGTCCTTCAGTAGATGAATATATAAATTAACTGTGGTACATCCAGATAAAGGAGTATTATTCGGCACTAAAAAGAAAGGAGCTATCATGGTATGAAAAGACATAGTGGAATCTTAAATGCATATTACTAAGAGAAAGAAGCTAACCTGAAAAAAGCTACATATCATATGGTTCCAACTATGTGACATTCTGGAAAAGGCAAAATGATAAAGACAGTGAGATCAGAGGTTGCCAGGGGATAGAGGGAAGAGACAGGGAAAAACAGGAAAGGCACAAGGGGATTTTTAGGGCAGTGAAACTATTCTGCATCATACAATAATGATAGATACATACCATTATACCTTTCTCAAAATCCATGGAATGTAGAATACTGAGAGTGAACCCTAAAGTTAAAATACGGTCTTTAGGTGATGATGTATCAATGTAGGTTCATCAGTGGTAACAAATGTAGCACTTTGGTGGGGGATAATGATAGTGGGGAAGGCTGTGTAGAGGTAGGGCATATATGGGAACGCTCTGTACCTTCTATTTTGCTATGAACTTAAAACTGCTCTAAAAATTAAAAAAAAAAAAAAAAAAGGTTAATACCAAAAGAGAAAGTCAAATGGCAAAACATTTAAGGTCCCACGGAAGTTACACTTGACAGAGAAGAGGTTGGCCATATTCCTGCAGGACTCCTAGATAACATTATGTAAGACAGTTCTTTAACCTTTTCAACACCCCTGATGATCTGCTTTTTTCTAAATATGAAATGTCTCTACAGAAAAACTGCACATAATTTCAGCCTACCATAACTACTCTAGAACCAAGTTAAGAAACATTAAGGAGAACAAACAAGATGACAATCACAAGGATGCTTGGGACTGGTATCACTTCATGTAAATAAAATGACACAGCTAACTACACTCAGTACCAAGAGCTGCAGTTAGGAAGTTTTGAGGGGGATGGCTTGAAGGGACCAGAAAATTTTTTTAATTTTGAAAAAAAGATATGCATACAAACAGTTTAGGGTGGCCCCACATTCCATCCGACACCTCTACCTTCAGCCGGGCATGGCACATAAGACCACAATGTCAGGACCCAACAGGGAACTGGGAGTGCCAGTGGAGGCAGGTGCAGAAGGTGAGGACAATGGCTTCGGGGAAGCAGAAATATGCTGCCATTAACTCCACCTTGGACCAGATCCAACTCCTGTCTGGACCACCTGGAGGAGAAGGACCACCTCCACAGCTGCCTCCAGAAGCTACCTGAGTCCATCTGGCAGACACGCCCTGAGTTCCAGACACAACTCGGGTAGGCTCCTAGCAATGTCAGTCCCTCGGCCCTGGGAGCCCCCACCCAAACCCAGCCCTGCCTCCTTGGACTAAGCTCTGGCCTGGGCACTCACCACCTGGCTTAGTTATTCCTTTAAGGGCTTTCAGGCCCGCTGGTGGGTCTACCTGCCTGAGCCACTCCCCACCACCTGACATCCCTTCCTGGGGTCAGGTGTGGGCCTGCTACCCACATGCCTTGCCTGCCTGCCTGACCAATTCCAGGGCACTCCCCACTCTGTCTAGGCCAGGTCTTGAGTGTCCTCACTAAATGAGTCTCCAACACCAAAAAAGTGAACAAACACAACAAAGAGATTAGGAAGCTAGGAACCTAAAATGAGAAAGTTGTTTAATCCTAATATACAATATATGGATACAGACATACCGAGCAATGATCTTTCTTTATGAAAACTTTTAAGAAGAAGAAACAAGTATGTGGTGTCCTTTAACAAACATACAGGGTCTGGTTTATAGAATTAAGATATATACCTGGTTTTGGCCATGGCCAAGGTTTATACATCTGCACTGAAAATACATTGGATCAAGCATCCTGAAGCCATCCTCACAGTCAGAAAGTCCAGAATCTTGTTTTCTAAACATGTCTTTAGTTCTCACTGATCAGCTTGAAGACAGCATATTGCATAGACCTCAAGTTCAGCTCAGTGCTGGTGAGCACCATTAAAATCCTTTCAATCTGTCTGTTCCTCAAAAACTCATTTTAAAAATGAATACGGAAATTTTGAAAAGGACAGCTGCCTCAAAATTCGGACTGTCAGATCACTCACTTGAATGCTCCATCTAATAACGGTTTAACAGCAACAGGGAGCCCTACTGGAGAGAAAGCCAATTAAGGGCTGAAGGTAAGGTAAATCTTTCTTATGAGAAGTGCTGTCATAATACAACAACAGAGACAAGAAGAAGATATATAGAAGACTCCTAAAGTCAGTTGTATACACTGGAATTACTTCTAGGTCTCATCAACTTGTCGAAAGCTAAAGAGACAGGTAAATGTGAGGGATATGATCAGACGGGGGCAGGGCAGGATGGGTTCTAACAACTAGTACCTCCAACAAAGAGGGGTTTTTTTGTTTTTTGTTTTTCCCAACAAAGAGGTTTTAATAGTTTCCCTGTATGCAGCTGGTGAGAGTTAATACAGGCCAAGGACAGGCCAAGGAATGAGAGGGGCTACAAAAATTCATCCAGAAGGCCATATGAGTAATGCTGATGATGTTGGGGGAGGGGGGTGATGGTAATGATAATAAACAAAAACGAACACCTGACCATCTTCCAATTCAGAAGGCCAAAAGGCACCCTATCCCCAAAACAGTCTTTCAGGAAAATTAAGTGGGAAGACCAAACAAAACTTTAATCCTCAATAACCTAAAGAATTAATAATTATATTCATCTCCCAATTTTTTCCTTTATCTAGAAAAAGAACTGAAAATACGAGATTAAAGAGCTCATTGGGGAGGCAACATTATTAAAGCAAATCTCAAATACAAATGAAGCCCTGAGAATAGCCCACAGTCAAGGCACATACCTGCAGGCAGCTATGACAAACCAAGATTTAAAGTCAATGTGTAATTAGCATTTATGTCCCTCTCCTGTGGATACCGAGATCTATTTCTCTACCTTGGAGCCATCTCTAGATACTCATCACTGACTTGTCAATCACTTGAAAAAGAGCCACAATTTCAACAGTTTCAATTAAAATTGTAAATCTTAGCAAGGTCTTTAACTGAATAAAAGATAACCTGAGTTTTGTGCTTGTGGGTTGAGTACATACGGAACGGCAGGAGTTAAAAAGTAGCAGGTTAATGCAGACAGGTTCCTCATTTTTCAAGCAAAGGTACTCCTAGAATGTTTAGTATACAAGTATTTTACACGTTCCTAACACAAAGGGCCTGATCTCTGATCTTGGAGCAATGACTCCAAGGAGCCCTAGGCTCTTGCTTGGTTCTCTTATAAAAGAGTCCCATCCCATCTTTGGGTCTCCCTTTTTCACCTGGAAAATTAAACCACTGGGTTAGAACTCTAGAGTATCACTCAACTCTCGGATTTCAAAAGATAACTTAGCCAGTTATGGTGTATACTATGGTGTTTTCTTGGACCTTTGTAATTCCTACCTTACCTTTACTACAGTAAACTGGAACACATAGATTGTAAGCTCCAGGAGAAGGCAGGCCATGCCTTTTACTATAACTGTTGTTACAGGGCCTGTACAGTGGCTGGAGGGTATACTGTAAACAAACATCTGTTGTGTGAGGATATATGTAGTCAGGAGCCCTTTCAGACATAAAATTCTAAAGAACACCTTTGAAATGAGCAGGTTCAGTTTTGAGGACCACTTTGTCAAGTTGTTGACCTTTCTGGGGTTTTATATAACAAATTGCCTGGGTGGCTCAGTCGGTTAAGTGTTCGACTTCGACTCAAGTCATGATCTCATGGTTTGTGGGTTCAAGCCCCGCATCTGGCTCTGTGCTGACAACTCAGAGCCTGGGGCCTGCTTTGTATTCTGTGCCCCCTCTTTCTCTCTGCTTCTTCCCCACTCGTGCTCTGTCTTTCGCCCCCTCTCAAAAATAAACATTAAAAAAATTTTTTTTAATAAAAAAACAAAACAAAGAAGAGTATTTTGAAATCGGGATGAAGCTTTAATCACAGCCCCTCCTCTAACAGGTTAAGTAAGCAAAATACATGTAGTTTCCCATATTATTGGTTTCTCAAAGATGTTTTCAAAGAAAAGCAGGTAATCTAATTTGATTCATCCTTAGTCCATTACATTGTGGAATTTTCCTTCAAAGGAATTTCAAGGACCTTTCAGAGGAATGAAGATGAAAACTTAAGACCAAATTTAAATCACAATCTTATAAAGTATGGAAGTAATTTAGTTCAACAGAATAGCTTTGGGCCACACCTAAAGAATTCTGAGGATCTATGGATGCGTATTCTTCATACATCTGATCTCTAAAAAAATCAAATTACCAAAGACCTTCACAGGCTAAGCTTATGATGGTGATAATGAAATGACAAAATGACAAAATCTGAACTATGTATAAAGGATAAAGAAGGGAGAAAAACAACTGCATATCTACAACATTTCGAGGTCACAGCCTGAGTTTAGTATTAATATAAGGCTGTTATATAAGGCTCTTTTGCATAATTACCATATAATCCCACCCACTATTCCACACGGCCAATCATAAATTCACAAAGAGCCATAATAAATACCCTGCCTCTGGAAATAAGCTCTTAAATGACCCATCACTCTCATGACAGAATTTCCAGGTAGTTATGAAAAGCTTCTATGAACCCCAGAAAAGACAGTATCATCATCTGGGCAAGTCCAGCTGATGCACCTGGGAGAGAAAAGTAAGTAGAACACTATTTTATACAGCTTAAATAGGAGCATGGACTCTGGAGTCACCAGGCTGCAAAGGTTTGGTTCCCAGCAATTCTACATAAGAGCTGTGTGAATTAAGATAAGTTACCTAACTTCTCTGTGCTTCAGTTTAACATGGATAACTCTGCCTACCTCACAGTTACAGGAAGAAATGCATTCGTATACACAAGGCATTTAGAACACGGCCGGATTCCGAGTAAGCTCTATGTGTCAGTTATTTTCAGATAAACACGTACTGATGTTCTTAGAGGAGAGCCTGGCACAAAGTAAGTGCTAAATAAGTGTATGTGAGATAAATAAATACATGAATACATACATATATGCATAAATAAGATGCATGTTGACTGAAATCATTAGACTACTGAAATCATTAGGTAGAAAGGCTCAATTAAATATACTTTTCTCCTTAAGGAGCCACAGCAAACAAGAATATGTACTTCATACATATTCATCCCAACTTAGAGATAAGTAGGGCTTATTTTAAAGAATGATACACTATTTTGTATTTATTTACACATTTTCCGGATTAATTTTGCAGGTACCAGTTATTGGAGATTTTATTTACCAAAGATAATTAAAGCAGAGTGTGGGGAATAATCTCAATTAATTAATAGGTTAACTAAAAGTATTTTGAGAGGATACTCCTTGCCTTACTAAATTAGGAAGACAATGAACACAGAGATCAGTCTCCCTTTGCTCTGTATAAAACAGGACCTTCCACAACACTCATCAATATTTATATATTCTTAATCTTCTTTCCCTGCTAAAAACCACCTTATGTATTTATTGTAAAAATCTGATACACATATATTTTTAATTCTGAAACAAATGTTAATCACCCATTCACCTCAATATAGGATGAGCTTCAAAACAAATTGCTAAGGAGTCTCTAGGTCCTGCTTCTGGGCATGCTCTCGGCCTCCCCCCACCACCCCACCCCCAACCCCCAGCCAAGCTACTCAGAGACAAGTGCTTGTGGAGCCACTCAATCCTCATAAGAGGACATCAAACTAACCTCGTCCTAGACAGCACGAGGTCACAAAAAAACCAGTGAATCACAAATGAGAGCAACATATACACGTTCACATTTTCTAGTTAGCAACATCGAAAAAAGGAAAAATAGATGAAATTATTTTTAATATTTAACTAACACTGTACAAAACATCCTATCAACAAATAACCAATATGAAAAAGATATTGATATTATTTTCTTTCTTTGATATGAAGTCTTTGGAATCTGCTGTGTATTTTGCAGGTCCAGCACATCTCAATCAGGACCAGGTCCATTCAAGTGCTCGAGAGCCACCCAAGGCTCTTAAGTCGCCACACGGGACTGTGTGAGCCTATACTCTCCCTGAAGGCACAGCAGTCTTAAAGAGGCTAAGGCCTCATTCCTCTATTATATAATCCTACCTTTTGTGATTCTTTCTCAATTTTCTCCTGTGAGCTTGTTATATTTTATGAATCCCTGTAAACACTCTTAAACCAAATACGAACAAACATGGCATGAAAAACCAGATATAAAAATAAAATGTTTATCCTTCGTTTTCTTTTAAAACTGTTACCCGACTAAACTAGAAAGCTTTAGAACTTTCAGTTCCTAAAAAAAATTTCAGGTGGGAGGATAAATTTGTAGAAAGGAAAAAAAAAAAATCCTTTAATTTATGACTATCATTGTGAAATCTGTTCTGTATTTGATGAGGGTACTTTCCAGCAACTTCTATCAATTCAATGGCTGAATTTTATTTATCCCTGATTTGCTGACGTAATTCTAGAATTCTTTACCCTAAGAGGTTGGAATTTATTCTAATGGATGGATGGTGCCTAGAAACTCAGGTTAAGGCAATAATCTACTTTTGTGATTAGTATTTCTGCTGAGTATTGATTACTAGAAAGAAAATCATCACTTGGTAGATGAGAACTATTTATTTTTATAACCACAATAAAAAGGCTGAAATTTAGGTCTCATTAGGACATCACTGAGCTCTGATCTCTCTTAAAACAATTTTTACAAAAGGCCAAACTGGGAAACCTAAACAATTTACAGATATAATGACAAAAAATTATACATCTACACTGCAAAGATAAGGAAACAACAACCCTCCCTTCCTACCTCTCCAATCCAGCCTAGATGTACTGTGTAACACCCCCCTTTGAAATCACTGTAATTAGGTGTTAAGGCTGGTTGTTTATTCACATACATTCACGTGGCTCTCCTCCATCTACAATTACTCTTCCCAACTCCCCCCCACACACCTAGAGTCAGAACTATTGTGAGCATATTCCATTTTCATCAATGGAATGTTAACCTACAGTGCTTACAAACCTCTGTAAGCACAGAGTTGAGGAGCATTCTTATTTGATGTATTTCTGACAAAATGAACTCCTTACCCCCTACCACCTTGCTGGATGGGCAGATGCTTTTATCTATTCTGAGAGGAAAGGTAGAAATCCAGCTTAATACAGGGCCTGTGGAGAGGCTGAGAGTCTCTCCCGACATCAGGCATTCATTTAAGTGGTCATCACTGTTTCCTGATAAACATTAGTTTGGCAAATATTTAATTAAAAGCATACACAGGCATGAGATCCACATGTACATGTGAAAACAATACATATAAGGACCCATTAGAGACTGGCAAAGATTACTAGAAGTAGTGATAACAACTTGACACCCATAGTATTAAAATGGTCTCAAAATATTCCTTAGTTTATGTGTGAGGTAAATAATGCGCACATATAAAAATCAGAAAAGTACATTTTGACAACTGAAAGTATTTCAAGTAAAACTGATGAGGATCACAGAGAAAAACAGAGAGACCACTATATGAATCGCACAGCTGCTAGTATTTTCATTAATCCTCTGAATCTTCAGTCCTTACAAGCAGGCAATATATGTAAAAAGTGTAATCAGTGTTTGCGCAAACGCTCCATCCTCTTAGTCATTACCGTTATCATCATATAACTCACCCCCATACCTAACTATGATGCCATCATATCCCTAACAAAGAACGCTAGGGCCCTAGAAGCAATACTGGAAACTGAACCTCGTGTCTCCGTATGGCTCTTCTCACTCCTCATCAGAGCTACCATCTCCCACTGCTTTCGTCTGGAGGATGGAAGTCATGTGAGGGTCTTTTTCCTCCCCTGCACAAGCGTCAGTCACAGGCATTGGTGTCCAAAATTTCCAAGGTCGGCAGCAGTCAGGGAAAATTAAATCATTTTGTCCAGAATTCTCCCTGGAGGAGCTCCAGCCACACAAGCAGCACAAATATACAGAGATATGTATGCCTTTGTGTAGAATACACACAGTGTCACTCAGTCTTTAAAACAAGAGCAGTACTAAAACCGAGAGGCTCAGGGATATGAAGAAAGAGGATTTGCTTAATGGCATCTGAGAAGAATTACTGGGGGAAAAGAGGATATTATTAAGACATGGATAAAAACAAAAGGTTACATTTTCTCTGCAAATATACGCCAGTCAATGAAGAAAATGTCTCCACTCACCAAAAGGCCGAACTGGAGAACCTAAGCAATAAAAGTGGAGGCTAACATATTCACTCTGTCAAGCCTTCCAATAAATCCCTATTGCTCTGGAGGCTGGGTGTTGCTTGGGTGAGCAAAGCCAGTACAGAAAAGCCATCCTGCGTTCACTACAGTTCAAAGCACACCCGTTTCTCCGGCATACCCATGAGCTGGCATTTAGGAGTCACTCAGACAAAGGGAAGACATATTCAGGTAAATTAACTAAAGCCCAAAGTTAGAATGGTGAATTGGACTAAAAGAAGCAAGTCATGACCTCCAAGGAGAATTATGAAGAAAAATATAATAATTCTTAAGGAATGCCTGCCAATGGCACAAAGAAAAATAGCCAAAGGATCCAGCTCTTCTGTATTTATATAAATTATACTTGGTTTTGATGCTAAGAAAAGATTCCAAGATAGAAGTTAACATTCTAGGTCTTTTTCCTTTAGACACACCACCCTCTCCCTGTATTTCACAGAGAAAATAGAGGCCTACTAAATGAAACAAAGTTTCTTGATCAAAGGCACAGCGTGCACAGAGCAATAACAACTAAGGTCAATGCCCGAAACTACACACACAGTGATCAGAGACCATCCCGCATGGCGTCTGTGTCCACCTCCAAATTCAGGTCTCTCGATTTGTATTGTAGTCACTGTTTAAAAAAAAACAAAACAAAAAAACACAGTTTATATGCACACAGCCAACTCCCCAGCCCACAAACACATACATATTTAGAAACCAGGTGAACAGAACAATGAATGATAAACCTAGGTTAAATGCATCATTTGCACACCTGACAGCCTAAATTCACGAAGCTAAGCTCTAGGCAGCTGTATAGACAAAGAAACCTCTGAGACTTCTATTTCCTCAGTCTCCACTGCTAACGTATCAAGAGACACGAAGGAGAAATATTGCTCAGGTGCCTCAAAAAATTAAAAACAGAATTACCGTAAGAACCAGCAGTTCTACTTCCGGGTATAGTCAATCAAAAAGAATTCAAAGCAGGGTCTCAGAGATATTTCTATCCCATGTTCACAGCAGCATTATTCACAATAACCAAAAAGCGGAAGCAACCAAAATGTCCACTGACGACTGGATAAACGAAATGTGGTATATACGTACAATGGGATATTATTCAGCCTTAAAAAGGAAGGGAATTCTGACACATGCTATTATTACTTGGAGGAACCTCAAGGACATTATACTAAGTGAAAAAAGCCAGTCACAGAAGAAATATTGTATGGTTCCATTTAAATGGGATACCTAGGTAGTCAAACTCAAAGAAACAAAGTAGAATGGTGGTTGCTAGGTCTAGAGGCAGAAGGGGATGGGGAGGTGTTGTTAAATGGGTACATAGTTTCAGCTCTGCATGATGAAAAGGTTCTGGAGTTTGGTAGTATTGAGTATTGTCATGCAACCAAACAGTACACTTAAAAATGGTTACAATGATAAATTTTTTGTAATGTGCATTTTACCACAATTAAATGCGTATGGGGGGGGGAGGGGGCTTAGGATTTTCTACTCAAACACATTCCATTAGACCGTAACTTAGCAGCATAAGCCAGGCAAAGGTCAGACAACTCCTATCTCAGACCTAGCTAACTCCAGAATCTCATTTCACATTCCCAGAAAACAGATGTTTACCCAAAGGCAATAATAATGAGAAGTTGTGTCCAATAATCCATTTAAATAAAGGAGAAGTCTCAGGTAGTCATGGACGACAAATAATTCCATGCTTCTTAGGACATAAAATACCTTTATGTATTTTCCTATTTTCTAAAAAGAAGAGCGAATTCAAGCTGCATGTCTAGGTACCACAAGTCTAAACTAAATGTTACCTGCTTCACCATTTCTCAGAGGCAGTCACAGAGTAAGACAGAGTAATCTACAGCTCATTGACTTCCTATAAATTGTCAATAATTTTGGATGTGTTGTGCTTGGACACATTTCCTCCAGGAGGAATAGACCTCCCTTGGAGAACTGTCAAGTGTACATCTAGACTTTCAGGGAATTTTCAATGTGCCCCACCACAATTTTTCTACCTCTGTCTAGTTCACCGGCTGAATCTAATCACTATTGCCCACGCTTTTATCTAATGAATCTTCAATTTCATGTGCTCACTAACCGGTATTTTCCAACTACTGCAGAACCTAAATTGGTATATAACATCTTTGGAGGCCAAACTGACAACTGTACTAACATGTATTACAGAGATGTCCTTTGACCCAGCAATTCCACTTTCTGGAATTTAGTCTACAGTAACAAAGATGTATATACAAGTGCTCTGTCCTTTACATTCATGGTAGTTTAAGCACAAACACATACTTAAAAGTTATGATCTAACCCTCACAGCAGCCCATCAGTTCCAAGTTGGTAGTGGCCATGGCTATTTTTTCCCCTCAGTGTATTACCAGCACTTCTCAATAAATTTCCTATAGCTGTTGAAAACAAGGGAAATCTACATATTCTGCTTTGCAAACATGTCCAAATGAAAAAGCAAATGCTCACTGGAACATATAATACAATCCCATTTGGGGGAATTCAAGACATAGAAACAGAATCTGGAGGAATATACCTAGCAAAGGTACAATTATAGGGTACTTCAGATTTTCACAGCACGAATGTCTAAGATTGAAATTTGTAAGGTACATTTGGAAGAGAAAAAAGAATATTAAATTTAAGAAAGCAAATGGCTAGTTGCAATTAAATATACAAAAGAAAATATGTACCTTTATTAACAGAAACAAACAACAAACTGGCCTGATCACAACCAGATACACTTCAATGCTGAATATCTATTACATCACACTAGTTCCCAGGCTGAGGCCAGAGTCACCGTTCAGTAGCGTCTGCCAACCAATAAGAATTATACAGGGCAGGCTAAACACTATTAGGAGGACACAATCATGAGGGCTTCCGGGTGCCCAGTGGTGTCCTGTTTCCATGGCAGGTGGGCATCACTATCTGCAAATGAACTGCCAACCTCACTGTGAGCTGATAATGATGCTGCAGCCACCACCTGCCTGCCATATGCTTTCTCTACTTGTCACGTAACAAGAAACTATATTTGGGCATGCTGATCACTGACAAGTCTGATACTACTGGTTGATATCATACCTAACTGCCACCCTCCATATAGCTGAGGAATAGTGGATGAAAGATACAAAATCGTACTCTGCCAACTGACCATTCACTAAGCCCCAGTATCTTGCAGAAGGCTAACCTGCTATTCTTTCTTTAGTTCTAAGGCCAAGAGCTACTTCTGTCTGAACGGCTATGCCCCATCCCCAATTCACGTCCTAATCCTATTTCCCATCGGTAAAGCAGACAAGGAGCACAGACTTCCCACTGCAACAAACTGAATTCATTTCCTAAATCGTCACAGTACCGTCAATGAAAATTGATGTCAGCCCATGGGGTTTCCTGTTTTAGTATAATGTCTTGCATAGATTAGCGAAGGCTGTGACATCATGAGCCAACAATTGGTGGTAATGGAACACCGTCTCATAGCAGCAAATAATCTGAAGATAATAAAATATGGTAAAATATGTTCAGTATACCAATAAACTGCCTCTAGTCACTGCCCTATTATACCTTTAACTCCTACATTCATGTCTATATCTAACAGAAAATCTCAAAGTATAAAGCTTGTTATCTACACCTAGGCAACAATCTAGTAACTAGTCTCCAAAAAGGAGAGCCAGAGATTTTCAAAACCAAGTTTAGTTGAAAGATAGTGAACATACCAAAATGAATGGAATCAATCACACATTAACCAAATGTCGAACTTAAAAGTGATTATCCAACAGCCTTTCCATGAATTATCAAGTCACTGCACAAGTATACATTTCCATTAATGAGGGGACTCCTCATACATTTCAGCTGCCTCCCTTACCATCCATCCACTACTTAACTCATTGTATAACATGCCAACCAGCAAGAGCATCAAGAAACAAACACCAAGTGCTCCTTGTCATTCATTCATCAGCCATTCCACCAACATGCAGAGGTACCTTCTCATCTTTGAGACAGTATACCGATGTAGTGGGTTTTGGTATATTCACAACGCTATGCAGCCATCACCATTATCTAACTCCAGAACACTTTCATCACCAAAAAAGAAACCCTTTATCCATTAAGCAGCCACTCCCAATTCATTCCTTTCCCCTAGCTCCTGGGAACCATTAATCCTGTCTCCTTGAGTTTGTCTTTTCTGGACATTTCATATAAATGGAAAACGTACAGTAAACGGTCTTCTGTGTCTTACTTCTTTCACATGGTATAATGCTTTTAATGATTATCCAGGTTGTTCTCTGTCAGTACTTGATGTCTTTTTATGACAGAGTAGATGCTCTGTGTGTGTATACCAATTTTGTTTGTCCATGAAGATACACATTTGAGACTGCAGCTATAAAAACAGAAAGTGCATTGAGAACCACTCTAAAAAGATTTTATTATGATAGCAATAATCTTGGTTTTTATACCACCATGAAATGGCTTGAGAATCAGTTGAGAGACTAACTGATGGCATTAGCAGAAGACTTATCATTAACCAAAACAGCTAAGGCATCAGAATCAAAACATATAAGAGAACTATTTTAATTTCTAACCCAATTCACTTCAGAACCTCAACCAAATCCATCTTTTAAAAAAAAGCCACTCTTTCGTCAGGGCGCTTGGGTGGCTCAATTTAGTGTCGGACTCTTGATATCAGCTCAGGTCGTGATCTCACCGTTTGCAAGATCAAGTCCTGTGTCAGGCTCTGTGCTGACAGTGTGGAGCCTGCTTGGGATTCTCTCTCCCTCTCTGTGACCCTCCCCTGCATGCTCTTTCTCTTTCAAAATAAACAAACACTTTTTAAAAAGGAAAAAAAAAGAAATCTTTTGGTGACTAAGTCTCAGGGGATGGTCCAAATGATCAACCAATCAAACAGCCACTTCAGAGGAAAGCAAACTTCCTCACAACAGGTCATTTGCTCAGGACAAACAGTATAACACCACTGTTTAGGATGCCAAAAATGATACACCATATGGAAAGATTCTTCCAAAAATTACAATCCCTACAGCTTTTACCCTCTCACCAGCTGCATGTGCTTCTAGTTTCCTTGCGTACACTCAACTCACTTGAAATGAACTGGACTATAATTCAGGATTCAGGACTCTTACATTTTCATTATTTAGCCTGTTTGCCCACATCCTTGGTATACATAGCAATGCATTTCTCCCTGATGTGTCACGTGTGGCAAATTCTAAATGATGCTCTTCCTATCAGCTGACCCAATGCCTCTCCTGCCTCTACCTCTAAGAGTCCACAGCGGAAAAACTAATAACAAATTCTCCCATAGCATAGTAGTACAGGAATAAACAGAAAGACCCAATGAACCCTCCTCCATAGTTTAGTATGGGAAGACTTTTTGTTCTTGTGCTACTAAAGAAGTCTCTGGGAATGCAAGCTGGTGCAGCCACTCTGGAAAACAGAATGGAGGTTCCTCAAAAAACTAAAAATAGAACTACCCTACGACCCAGCAATTGCACTACTAGGCATTTATCCATGGGATACAGGTGTGCTGTTTTGAAGGGACACATGCACCCCCATGTTTATAGCAGCACTATCAACAATAGCCAAAGTATGGAAAGAGCCCAAATGTCCATTGATGGATGAATGGATAAAGAAAATGTGGTTTATGTATACAATGGAGTATTACTCGGCAATCAAAAAGAATGAAATCTTGCCATTGGCAACTACGTGGATGGAACTGGAGGGTATTATGCTAAGTGAGATTAGTTAGTCAGAGAAAGACAAACATCATATGACTTCACTCATATGAGGACATTAAGAGACAAAACAGATGAACATAAGGGAAGGGAAGCAAAACTAATATAAAAACAGGGAGGGGGACAAAACATAAGAGACTCATAAATATGGAGAACTGAGGGTTGCTGGAGGGGTTGTGGGAGGGGGGATGGGCTAAATGGGTAAAGGGCACTAAGGGATCTACTCCTGAAATCATTGTTGCACTATATGCTAACTAATTTGATTGTAAATTAAAAAAAAATTAAAATTAAAAGAAAAAGAAAAGTCTCTATCTCTCCGCCCATGAGATGTCATCCCAAGAACAGGACAGTTGGTTACTCATTAGATAATTTTTTGAGCTATAAATTATCTGATCATCCGAAAGACCAGCCTAAGAAGGCAGTGATATTTTAAAATATGCTGCCAAATAAAGAATTACCACATAAATTATAGACAACTCCATGGGAAATAAGAACAAAGCCAAAACTTTGAGCCACTCCTGACAGGACCACCAAGATGACAGAACAATACCAACCTCCAAACACTAGAAAACCAGCAACTGAAGTTTCCACCTATCAACAAGACTTTACTGCAACCACTGGGCAAGACCTTCGTGCAAATTAACCTACAGGGAGACTTTTCAAACAATCTCAAAACGATCATCTAAAGTCCAATCACTTAAAGTGTACTTTTGAACAACCAATAGGTGTAGGAAAAAGAAATCAAACTTACTATATTAGAAAAAGAGCAAGTGAAACTCCTACATATATTTTTATGTGTGTACACAAGCATATACATACACACGAAATCAAACCAAAGAGAAATGCATTAAATAGATTAAAGAACAACACTAAAATTTCAGATTAACTAAGTGCTGAAATAGAGAGGATTGGTCCATAGTATGCTGTCTCTATTTTCTCTGTAAAAGATAAACCAATATGCATAGGCATGTTTAAATTAAGTGATTCATTTACAAGTAGAATCTGCATTTTAAAAAAAGGGTTATAATTGATAGAAGGCTATAAATTGAGATGCTGTCTCATACTGAATAAAATGAGTATTCTTAGTGACATCTGCTAAAATTCCTGCAAGTAATCATCACGATAGACATGATACAGCAATTAAATCGATAAAATATTCAATGATAACTATGGGGTACAAAAACCAAAAAAAAAATCCCAGAGTTAGTAAGAAATAGTAGGCATATTTGAGATACTCTGATCTGGAGCAAACAGAAAGCAGAACAGAGAAGAATTAACTGAAGTTGATCTAATAAGCAACTCCCAAATCTAAAAAGAATGAATAAAACCAACTTTTAATAATTCCACTATATATTAGTGATCAATTGACACCTATAACTGAGAACCACTCCCCCTTCACTTTTGCTTCCCTTGAACACTGGGAGAATATTTTGTCCAACTGCTCAGAGGGGGTTGGACAGTAGAGCAGGAGGAAGCTACAGTAACATCAACAACAATGACAATTACTCAGGTTAAATAACATGTCCCCAAATCATGCAAGGGCAGCTTTCTACAATACAAAACGGCCAAAGCAGAGGCCTGGCTGGCTCAGTTGGTGGCGCATGTAACTCTTGATCTTGGGGTTGTGAGTTCGAGCCCCAAGTTAGGTGTAGAGATTACTTAAAAATAAAATCTTCTCCTGGCCAAAGAAATCAAAATAGCAAAGTCATACAATCGGGAGTTAGGCTAGCTTACGGAAAGTGGAAATAGAACATTATCTGTATAATAAGTTACTTTTAAAAAAATTATTAAGATTCATGTCATATAAAGATTTCATTTTTAAATTCTAACAATTAGTTGATTGAGATTTGAAGGGATAAAGTAAATGAATGCCATTTAAAATCATAATGAAAGGGACCGCAGTATCCCCTAGGGCAAACACATGCCACTATACAAGAGAAAGCAGATTCAGTGGACTTATGTGAATCCCCCACATTTGAACAGCAATTCAATGCAAGAGTTATGACTAGATCCTAAATATCAGAGCAAATAAAATCTGAAAGTATAAGAACAGTAATCCACAGTAAAATGAAGTCATTTCAGCAAATTAAGTCTTATATGCCTAGAGAGAATTACAGTCTAGGAGAGCTAGCCCAAAAATCTTCCAAGTCTGAGTCATTTAAGAAGCTACTCTTAAAATAAATGGATGATACAATGCAGGTGGCTGAAAGGTAGTTCATGAGATGGCTGAGAGAGGCCTCCAGCTTGTTACTGACTCTGGCTCTTCCAATACCACCCATTTACAGCTATCCCCACAAATCTATAATACAAGCAAATCAAAAATAAAACTACAAGATCACTTTGTTGCTATGTTATTTTTAAATAATGAAGAGGATAATGGAAGGTCAAAAAATTGAGCAAGGTTAAAAGAAATCCAAGGAAAAAAGGGACTAAAATTCATATTTACCATTAGAGAATTAATGTCTCGGGAAACATACAAGGTTGAATTTCTGAATGAGAAAAACGCACAGGGCTGAAGGGGTGGGAAGCTATTACACCTACCACCATGGATTAACAGAATGGAATAACTCTTTTAAACTTTAGATACTCCCAGATGAGGAAGTCTGTGAATCTGTAAGCTCAGTGAATCTATTTAATTCTACCATATGGTATGACCTATTTATTAAAACAAAATAAAAATCATACTGTCATAGGTAAAAATAAATAAATAAATAAATAAATAAATAAATAAATAAATAAATAAGGTGAACAAATTGGTGTAATAAATTATCATACAACCATGGAATAAAATGACAGTCATTGAAACTATTACATTAAAAGTTCATTGAAGGATGTGGGGAGATGTTCAGGTTACAGTGTAAATTGAAAAAGAATGAGGCCTCTACTACAAAGCTGTCATCATCAAGACAGCATGGTATTGGCACAAAAACAGACACACAGACCAATGGAATAGAATAGAAACCCCAGAACTAGACCCACAAACGTATGGCCAACTCATCTTTGACAAAGCAGGAAAGAACATCCAATGGAAAAAAGACAGCCTCTTTAACAAATGGTGCTGGGAGAACTGGACAGCAACATGCAGAAGGTTGAAACTAGACCACTTTCTCACACCATTTACAAAAATAAACTCAAAATGGATAAAGGACCTAAATGTGAGACAGGAAACCATCAAAACCTTAGAGGAGAAAGCAGGAAAAGACCTCTCTGACCTCAGCCGTAGCAATCTCTTACTCGACACATCCCCAAAGGCAAGGGAATTAAAAGCAAAAGTGAATTACTGGGACCTTATGAAGATAAAAAGCTTCTGCACAGCAAAGGAAACAACCAACAAAACTAAAAGGCAACCAACAGAATGGGAAAAGATATTTGCAAATGACATATCGGACAAAGGGCTAGTATCTAAAATCTATAAAGAGCTCACCAAACTCCACACCCGAAAAACAAATAACCCAGTGAAGAAATGGGCAGAAAACATGAATAGACACTTCTCTAAGAAGACATCCAGATGGCCAACAGGCACATGAAAAGATGTTCAGCGTCGCTCCTTATCAGGGAAATACAAATCAAAACCACACTCAGGTATCACCTCACGCCAGTCAGAGTGGCCAAAATGAACAAATCAGGAGACTATAGATGCTGGAGAGGATGTGGAGAAACGGGAACCCTCTTGCACTGTTGGTGGGAATGCAAATTGGTGCAGCCGCTCTGGAAAGCAGTGTGGAGGTTCCTCAGAAAATTAAAAATAGACCTACCCTATGACCCAGCAATAGCACTGCTAGGAATTTATCCAAGGGATACAGGAGTACTGATGCATAGGGGCACTTGTACCCCAATGTTCATAGCAGCACTCTCAACAATA
Organism: Lynx canadensis; assembly: GCF_007474595.2. Taxonomy (NCBI): domain Eukaryota; kingdom Metazoa; phylum Chordata; class Mammalia; order Carnivora; family Felidae; genus Lynx; species Lynx canadensis. The sequence goes on along the minus strand of NC_044304.2, from coordinate 144,112,975 downwards.
GCCACATTATGGAAAGAGCCTAAATGTCCATCAACTGATGAATGGATAAAGAAATTGTGGTTTATATACACAATGGAATACTATGTGGCAATGAGAAAAAAATGAAATATGGCCCTTTGTAGCAACGTGGATGGAACTGGAGAGTGTAATGCTAAGTGAAATAAGCCATACAGAGAAAGACAGATACCATATGGTTTCACTCTTATGTGGATCCTGAGAAACTTAACAGGAACCCATGGGGGAGGGGAAGGAAAAAAAAAAAAAAAGAGGTTAGAGTGGGAGAGAGCCAAAGCATAAGAGACTGTTAAAAACTGAGAACAAACTGAGGGTTGATGGGGGGTGGGAGGAGGGGAGGGTGGGTGATGGGTATTGAGGAGGGCACCTTTTGGGATGAGCACTGGGTGTTGAATGGAAACCAATTTGTCAATAAATTTCATAAAAAAAAAAAAAAAAAAAAACAAAAACAAAAAAAAAAAAAGAAAAAGAATGAGGCCATATAGTTTGATTCTGGTAGAAACAGAAGTTAAAGAAAAAATACCCCAAAATGTTAACAGTAATTTGAAATGATTTTATTTTTCCTTCATATTTCCCAAATTTATAATGAACATATACTGCTTTTATAACCAGGAAAAAAAAATAACCATAGAAGAAAAACAAGAAATCATCATAGTTAAAGTATAATCTAAGGTAGCATTAGGGACATTCCTGAAAGCAGTAACCTGTGTGTCACTGATAACGGAGGAGACTAAATTCGCTGTCTCTACGTAAGTCTTCGCAAGGCTTGTAATCAACTGACCAATTTTTATTACTGACCAAGTTTTATTCAGCACTCATATGCTCCTACTTCCTTATTTTCAAAAATAACTTACAAATCAATGGTAACTGTATAACGTTCCTCCCAAACACAGGTAAAAAATCTGGCAAATCACAACCGAAGATGGAAGTCACTGGGGTTATTCACAAAAAGTTCAGATTAGAGGTTTGCAAAGCTTTCAAGTTGAGAACTAAAGGAACAGGATGATAAACAGTAGCAAGATGTCAGAACCACCCAAAATGAAGACACTCCATTCCGCAATCATTTTTTAATGCAAACTTAAATAAAAATGGTGGCACCTGGGTGGCTCAGTTGGTTAAGCGTCTGACTTCCACTCAGGTCATGATCTCACAGTTTTTGAGTTCGAGCCCCATGTCGGGCTCTGTGCTGACAGCTGAGCCTGGAGCCTGCTTCAGATTCTGTGTCCCCTCTCTCTCTGCTCCTCCCCTGCTGGCACCTGGTCTGTCTGTCTCTATCTCTCTCAAAAATAAAAGAGAAAGAAAGAAAAGAAAAAAGAAAAAAAGAAAAGAAAAGAAAAGAAAAGAAAAAAGAAAAAAAAGAAAAGAACCAAAAGAAAAGAAGGAAGGAAGGAGGAAAGGAAGGAAGGGAGGAAAAGAAAAGAAAAAGAAAAAAGAAAAGAAAAGAAAGAAGGAAGGAAGGAAGGAAGGAAGGAAGGGAGGGATTTGTATCTGTGGAAACTGCAAAGGAATCCTTCCTCTTTTCCTAGCAGTGGGAATGCTAGCTCTACCACAATGACGACAAAAACAGATGAAGTGATTAACACAGTGAAAATGAATGAAATCAGAATTCACATTCCAGGCTATCTGGCCAAAGGGACTCAATCCTAAACCTAAGTTGGTTTAGCCCTTAAAATAGGCTTATGAAGTTTCAGATAACATGAAGGCAATCACTGAGGTGGCCTCGGACACTTGTTCTGTGTCCAATGACCAAGGAGAGAAATAGATTTAATTACATGAGGGAATTTGGCTTAGATGTTTACAAAACAAAATAAAACCTCACTACTTTTTTTAATGAAGTTTTCTTATAACTGCCTTTCTATGACAGATTCAAAGTGTCAATTTTCCTGCAATGATAAATGACAACAGGGCTGAGGATGTATAGAAGATCTGGTCATTTATTTCAATCAAACGTTTGGTTATTATGCACTAAACAGTAAAAAAGGACACCATTTAGAATCAATGGAAACGAAAGTAACAGTATGGAAAAATTACACTATGACACTGTATCTGTATAGCCAGTTTGCCTACATTTAAAAAAAATAATAAAATAAAGCAGCATTTGTACTTCATTTTCCATACGTAGCACCAGTAAATCCTCAGTTGCTTAAGTGTTGACTAAAGATATGCACGACCAGGGGCGCCTGGGTGGCTCAGTCGGTTGGGAGTCCGACTTCGGCTCAGGTCATGATCTCGCGGTCTGTGAGTTCGAGCCCCGTGTCGGGCTCTGTGCTGACAGTCCAGAGCCTGGAGCCTGTTTCAGATTCTGTGTCTCCCTCTCTCTCTGACCTTCCCCCATTCATGCTCTGTCTCTCTCTGTCTCAAAGATAAATAAACATTAAAAAAAAAAAAAAAAAGATATGCACGACCAAAAATCATCACTCTATAATACAAATCTTAAGAGAACTCTCACTTGAAGCATCAGGTGCGGTACTTTAAACAAAATGTACTGCCTATGGAATTAGAAATAAACGCTTCACAGCATTACTTCAAATTTAATGAGTATCTGAATTAACTACTCTTCAACTTAACAGTCCAGCTTTTAAAAGAAAAAGTGTCAAATCTTTTAAAAGAAAAAGTGTCAAATAAATAATATTTTGAAATACTGAATTAATTAATTGAGCTTTCGTTTGGAGAGCGGAAAGGCAGGGTATCCAACATTTAGTTCTAATGATCAAACGGTATGGTTGAATAGGTAAGTTTAGAAGGAGACTTCTCAATTTTTAGCTTCAAGTGTGGGATTTCAGAAAGAAGGGGGTGGGGGAATTGCTGGATGGGGCATACTTGTCTCTTTATTTCCCTTCCTTTGGGTCACAGTAAATTAAATTCTCATCAGAGCTCCTGCCAGTTCCCATGGGAACTCTATCAGGCTGTGAAAAACATACCAGAATTCTCAGAAAAGAAGGAAACAGCACGTAAAGTTCTCTCCAAGCTCTTGGTTACCCACGCCCACTCCCACTTCCTCACTAAGTCAGGCACCCAAGTCAGGGCCAACCCAGTCAAGGGCCAAAGAGCACCTAGGCTCAAAAAGACAATCTTAAGAAGAAGGGCAAGCAATAGACTTTAAACTTGTTAGACTGGCTTTGAAGGAAACAGGGCCTAAGCAAAAGAGAATGCTGGCTGCTGTTTCTCATAAAAATTCACTCTCTATTCCTCCCCACTTTCCCACGTGTTGCCTTTTCGGTTGCCCCTCTCTCTAGCTTTCAACCAACCTTATCAAGACAGAGACTAGAACCAGTTTGTTGTGGTCGTCATATTATATACTGCTCCCTGTTCTTAATTTTCCTAAGCCCTGACTCAGTAGTTTGCAATTATCGATTGAGTTCTGATGATATGCCAAACATTGTACCTAATGCTTAACATATAGTACCTCACTTAATGCTCATGACAGGTCTGTGTTAAGCAATGCTACCCCAGAGATTCAAACCCATGTCTGGTTCCAAAGTCCATATGCTAAACCACTACAAATAGGCAACATTAAGATATTGATTAAACATTCACTTGATATTAAATGACAAAAGTATCTCAGGTAGAAGTCTAAGGACACAGGGAAACCATCATAGTGAAGGTTACAAAACAGTAAGTACCATACAATTACAAGCTAAGTTGAAAATTATGCAAATACCCAAATATATAAAAAGAAGATTGGAATATATACACTCAAGTATTAATAGATACTACCCCTGGGTAGGAGTTTCCTTTGCTTTAATTTCTTTCTTTCTTTCTTCTTTTTTTTTAATATATTTTTAGAAGAGACAATCAGTGTTGCTTTTGTGACTGACAAAATAGGCAGTAAATGTTATTTGTAACACAACACCAAAAACAAAATACAGTATCATAACCAAAATAGAATGGACAATATCACCAATATTAGCAGAATGCATAATTACATTTTCAAGTAGGAAAATTATGGCCGCAAAGAAAACTAGGCTGAAATTTTGTAGGAAGATTCTAAGCTTTCCCTAAATTGTGCAGATCAACAACAACCATTTAGTATTTTTAAGCACATAAATACAAATGCAAGGATACTATTTCTGGTTATCTGTACAAAATTTTAACTGTATTTATGATGCTAGCATTTGTGTTAAAAGGGAAAAGAATATCCACCCACCCACAAACATCTGCCTATATAGGCCTAAAATATCTCTGGAAAGATTCACAAGGAAATAGTAATAATGGTTGTTTGAGAAGGTAAAACTGAATTAACAAAGGACCAGGGGAGGGTAGAAGGGAGCTCTCCCAACTGTATACCCTTTATTATCATTTGAGTTTTGAAATCAAATGAAACAAATTACCTACTCAAAATAATCAATATAAGAGGTGAACACCATACCAAAAAGAAAAAGGAAAAACTTAAATCAATGTTATTGGTTTCCTAGTAAATAAAAGTGTCTAAAAGATAAAAGATATGTTAACTAATTTAAATGTCTGCCTATTTTATACAATAGTCTGTCAAAAAATATCCTAGGTTTCTGCACTGGCTATCTTGCCAAATGACTTCCAAATTTCTATTTCAGCAAATGAAGCAACCAAAAGCATTTAGTTTCTTGATTTGACTATGAAAATCTTTAGGAGGAAATAAAAAAAGAATCACTACTTTATCCATATATGTGCTTTCTAAAACTGATATCTACATCTATTTTTTTTTTAAAGTAAAGAACTTGCTATGTCAAATAAAACCACAAAAACGTTTTGAATTCTGTCTTCCTGGCTGTTTAAAAATTAAATTTAAAAAATCCTATAAGGAAAAGTATCTTTGCCTTGTTATGGAAATCACACCAACACAAAGCGTCTCTGAAGGAAGGGAAAAAGCAAGACCCAGAGCCATCAACTCTGCACTGCTACTCATCACCCTGGACACACACGATTTGGAGGACAGGGATGATGACATGCAGCCAAGGAAGAAACAAACGTGAACGTGAATTCCAGGAAGTTAAGCCACGCAACCAGCTTCCCAAGGCTTCCTGAGCCATCCAAATAGTTTCTCTTTTCCTGTGGATACAATGCTCAAGCCCCTCACTCATACTTGTACTTGGGGCAGCACCAAGCAGAGGTGGCATTAGAATGTCTAGCAAGGACACACATACCCTGGCCCATCAACTAGAAACCCTGTGGGAAGGGAAATCAGACTGAAAAAAGTGACTGGCAATTGCTTCCTCATTCGTGTCTTCCCTTTTCCCAAAACACTAAGAAATGACAATTAAAGCACTCAAGAGTTTTGAATGTACCACAATTATTACCTAGCCTGGAAATTTTCATGTTCGTCCAAGAGGACCCAAGCCCAAAGAGAACCTGGAACCATCAAGCGAACTAAGTGGACCTTGTTCAGAGAAGCAAATGCTCCAGCAACTCTGGTACTGAACCAAGTTTCATGCTGCTGAGAGGAAGAACAGAAACAAGAAAAAATGACATTTAGCAAATCACTTTTTTCCTCGTAAGGCCAGAAAGGTCCCAGGGATCCACTGCCACAGCCAAGTCAGACAGTACGGCAGATGGGGTGTGTGTACTGGAAGATGAGAGCAACTACAGGCTATGAATTTTGAAGCTGCTCGTGTTGAAGGTCTACGCACCTTTGAGGAGGGGGATGGAAAATGGAAGGCAGAGAAACGGGAGGGGAAAGGAAGACTAAATCGAGGGAGGAAGGAAAACAACAAGGAGGTTCGAGAGAAAAGGAAAAGCAGAGGAACTTTGTGCCCGTAAAGGGAGGGATAAAGAGACTATCAACACCACTTTCATTCTCCACTGGTAGAGAAAATAGCATTTAAGTCTAATACATTTTGCGATCCCATTACGATTTTCCCTTTGGAAAGTTATGATTAGTGACCACCAAACCAGAAGAGCGGAAGAGCAACAACACGATTCATCTTTGTCTTTCATCTTCAACAACTTCACACATGGAGAGTTCAAACCACGTGCTACCTTTCTTCCACACAGCTGGCGGCACCGCTGGCCACGAGAGAACCTGGTGGACAGTGTGGAAGTGCGGAAACAGTGCCAGACCGAGACGTCAGAGAATCAATCATTCTGATGGATTTGGCTTCTAAAGCCATCATTTCAAAATTTAGTGAATTGATGAATGATGGAAGGAAACAAACACCAGCTCTCAAAAGGGAGAAAATCATTTGAAGACACAGGTCCTAAAAAAGGAGAAAAGAGGCCCTTGCCCCACTGGTAAACCAGACTGTAACCCGAACCATAACCATTCAGACCCAACATTCAGATGAAAAGACATAAAAGATGCTCTAACTATAACTCAGTAACATAAGCACAAACAGGAAAAGAATGAATTCAATTTCCTAGCCTCCTCTTGGGGAGGGAGAGAGCTGGTGGGTAAAAGCTAATTAGAGCTGCTTCATAGAGGCGGTAGGTAAAGATTTATATGGCAGCTCGCCAACAGTCTCCTGACATTCACTGCTCTTAGTATAAAGAATCACCCAGTGGTCACAAGACTCAGGTGTGTGTGTCTTACACACATAACCTCCTTAATCTTATCATTTTGTCTACCACAGGTATTCACATTCATTGATATTTAAAATAAACCTTTGGTAGCAAAAGATGAAACTTATAGAAATATAAAAGCATCAGGTAGGTCAATCAGTGCTAACAGGACAAAAAAAAAAAATCTTCACTACTGGGTTTAGGAACAGATATTTGGGATTGACAGTTCGCTCCCCTTTCACGATAAGGAAACTAAGAGCTAATATAAAAGAACACATCCGGGGCGCCTGGGTGGCGCAGTCGGTTAAGCGTCCAACTTCAGCCAGGTCACGATCTCGCGGTCCGTGGGTTCGAGCCCCGCGTCAGGCTCTGGGCTGATGGCTCGGAGCCTGGAGCCTGCTTCCAATTCTGTGTCTCCCTCTCTCTCTGCCCCTCCCCCATTCATGCTCTGTCTCTCTCTGTCCCAAAAGTAAATAAACGTTGAAAAAAAAAAAATTAAAAAAAAAAAAAAAAAGAACACATCCAAGGTCATGGAGTTACGATAAGATGCACTTCAGGTCTGGGGCTCCAGGTGCCCAAGCTTTTCTACCTTCAGCCCATCCTGTGAAGTGAAGCCAACTCAGGCCATGGAAACCTGCCAGCTTCTCTGTGGTGCTCCCCCCGCCCCAGAGTCTCTACTAGGAAAAATACACATTTATCAGTAAATGTGGTTATACCAGAGTCTGATTGGATATACTACGATGACTAATTGAGCCTTTCTGGATTTTTTTAGTAAGATCATCTTTTTAGAGGATGTATTTTCCATCCGTTCCATTCCTTCGCATCTCACAATTTAAGCAAATAAGGCACACTGAAAGAAAGGAATTCGTGTGTAGCGTAAGAATATGAACATACACAAACTTTAGCTGCCGTGTCTTCCTGCCTCTGAAATGACAGAAACGTCCTACCTCTTCACTGTAATGTGGGCTGATAAGCTGTAGAAAAGGCTGGAGGCCTGCTTTTCAGATACTAGTTTGTATTTCCGTCCCGAGGAACTTAAAACAGTTTCTTTCTGTCCTGTCCAAAAGTTACTCCTAATACAGCTCTGCTACCGTTCCCTCCCTACTCTAGTGCACCTAAGAAATCACAGCTGTCAAAATATCCTGTCCAATTTACAAATGAAGAAACAGAGGCTTTGTGAACACTCAGACTATACACTTAAGATTACATCTCTTAGCTGTTGAGAGTCAATAAAAAAACAAGAGGGGCGCCTGGGTGGCTCAGTCGGTTAAGCGTCCGACTTCGGCTCAGGTCACGATCTCGTGGTCCGCGAGTTCAAGCCCCGCGTCGGGCTCTGGGCTGATGGCTCAGAGCCTGGAGCTTGCTTCCGACTCTGTGTCTCCCTCTCTCTCTATCCCTCCCCCGTTCATGCTGTGTCTCTCTCTCTGTCTCAAAAATAAATAAACGTTAAAAAAAAAAAAATTTAAAAAAAAAAACAAAAAAAACAAGAACTTCACCAGCTGCCATGTGGTAGGTACCATTTCACCAAAACTTGTTCACCTAATTTCTAACCAGTGATCAAGTCACTTCTGGGATTTTCTTCCTTTCTTTCTTCTAATTCCGTATTTTCTTCCCTTCCCGGCCATTTGTTTTTAATTTTTTTTATTTATTTTTTTTTTAATTTTTTTTTTCAACGTTTATTTATTTTTGGGACAGAGAGAGACAGAGCATGAACGGGGGAGGGGCAGAGAGAGAGGGAGACACAGAATCGAAACAGGCTCCAGGCTCTGAGCCATCAGCCCGATCCCGACGCGGGGCTCGAACTCACGGACCGCAAGATCGTGACCTGGCTGAAGTCGGACGCTTAACCGACTGCGCCACCCAGGCGCCCCTATTTTTTTAAATATAAGAGAAGGGCCGAGAGGTTTAGAAGTGGCAGAAACCTGGCTTAGCAGGGAGAAGTCAGATGCTCTAACTGGTCTCTCCTTTCTCAGCCCTCTACCATCAAAGTTTGAGCCTGCCAGGCTCCGAGGAGCTGGGCTCAGCAGGAAACTGCCAGGCTAAAAGGTACCCCATATACTGCAGAAATGGCAAAGTGGAGCAAGTCAGCAACTTACTTTCAATTCATTCAAACTATTATTGGAGACTAGGGACATTATGAACCCCAAGTCGGGGAGGATGGGAAGAGCAGGGAGTAGTCAGGGGCCACCAAGTTTTAAAATAATGGAGACTCAAATAAAAAAATATTAATTTTGCCCACTAAATCCCCGTCAAATCAATTTGAAAGAGAACAAATTACAAATACTGCACACTTCTGACTATGAAGTAAAGTCACAGAAACAAGCCCCAGACCAGACTCTAGCACCCAGGAAGGCCTGCTCAGGCAGCAGCACAAAAAACGTCAAAAGAGCAGCCTGGCAGTGAGGGGCAGGCTGCACTAGACACCGAGCCAGGTGGGGAGGTGAGTTCACAATCATAATTCATTTCTCTTTTTCAAGAGAAAAAGCATATACTTATCTACATATTTTTAATGCCTTTGTCTCTCAGACAACACCATGCCTAGAGTTTCACTGAAGCCAGGCTCAAAGTCTCTCAGGATGAGGAAATTAAAGAAAGCAGGCGACAAGGAAACCAGCTCCCTGGCTTAGAACTACAATGTGAGCTCTCTGCATCCCTTCTCCGTATATCTACATATCCCCAACCTTTCTTGTTTTTAAATGTTTAAGTCCAAGTTAGTTAACATATAGCATAACGATTTCAGAAACAGAATTTAGTGACTCATCATTTACATACAATGCCCAGTGCTCATCCCAACAAGTGCCCTCCTTAATGCCCATCGCCCATTTACCTGGCCCTCCACCCACTACCCCCACCAGCAACCCTCATTTGTTCTCCCGCATTTAAGAGTCTCTTAAGGAGTGTCTGCCTCTCTGTTTTATCTTATTTTTGCTTCCCTTCTCCCCAAACTTTAAGACCTTCTAGATACAGGACAAATCCAACCTCTTCTGTGAAGACTTGCTGGGGATCAAACCAGATTCCCGACGTCAGGGACTGCGAGCTGAACAAAAGTAAGGTAAGCTCTCTGCCCTGTAGGCTGGGAGAGGAGGTCGACTGGGAAAATGCTCCAGGAGAAGTGGGCACAGAAGTATGCAAGGAGGCTGGAGAGCCCAAACTTACATGGGGAGCCCTGGAATACAGGACATTGGGAAGATGCTTAAGAGAAACAGTGCGAAGGCAGGAGGGTGTTAAAGGGCTGGGCCGTGTCCACAGAATGGTGAGAAATTCTTTGTGACACACTCTATGAACGTACAATAGGAAGACTGGAAATGGCATCACGGTATTTTATACACAACCGCCTTTGATTTTACGTTCACTTAAGGAATTAGATGTTTTACTGGAGGCATCTGGAGATCCCCAGAGTTCGTGGAAGGATCAGGAGTGTGCATACAGAAGGCAGTCTGACAGTAACACGAAAGTGTGCAAAGACCAGAAGGAGCAGGCCAACCACCTAAGGTGGAGCTGCAATAATTAAATTGAGATATAATATGAGGAGCAAAGAGACTAACAGTCACTGGCAGTATTGTGAAAAGGAGGATTTGAAAAAGATAACTGTGGCAGAATCAGGCGAACTTAGGATAAGGACATCGCAGACTCTAAAGTTCAGGACAATGGACAGGGGAGACATTATTTAAGACCAAGAGCAAAGGTAATCAAGACAGTTTGTGGGCAGGGATGAAAAATCATATGGAGGCCATGAGCTACATTTTGGATGTAATAGATGTCACCTATTTACTGGAATCTGTATTTGAGTAACCAGTGGTCAGCAGCTGGAAACATCTGTAGGAGGAGAAAGAAGTTACGAGTGGAAATATTCACATGCGAGTGTCAGCAGTACATGTGGTAGTGGAAACCTGTAAGTGGGTAAGGTCACACAGCAGGTTAAGACCTCTCCTGCTTCTGACAGACAACTATCGTCTGTATAATTCATATTAGTATTAAGCTAATACCGCCAAGAGACACATTTCTGCTATCTCGCCAGTTCTTCAAATACGTTCCTACTCAACTTCACCCGTTTTGACGTAATCTTGCCCCAGTTAGACTGTAAGCAACTGGTGACACAGATGATATTTTATTCATCTTGACTTTACCTCCATGAAGGTACCTAATAATCATATGTACCTTTTCTAAAAGTCCACGAGAACAGGAGTTTGTAAGGCTCTACCCCAAATGCCTAGAATAAGGTACGCCACATAGTAGTTGCTCAAAAAAATATCCGGTAAATGAATAAAAATGAGTTGATTTCACTAGGCTACCACTCCTGGCCTTCTTAACATATCAAGCAATTAGGCATCACCGAAGTTTCAGGGACTGAGTCCTCAAAGAGAGTAAGTCGACTTGACCTTTGTCTTCAGAAGATGACTAACTGCTCATCTGCCCAGCACAGCCCAATCCAAACACTTGCTGAAACCAGAAGAAGAGAAAAGGCAAAGTTGCAGAAAAAAATACCTGGCTCAAAAAGGCCTGGTTGAAGACAAAACCTGAGATTCCTATCATTACAGAAAGAAATTCATGCATAGCTCTGCAGGCAAAACGTTAGACATGGTGCTCCAGAATACAGACTTGTAATTATTCCTAATGTCCTATTCATCACCCTTGAATGGAATGAGCATGGTTCATCAAAAGCTATTGCCAGGAATGATTCCTCCCAGAGCACGCCATATTTCAAAATGCTGCTAATTACTGAAGTAGAAGCCACAGAGGCCCTGGCTATGGCAGCCTTCTTAAGTGGACAGCAGCATTCATCCTCCAAGGAAGGGAAACGGGACAAGTGTCAGGGTGAGCCTACTGACAAAACTAGAAACGTGCTCTCAAGTATCAATTATTCTACAGCAAATGCATAAACCAAGGTAAGTAATGACAAAAGAATAAATGCAAAGATAAAAAAGCAAGACAACACAGGCAGGGAGGAGACGAGAGGTGAAAAGAACATTCAGACCCTTTCCTTTGGATTAATTTTGCAGAGGAGGTCATTACCAAGGTACAAACCCAGGAACGAGAACTCTAACCAAGAGCCAAGTGGTCAGACACATGAAGAAGCTAGACTATTTTCCTTGTGAATATTTCAGGTTTGAAATCAATGTGTTGACAGGGCCATACTCCTCCTTTGAAGGCTGCAGGGACGAATCCTTCCTTGCCTCTTCCCAGCTCCTGGTGGCTCCTGGCCATCCTTGGCGTTTCTTGACTCGCAACTACCTCACTTCAATCTCCACGTCCGCTATCACATGGCTTTCTGTTGGCCTCCGTGTCCCATCCTCTTCTGATAAGGGCACCAGTCATTGAGTGTAGGGCCCACACAAATCCAGTATGATCTCATTTCAACTTCAATTACATCTGCAAGGAACTATTTCCACCTAAGATCACATTCTGAGGTTCCAAATGGATGAACCGGGGGGGGGGGGGGGGGGGCAGCAAACTACAGAGCCCACTATACCTATCACCATGAAAATACCAGGAAAGACTGCCCAAGCCAGCAATCCTCATGAAATAACATTGCAAAACTTTAGGCATACCTGAAAACTTGCCAGAGAAAAGTTAACTAGCAAGCGAAAATAAGAAGGCAGTTCCAGGTATCAATAAATGAACTTGTTTCAGATAAGAGCAAAAGACTTCACTCAGACTTTAAACACATTAAAACAAGGAGCTTACAACTACACGACCCTAATTATGAAGATATGGTCCGAAAACACCATTTCTATCACCCGGATGTGAGGAGTTGACGAAACCTCCACCTTAGAACCAACAAACACTGTATACACTGCCTTCTTGTACATACACAGGTTGGTTACACCCTCGGCAAAGAAACATGCAAGTAACCAGAATTATTAGCCTAACTCTCCGAATGTAAAAAACACAAACAAATCAACAAGAGAGGTCACAGAGAAGGAAACCCTGGAAAGTCAGTGCTTAAAAATGGAATTCACCGATTCTCAATGATGTATTATTTTGCAAACACGTACAGGATGTTTTCTTTAAGAATTTTTTGTTATTAGAAAAGTTACATGCACTGTCTCTCTATAGGTCCTTTTAAGATGAAACTACTGGAGAAAATAATATTGAGAAAGATAGCAAGAGTCGAGTTTCTTTTCCAGTTGAGTACATCTATACCCCATCCCACTTTACACTCGTCTACAACATGAGACATTCTGTACACTGTCACAGAGCGCAAGTGCAAAAGAATCTAGTCTCTGTAAACCAGGAGGTATAGAACGTTCGAAGATTTGCAATTCAGCACATTTTGTAAGGTTTTTGGCACATAAGGGTTATTTTTAAAGAGGGAAAAAAAAGGCTGTCCTCTCCCTACCCCCAAACACAGCTGAGCTGATTCAGCACAAATCTCCCCCTAAAATAAAATCCTAGTTTGCAGAGAATAAGCATGGAAAGTTCCAGCCCCAAGGACGACATTTCAGAAACCTAGCCAAAAAGATCTGGAGTGGGTGGCTTAAGAGAGACTGACCACAAATCATGTTCTAAACAGAAGAACTTTCACCAGAAAACTGTGAGCAACTTGGGAGTCCAGGGAAGAGTCTTTAATAATAAGCAGAACAACATAAGAGTATTACCCAGATCGGAGAATCTCGAGGATTCTGGTAGCTAGTGAATCATTTCCCACAGGTGAGCATACAGAAATTTCCAGGAATGCAGTTGAAGGTTTTAGCTTTTTTCATTTAACTTAGAGACAGATGCTTTTTGAAGAGGATATTACAATATACCTCATACAAATACCACACTTTCACCAAGAAGCAATGTGCTCAGCTACACACCCTGACGGCCCTGAAAGCGCAGAGGTACTTTTCAAAAGCTGCACATAAAACATTCAAGAACCTCATTACTTAAAAGGCATTTAGGGGCGCCTGGGTGGCGCAGTCGGTTAAGCGTCCGACTTCAGCCAGGTCACGATCTCGCGGTCCGTGAGTTCGAGCCCCGCGTCAGGCTCTGGGTTGATGGCTCGGAGCCTGGAGCCTGTTTCCGATTCTGTGTCTCCCTCTCTCTCTCTGCCCCTCCCCTGTTCATGCTCTGTCTCTCTCTGTCCCAAAAATAAATAAAAATGTTGAAAAAAAAAAAAAAGGCATTTAGGTGGCAGCAGGTAGAAAGCTACCTTGCCGACAACGGCCAAATTTTCAGAAACAGACAACTCTACAGTTTTGTTAATTACTTTCACTAGATAAGTGAGCTAACGAATCAAGGATCATTCCCAAAGTCCATAAGGTAAAGGGCATGTAGATGACCCTTGGTCTCCAATGCATCCTGACACATTGCCTTCATGTCTAAGTGGGAGAAGTCTTACTAGAAAAAAGCAGTCAGAAATTATAAGTCATTCAAGTCATCTCTGGATTTGGTGAATATCTACAGTCATTTATTCAAAAAATTTACAGCCACATTGATGGTAACAGCTGGCCCAGAGAAGGCAAGGACAAGCAACCTCGTATAAACCTGTCAATTTAAATCACAACTCATTCACAACCTCAGGGCCTGTTTTGATCACTAACGTAAAGGACTTTTCCATATCATGAGTGAATCAAATTAATACGAAGTGGAAAATGAGGAGATGACAAAGGAAATGTTTATAAAAACCAAACTAAAATACATCGCAGGTAATTAAGAACAAAAATCCGCTGACTTCCAGCTTTGCACTCAACACAGCTGATTAAGTAACACACTGCAAAAGACAGAACTTAGAAGTGTTTTTAAGGAAAAGGATGGCCCTGTTAAATAACAAGCAAGGAGTGAAGGAGTTCCTCCTCAAGAAAGCTCCAGGTCCTTGAAGAGCTTCCAAAAGATGAGTGAAAAACTGCTTCTGCTAAGGAATGTTCCTCCAGGTACCTTCAGAGATCTGTCCTTGCACAGGGGAAGGAGCACTGAGTGCGCCTCAACTCTCCCTGGCTTTGGGCCAAGATGAAAAAGCAACCTGACCTTTCCTTTCTCCCAGATGCCCCCAAGTCACACCTATGCCAAGAGATCAAAGAGAAAAGGAAATCAAGCCTCAACATTGGCTTAGCAATGTTACCTATGACCTCACATTGTCTGTGTAACTAGCAGAAGAACATGTAATCTGACACAGGTTTCTCCAAAGAACAATTTGATGAAACATCACTTCACAGGGACATCTCAAAGACTAATGAGATCATGTCTAGAGGGCTGAAGGCATTCAAAGGGCTGATCTATGGTGCTCTTATCACCTGCTGAGATCTGTAGACTAGGATCCTACAGCTACAGAAATCAACTTCTTGTAGTATGCCAGGTATGTGTTATATACAAGAACTGATGTTATCCCAAAGAGGACCATGACCCTATGTATCTACATTATTCAGTAACACAATATGGTGGTGGGCCTTTCTAGACCTTTAATTTAGCACAGCAATGAAATGCATAGACACCTAGATAAAACACTTAATTTCTATGAGCTTTAGTTTCTTTACCTGTAAAAATAGGAATGGTACATCTTGGGATGGAGTAAAATTAAGTAAATTAAGTAAAATTAAATACTCCGTGCTTACCACAAAGGACAATGAATGACAGCTCTGACCCTGTTAAGCTTGAATGAGCGTTATGTAAAGTGTCCCAAGAAGTCTGTCTAGTTCACAGTACAAATTGGAACAGCATGAAAATCATACGTAAGTATTCACCAAATTGCGAACAAGCCACATCTTTCATCTATAGTTGGCATCCTAAGGAAATAAGGCTATTAACAGTAGTTGGGTCACCAACCGGTTCTCAAAGCACATTAACCCAGAAATAGAGGGAAGATCATTTATATGTAGTATCAACCATTTCCAGGTTGACTCGAGAGTCCTGACACGAAGAGATAATCTCGTGCCACGTCTTCCACATCTGGCTAACCCTAGGCAAATCAGGTAGGGCCAGTTCCTACCACCCTTAATATATTCATATCTGGATCCACACAGCCTTCATCCCATTGCTCCCATTTTCCCCTAAAGTTAATTAATTTGGAAGAAATTTATTGAGCACCTACTGTGCATCATAAACTGCATGTACTGAGCAAAACAGATGTGGGCCCCAGTTGGCCTAATATAATGAATCTAACAAGAGAGAGATAGTAACAGAGAATCTCTCAAATACATTAAGATGTGAAAAACTGTGAAGAAAATATTAGAAAAGGGGGGTCGACTTTCTCCACAAAGTCAAGTTTAAATTAAATCTGAAGGATAATTGTGAGATTAATAAGGAAGGGGAAAGGAGGACAAAGTGGGTATCCCGAACAGAACAAATTCCAAGTGCAAAAGCCCTGAAGTGAGAGGGAGCATAATGTAGTTCAGAAACCTAATGGAATGCCAGAAAGGAGGCCAGGAGGTGGATAAGAAAAGGGGTAGGAGCTTCTTTCTGGGAAGCGGGATGGAACCACATTATGCAGGACCTAGTAAGCCAAAGGAAGCAATGAGAAGCCAAAGCCTTAGGCAATGGCAGAGCACAATGTTACTGTCATTGGTGAAGCTCCCAGTAGCTGCAGGTGGAGAATGGACTGCAATGGGAAAGAGTGGCTATGGGAAAAGCACTAAAAAAGTTCCAAGAGCCTCAGTGAGAGGAGATCTAAGACAAGACAGCAGCAATACAATGGAAGGAAGAGGAAATGCACATATCTACACAGCAGGAGTTGGTGAGGGACTGGAATAAGGGGGTTAAGGAAGAGAAGGTGTCAAAGATGTCTCCAACAGCAACAGAGAGGCATGACTTCCAGAACACGGGAGGAGCCCCAATTTTCTGACAGGCTATCACAACTTTGGTTTTGGACATGACGGATTTGTGAGTCTGGTGCACATGAAGATCGTTTCCATCTACCCCAAGGAGTTCCATGCCCCCAAAAGTACGAACTTCAGGAAGAAAAGTACAAACTTTCCAAAAGAGAAGAATCCTCTAAAGCAATATGAATTTGAAATAACTCCTGGTATTATTTATATCCCAGTAACTTTCCAAGTGTCTGCATTTATCAAGAAAAATGCTCAATTTTCAGTGGAGATAGGAGAGCCTGGACTGAGCATATAATGCCAGGGCCGAAGCTTCCATGCACTCTTGCTTCTTGCGATTCCATCTCTTCCACCTGTCCATTTTTGACCCCTCAACTGTCCAAACAGTTACAAGTCTGAATGCAACAGTTCCCATGGTGATGGAAACTGTGCAATTAAGGGACAGGAGTTACAGTGATTTATTTTTTTTTTATTTAAAAAAAAAAAAATTTTTTTTTCAACGTTTATTTATTTTTGGGACAGAGAGAGACAGAGCATGAACGGGGGAGGGGCAGAGAGAGAGGGAGACACAGAATCGGAAACCAGGCTCCAGGCTCTGAGCCATCAGCCCAGAGCCCGACGCGGGGCTCGAACTCACGGACCGCGAGATCGTGACCTGGCTGAAGTCGGACGCTTAACCGACTGCGCCACCCAGGCGCCCCAGGAGTTACAGTGATTTAAAAGTCATCTGTAAATGCTGTATTACATAGACTTAAAATATTTTGAGATTCTACTTTCGAGATTCTATGAGGTAGCTGGGAGAAAATTCCCAGTGAAGATCCCAGTTACCATTACCTTCTTCCACTGAGAACAAAATGACTTAGGCACCCACACTCTTCCTTTCAATAGACTGACCTTCTCTAAGGAAGAAAAATATATATACACAGAAAGACACTGCTCCCGCTGCTAGAAGAAGACTGCAGCCCTGGTTATTTTTGGAGGACATCATTCTCACCATCTTATACACACCTAGGATATCACACCACAAAACTGAAAGACGTGTGGAAGTTACCATGGATTCCATTTCTCCACTATATTGGGGCCATGAAGAACCCCAGAAGAAAGTAACAAGACAGTTCTTCACCATGCATATTCCTTAGTCAAGATTTCAGTGAAAGCACAGATGGCAGATGGTAAACAGAGGATGGGGAGGGAATTCTACCAGGCAGTATGGCAAGTCAGACAGCTTCTGAAACACTTCCAAGATACACACGTATCCTTCTACGTCTCTCTCATCCAGAGAACACACACACAAACATACACTTTACACAACACATACACACTTTACACATACACAAATGCCCGAGCAGGCAATCATTTTGTGGAAGTTGGAAACTTGACACCACATCCAACCAATACTACTCAAATCTGTGCAATGGGCTGGGGGCGCCTGGGTGGCTCAGTCAGTTAAGCGTCCGACTTTGGCTCAGGTCATGATCTCGTGGTTTGTGAGTTCGAGCCCCACGTCGGGCTCTGTGCTGACAGCTCAGAGCCTGGAGCCTGCT
The DNA here is from genome assembly GCF_007474595.2 of Lynx canadensis. Lineage (NCBI taxonomy): Eukaryota > Metazoa > Chordata > Mammalia > Carnivora > Felidae > Lynx > Lynx canadensis. The sequence goes on along the minus strand of NC_044304.2, from coordinate 144,095,202 downwards.
TCGGATTCTGTGTCTCCCCCTCTCTCTGACCCTCCCATGCTCGTTCTCTGTCTCTGAATAATAAATAAATGTTTAAAATAATAATAATAAATTTTAAAAAAGAGAGATAACCTAAAAAGAAAAATCTGTGCAATGGGCTGATGGCAGTCAAATTAGTTGCACACTGATTCACATCTCTTGACCTCAGAGCCAGTTAAAAAAAAATTGATAACTGAAAAGGGGAGGCTGTGCTAGATTCTATAAGAAGCAGCATTATTAAACACAACACCACAACAGACTGGCATCTGGAAAAATATGAAAGGCTAATATCCTAGATTCTGGTAACAATCCCACGAGACAGGGGAAGGCAAATAATATTCCTAGTTCACAAGTGATGAAACCAAGGCTCGGAGAGGTGCGTGGTTCCATTAATTAAGGCACTTAGCCAGAATTACACCTTGGGAATGAATTGAAGTGAATTTCCATAACTGAAATGGAGACCACTGAACCCAACAAAGCACCTCAGCAGTTTACCTTCAATCTTATTTCTCTACATTCTAGAAACTCCTCAAAACTGTCATATTATAGACTCTCTGGGATGGTCAAATAATAGTCTGGGCAGAAAAGATGATTTTACCTCCATTATCTTGCTTAAGCTGTGACAGGCTGCCCTAATCAGCTTTCGTGCACAGAGGCGCATAGGCACACATGCTCCCTCTCGGTGCCTCTTAATCACCATGTGCCATGCTGAACAGCTGCAGAGGTCTGAAGGGAATTGGCAGAAATGTGCAATGATGTGCTGGCCACCCCCCTGAGGCAGCAACTGCCCTGCCTGCTCCCAGACTCGAGAGTAAACATGGGTGTTCGCTGTCGCAACTGATGGGCCCAGAAGACAGGCAAGTGGTTTCAGGTGGTGAGTCAGGAAAAGCAGTTTGCATCAGGAATGTTCCGGCCCAGCAGAGCTGAGCGGCATCCTACTCCCCACGCGGGGATACGGTATTCATCATTTATACAATGTCACCGTGGGGGACAAAACTTGGGCTCAGCACAAATAGAATCCAATCACTCTTATGCAGAAGAACCAGTAAACAACGTTTCTCCCACCAAGAAGGAACCTAATTGCTTAAGAATTGCCATCATATCTGACACTTGAGGTCGGTCCTTCTATCCACAGACAGAGGTCTTTACAGAGGCCTGGACAGGTTCTGAGAGCAGAACCTTGGGCTAACCTTCTAGGACCACTCAGCATTGGCTGCAATAGCTGTGATCGATGCTCCCACGGATGAAACAGAATCAGGCAAGGGCACTATTAAAGAAACCAGGTGGATGTCAGAACACACGCCACGCAAACAGCTGCACAGGAATCAAATATGCACCACCACTCCGTTCGAGGTGATTTTGGATGGATTTCAATAGAAATCCACACTTTTGAGGGAATTCCTTGTTTGTCTCTATGCTATTGTTTATAAGCCAGTAAATGAATGATAGGATATACACTTGGTGAAATAGAGATGTCGACATTAGATCAGATAACAGGAGATCTAGAAATTGAAAGAGGCTTAAAGCCATCATTCGCACTACACTTCATGAATGAATACAGCATTCTGTCAAGTTTTATACAATGACAAATGAGCCTATTCTCTGGAGGAACCTGAGGAGATTTAACGTTCGTTTTAGGAAATCCAGTTTAGTTTCTCTGTTTCAAAATTAGCAATTTCATCTCATGCCAACTTCAAAATCTCTTTGTTATAATTTATATTTCTAGTGACTATGGTATACAATAAAAATTGCTTATGTTTATGAAAGACTACTTTGGCATTGGTTCAAAAGCCAGAGCCTTATCAAACCTGTCACATCATTAAAAATCTGCATTTAGGTAAAGAATGCTAATGTGGCATTAATGTGTTAAGGCCAGATATACAGCAGAATGGCCTTATCTTTCTGAAGATACAGGAAAAATCAACCCAAAACAAGGTATTTTCCAGAACAACCCTCACTGAAGCAAAGTACAGAAAAGACAAATCCTAGTCTCTCCTTGAACAGATTTCCATCAATTGCCACCAAAGGAACGATGCCATTCATTTCCTTTGTTCATCAAGGACACAGACACCTGCCCAGAATATTGACGGTGGGGAGGGCAGGGAAAATAAGGGAATGCTCAGAGGCTCACTCTCAGCCTCCCAGAATGGCAAGTTCTGTAGCTGGTCACAATTATGCTCTAAGAACACAAGGAAATGCACTCTTAGGGTCTCTGAGCTGTTGCACTAGACTAGAAAGTCAATGTGCTGCACCAAAGGCTTCGCAGGAACTCCTGGGAAACCACACAAGGCTCCCCTCACACTTGCAGCAGAAGCTCCAGGAAATATGACAAAAGCCGAAGAAGTGGAGGAGGCATATGCACCACAGTTCACTTCAGGAAGCACACTCCCAATCCAGGAGAGCCCCTCTTCTCAACAGCCAACCTATCCCTCAGAAGTAAGGGAGGCAGAAAAAAATAGGAAACGTTCCTTCAATAGCATATCCCGCAGCACCGACTTTTAATGGAGGTGGCTGAAGGGAACGAGAGAGCCAAGTAAATGAAGCTCAGGGCAATATGCAATTATTGAAACTGGAATTGAGCCTGGACCCTGGAAAGAGCATGCTGTGAGGGCTTTGGCAATCACACTGTGGTCAGGGCCCCAATTTTCAATTTCTCCCATGGGATACCACTTCCCGATACACAGACACGCCCCTCTTCGTATCGAAAGTAATTCCACTTGACTTGGTGGACGAGTGTCATCTGCAGGTCTCTGGGATTCCATGACGAGGGCCCAGCTTACGATGATCCCCAACAATTTGCAAATATGTTTCTGTCATCCTTTACCTTTTTCCCAATAAGCTTCTTTCGAAGAAATTCCCGAGCTTCAAACATGTAGGGGATGTCATATAGGGGACGTAGTTTCTTGTTCTTATCCTAAAAGAAAAACACAGTATCACATCAGGAATGAAAAACAAAAAACAAAAAACAGGCAAATGAACACAGCCAATAAAACCAGACACTGGAATACATCTGAAATATGCTACGTTGGAAATATACTGCCTCCTCATATCACAGATACTAAGTGCTAGATACACCGTAAATAATTAATAAATATTTGGATGAAGTATTTTATAGGGAATAAGATTATCTTTTTCACATGATAGACTCAAAAATAACTAATGGAGGGGCTCCTGGGTGACTCAGCAGGTTAAGCGTCATGATCTTGTGGTCCATGAGTTCTAGCCCCGCATGGGGCTCTGTGTTGACACCTCAGAGCTTGGAGCCTGCTTTGGATTCTGTGTCTCCCTCTCCCTCCCTCCCTCCCTCCCTCTCTCTCTCTTTCTCTCCCTCTCTCTCTCTCTCTCTGCCCCTCCCCTGCTCACACTCTGTCTCTCAAAAATAAATAAACATTAAAAAAATTTTTTTAATAAATAAATAGTAACTAATGGAATGTTTATAGTTACCCAACCTGGAAACAACCTAAGTGGTCATCACCTGTATTAACTGTGGTACAGAAGAAGCTCAGTAAGTATTAGGGCCCTCCAAATATTCATAGATACACTATGAATCTAGTTCCATTATTCTGTAAGCCGTTATTAAGCACCTACCAACCAAAAGACCCATACAAAGCTCTCTGTAAATACAGGTTATAATCCTAGATTCAAAATATTTGCAACCTAACAGAGTAACACAAGAAAAGATACGAAATGGCAACACAAAGCAGTTTTGAGTAAGTGCTAAACTGTGATATAGACTAGGGACTAAGTGCTATCAGAGTTCAGGGAAGTGGAAAGAAAGAAGTAATCAGGAAATGTTTCACTGACAAGGTGACAAGGTTTCACTGAATTAATGTGAGTTTACAGGGTAAGAAAAAACTAGGAAGAAAATTAGAGTTTAAAAAACAGAGCAAGCTAAAGGAGGCAGGAATAAATAGTATTTCAACACAACACTCACATGCATGAATATCGACATACACAATTCTTTCATTATCTCACAGGCCCCAGACTTCTCCCCAAAAGGGTTACTATTCTAAGCATAGAACTTGGGGAATATGAGAGAAAGTTCTAGAGGAATGACAGAAGAGGGAATGGGTAGAAACTGAAGAGATATGAGAAGCATTTTAAGAAATGAATTAACAGAATGGATAGAGCAGATAAAAAAAGAATCCAATATTCTAACTCATGGTGACACATACATGGAGTCTAGAAAAGTTTGCCTTTTGATGGGGAGAATGGAGGGGTGGAGGATGTTAAAAGAAACAGGGAGATGCTAGCTAGATCACTTGCTATGATTACTTTAATGTCTCTCCCCAGCTAACCCAGAAGTTCCAAAAGAACAGAAATCCCATCCACTTCTGTTATTCTGTGACCCTAGAGCCAAGTACAGTACCTCCCCTCATACTCAAGTAATGGCTGGATGAACTAAATACAAAAGAAATATGAAAAATGACATATATATATATATATATAGAGAGAGAGAGAGAGAGAGAGAGAGAGAAAGACACACACACACACACACACACACACACACACACACACCACACAAAACGCAACCAAGCTAGAAGAAGACTATGTACAGATTTCAGAATCTCCTGGACCATTAATGCTGGAGGGAAAATTCACAAATAAAGAAGAAAATCAAGGACGAACTCCTGACCCAGAGTGCTGTTGCTTACCATCCTGTACAGTTAGCTCACCCGGCCTTACCTTTACCATCTATTACACCTCTGACAAAACAAGATCTCTTTATAATCCATTCCACACTCAAAGAAGCATTCAAATTATTTCTTCTCATAAATAGCCAACTCCTCCTAAATAAAAAATCTTTATCATTTTAATACCCCATATTTAAACTAATCCTAATGATAAGATTGAGGTCAAGGGAACTGAAATAGGTGTTTCCTCTTAGACCCTGATCAAGCTTTGGTGTCCAGAACACGTTATTTAAACATTTCAATTCATTGATATCGCCATGATAAACCTCTTATGAGAATACACATAATTTGAGTGTGAGCTTCACATTCGTCATCTAACTGCCTTCTAATTCTTCTGGTTCAAACAACAGTGACCAAAAGGCAGCAGCAGCATTATGGTACTCTTCTTGGAAGTTAAGGAGGCACGTTCAGAAATGAACCCAAGTTTCTACTGGGTTGGATGTGTGAGCCTTCTTGGATGTGTGAGCCTCCACATGCTCGTAACAGGAACATCGATGGCCATACCCTGACCAAAGCCCTGGGGTGTCACGATCACTGCCTAATAAGTGAGGTATGGCCCTGAATATGAAAATGTTTAAAGAAACAGTAACACCGAACTGAACTTTTTCTTACAGGAAAAAGAAAAGAGGAAATGGAATACGTGAGAGTTGCCCAGGTACAGGGAGTTCTGGGTAATACAGGGCAGATATACAGGGTTACGGATATTTTATAAATATCCAGGCAGTCCAATCAAAATTTTGAGTCACGACAAAGGTGCCAAGTATAATAAGACTCAACAGGACTGACCCAAGACAAAATGCTCTCAAAGAATGAAGGAAAAGTAAATACTATACCAACAAATATCCCAATCAAAAAACGGTCAACTTCAGAGTCTGATTACATGTCTCTCATGAAGCTGGGAAAGAACTAATAGCACAAGCAGAAAACAAGGTATCAGAAGTGAAAACAGAATGATCTTGTTACTCTAACCCTTCAGAGCTAGTAGCTATTGACATCTGCAAACATCTTACAAGAGAGATATTAGAAGTCCCTAGGAAACCACAAAATAAAAGCAATTCCTCCAAATTACCAGGTACATAAAAGCCTCTGAAATCTCTAGGAGGCAATTGAGGTATGGAATGTATTCTGAGAAAACAGGACTTTAGCAGAATCTTGCCTGATAAAAAGGACTGTCTAGTTTAGAATCTAATTTGCACAGAAATATTTTTAAAAAAATAAAAATAGAAGAGAATTCTTGCTTTATCTGGTGGACAGATAATACACAAACCAGTATGTACTGTAATCACTGTTCATCCTGAGAAAGGACATGGTACATATAGACCCTGAAATGACTCCTACATTAGAGATAACTTTAATTATCTATACCTCTCACTGGTTTGGAAAGGGAGGCCCAACACCCAAATCTTAGCATCTAAAGACACACCTGGCATTTTTACAGGAGTTGTTTGGCTTATTGCCAAAACGTCGTTCAATGCTAACTTAGAGGGAATGAAAGAGACCTCCAATCAAGGCCTTATATTCAACCCCCTAGTTTTGGGCCTCAACCTGAAACCAAATTTTATCTAGCTCATCCTGTAGCTCAAATATCTAATATCCCTAGGGATGCTCCAGGATTTCTTAAACAAGACCTGAAAAAATACAAACCAGGGCACCTAGGTGGCTCAGTCAGTTGACTCTTGATTTAGGCTCAGGTCGTGATCTCCCAGTCGTGGCATCGAGCCCCATATGGGGATCCACACTGAGCTGGGTATAGAGTCTCCTTGGGATTCTCTCGCTCCCTCTCATACGCTCTCAAAAATAAGTGAATAAACTTTAAGATAAAGGGGTGGGGGGAGGAACCATGAGGCAAAAAAAAAAAAAAAAAAACAACTAATAAATGTGGTTCCACTAAAATTAAAGCAGTTCCTTAGTGAAAAGACTTCATGAACAAAGTGACAGGCCAAAGCACAAACACTTAGTAGCTGATAACTGAAACAGATATAGAAAAAGCAGAGCAGGATGAGAGCGAGCTGGAGTGCAGAGCCACAGTTGTAATGTGATCAGGGTCTGTTAAAAACAAAGCCTCGAAGAAGGTATGGGGTTGAGCCATCTGGAGAAAGACGGGGAAAACAGCCAAAGCCAAGACCCCGAGTGGGTTCAAGGAACAGCGAAGACACCACTGCAGCTATGGCAGCATGCACAAGGGGAGAGCAATCGGAGTTGAAGACACACATCTGACTTAACATCTGTAAAGGTTACTCTGACCACTTTGTTGATAACAGACACTACAGCAAGAAAAGGGTAAAGCAAAAAGAGATCCATTAGGAGACTAGGACAGTAATCTGGGCAGCAAATGGTGGTAGATTACATCAAGGAGGGAGCAGTGAAGGAGGTAAGAAGGGATCAGAATCGGGAAATATTCTGACAGAAGGCATGAGAGGTGTGAAAGGGAGGAGCCAAGGATGACTGCAAGGGTTTTTAGGTGAGCAAAAGGAAAAACGGGTGGGGTCATCAGAGGAGACGATCAGGAGTTTAGTTCCTAACATGCTAGACTTCCAAGTCTACAGGCTGGATAAACAAGGGTGGAGTTGGGAGGAAAGCTCTGAACTGAAGGTACACATTTGGGAGTGACTGGCACATAAAAGGACTTGAGGACTGAGCCTTGAGACATTATAACATTAAAAAGGGCTAAGAGAGGAATTTGTAAAAGGAGAGTGAGAAGGAGCACTCAGTGAGCCAGGTAGGAGGAAACTACCGGAGCATTAGGCCCTAGAAGCCAGAAAAAGAAAGTGAATTGAGAAGGAGGAAATGACCAATGGTGTCAAGTGCAGCAAACCAGGGCAGGGGCGGGGGGGGGGGGGGGGGGGGGGGGGGGGGGGGGGGGGGGGGGAGGGCGACACTAAGATTTGCATGATGCGTTAAGCTAAGTAGAGGTCATCCATCAGTAACTGGACAAGAAGAGTTCTGGGTGAGCAGCGGGGGCAGAAGGCTGACTGGAACCAGGAATGGGAAGTGAAGGACTGGAAAAAGCAAGCACATGCAATGCTTTTGAAAGCTGTGCCCCAAAGGAGTCTGAAGGGATTACGTGGCAGCTGGCAGAGGAGGCAGGGCAAAGAGAAAGTACTTCCGTTTTCCATTTTCGATAAGAGAAAAGACAGGCAATTGTCCAGCAGAGAGCAAAAACCTGACAACGTAGAAGAGAGAGGACAGAACTTCCAAAGCAATGTCCTTGAATAGGCAAGGTGGGAGCGGCTTTCTTTACACCGTAATTCAGCTCAGGTGTGTGCATGCAAATACTGTCAGGTCGGTAGATGTGGTGTAAGAATCACTGGATATTCTGATTACTCCGATTTGCTCTGTAAAGAAAGTAAGAATTGTAACAACTCAATAAGAAAAAAAGAGAAACAATCCAACAGAAGAACCAACAAAAGGTATAAACAGGCATTTCACGAAAAAACTCCAACTGGACACTAAATATATGAAAAAAGTAATTTTTAATTAATCATCAAGGAAATTAAGTAAATTATGATCCACTACATTGGCAAAAATTTTAAGGTGAGAACGTGGGGAAATGCAAATGCCCTGTTAACCACAGATGGGGAGTAAAAAATGGCTCAAATACTATGGCATCTTGACATGGTGCTACTTGTCATCATTTGGTTAAAGTTGAAGATATGCACCTCTATAACTAGGAAATTCTACTTAAAGGTGGGTATATACCGTAGAAAAGTCTCATATGTGCAAGCAAATATAACAACACTCATAGTAACAATGTTTAGTACGACCCCAGAGTCAAATACTACAGAGCTGTTATGCTAAATTAAAGCAACCCAACAAATGAGCAAATTTCAAAAAATATTGAGTAGGAAAAGCAAGTTGTAGAATGCTACAATAAAATCCCACTTAAATACTGACTAAAACCACACGCAAGCAACATAGAGGCATATAAGCAACAAAAGTATAAAATGCAAAGAAATCAAAGACAGTGGTTACTGATGTGAGATGGGCAGTGGAAAAAAAAAGGAACAGAGGGAAAGAATGGGTTTGAGAATATGTACATGGCACTTCCAACTATCTTTGTGAGGTTTTCTGTCTTAAAAAGAAAAAAAAAAAAGAAAAAGAAAAAGAAAAAGAAAAGAAAAAGGAAAAGGAAAAGGAAAAGAGAAAGAAAAAGGAAACAGAGAAAGAAAAAGAAAGAAAAAGAAAAAGAAAAAGAAAAAGAAAAAGAAAAAGAAAAAGAAAAAGAAAAAGAAAAAGAAAAAAAAGAGGGCCTGAAGCACATGTGGTATAATACCAAGGCCCAGAAAGGAATGCCTACTAGATTATTCAACAATGTTGGAATGTTTCTTAAGCAAAAAATGTTTAGGGATAGCAAACCCCAAACCTTGTTTGGTCAACATTTTCCCTTTGCTCAGGGAATACTTTACTGCACAGGAATAAAATATGAAACAAACAGCCATTCTTTTCCTCATAAAAAATGAATTAAATTCCATTTTGTCCCTCAAAAAAAAAAAAAGTTCATAGATATATCCTTCCATGAGACAGAAGGAAAAATTTAACTACAAATGTGCTCTCAAGTAACCAGGGTCAAAAAGAAGTTTGATTTTTGTTTTTAATAGGAGACCTGAACTATAATAATATTAATTAAAGTAGCCAAGCAGAACTGTACTCTATGAAGATTTTTAAAAAATGACCGTTGAACTAAAATAAGAACAGACATGATCAGATTAAAATGGATAAAATTTCCAACAGTAAGTAATGGCCAGTCCCAGCTGCCCTGACACACATGCATTTTGATAAACAGAGGCTCCTATTTCCATTTGAATTATAGACTGAACATAGGAACATTACCACATGCCCTGGGCATATTTACAATCAAGAACCTTTCAATTCCCTTGGCAGCCAGGAGACAGAATCCACATGGATATCCACTGTTTTATGGTCCTTAACACAGAGTAGCATATTTTTAATAAACGTGGTCAGCTAACTTGAAAGCGACAGTCGGCACCTGGGGAAAGGTTCAAAACTTGGCCAAATGGAAGAGAGTTTGTACCATTCTACCTAAAGGACCATACAGAGAAAGTTCATATATCCAAACATTTCTCCAGGAGTTGTTTCATAGAAAAAAAGGTGTTTAATTCCTAATTAGCTCCATTTCACCCTGCCAATCAAAGGTAAATAGGGTCTATTAAAGAGACACGGTCTGAGTTAAGTCCTAAATTCACAAGGCAATACATTTCATACATATCTCCATGAGGCAAAGAGGGTATGGTAAACAATAGAAATCAAATTAGAAAAAAAAAATGAAATTAGAAAATCAAATTAGAAAAAAAGTGATTATAAAAATTCACAGGTATAAGATTAGAAGGGCTACACTTTCACCCCCATGATTATGCCCCTGAAGTTCCACTGTCTTCATAGGACCCTCAATTTTTCTTAATTTTTCTGACAATTATATTTGACCTTGCTGATCTCATGTTTAAGGATCTAATAACATGTATAAAAACACTGGAATGTGGGGCACGTGGGTAGCTCAGTCAGTTAAGTGTCCTACTCTTCTTTTCGGCTCAGGTCATGCTCTCACAACTCATAGGTTCGAGCTCCACATCGGGCTCTGTGCTGACAATGCAGAGCCTGCTTGGGATTCTCTGTCTCCCTCTCTCTCTGCCCCTGCCCTGCTCTGTCTCTCCCTCTGACTCTCTCAAAAATAAATAAACATTAAAAAAAAAAAAACACCGGAATTTAAGGTATAATAATAAATACTATTGTTAATGATGGGGTTCAAGTAGAAGGAGTCTGAGAAAACAATAGAAATAGGAAGGTCATTTTGAACTTATCCCTATTCTTCTCACCTCCAACAGGTCATAAAACCTCATGGGGGAGATGCCTTCCTATATTCGGGGGAAGGAAAAGAGCATCCTTATTTCCAAAGAAAAGATGACATTGTGAAGAATCAAAACCAACAGGCCTTGACACTTCCCTCGTATTCTTTCACCCATCATATTTCTACCAGGCAATCCGTTCTTCACTGACCCAGAATAAAAACACTCAGGTCTGTTTCTTAGCATCTTTATCTCCTTATGAAAGCTTCCATGTCACATAAGTCTTACATTAAATAAATCTGTATGTCTTTCTCCTTATAATCTATCTTTGTCAGTTTAATTTTAAGACCCACACAGGGACCCTAGAGGGGAAGGAAAACTTTCCTCCCCTACAATGACACCCTATGACACCTACAATAACAATCCTATCGAGCAGGCTGAATGCTGACAGCAGTGCTACCTGGATGGTGGCAAGGATCAGGATCCCAATTTTACAGCAAGGAACAGGAACATTCCTAGCTCATGTAACAGGTAACAGCAGAACCAGGACTGTGGACCCAGCTATCTCAGAGACCCATGCTTACTGCGGGTGGGCAGGACACTGTACTCTTGGCTTGTTACTTCCAAAAAGCAATCACCACCTACCAGCGGTTGTCACATTTTGGTGTGCCTAAGTCTCCCCTGGGAGCTTGTAAACATGCAGACTGCCAGGCCCACACCAGATATTGTGATTCAGTAAGGCTGGTATGTGATTTCCTTAATTCTGTATTTTTAGAAAGTAGCAAGAAGGTCTGTGGACCACACTTTCGAGAAATGCTGCTGTATATATTTTGAGCACCTAGCCCCACTTAAAACAATGGCAAGTAAAGGGAGGTTAAAGGTTTAAAAGTCAGAAGCAATACTGAAGTGTTTGATTAATGTCAAATGGTTAAACAAAATAAACAACTAAATAACTAGGGAATTCAGATGTATCTCTGTATATGTAGTTGGAGGTAACTCAATATACTTCTTGAACTTCTAAACAGATAAGGCAACTTGAAACATTCTAGTAATGGTGGCAAAACAAGATTTTTCAAATATTCCTCAAGTCCGCTACAGGAAGACCAAATGTGGAATCTGAGAATCAAGAGAGAAAACCAACCTTCCCCTTGACAGGGAACAGCAAAAGTAGGCATATCCTCTCTCCTGTCTGCCCTGTCCTCGGACACACAGTGGTCTAGACCTAGACTAGCCACGGTGACAGCAAAAGAGAGGAAGTGACAATTCCCCAAGACAGGCCCAGTTACAAATGTCTTCTGGCAACCTGCCAGGAAAACGGCTTCACAGTATCCAAAGAGGGAAAGAAGCAGAGCATATTTAGGCAGCCTCATGTCCTTGAAGGGACTCACCCGTCATCTGCAGTGCATAGCATATGATTATGTTCCACAGGAACTTGCACACCCCCAAATTAAAGTACCATTTTCAAGACCATCATGAAAGGGGGAAAATGTCTCTGGAGACTGTTCTTCTACTCAATTACATTAGCCAACTAGGAGCATTTTCAGAAGTACTTGCTATTTATTGCTCAGATGCAGTAAGGCCGAGAGAGGGAAAGGAGGGTGTACGGGGGGAGGCCAAATATCAGGTCCTTTTTTTCCCCCAAGACCCTGTCAAGACTTTAAGAATAAATACGGTAAAGGCTCTAAGATGCTCCAAAACCATTATCCAAGCGGCAAACCATATGGGGTCCCTTCACTTAGCTACAAATACTTCTGCAGGCATAGGAGAGAGTGAAATAAAGGAACAGCACTACCCCTCACAGACCTCAACACCAGTGCTCACAAGGTGAGAACACCAGTGCTCACAAGGAAGAAGCTGTGTAACCCACAGCAGAGCTGGTCCCAGACCCGGGAAGAAAACTGAAAATAAAAAAGACTCTGGAGTCCTGCCCTGTCATCTTCTCCTCACACAAGGACGGCTTCCAACAAGTAAGAGGGCAAAATCTTTTCCCCCACTCACCAACTGCTCTGAAAATAGAAGTCTGCTCCAAGGGGGAACTACGTCTGTGCCACCTTTCCTAGAGGAATAGTGAGGATTCTGCTGATAAGACTTGGATAATGAGACAGAAAGGGCATCGGATCCTTGAAGAGAACAAAGCTCAAGTTCACTATTCCTGAAGTCAGAGACGAAAGGGCTGCCCTGGACCTTGAATTCAAACATTCCTCACGCATTTGATGGCAAGAAATGATCAAGAGTAAGTGAGCAGCTTGCTGCTGATCAATAGAATAAAAAGCTGGGCTCTAAACAATGATTCTGGCACCAGCAGCTCCTGGCTGCTCATCTGCCTCAGTTTCCTCCGAAGAATCAGCAATTGAAGAATTACCTGGCATTACACAGGTGAAAAGAGGGAAAAGCAGGCAAAATTATTTCAAAACTCTGTAAAAATCATACAAGGGATAGATATATTAGTACAAATTGAAGCAACTCTAAGTTCACAAACAAGGAACATCTCAGGTAATATAAATTCCACGGGAAAACCAAATCTATACTTTCAGTGCTACAGAGAAGCAAAGCTACTTAGCTGAGTTTTACAACATCTAACATGGATGTTAACAAGGGTTAAAATGTCAAGAGACAGAAGAGATACGCCAAAGTTACAGCACTAATCACTTTCTGCCTTGTATTACCGTAATTTAATTACTCCATATAGGTCTCATCTTCCCTACCAGACCACATAAGGGAAGATCGCTATAAGAGAAAAAAGATCTTTATACTGCTCAGAAAGTGCCTAGCATAGTGCCATATTCCTAGAAAATTCAACATGCTGAGAGAATAAAATGGGGGAATAAAAGATTTATTTTTTTAAACTCAAACTACACTTCTTACAATATTTTTTATTTAAAAAAATTTTTTTAAATGTTTATTTGTTATTGAGAGACAGAGACAGAGCATGAGTATGGGAGGGGCAGAGAGAGGAAGAGACACAGAATCCGAAGCAGGCTCCAGGCTCTGAGCTGTCAGCACAGAGCCCGACATGGGGCTTGAACTCACAAACCGCGAGATCATGACCTGAGCCAAGTCGAACGCTTAACTGACTGAGCCACTCAGGTGCCCCTACAGTTCTTGCAATTATAGGAATAAATGGAACTGGCTAATAAATATCAAAGTGAATTTACAAAGGGTGGGAGGGAGCAGGGCAATATCACTGTAGGTTCATACCGTTGTTAGCAGAATGAATGCCTCTCATAGAGCACTACTTGAATATGAGCTATTTCTAATGTCTCTACCTTCCGGCTAATATTACCAAGTAATATGCTACACTCCACAAATTCTATTACTGAATAATGATTAAAAATGTTCCAGGCTAGATATCTCACTGTACAAATATAAAATCTAGGCTCTCTGTAAGCAGTAATGCAAAAGTAATACTCTAATTCGCAGCGTGTAATGTTAGAAAAAAACAAATATACAAAATCCAAAATCAGTCTGCCCTCTTTTGACTTGTCTAAGAATTTAAAGCATTCTTCTGTTCTCTCTGCATGTGTGACACAATGAATTCTATTACTTACATACAATCTTTGTGGGTAAAAGAATACACTTGATCATTAGCTAATGGTTACGAGAAATCAGAGCACACCTACAGTACCATTCAGAATTTAAGTAAAACCGAACTGATATTTTAAAAATATCAAGTGTGGCAGCTCAACACAAAAATAAATGATAGTAAACTTACAATATAAAAGCAGATTTCCTAATGTGGAATCGAAAGCACCAGTGTCCCGCCCCAAATTCATACATTTGAGATTAAACTTAAGCCTAGGCAAGGGCATGTGCTGGGGTGGGCTTTGTGATGGTTGAGACAGAAGAAAAGAGAAGGCCCAGGAAGACCGCAGGGCCCTTCCTGTGTTCTGGAGACTGATGTGCAACAATCCTAACAGGTGCAAAGTTATGCTGAATGACGCACTCTGTGTGCTGTTCAAATGAGCAAATGGAGCTGGGAGGAAATAAAAAATAATCAGTGACTCTCTAGCAGGGCCTCTTTCTACTGAGCTAGTAGTTCTGAAGATCGATTACAAACACGAATCAATGTTAACATGGGAAACCCCTTCAATGGAAGGAACACAAAACGTCTGCAAATAAGAAACCAGAGTTTAAAGGCAGAAGGGAAAATGGAGCAGGGAGAAAGAATCTTCAAGGACAAAAGCAGGCCTGGAGGTCTGCGAGGTAATGGAAACCAGCAGGGACCGGTATATCACAACTGGCTCTTCCCTTCTGGAACTGCTTTCCTTTTCACTGGAAGCTCATAATTAACCAGTTGGCCCCAAATCATGTTTTCTAGTAATGGAGAAATCTTCTCCACATTTCTTACCCTTCATCCCAGGCTAAAAATGGAGAGCCGATGCCCTCCGAAGAGACAACCCCGTTACTTAAAGTACAGGCTACATGCCAGATGAAACCCATCCAGCACGGTGATGTGCCACAAGCCCTCCCACAGTTCTAGAAGAGGAGGAAGGAAAAGGAGGAAAAGAAAATAAATCTCTTACAATAGGAAACCAATTTTCTCTGTAACAGACCACACGATTAAGGAAGCCCAGTCAGAAGATAATTTTTTGTTAGAGAAAGGTTTCTTTGTGAATGCCTTTCCTTCTTCACCATATTAAAAAATAATTATTAAAGTTTCTTCCTGGAACAACACAGAGGGAAAATGATGCTGGATAGGACACCATTATTTAGCTAGTGCCAGTGGAACCTTCAATTGAGCCAGATTTCCAGTCAAATTTGTGCAATAAATTGCGGTGCATTTCAAAACCCCAGACTGAATTATGTAAGTGAGCAGCTTAAGGTCTCCCTTTAGACACTGAGTTTCTGACTTGCCAGTTGCATCACTCCAAGGTCTAAATCAGGCTGTCAGGTCTAGTGCCACATATTTTATCCACCAAATTCAAAGTACTCTCAGTCTGGGTTTCATTCACTAAAATGAGGCCTGTGACTTTTCAGGACAGATATCATTCTAACCCTACAGAACGAAGATGACTCTCTTTTACTCTCTGGTCTACCTGTCATCAATCAGAAAACTACAACATTTATCACCCACTACCACCATGGAGAAATATGGACAAATCAAGTTCCCAGCCCCATGAACAGCACAGACATGCATGTCCAGCCCCAAACTGGCAAGGCAATTTCTTTATGTAGACATTATACCTTGCCCTACCGCAGGAGGAGACCTTGACAAAATGGAATCCAGACCTCTAGAGGCTGCTGCTAGGAAAGAGACTGTACTTTCACCCAATCTGGAATTAACACAGTCAGGAAGGGGTTGAGGTTATTCTGTACCCGCCATTTGCACCTGATGAACAAACAGGCAAGTGACCAGATACCCAGAAGAGTCAGGTAAAAGAGGGTGTGGGTGGGGAGCCTCCCACTCTGTCTGCAACAGTAGTTGTCATCCATGGCCATTTGTGTCGTGGATCCGAGGCTGGTATCTTGGTCACTGAGAATGCAGTTTAAGCTCCTGTATTATGTAATGTCACTCTAAATTGATAAATGAAACTTTAACCGTGCCTATTTAACAACATTTTTATGTCAATCACATCACCATCCCATTGTGACCACCACATGCGGTTCCTAGTGCTGACCTTCTGACTTCACTCCCCAACACAAGGGGCTGGCTCCACTCCAGAATTTCTACAACACTTTGTTAAAAAGAAAAATAAACATCCCAAAGATGTGAGTGCCTACTGTGTGCTTGGTACTTTAAAACTCGCTTCCAATCCCCACAGCAACCAATTAAACTGGAATTACTAGCTTTGCTCAACTGAGAGGTTAGACACCCAGAGGAAAAACATGCCCAAGACAACACACGTCAGAGCAGAAGATCCCAAAGAAGAGCTGTCTGGCCCCAGAGCCCATACTACTTCCTCTCTTTCATCTGCCTCGATACCAGTGAGGTGGCAAGACTGACAGATTACCCACAGGCTTTTCGCTCCCATCTGGTTCCACACTCAATCCCCCACAGACCTGAAAAGGTCAATTAATTTCAACATGTACTGCATGCCCACCCAAAGCCACCAGCTCCCAGGAAGCTCATCGAGATTAAGGAAGTTGGATGCACTATTTGTGCCAGTTACGAACCTACTGTCACTCAGTTTTAAATCTAACCTTTTTTAAATTCCACTTTGTGATGCTGAGATGGGAAAACTGCCAAAGCACGTTTCTGCTTTGCCAGCTGGTTCCCTGTTAGGCTCTGCCAGTAGGGGATGTTAGCAGGAGAATGGACAGGAAGAAGGGACAAACTCTTTCCTATTCCTGTCGGCTACTCCAGAGCCACACTTCCTCCTCTCAGCAATGGTGGTCTGTTCCAGTGGCGGTAACTGATTCCAGCTTACAGTTTTCCCAACGCTCCCAGAAGAAGTCTCAGCACACCTCCTCACATTCTCCAGAACCGATCAACTGGCAGCCCCTCCTGGCAGAGCTGGGTCCCAGCTCCGTGGTGTTTCTCCTTCAAGTTTAGAGACACAAACCTCAGCTCAACAGAGGTCTGTGTCCCCCTTCCAATGGGTCCATCCTTCAAATTTCTAAGTTTTCATATTCTGGTCTCTTATTTGTCCTCCCAGCCCTACAGGTGGTAGGTGCATCTTATAATGAACACCAACCACTATGTGAGCCTTAGTGCTCTCTTTCTGACGTTTTAGTATTCTCATACCTGATTAATAATTTCTTATATCAGGTTTATCTGCTAAAATAACTGGTATGGTTTCCATCCCCTAAGACAATGGCCAAAAGCCTCTTCACTATATAACTGGACAAAGAAACGTGCAAACACCAGATAGTTCCAGTCTCTTTAACCAACACTTTCCCCAGAGAATACTGTCTCTGACCTGTTCTAGACTACTGGCACCCGGCAGTGCCCACATATCAGGACCATCTACAATGTAAAAAAACAAGAAAAATGGAAGGGGTGCACAAGAAAGGCTTCCATTGTTAAAACAGATGATGGAGAGAAATGCTTGAAAGATTTAGCTGGTAACACAAACAGTACACTAAAGAGATTTCTAAGCCAGTACATGCCTAATCCATGAAGTTAACATAAAATTTAAGCAATGAGAACAATGTACCCTAAGCCTTTTTCTACCTGATATGTTGTTAGATGCTCTTCTGTATAGTGAATCCTCCTGTGATCTTAAAAAGCTCAACTACGGCAAGGCTACATTCATGGTTTCATGCGTTGGGATCATGGTAAGTAAAGATGGAAAAGTAAAAACCTTCAGTGTATCAAGGTGGTTGCTACAGCACAAAGAGGAATGGAATAAAGTGAGGGCTAGTAGGCATGGCCAGACTCACAGGCATAGAACACCAACAACATGTCATATTTCTATAGCAAGATGGAAGAATGAGAAAAATAACACCAAATTTGATATTATAGATTTTATCATAGAAGGTTACTGAATGGATTCTAGAAACTTCTCTCATGTCATCAGCCAAAAAAAAAAAAAAAAAAAAAAAAAGTGGAGCTCACTGGTTACCAGGGACCTGAGGGGAAAGGGGGAAAATTATTTAATGGGCATAGAGCTTCAATTCTACAAAATTAATTTCTAGAGATCTGTCCCCCAACAATGTGAATATACTTAACCCTTCTGACTTGTACCCTTAAAAAATATAGAAGATGATAAATTTTAAGTCAGGGGTTTTTTACCACAAGAAAAAACTAGAGCTCATTCAAGGCAACAGACTGATTTCTATAATCTGGGAGAAACATCAGCATGCTATCAAATTCCAAGTTAACATGAGAGTTTACATATGAATCCAGATCTCTGGTTAGGGGAACAAAAAAAAAAAAAAAAAAGAGAGAGAGATTACTGGGTCACTATTTATGGGTATAATCAAACATGTTAGCCCAGTTCTCATCCCAACAACTATATCCCAAACTGTTTCCTTCCTGAACAAGAACCACAATAGAATCTTCTCTTCCTCTTTTTATATCCTCTGCCTGGATGGGACTGCTATCTCAGCACTAAAGAATCTGCTTACAGAGGCACCTGGGTGGCTCAGTTGGTTAAGCATCTGACTTCAGCTCAGGTCACAATCTCACAGTTCCTGAGTTCGAGCCCCACATCAGGCTCTGTGCTGACAGCCCAGAGCCTGGAATTTGCTTCAGATTCTGTGTCTCCCTCTCTCTCTGCCCCTTCCCTGCTCACACTCTGTCTCTCAACAATAAATGAATATTTTAAAAAATAAAAATAAAAAAAATAAAAAAAGAATCTTACTAAAATGACAAAAATTCTGAAAGGCCATGTTCAAATGCCATCCACCCCTATCAGGAAACCTTTTCTGAGCTCTCTAACCAAATATTCTTTTTTTTTCATGGCACATCTCTCCCAAGTCAGTACATAGACTTCTTATATCTCATAGGTTATAATTCCAGGTTAAAACCGCATCATACTCACCTTTTTAAACCAACTGTATTTAATCCTCAAAAACAATTAATTCAACAGAGTAAGGGAATGAGGCTCAGTGTAATTTACACCCTAGGTCCCACCAGTAGAAAATGCCAGGGGCAAAAGCTGAACTCTGATTCCACAATGCATAGCTACTGGATCCTATTACAAGGCATAAGGACCCCGTATGCTCCTCCTTCTTTAGGGAAGGAGAAAAAGCCATTTTCCTTCTTCCAACCACTAAGCATTTTGTCCTGTAAGAGTAGAGTTCGTGTACAAAAAGAAGAGGGAAATCACAATTAGCCTGAGCATTCCCTACAAAGCACTCCCCCCGCCCCCCAACCTAGAGAGATATATGCAAGGTGACCTCCTCACCCAGAACTCCAGCTCGGCCTCACCACTCGGTGACAAGAATGCTGGGTGGCTCCTAACAAATGTTGCTGAATATGAGAAAACTACCCAGGGTCACCGCTAATGAGAAGCCAGAACATCTTGCCACTTAGCTACAGAATGTTCACCTAATAAATCTTTGAGATTTGAACACAACCCAAGACTAGGAGGTTACAGGAAAACAAAACGAAACAAAAAATTCAGAAACACCAGCTTAAAGATCCATTTCACCTCTCTCCATACTTTCAAACTACAAGGAATAACCCATTGAGTTTATCAGTCCTAATCAGAAATAAAAGGCTGTAAGTAAAAATAAAACAAAAAACCATCTAATATTTCCTTCTCAACAGTTTAATTGTAATATATGATCCCTTATACTCCTGAGGAAATTCCACTTTTTACCTTGATTTAGCTTTATTGATCTAATTTTAATCAAGGACAAGCGTAGAGCAAAGGATGAAGGGTCAGCAACCCAAACAAAGTGGAGGAGCAAGAGAAAAATACTTTAACTCAGCAAATGGATCAGCTTGATAACAGGCCCAAAAGAACTATCATGGCCACATTAACAAGGCATTGGGGAAAATCAATCTGCATACTTTTTTTTTAAATTACAGTACACTATATTTCCTTAAGGACAGAAACTGTCCTTTGTAGGATGGAGTGCTGCCCAGGACAAATGTACCATAAATGTTTAGGTTATAATTACGTATGGAAAAAATACCATCATGTAGGATATTCTCAACCATAGTGAGAACTGGAAACACCCTTCTTTTAGCTGTAAAAAAATTCGTTTGTCTCACGCTAATTACGAATGCAGATTTAATCAGACAGATGAAGGCTCAAGTTTATGCACGTATAATTTATGAATTTTTAAAAAAGGTTTGCCAATCGATTTGAGTGTAACTAAGGGTTGTGTTTAAGCTTCTTACTTAATATACTGGCAATTCATAAAACTATAAATCCACCATTAACAGAGAACCACCACAAGCTGTTTCCTGGCAGCAACACAGCTCATAGAGCCCAGCAGAGAGCTGGAAAGAGAAACAGAGGGACGGACTGCTGGAGAAGGGAGGGGTGGCCTGAGCCAGGGAGAAATCATTCTGCAATAAACTACATTTTTAAAAATCATTATCACGTGCCAGTCTCTGCAGAAAATGGTCCCAGTTCTTGAGAAAAAAATCAAAGAAAACTTGGTATGCAAAGCATAACATTACAGGATTGGGAAACAGGTGGTATGAAAAGAGATGGAAGTACCTAAAATCTTAAAAAGGTCAGACAGCTAGAATAACCTCTCCTCAAGAACCCTAACTCTTGAAGAATGACCAGTTTCTAGAAGTTCTGCAAACATATGGCCCATTTGGGGAATAAGAAGTGGGCAGATGAAACTCTAAGGGAAATTAAAAAGGAAAAGAGGTAGGACAATCAGGGCATCAATAACCCAATGGAAAGTTTTAAGAAGATAGGACAATACATGCGTCAAGATAAAAACTAGACACGGCGATGACTTCAGCTGGAGTACTTTTGGTCCGATTTTAGGGGCCTGAATAAATGTAGATGGTTACTGTATGCTAATCTTTCAAGAAAGAGTGGGAGCTAAGCACTATTGATGTCAAAGAGAGAATGCTGAACTTTGTTCTAAAAATAAATAAATGAAAATCTTTATTAAAGGATTTAATGAAAGTAGAAGAATGAACAGAAGGATGACATAATTTTTTATCATATTAATATAGAAAGACTTGATTGAATATGAAGGATTCATAAATATTCTACTTCCTGACCTGCTAATTACAAACTGTATGATCTAAGCACTATGTATTTATCTCCAAGAGGGACTTACACTTACTCATCGCTGTAGCCCCCAGCACCTAGTACTGGGTCTAACATATGGTGCATGCTCAATTAATGTTTGTTGAATAAAATTACTTAATCTCTCCGGGCTTCAATTTCCTCCTCTGGGGTGGGGAAGTGGCTGGATCTAAATGACGTTCCTTCTAGCTATAAATGCCCATCAGTGTGTTAACTGTTAGATAAAATGGGTCAATTCCCTATGACTCCTTGAAAATATGCCATGATGTAACACTCCCATTTAAGCAAGGGCAAAACCCACACCCATTCACCTAATAATGACACTATATGGTACTCCTGAGATGGTCCTCTGAGGTGAAAATATCTTCATTAAATCAGGTCATGGAAGGAAACAGAAGACAGATTTGTTCAGAAAATGTTTTGATGAGTGTAACTCCTTTGCCTTCCCCTCCTTCAGTCTGCAGAGATATGGGCACTACTTGGAAACTTAAAAAATGTAAAGGGAACCTTTAAAAAGCTAATTTTTAAAAATCCAAAGATAATAAATCTGCAACTGTGTAAATGTCTTCTGTCTTCCAGGCCTAGGCTGTTTAAGTTTTAATCCAAACTGGGAGCTAGGGAGGCAGGACAGGAAGAACAGAGAGAAAAGAAACAAATTTCAAAAGTAGAGATGCCTTCTTATCTGCAAGCAGATAAGAAACACTTGTAAGAAATTAAAATATCAACACTAATCAATAGTTTCTTGAAGAACTCAAATGAATAACCAATATCCCTGTCAACAAAGCCATACACCCTTAAAAATCCAAAGTCAACTCTGTCCAATACTAGAAATACCAGAGAGAACCAGGCACTGATGAGGCAGTGACAGGAAACTGTGCCCCACTCCTCACCACAATCATTATCACCTACAACCTTAGTACCTCCACTGTCCCCTCAAATCTGTCCAACCTTTTCTAGAACTTCTATTCAAACTGCAAAATCAGAATTTAAATATAAAATAATAGGACCCCATCTACATGGATTTTGAACAGATGAGACACAATTTAATGGGGCTTAATCCACAGGAAATACTTAAATTGTAGGTATTAGCGGGTTACCTGGGTGATTTAACCTGTTAAGCATCCCACTTCGGCTCAAGTCACGATCTCACGGTTCCTCAGTTCCAACCCCACATCGGGCTCTCTGCTGTCAGCGCAGAGACTGCTTTGGATTTTCTGTACCCCTTCTCTCTGTCCCTCCCCCACTGACGCTCTCTCAAAATAAAATAAAACATTAAAAAAATAATAATAAGATAAATTTAGGTTTTAGCAATAAAGTTTTTGCCTGGGATTATTTTCAAAGAACATAGACTGAATCTCCAAATAGTGATGTGTTCAAACTTAGTAAATCGCATCACTTTGTCCTATTTTGTTTATCGATCCACAAACATTTAGTTGATCAATCCAAACTGAAATCAAGTAGCACAGATTGAAATTTACAGGAGGAAAAAAATATATATGTGTGTGTGTGTGTGTGTGTGTGTGTGTGTGTGTGTGTGTGGCCCAACAGGGGGAAAAATGCTACAGTGATTATTTGCATTATAAAAAGATTCTTCTCTCTACACAGAATCTTTAAAAATCATTTCTTTACAAAGGTATTTTCCCATTGCTTCTAAAGCATAAATTGATTTACCAATAGTCATTTTTATTTGCAGTATTCCAGGAACATTACAGTGGGGAGCTACATACTTTCTCTCTTCCTACTTCTAATGCCTTTAAACTATACCCTCATACATTTAACAAATTATCATTACTTAATTTAGCACCAGTAAAAAAAATGTTCAAGAGGAGAGAGGATATAAGGGATTAAGAAAACAATGATGGCTTTGCTTCCTTTTCATCCCATTTCCTCAACAGGTTTATATAGTCTTCAATGCTACCAGATATTTTCCCTCCCCATTCCACACTGAGGTTATAATTTAAGAATTATGAGTGGCAAGGGCAGAGGAGTAAGTAGAAAGTGTTCCGATGAGCAGATGGATACATGGCAAAGATGGGAAGCTTACACTGTGTATCACAGGCACCACCACAAGGATACAGTGGAGATCCTCTAAGCAAATATGCAAATATGGGCCTATCATAAAGGGGCTTCTTATTCAGACAACCCATATGGGTTATGTATAGGAATTCACATCCATTAAATCACTCCAAAATTCCCTGCGGTTTAACTCATGTGCTCACAGTTTTCTAAGAAAAAATAAACATCTAAGAAACCTACAGCATTGGATGAAAGTGAAGCCAAAAACAGATCAAAGGAAAAACGAAAAGGAAAGAGATCCACAGTCTTTGTATTGAGAAGGGGCTGTTATCCACAAAACTAAACTTCATGGTTTACCTCCTGTGCAAAGTCCCAGTGCCACAAACCAGCAGGATATATGGTTAACAAAGGGTAGAAAGAGAAATCATTCCAAATGAGATTTTAAGTGAGTCATGCTCAGTAACTCAGAAGATTTCATTTACTTATCTAATTGAAAAATGTATATTATCCAAGGAGTCATTAAGATGGTGTTGCATATGCCTAAAATACAGTAATCAATTTAAAAAGAAATTCAAGATAAAATGTATAGGTATGAAACAAAATATCCTTTACAGCTGTAGATTTACCAAATAACTTCAAAATTTTAAGGTGAAACGCGATAAAACCTTTGGTCTTCAAGTGTAACCAAGGAAGGCAAATATTAGAGAAACAAACAAACAAACCTGATGTCAACAAATCACAAAAAAAACTGGTATGCCCCAGGCTTCAGGAAGCGTCCTGAAAATGTCCCTCACATTTTTTAAACATTTGTTCTAATGCAAGTAGATGTGAAGGTAGAAACCAAAATTGTTTTATTTTATTTTCTATATGCTTAGAAAGCAGAAAGGCAAAGGAAGATCCCAAAACTAAACAAACATGCAGCATAGCTTGGGCTATTAAGGCAGCCAGATCTTCGGCAATCTCAGTACAACTTAAATTCAATGATCTGTGCCAAGAGTCAGATAATAGAAAAATTTAAGTATCCAAATACATATTGTCCTTAAACACTATCCTGTCAGCCACCATTAAATACCATTTCGCTAGCCTGTAAAATTGATATTTCATATCTAGGGAGTGTACAATGGATAGCTCTGGGAAAGCATTCAAGGCTTTGGACACACATTTGAGGTTTTGTAAATAAACATTAAAAATCAATTCAACAGCAAGAATGTTAACAAAATTTCACGACTATCGAACATCTAGCAATTTCAGTCACCCAGAAAGATACAGAATTGTTAAATTACTTTTAGGCCAAAAGGCTTATTAGATGGCTGAGTTCCCCAGGGTCGCCATGGATGATATTTCTTAAAGGAATGTCATCTCACTACTAATAAACTTGTATAAAGAATTTTCTTTCTTTCCTCTTTGAATAGCTTGCACCAGAATTCACAAGATGAATCAATATCACTCTGTCTCGGTATAATCGGGAATCCACTCCAAGTAGTCATTAAACAATCCAGGAGGAGGACTTCATGTCTCCCCCCTTTTTCCATGTGCTATTCATCTTCCAATTAATTTCTACTTTGACTAACCCATCCCTCCCTTCCACTGGTCAATTAAAATGCCTTCCTTTAGGTCAGCCTCCTTTTCATAATTACTAGCTTTCTTTTTTTCTTTTTGTTCTCACACTGCTCATGGCTTTCTCTAAAAACTATCCTCTCCCAATACTCTCCATTTCAATAAAAAGAACCTTTAAAAAAAAAAATTTCCCTGCTTCATTCACATCCTCATATATCTGGCCTTTCTGCCAATTTTACTACATATACAAGAGGTTCGAAAACACAAGTCTGTGAACTAGGACCAGCCTGTGGTAAAGATTTCCCCAGTTTTCACAAAATCAAGGGTGGGGCGTGGGGGATGTCTGGGCTCGAACAAATGTACTGTAAACTACTCCAGATTGAAGGCCTATCTACTATTCTTAAATTATATGTTGTTGGGTTTTTTTGTTTGTTTGTTTGTTTTTTAACAGATTTTATTTTTAAGTAATCTCTATACCCAAGATTAAGAACTGCAAGCTCTACCAACTGGGCCAGCCAGGTGCCCTTGTTTGTTTAACTTCTGAGGAATGAGTTGTTTGTGCTAAGAAGCAATGATGTCAGAAGGAGGAGGGGCACTTTTTTTGTCCAGTTCTCCAGAGGGAGGGATAAGAGAAGCAATAGGAAGGATAAAGAGTTGAAAAAGGAAGTGATGCCGGACAAGGAGCCAAGGACAGATCAAGGAGGGCCTATTGTTGTTTGCCAGATAGGTGTTAACCTGTGGAGTATAGAAACAAAGAAAACTTTTTGGGAAGAAGAATGATGGGATTTGAACTTCACAAAGACCAAATGAGCAACAGTGTGGAACAACAGACTGGAGAGTGACATTTGAAACAGGGAGCCCAAACACTTGTGCAACACGTGAAACAAAGGATGAAGGCTTCACCAGTGGGGGGAGGAAGAATTCTGAGATGATAATCTGAAGTTTAAATCAATTAATATATATCAAGAGCCTGGGTCACCACAATATAACTCACATGTTGAAATTCAACATAAGTCGGTTCTTTCTGTTTGCTTTGCTTTCTTTATACCTAGAAATACCCATCTAGATATGGTTGCATTAAGCCATAAACATCTACTAAGAATCCAAGGATTTCGATTTAACATGTTTCTTACCAGTATACAAAAATATCAAAGTAAAATAATGAGTGTATGTTCCCATTTTAACGAATAACTAGTTACCCAAATTCAAATTCCAATATTTTAAAACATGAGTAAAGTTACAACGAAATCTGTGAAAATTTAAGAAGTCTTCAATACTGCACAAAGATCCAGGCACAGTAGGTGCTCAATAAACACTTGATGATTGAAGAGAAGTTTCTTTCGTGAAATGTCACATGAAGTTAAAGAATAACAAAAGGATATACAATATAAAATTGAAAAGGATATACAATATAAAAGAATAATAAAAATAATAACTAAAGTCCAAGTGCAGCCACTACAAGAGTCCTGAGGAACATGCAAGTATGCTTGGCTTATCCCTTTAGTTTTGGCAACCTTAATATCAAGGTGTTAAGAGCACTCAACATCTTTCACAGTAAAGTGCAAGCATATAAAAGCTAAAACTAGAAGGAATTCTATCTATCTCCCTGTGACACCAAATGACTGTGCTATAGCACAAAGCTGCTGTTAGTCTGTTGCCACCAATACTCATCAGAGGAAAATGGGAATCACAGCATACTGTTAATCACTGTCTGCTGACCAGTATCTTGTCAATCACTGGGAATAGGAAGCCTGTTTCTTTGGGCAAAAATTGCTCATATCTAATAAGGCTTCAAAAGTCTAAAGTGGCTGAAATAGCAGAAAGATATTAAAGGTTAGGTTGCAGCTGTCAGACTTCACTTCTGTAATAGCAGGCACATCTGGTTCAATGTCTGCTGGGAAGAGTCACCATAGCAGTCCACACTCAACTGAAAACGAGCACCACACTGGAAAGTGACTCACGTATGCCTCAGAAGGTGAAGTGATAACTACCCTTTAGAGAAAATATAGCCAGAATGAATTTCCCTCCCCAGTATTCTATAAGCAGATGCTTACCAGAAGTCCCCACTCTCCTGAAATATCATATCTCTGTTGAATTAAAGAGAAGATGACTGGCCAAAAACATTACTATGCCACCCCAATAGATCGCTCTCACATTTAGCAAAATAGGAAAATCTAAAGTCAAGAAGAAGAAGGTAATGCCTCTGCTGGGCAGTTGTAGTCCTTGGCATTTCTATAGCAAATAAACGCAGAGCAGCTGTAAAAACTCATTCCAGGCCAATGAAATGGTCACTGACACTCCTCAGAGGTGGGA
Source organism: Lynx canadensis (assembly GCF_007474595.2). Taxonomy (NCBI): domain Eukaryota; kingdom Metazoa; phylum Chordata; class Mammalia; order Carnivora; family Felidae; genus Lynx; species Lynx canadensis. Next base: position 144,068,190 of record NC_044304.2, on the reverse strand, counting down.
CAGATACTTCCCCCTCCAGCTACACATGATGGCCAGAAGCTCCAGTGTGTACAAGCCACAATCACAAAAAGAAGTCTACAGACCTGTAGTTACAGAGGAGCAGTGGTCCAAGTGGGGTTTTAGTTACCTTTTCTTATTTTCATACAACTTTAAAGACCTAACAGCCTGATTGAATGATGACTCTCTTGCCAAATTAAAAATCATTATTTTGTACAGTAGCCAATTAAGTTCTATTTTCAGCAAACTAATAACCCAAAGGATTGTAACCTATGACAGAATGAGGTTTAAATAGAAAAATAAACTCCCCAAGCTGTTTAAAGTGTCTTAATCTCAAAGGAACTACACATCTCATCTGAATTCCAGGTATCTTATCAAAGTCCCTGGCAAAAAGCATGCAGGCTAATGTCAGAATGTAGGACCCTAGTACTGGTGTTCAAACTCATACACATATAATCATAGGAAATGCTATTCTGATTAAGATCTTTTAAAATTAACTTCCCTTTTCTCCCTGGAAAACAAATTAGACCTCAATGGTAATCATCCTCAACAACCACAAAGGAGGTCAGTGTGCTTAAATTAATCTCACTGGCCTGAGACAGGCAATCAAAAACCAACAGGAAATCAGACAGGTAAATAGGTATTAGACTAAGAATAGTCACTGAGGATCCTGACAGGCAGGGCAGGAAACTATTGTCTGCCTTCCTTTATAAAAGATGTGCAGCTCTGAGTTGGATCACAGAACTATAGCTTGATCACAAAGATACCAAAAACAACCAAACAAACACCTGGTCAGAACTTAGATAACTAGTCTCTAAACCCCAGGTAACTTTTATGGGAACTCATTATATAAGTAGAAAAAGGGAATCTGGTCTAGGTTCTGTAAATAATTCCCTAATTTCAATATCAGGGGGGTTTCTCCTGTATGAAATTACTGTGAATAATCAAAGCAATCATTCTCATGTATTTGAGATTACAAATCTGAACATGCTTTGGAATATTTTCACTATTACTGCAATGACATTTCATTATGATTGCTTTTACTTTAATGATTAATAACAGAAGAGAAAGCTCTATCAAATATATAAGCATCTGGCTAATTTGCTCTAAGGCTAGCCAAAAGTCATTCCTGGGATTAAAAAGTAGGACTTATAAATCAAACCAGTATATAAGGTTCAGACCCTGTCTTCTATTCCAAATGAAAATTCAAAGGAACAAAAAAATTTCCTCCTTCTTAAGTCCTAAGAGGCCCAAAACGCTGCTATTATCTTTGTTCCACCAACCTGGTATAACTGGACTTAGGAAATTCAGAATCATAGGCAATAAACCAGTTTCCATTTTTCTTGATGAATTCTATAATTCAATTATACTGATCAGTATAATGAACAAGGGGGGAAAAAAACACCATTGTCATATGGTGAAGGCAAACTTCAACAAAAACCAGCTACCTCACTTGTAATGAATGAATGTAGGAAAAGATAGGTCAAATGTGTTGTTCCCATGGTAAAATCAATCAGTCTTGTCATTTTCATGAATTTATAAACCATAGAATCACAAGGTCCATGGGCTGAACAGAAACTCCAAAACTTACATCTAGCCTCCTGTCAAATCCCCTCCACACCATTCCTATTGTACGGTTATTCAACCCATGTGTAAATGCCTTCTGTGAAAAGAAACTTCCCGGCTGGAGGGCAGCCCACTCTCTTACTAAACACCTTGCTTAGAAAGTTGTTTTTTCATAGTAAACTTAAATATGTTTCCCTATAACTGGTCCTAGTTTTTTACTCTCTGATGTTCACCAGAACAAACTTAGTAAACTTTCTCACTGACTGTGCAATATTAGAGTTTCTCTGCAGGGCAGCCTAACAGAGAGGTCATAAAACCTGAGTTCTCTGTAGTGCAGTAGGATTCTAAATGCTGCCAGAATCATAAAGAACTCACTTTTCCTCCACAGGGTGGCTTAGGCTACTAAATCCTGGTTCACTGTGAAACCCATTCCTCATGAACTACTTATAGCCTGTTGCTCTGATCGAAATGACCCAACTGGACAAAAAGGGATCTAAAATTAAGGATTTCTTCTTCTCATTGTCACTTAAAGCACTGAAACAATTCTAGCAAAAGAGATAAGAAAGACTAATGGTGTCATTATGATTAGTGAATTAAACCGTAAACAGAACACTGGGATTGGCTTTCATTATGTCAAGAAGAAAAATTACCAAGGAAGAGGCAGGTGATTTTAAGTACAAATTTCAGATTTTGAAGAAAACAAATACGACAATGCTGAAATTATTTCCACTGGGATTCACGGTGTTGCCTCACTGGGCCTCAAATGCTGTAACATTAGGAGCCTGGACACGTGCACATTAGAAGACTGACCATTTTGACACTGCATTATCCTAACTGGTGAAAGGACTTCTGACTCCATCATACTGCTTCCTTCAGAGAATATGATCCTACGCACTGAAAGATGAAACAATTTTCTAATTGTTTCATATGTTGGCAAGATTTCACAAGTAGAAGCTACCACACTTTATTCAGTATGATCTGGGAATGATTATAAAACATATGAAACACGAGAAACCAAAACTACCACAAAATGCTTCAGCCCCTTTACTGGGGATTTTCAAGTAACTAGCAGCAATTCCAGGCAGGAACAAAAGCCTTTATCTACCTAAGTAAAACAAGTGTCCATGACCTACAAGGAATCATGCTGCATATGCGGGGGATACAAGCATGAATCAAACATATAATCTATGTTCAAAAGGAGCTAGAAGTCTAGTAATAGAGATGAGGCAGGTACCTACAATGCAAAGTAGAAAATGGTACCATGAACCAAATTACGTTTATGTTTATGGATAAAATGCTATGGCAGCTCAGCATGAGAGATTACTTCTGACACAAAGGATCTGAAGAAGCTTTGTGGAGACGGTCCTATCTGTCTGAATATTGACGAGGGGGTAACACTGGCATACAGATGAGGGAAAAGAGTATTCCAGGCTGGAGGCACATTAGGAAAAGTATAAAGAAAGCATGAAGCATGTACGGAAAACCACCATCCAGTCTGTCGAAACTGTGCCATACCGCTGCTCGTTGAGTACACCACAGCCACTCCTAGGTCAAATCCTCAGTAAGGACTGTCCCATCTAGCACATTTAGCCCTCACCCACTAAAAATGCCGCCAATGACATACACAAAAAAACTGTCCATACATATTTCAAACTTCCCCCCATTAAAAGCTAGTCTAAAAACACACAGTATATAAAGAATATTATACCAAATAAGCTTAGAAGCTTAGGCCACATCATGGGACCTTACAAGTTTGGCCCTTTTGTCCAGGAAAGTTTAGGACAAGGTGGGTGGTGGAATCAGAGGTATATTTCAGAAAGACTGATCTAGTAGTCATATATAGTACTGGATTAGAAGATGGACAACTGGAGGTATGGAAGCCAGTTAGGCTGTTATCCTGGTGCAGAGAGATATAATTAGAACCAAAACTATTCAAAAGGTGTTCTGTTCAAAAGCACACTGTCCAAACCAATTTTAAATGACTCCAACAACCATGTATTCCTAGCTTTCATGATTTACTCTAGTGGAATATGTCACTACCATTCATGTCCAAGAGAGAACAGATTTCTTTATGTGCTGCAATAATCCCCCCCAATGGTGCAAAGCTGAGCTAAGGGGTTTTTTTTTGCATAGAAATTGTGGTATGCAAGTACGCAGGTCGGTACCTTGCCTTATTACATATGGAGTAATTAGGAAGCACATTCATTATTTAAGGCATTAGCATAACAAATCAACTTAAAATGACACTTGAGAATAGGCCATTCAAAATATAAGCCAAGATTATTAATATAAGTCTTTCAACGGGGAAAAAAAATCATCAGACCTAAGGGAAGCAGCCGGCAGCTCTCAGTTAGGGGAGGTGGATGTACAATAAATGAAAAGCCAGAAGCTGCTTTTAGGCACTTTCTTATTTAGGGACCAAAAGTGAGTCAGAGTTACTAAATAAGCGTGATGGACAAAAATAATTATTAGATAACTACATAATATCTGAATGCCTAATATGCACAGGCACTATGTATGACCCATTTAATATTCCAAAGACTAAGATTTCAACACTATGACTTTACAAATAAGGAAGGCAGAGCTCAAATATATTAAATAACTCATGTAAGGTTAGTCACTACTAAATCTACAGAAACAGACTTGAAACCCAGGTCAGTCTGACTAGGAATTGTCCTCTTTCTACATACAGCACTCAATTTAGAAATTACTGTTAACAATGACAAGGCAAATAATTTGAAGACACATAAACGGGACAGGCAAGAGGGTAGACGCACATGACCAGTTAGGGTCAAGAAACCCTACCTGGAAGGTAAGGGGCAAAACTTAACATCAAATGCAAACTTCTGAGGAAGCTTGACAGAGCTACGAGCCACAAAGCCGAGCAATAGCAAATGCAAGGAATGAGGATACCTAATTGTAGGCAGGGTCTTTAGGAATACACATAATGAACCACCAAAACACAAGGTCTTTCTCCTCTCCCTCACAAAATGTATGAAGGTTCATTACGTGCTCTGCTACAGTCAAAAATTACTCTGCCATAAAATAAAAATCTCAAAGTCAACCAATTTTCTTGTGTAAGCTAACAAATACATTGAGCTTTCCCTTTCAAAACCCTAAAATGCATTCTATTCTACTGTGTTTTTGAAATCAAGAACGTAAAATCCAATCTCATGCATTACAGTAGCTATCCTTTCACTACTGCCCATTCCTGGCTCTTTCCCCAAATACAGACAACCGAACTTGCTCTTGCATTTATCCTGGTAAGCAAGAGGAATGAACAACCAAGTCTGTGCTACAAGGCTAAAAGAATCTCAATCCCAAAGTAGCTTCTAGTGAACCCTCCCCCTCAAGTTGAACGACTGTATCAACTCTTCCTGAGAGTTTTTCAATGTTTATTTCTGACAACTCCAAGATAGTATTTTGTATATCACATTAAGGTATCAATCGAACAACAACATAGCTTTTTCCTAAATTCAATTCCTTCTGCCTTATGAAGGTCTCACTTCCTCTTCATAGGGATGGTTTTCCACTCATTATGGGGAAATAAGGAGGGCTTGATCATAAGACAAATCTACAACTCTGACTTTCTTCTTACCAAGCCGGGTGCCTGCATATAACAACTTAATAGTTATAAAATTCACTATCTGTGAACAAGGATAAAATGGGCCCTAGTAGGCTAAAAATTAGCAGGTGGCTGTGAAGACTACAGAAGAAAGGTATTACAATTCTGTGGATGAGAATAGAAGAGGAATGTGCCTTCCCTGAATCCACAGATCCCAGAGGATAAAAGGTCATCACATTCTTAAAACTAAACTGTCCCTGAGCAGAAATTGCTTTTTTGAGTTGAAAGTTAAATGGAGCCTTGTTTTGCATAAGCACTAGCCTGGAAGAGTGAACACTACCCCAATATCCTCACTCCTGTGGCTTGGCCATAAATGCCTGAACTGTTGGTTTTAAGAAATACCCAATGTTTCACACTATCCCCTGCACTTGGATGTCTAAAGAGCACAGTAACTGGAATATACACATACACACAAAGTCTCTCTCCTTATCCTCTTCACTACACCCATTTATACAGGTATTACTATTTTCACACATTTTACTTACCACTTATACTTACAGGCCTTTGCTACACTATCCCCAGGAAAAGTATGAACAGTAGGAGGAGAGGAATTAGTTCCTGGGTAATAGGAATATTTTATTAAAATTAATAAATATCTTTATTTATTCTTATTTTTTGCCCTGGAACCTGCACCCTACATGGTCTGGCCTCCAGGATACAAAACTTCAAACACATTTATCTTCCAATTTAAAGCATCACTGCCCCATGTATTTCCCATCTTCTTAAAACAACAACAAATCACTGAATCTTAAACAAGATAAATATAAACTTTAGTTTTAACAGATAATCAAAGTTGGTGCATAAAAATCAGGAGGAAAATTGGCATATCCTTTTATTAGAGCGATTTCAAATGCTATGCCGTGCATTAAAGGTCAACCCAAACAAATGAATTACTCAGATTCCACCAGGCTTTGCCCTAGAACAACCAGACAAGAGCCAACGAAATGAAGATTGTATGCTAGTTTGGCCACAGAATGAAAGAGTCGCTATAAATTCATGTGCTCATTAGAAAGTGGGAGTTAGACGTACCTGATCATTATATAGCCAGTAAGTTCCTCTTATGTGGAACAGTAAAATTCTATTAAAATGATACAGATTACTATCCTAACAACGTTTAGTTGCCTATTTAAAAAAAGTTCTAGTTTCAAAGAAAAAGCAAACTAGAACAGGCACATTTTGTATGGCACCATTTGAGCTTCACAGTGTATTTACAGCATCCTGCTCATACTCGGCAGTCAGTATGCTGAGTCTTACTTGGTCAGGAAACCTGTACTTTGTGACTGTGAACTTTTTTGACTTTTTTGGACCCTGACCAAATGTATGGTTTCTAACTATTCGTCCTTCTATTTTGTAATTCTATACTGCAGTCACACACTTAAAATGAAGTATAATGTCAGAGAATTAATTTTTCTTGCTTCAAACTTTACTAGCTGATACCTGTTTAGTGGCATTATCTTGGGCAAGTTTACTAAACTATCTGTGCCTCAGCTTCCTTATCTGTAACTGTTGAGTATAAATCCTTTCAAACACATACTGTTATTAGGATTAAATCTATAATATATGTCAAGTACTCAGAAGCAGTATCTGGTACCTTAGGAGCCACCCAAAAATGTTTGTTATGGCTACTCAACCCTAAGCCACTTGAGAGTTCCAAGTAGCAGCTAGCAATTTAAGGAAACGTGCACACATACTCTACATATACATATTCACAACACTCGGGGGGATTCTAGCCGTCTCAAGCAATGGCCAATGTCCATGTGAAAGCCGATTTTCATTTTTAGGAATGATTAAACTTCTGTGTTTCATCACTAGGGAGTAGGCTTCCAGAATATCTGTATGGCTGTTTCAGAGAAGCAGCTTGTGGAATAAAAAACCAGGGTTTCAACAAGCAGTTTTAAAAAGATGGTTTGAGCTGGGATGGAATGAACTGGGATACCAGTCACTTCTATGTCAAGAAAGTTGGTTTCTAACAAGAGCTTTGCTTGTTTCGAAAGGCACTGCAATAAGGTTCCAGTTGCATCACATAATTAAGCACTAAAACAAATGAATGGAGGACAGGACGGAGAAAGATTTATTTTAATCCCAGCTATGGGAAGACAATGAATTTATGACATAAAATGATCAATACTCTAAAAAAGTTTTACAAAATGAAATGTATTGAAAAACAAAATATCCAAATATAGAAAAATAGCCATATAGCAAAACCCATCTGAAAGCCACACCAGAAAAATACATATAGTCAATAAAATAATTATTCTGCTTTAAAAGTAATCAAGGGAGGGGCACCTGGGTGGTTCAGTCGGTTAAGCTCCTGACTTCGGCTCAGGTCATGATCTCACAGTTTGTGAGTTCGAGCCCCGCGTCGGCTCTGTGCTGACAGCTCGGAGCCTGGAGCCTGCTTTGGATTCTTTGTCTCCCTCTCTCTCTGCCCCTCCCCTGCTCATGGTCTACCTCTCTCTGTCTCAAAAATAAATAAAACATTTAAAAAATTAAAAAAAAAAGTAATCAAGGGAGATAAAAAGAACACACAAAGGTAAATGAAATGTAAAACATAAAGTGTACATCCTTATTAGCAATATTATATGCAATGAAAACAATTCTAAGGTCCTGCTAATCTAAGAAATCTAACAAAAATCATGACAAAACCAAATTACATGTACAACAGTTTAAGTATTTACGGGATGCTGTCTGAAAATTAGCTTATATATCCTTTGGCCTATTGACCCACTTTGAGAATATAGTTCTATGTTGGCAAGGAGTGGAGAAAGGGGAACCCTACTGCACTGTTTGTGCGAATGCAAACTGGTGCATGCACTCTGGAAAACAGTGTGGAGGTTCCTCAAAAAATTAATAGAACTACCCTACGACCCAGCAATTGCACTATTAGGAATTTATCCAAAGGATACAAAAATGATGATTCAAAGGGGCACATGCACCCCAATGTATATAGTAGTGCTATCAACAACAGCCAAATTATGGAAAGAGCCCAAACAGCAATCAACTGATGAATGGATTAAGAAGATGTGGTGTATATATATGCAATGGAATACTACTTGGTGATGAAATTGTGCCATTTGCAACAATGTGGATGGAACTGGAGGGTATTATGCTAAGCGAAATAAGTCAGTCAGAGAAGACAGATATCATATGATTTTACTCATATGTGGAATTTGAGAAACTTAACAGATGAACATAGGGGAAGGGAAGGAAAAATAAGATAAAAACAGAGGAAGGCAATGTAAGAGACTCTTAAATACAGAGAACAAAACAGGGTTGATGGGGATGATGAGGTGGCAGGTTAAATGGGTGACGGGCCTTAAGAAGGACAGTCTTCGGGGCGCCTGGATGGCGCAGTCGGTTAAGCGTCCGACTTCAGCCAGGTCACGATCTCGCGGTCCGGGAGTTCGAGCCCTGCGTCAGGCTCTGGGCTGATGGCTCAGAGCCTGGAGCCTGTTTCCGATTCTGTGTCTCCCTCTCTCTCTGCCCCTCCCCCGTTCATGCTCTGTCTCTCTCTGTCTTAAAAATAAATAAACGTTGGAAAAAAAAAAAAAAAAGGACAGTCTTCAGGATGAGAACTGGGTGTCATATGTAAGAGATGAATCACTGGGTTCAACTCCTGAAGTCAAGACTACACTGTATGTTAATTAACTCTGAGTAAGTAAATAAATAAATAAATAAGTATCCTAAATAGGATGAAAAGGTATACGTTTAGTACTATTAAGAAAAACTAGGGGCACCTGGGTGGCTTAGTCACCTGAGTTTCTGACTTTGCCTCAGGTCATGATCTAGCAGTTTGTGTGTTCGAGCGCTCTGTGCTAACAGCTTGGAGCCTAGAACTTACTTTAGATTCTGTGTGTGTGTGTGTGTGTGTGTGTGTGTGTGTGTGTCTGCCCCTCCCCCGCTCATTCTCTGTCTCTCTGTCTCAAAAATAAACATTAAAAACTAAAAAAAAAAAAAAAAAGAAAGAAAAACTGAAATCTGGAACGAGGGAATAATTAGAAAATTAGATATGAGCATAACAGAATATGTGTATGTGTATTAAAATTTTAAAGTGCCTTAAATAAAGAAAAATGTGGAACTTCCATTTCCAACCAAGATGGAACAAGGATCAAATCTTTCCTCCTGCTTAAAACAGCCAAAAACACAAAAACATTCTCAAACATGGTTTTCAATAGGCTAGAAAACAGTCAACAGGACAACAATCCCTAAGAGACAGGACATAAGTGAGCCCAACCATTGCTTACTGCCTAGAAAGAGGTTTGGCATGTTGGGGTGAGGGTGGGGGGTCTGGGAAGACCTAGACAGCTCGAGTATGATCATGGCACACATCAAGAGGGAGAAGAGAGCAGCACAGAGAACTGCTGAGATTCACACAGGGTCCCCCTTGAGCATACTACTGATTAGCACAGGAGTGGGCAGAAAGTATCAACCACCTAAGGACAGGGAAAGAACCATAAGAAAGCATTAGAAAGAATGATGCCTACCCCTACTGTAATGGTCCAACCACCCCACACTCCAGGCTATTTACCCATAAGATGAGAAGACATATATCCAAAGGAAATCTATGGAAATCTATCCAAATGTTTATAGAAGCTTTATACGTAAATTGCCAAAAACTCGAAAACAAGCAGGAACAACCCAATGGCCACCAACAAGCAAAGAGATAAGCCATGGTATGGACCTACATCGGAATACTACTTAGCAATAAAAGGAATGAAGTACTGACAGCACACCACAATACAGACGAATCACGAAGTATGCTGAGCGAAAGAAGTCAGATTTAAAAAAGAACAGATACTGTATGGTTTCATTTATACAAAACTCCGGAAAATGCAAATTATAATAACAGAATGCAGATCAACGACTGGAGGGTATATGGGAAGAGATACAAAGGGGCGTAAGAAAAACTGAGGGAGAATGAATATGTTCACTATCTTGATTGTAGCGATTTGATAGGTATACACGTTTCTCAAAATTTACCAAAATATGTACTTTAAATATGGGCAGTTTTCCTGACTATCCATTATATCCCAATTAAGCTGTTAGTAAAAACAGGGGAAAAAGTGGTTGCATGAACAGTTGTAATGTAAATATCAGAATATAAAGTAACATATATAAAGGTCACAATCATCCGAAGTTAAGAGAGAGATACATAAAATTTGTTAAGGTCTTCTGAATTTTTACTTAACCCTTTAAAAACAATTACACCCACTAAGTTAATTTAATCTAAACGGCCATTCTTATTTTCTAGAAACAAGAGCTGGGAGACGGTTTGCCCATGACCATATGCAAAAGTCTCATGAGAGAAACAGCACCGCACAACTCATAAGATGCCAACCTCTGTTCTACATTCATCACTCCCAACTAAATTCCACCAGTGCCAACACTCAGAATAACAAGAGGCTTGGAAATGAGACAGATGCTTTGGAAGAACTACAAGCAGAGAAGCTAGAAAAAAATGTTTCCTAATGTCACTAGGGCGACCAGGGTGCACCCAGAGGTGAAACATGAAGGGCCATCTTGTCCACAGGAGGGATAATAATATTTAGAAATTAGCCCCCACAATTTCCAGAATGCCAGTTAATTTAAAATGCCAGATTGACGAAAGCATTTCAAAGCAACACATTTTTAAATTCCAAATTAACACGCCTTGCCATACCTGATGTTCCCTGAAAAAGAAAAAAAAAAAAAAAAACCCCACATGTTGTGGCTTTGTTATAGAAGAAAAAAGAAAAGCCATTCTTACTTACAAGATATAGGATGTAAAAAAAAAATGGGGGTGAGGAGAACCCATAGGCGTTAGTTTCCTATGGCTACCATTAGAAATTATCACATCTGGTGAATTAAAACATGAATTTATTCTCTCACAGTTAAGAGCCTAAATTCCGAAATCAAAGTGTAGGCAGCAGGGTGAAGCTCCCTCCAAAATCTCTAGGGAAGAATCCTTCCTTCAATCCTCCAGATTCTGGTGGTTGCCAGCAGTGCTTGGCTTTTAGCCACATCACTCCCATCTCTGCCTCTGTGGTCACATGGCCTTCTTCCATCTGTGTGTGACTGGCCTTCTTATGAGTAGGATCCAGGGCCCAGCCTAATCTGGCATGACCTCATCTTAACTTGATTACATTTGCAAAGACCCTTTTTACAAATAATGTAGTAGCCACAGATACTCAGTTATTAGAACTTTATCTTTTGGGAAAACACAGTTCAATACACAACGGGGGGGGGGGCAAACATCTAACATAGTACAGTTCTCTTCAAGGAGGCAGTAACAAGGGAGAATGAAATTTTAGTTAATGTAGCAAGAAATATTTTCCCGAAGCACACACTTGCGGCCATCTAGTTTTCAATCAAAAGAAATTCAATATGGCTAATGAAATCCTTTTTGTTCTTTTCTAATTTCCAAATTATGTTTGCAACAAATATCCCTGACCCTTATTCCATCCATCCTGCGAGGAATTAACAATTTTCATTCTCAAATACACTGCCTGAAGTTTAGGGGGTAAGAATCTACAAATCTTCCTCAATTTACAACAGGGTTACAACCTGATAAACCCCTCATAAACTGAAAATATAGTAAGACAAAAACACATTTAAAAGATCTAACCTACTGAATATCATAGTTGAGCCTAGCCTACCTTAAACATGCTCAGAACACTCATGTAATGTATTCAATACTGTACAGCAAGTGAAAACCAGAGTGGCTGTATGAGTGCAGAACATTTGTAAGTATATTGGTCATTTACCTCCGTGATCGAGTGGCCAACTGGGAGATGCAGCTCGCTGCCCAGCATCACCAGAGATTATTTTAGGGCATATCACTAGCCCGGGGAAAGATCAAAATTCCAAGTACAGTTTCTACCGGATCATCATAAAGTAGAAATTTTTTAAGTTCAGCCATCATAAGTCAGGGACTACATGTACTTTTACAACCAGAAAGGGGGAAAAAAGTTTCATCTAAGTCAGAAGTGAATGCGCTTCTACAGGAATATTAGTCTTGTCCTTCTGAGCCATCATTATTACAAAGGTGTTTCATGATCTTTAACATGTTTACATACACACTCAATTACACGTACGCGTAACACCACTTTTAGAATGTACTCTTGCATTCTTATAGGGCTAAGAGTGCAGGATATCACCACAGCTCATTCTTCTCTTCCACGCAATGTCTAGTGTATAGCAATCAAATAAGCTTAGCATAATACGAACACACTAAAATGTGATTTCTATCCTCTAGATTTTCAAATACAAAAAAAAAAAAAAAGATTTGTTAAATAGTGAAATACTTATTAACTGAAATTAAGTGATTAAACCCATCAAGTCACTAAGGAAGAAACTGAAGGCCAAGACATAAATCACCAGATATTCAAATGACCTCTCAGATGCACAGATCACAGAGGATTCATTCTGCTATCAATACAAATGTATCAAATAAAGGTATCTGGTTCATATGATTTGCTTGCCAGACAGTGCCTGGAGATGTCTGTTGAGTAAATTACCTGGTAATTAAAAAAATGGAAACTGTATGTTTCATAATTTATTTTTAGGCAGCCTGTAAACGACAGTGTCAAAATGGACCTCTAACATACCTTTACATCTGTGAGCATGCTGGTGGCACAGATGAGAGACTGGGTGAATTTTTTTGCTGATTTATAACAATGTATAAAATGTGATTAATGTTTTAGGGCTGGATCTAGATATGGCATGAACAGAGATACTAGATCTAACACCATCCATTTCTTCCAATCCTAAAAATTACCATCCATAAGCAGGGCAGGGGACAAAAACATTACATCATGGTTTGTTTTTTTTTTTAAGTTTTATCTATCTATCTATCTATCTATCTATCTATCTATCCATCTATCTGGCATCTCTTTAGAACTAAGGGCACAAAGTCCACTATCTGTGGTAAAATACTGCAAACATAGGAAAATAATCTTACAGAACTGGTGAGGAAATACTCAACCTTTGTTTATGTGGAAAAGGACCATTCATTAGAAGAACTTAAATCTAATTTTGACTTGTGAGAAAAGACATGTTCACAGTCTCCTTTAGGTCTCTGCCTCTCTGAGATTCAAGGACACAGCTACTACTCTTTATCTTGGTAAACAGCATTAAATCCAAATAAATTATCACTAAAATATACACTCCACTCCTCTCCTCTAATGTCCATCTGCACTGATTACATTTATGAAGACTACATTTCTGGAGTGTTTATATTAGCCAGCATCTTTTCCATCACATACAATTTTCAAATGTCACAAAAACTCTGAAGTATTAAAAAAAAGTATCCAGTGGGTAGGAAAGCACCCAATGATAAAAGTGAGAAACATATCTTTTGAACTAAACAGACAGGCCAGAACCAAAAGAACTCAGGTGTCGTGTCCAAAATCTACTAAGCAATCTACCAAGTCAACAGAAACCGAGATCACAGTGGAGGTTAGAACAAAGTAATGGTGAGCAGAGCTATCAAACTTAATCAAATTCAAGATTCCACTTGTTGTAAGATGCGCTATTATTTTATAAGTCATTAAAAGCCATCAGTTACAACAATAAGTTTCATCCTTAAATCTGACATGTTAAATTAAAATGTGGACATATTTTTTAAGAATTAAAGAAATGAGGTATTTCCAATAAGGTCAAGAAGGCAGGATTACTTTATAAATGCAAAGCTTTATTTTTCATCTAACACAGTTAAAAAAATCTTATTGGCAAGTTCACTTTATAGCTATTCCCACCTTTATGTTCATTACATATCATTTATATCAAGTATAATCACTCTACCAGCAAGTGGACCTCAAATAGTTAAAACTATCTGTGCCAACCAGAAGGAAACTAAGAAGATAGAAAATACCTATCTAGTTTACAGCGTGGCCAAACATCATCCAAATCACTTATACCAATCTAGGGAAAATAAAGAAACTTAAATTTGGTCCTTTGGGAAACCAATAGTATGTATATGCCGAGAATGCGCCTGTGGCCCCAAGCTGATCATTTTCTTTGCATTAACTCAGAGTGAATAATGATCAGAAGGCAATTGGCAGAGACACACAGCCCCCAGCTCTGTTTGATGTATGATCCTTTCACAACACGATTACCAAGACCCATTTCTCTTGCACCAAAATACTGAATCCAGACGTCAACCTGGTGCCTGGAAAAGATGCTACACAGTGACAGCTGTTTCATGCTTCGATCCTGAATAGTTGCATTCTCACCAGACACATGCTTTAGCCAATGAGGGATCAGTGCATTCATAAAGAAAACATTACAAGAATTCTGGCCACCAAAATTTAAAGGTAGCACATACTCTTGCTTTTTTTTTTTTATTGGTTTAAGTCATAATAAATAAGGAGCAGTTTTGCAGAAAGATGATGAAGGGAATACTGCATTTTATGTAATTAAGCAATAAACATATAGAAGCAATTAAGTGTATAGCATGAAATAGCAATAAGCATTTAGCGCAACACAAATTACTCAACACATTCATTTCACCACACTTTTTTTAATTGAAAGAACTGGTGACCTAGATGAACACTGAATTGAAAAATCAAGAGAATTTAGTAGTCGTTGCAAGTACAACCCTTGATACAGGCCTGGATTCTACTCCTAAGTGTTTCCCTTAACAGTAGTTTGACCTTGCACAAGTAACGTGACCTTCCTTCCCTGGCCTCAGTTTTCCCACATGCCAAAAAAAAAAAAAAAAAAAAGATGATAAAACCTTCACCTCACAGGGCTCGGCTTTGTGTAGAATTAGATAGGGCAGGAAAACTCTTACCGAGTATCTGGCATAGTGGAGGAAATGCAAAATGGTACGTTCTATTTATCATTAGTACCAGCACTATCAAGCTATATACTTCCCAACCTTCAAACCTCTTTCTTGCTCTGATTTTCATTGGTTTGTTGCTTTTGTGCCTCTCCTAAAACACTGTTAATCTACTTTGCACTGTCTTTATTTGTATTTTATCTCGACTCACCCACATACCATCCCCCCGACTCTACTTTCAGAAACACCTTTGTATCACCTCAACAACTAACATGGCATTGAAAAGTATTTAAGTTCTACAAAGCAACTAAAGAAATATCTGGGCAATGAAGCATGAATGACACCGGCCTACAGGTTTAAGACCTGGTATTCGCTGCCTGGCATCTTGCACTCTGGTGAAGGTGAGTGGAACAAAGCTGAAAGGCTAGGCAGCCCAGAGGCAGCAAGAGGTCCCAAAGCATTTCCATTTCCCTCCATTCAGAAGGATGCCTCTACATAAATGCTTCCACTTAAAGAAGACACTAATGTGCTTCTGTGGAATTCTGCCAGTCTGACCCATAAATACCCTTATCAGGAAGAGTCAAAAACTATTTAATTCATCACAGGCTGAGAGTTTAAAAAGCAAGAGAGGATTAAGCAACACACACTCCAGTAGTGGGCTACAAAAGGGCATTGTTCCAGTTAATACAGCCGCCTCTGTAATGCAAAAGGAATAGAAAAGACACGAGAAGATACCGACACACGGAATTCCATATGAGATAGGCACACACATATACACACATACATATATATAAACTCTGCCAACATTATACCAGAAAAAGAAAGGACATTTTGACATATCTACTCAAGAACAAGATACGTAGAATAGACCTAATGGAATAAATAAATAAATGGACAAGGAATAGAACCTGGTCAGACTATACCTAACAAATGAGGAACGAGGAAGGGGCTGACAGAAAAATAAGCAGCTACAACTGGCCATGCTGCTAGAAAGAAACCAAAACAGCTCTCAGAATTCAGCAATAACTCAACACCCTAGGTAGAAGTCACCCAGTAATGGCGCAAAGAATCCAACACAGATGGGCAAACACCTTTCCAGCCGGCCCTGGGCAAAGAACATACACCTGTCTGACCTGTGGCAAGACAGCACAGGCTTCTGATTAGCCACCATTCAGAGAGAGTTCAGTTGTTTAGCACTGGTACTTCTTTTTTAGTATATGTGCTGCGGAAGCAAGTACAGCACTGGCACTTCTTAAGAACACTCCACCTCATGTTTCTGGGCCTCTTGAAACAAGCCCAAGGCCTCGCTCTTGACCACTGTTAATTGTGGGTCTGCAGCTGACACAATTTCACCAACAGTACCAAGACTTTATCTGTCCCTATTTCCCACTCCTATACGTAACATGAATCTTCTGGGATTTACTCCTTCAGGGGCAATTCCTTGTGAATTCCAGAGGCGCAAAGAAGACAAAGAATTTGCCATATATTTTATATGTTTATATATTGTTAGCTATCTAGCCAGCTGACACCGAGAGGGGGATGAAACAAACAAACAAACAAACAAAAACTTGATTTTAAACTGTTCCTGGTCCCACACAATGTATCTGACCTTCCTAAAGCACTCTTGTTTGTGCAAAATGACTATATAGAGATTTTTCATGGGTCATTTTTACTATACACAACTTTTATCCCATACTCTGACCTTAGACCGCAGTTCCCAATGGGATACAACTCCACTATAATTTGTCATTCTGATATTTAAATTTAAAAACCACAACTCCCCTATATTTAATTGGCTACAGAGAATATGAACATCATCTATTCAAGTTTGAAACCAGAGAAAAATGGCTCTTCCAACCACAGGAATGTTCACACAAAGTCAAGACGAATCACCTGCAAATCTTTAGTCAGTTTTATCATATTAAAAAGTACGCTTCGAATATCAAGATTAGAGAAAACCTTTGTTCTGTAATAGTCCCCATAGATTCTATTCAGATAGCTACACAGACAAGGCCACAATGTAAGGTAAGAGATTTTGGAATGCAAATCAAGAGGTCCCCAAAATCCAGATGCACCATCAAAAAAAGGCGGAGGGGGCAGGGAGCAAGAAAAAAAAAGATTATGAATCTAAATAACAAAGCAAATTAGGAGACCATTCTGAGTCAGGGAGCATACTCAGGACAGTTATTTCCTTTGTATTGCCTTTATAATCCTGTCCTACTAGAGAGGCATACTCTGCCTCACAAGTTCGTTATAAGGGAAAGTGATACAAAACAAACACCTAGGTCCTTTGGAAATGAGCAATGAACAAGGTAGAAAAATAGACAGTGAAAGGACAGACTTTTATTAAAATCAAAGAGAACAAAAACAAGGACCCTATTAAGGAAAATTGGGAGGGTGACAGGCTGTTAATGAGGTGCTGAGAGATAAATAGGGCAACCCATCTCTAACAACTGTTCTAGCTCAATACATGTATGTCCCAGATTATGCGATAGTATATTCACTTCTTCAACACAGTTTGACCAGAATATCCTCTTTCATGTTCCTCCTTGGGGCTATGTATGGAAGAAAGGGTTCGAAGACTAAAACACTTGTAGAAATTAGGTCTCAGATACAGCCTCATCGGCAATGAATTCCATAGCTCTGTTGTTCAGTCCTTCCCCTTCACACATCAAAACCACTGCTTCTAAGCCTCTAAACTGCAGCTTTGGAAGGCAATTCCAAACATAAACACTGATAAACTATATATGTATGACTTTAATCTAGGATGCACTCAGATTACAGAATTAAAGAAAATAAACATTGGGGCACCTGGGTGGCTCAGTCAGTTGGGCATCCGACTTCGACTCAGGTCATAATCTCATAGCTCATGAGTTTAAGCCCCACATCGGGCTCTGTGCTGACAGTTCACAGCCTGGAGCCTGCTTCAGATTCTGTGTCTCCCTCTCTCTTCTCTCTCTGCCCCTTCCCCCGCTCATACTCACTCTCTCTCTCTCTCAAAAATAAACATACATTAAAAAAATTAATAGGGGCGCCTGGGTGGCACAGTCGGTTAAGCGTCCGACTTCAGCCAGGTCACGATCTCGCGGTCCGTGAGTTTGAGCCCCGCGTCGGGCTCTGGGCTGATGGCTCAGAGCCTGGAGCCTGTTTCCGATTCTGTGTCTCCCTCTCTCTCTGCCCCTCCCCCGTTCATGCTCTGTCTCTCTCTGTCCCAAAAATAAATAAACGTTGAAAAAAAAAATTTAAAAAAAAAATTAATAAAAGGAAGAAAGGAAGGAAACATGAACTCTTGTTGATTTCTTAGAATGAGGGAGAAAAGGAATCCTATACACCACTATCATCCAGAAATTGTGTCTTGGTCCCCAGCACTGATCACCAAAGATAGCTAAGAGATTTGCTAAAATCATGAGAACCTCAGAGTTATTAGATCCCCATTAGCAAAGTCCAATTACAGAGAGAAAACCAAGCTATTTTAGCTGAACATTCATACCAATGGAAAAAAATAGAGACTTCTTAATCACTTTCATTATCAAAACAGACTCCCTGCTGGAGCCTTTTAATTGGAAGTCTACCCATTTTAAAGGCATTTGCATTTTATCAAACTATATTGACAGGGCTAATAGAAATCACTTCTAGCTTCTAGCTTCTTCACATCTCCCAAATATGTGATGACACCTGTAGTGATCCACTGAAGAGAAAAACAGAAGACCAGGATAGGAAGCTGGGCCCCTAGCACACGAACATCTGGATGGAAAGCTCACCATGCTAGCAACCAGCCTTACCCCTCTTCATCTCTGCTATGTTAAAAGGGGGACAGAGTAGTGAGAAACCACAGCATCGCAACCAGTTTTTCTCCATTAAATGTCCCAAAGATCAAGGGATGTCATTTACTTACAAATGAACAAAACTTGGAATCAATACTGATGTGTGTGAGATGAACAGATTTGTATGCTAGACATTCTGTACCCAAGATACATATGTCTCTCTCTTCCTGTCTTTCTCTAAACATGTAGGGTGCCACAGTGTTACTGCCATGAGCTATATTTTGTTATTTATAGAGGCTATAAAAGTACACAACACTTTACAAACCACAGAACATAGGCACTAGAGCCTGGAGGAACTCAGACTAAATAGAAATGGAGAGAGGAATGGTGAGGAAAACAGGAAAATATTTCCTTGCACCAAATTCCAGGCAAGAACACTCCTGGGAGGCAGTTGAGAAAGGTACTAATTATTAATGAGTGATCTGTAAAAGGAGGATTTACACAAACCAAAATCAACCCATCAGTAATTCACAGTCTTAACTCTTGAAGGCAAAGAGTTGATATCAGAGTGATTCTATGACAACTTCCACCTTTGACATAAAACATGAATTATGCTTTTCTAATCATATGATGACAAGTTCATCCAAGCAATACTAAGATGTGAATACTGAATACGCATCCAAATGTTTAAAAAAGGAACAAAAAACAGGTCCAAAAAATGACCTTAGAGACTGGGAGAGCTGCAAACCTGAAGTATATGAAATTCAGCCCTTGCAAGTGACAGTTACACAATTTTCATCAACTCAGGGAGCCATCAAGTCCTTTATCCTCCTAGATAAACAAAAGATTTGAGCTTCAAAAACATCTGCAAAGTAAGTATTTCCAAGAGACAGAACTACCACATAAGAAATTTCACTGACAGAACGCACAAAGGTTGTGTTCCCAGACATTCACGAGGTACCCCACCAATTCAATGAGCCGTATCTCAGAAGGCCTCCATCTCGAAATGGTTACTTTAAGGATTTAAGCCTGGTCCTTAATTTAGTGTTGTCTGTACTTTACTAGAGATTCACCACAATGGACAGATAGATGTTGTTAGTACAGATTTTATCAATTACAAAAAGCCCAATATCACAAAATTTTGTGATTTACTATTATTCCCATTTTGCAGGGAGATTAAAGGGCTTTCTCAAATATACAGTAGGTACCTGTGAAAGACATAAGCCAGGCCATCAGGAAACCAATCACAAGTACTTTCTTGATGACCTCGATTTTAACATAATTACCATGAACAGTCAAAAACAGCCAGGTTCTTTTTTCTAAATGCAAAGTGCTCAGTAGTTAACTAAACAGATATTAAAAATAATCTGGGGAATCCCTCCACCTGAGTTCACTGAAGGTATACACGACAATGTTTCTTGGTGCTACTTTTCTGTAATGCAAACTACTAGACATCCAATATTCTCATGGTATGTTCTCAGATTCATTTATAGTCAATATTGAAAAGAATTACCTAAATGATTCTAACGGTCTTTTCATAAATTTCTCTTTAGTTTCCCAAAGACCATGTTACAAATTCATCACAAAGTCAGGCTTTAATCTCCTCTCATTCATCAACAGTGACACCAGCCCCCTTCTCCATTCAAGGGGGAAACCATCTGCAATAGTTCTGCCCGATTTCCCCAGGAATTTTAGCTTTGACTGCCTGGTTTCCAAACCCTCAGCAATGGGAGCAATTTACCTCGATCGACTTCGCCAGTCACTGTTGCAATTTAGCTAAGACATTTCCCAGGGGCCCATTAGAAAAGGTTCCAATTTGAAAAACTCACATCTGATCCTACAAACCAGTCCTAGAAACATCATTTGGTACCAACTTAAAAATTACTCTTTTTCTGATCCCAAATCTTTCACTTGACACAGAAATGCAAAAGGGAAATCAGGATAAGATTTCCGAATACTAGCTCAAATACACAAACATAGAAATACATTCTGATAAAAATCACAGCGTGCTACATGCGTGCCAAGGCTTGGTTTTGTCATCTGACTCTCCACCAAGCAAACTGAAGATGGCGGCCCAGGGCAGAGGAAGCCTTTGGCAGCAACCACCCTCCAGCAACATCAGAAACCTAGTGAGGCTGTGGAGTTCCTTCCAGAGTTAAGGACCATGAAAAAGCCAAATCTCCCTATTCAAGTACCTCACGCACGCACACACACTGCACCTACTCAATGGAGCTAACCAAAGGAAATGCCAAAGGACCCATTATGTAGGACTAGGCAAAGCATAGGAGAGCTGTCCTCTAGCAAAAGAAATGAAATTCTTCAATACCAACAGGGAAGGGGTGCCTGGGTGGCTCAGTTGTGAGTTTGAGCCCCGCATCGGGCCCTGTGCTGACAGCTCAGAGCCTGGAGCCTGCTTGGGATTTTGTGTCTCCCTCTCTCTCTCTGTCCCTCCCCTGCTCACACTCTCTCTCTCTCCCAAAAATGAATATCTAAAAAAATTTTTTTTAAATAAAGTATCATTAGATTATTAAAAATATATATACCAACAAGGAAACAGTCCATCGCGACGTTCAGATTACTGTTGCAAAAGCCCTAACATTCATACTGGAATTAAGTTCTACTCCATAGGTATATTAGTATTTGAAATTAGACTTAATAGGCCTTGACAACATTTCAGTAGCTTTTCTAGAATACTAGTGCTTCCAAAACAGAATACAGAAAAAGTGGCATAATCACTTAAAATAATGTGATCAAAAATTAAGTCAATAAATAGAATAGCTTCATTTGAGATTTTTGTCCCTAAATTTTTCTTTAATAAACAAAGAGTATCTGCTATCAAACATCAAATGGCAATAAACCAATGCCCAATATCAAGTCATTATTACTACTATATTACATTAATTACTATTAACAGAATGCATATTCTGGTACACACATACGTTTGATTTTATATAACTCATGTATAATATATTTCCTACCTGGAGAATTACCCTGAACTAAAACGACAGCATTAAACATGTCCATATCCAGTGAGTTCTAGGAGTTTTGCCACCTGAACATGTTTGGGAACCAGTGCTGTATTTATAAAACTTAATGCTGGCAGAGTCTCAAATGTTCAGAAAAACAGCTCATGTTAGACATTAAACAAGGGACTCACAGGATACACAATTACAGAGAGAGTATTGCTGTTCCCTGATAACGGTGGTAGGCTAACAATTCCAGGAATTTATCTTCCCTAAGTATAATTAGAGAGCATATTCGCTCTTTCAGGTGAATACTTTCATCTAAGTTTCAACTCCAAGTGAACAACTTAAGCGGACTGTCACAAGCTATTGATTTATAGATCGTACCTTTTCTTTATCAACAGTACCGCCCACAATCTATAGCCGACTTCAAGTCAAAAGCTTTCTACAAGGTTCAGGTGGTATATTCAGTGTGGCTGACAATGTCCCTTGGGAAACATCTCCCTTTGTTTTAGTGCAGCTCTCAAATGTGATCAAAACCCCCAGCTCCTCTCTCTTCCTCCCTTTCCAACTACTGATGTGTGTGAGGTTACAATTTTTCAAATGTTTCAACCAAATAACACATTGAAAGAGAGAAAATACAGAAGCATGTGAGAGTCCAGCGGTAATCTATTAAGCCACACATTAAGCAGATTTGCAAAATAAAAGTAAAGTCACTCTTCAATTTTTTTGGAAAATATTTTTCATAAAAACGTGTTAATGTGACAGGCTTATTACTGTTGTTTTTAATGAATTAAATATTTTTAAATGTCTCATTTTCTAAAACAGTAGGTATCAATAGAGATAATCAATCCATATGAATAAAAGTTCTTTGGGCTCTCAATAAATTTACTATACAAGAGTCCTCAAATCAAAGAGGTTGAGAACTACTGTTTCAGAGGAACTCAAAAGATACATTATAGTTACCCACAGCATGAGAGAGGCCCAATGCAGGAAAGCCTTAAGGTGACACTTCCTCATCAAAATTCATCTTTGAAATAGAGTCAGTTACACAGACAAATCCCGTTAAAAGAAAACCTTAAAGGAAATGAAAATGAAAAAAAAAAAATCATTCTACTTTTTATCCAAACACAACTGTTTAACTGTGCCCTAAAAACAGTTCCCCTTCAGTCCTACTCTAAGCTTATACTTTTGTACAATTATAATTGTACCACAAATAGAATGATCTCTGCTTTTTTGATCCCTTAACACTGTATCCTAGTCTTCCCAGTAGACACATAATCTTTATCATTTTCACAGATACAGAATTGCAATGCATGGTTATACACAAATGTAAAAGTTCAACAAACTGTACCCGTAAGGTTTCTACACTGTACTAAAAAAAAGTAATAATTCAATTTAAGAAAACCTTAATGGACCACTGATATTATTTCTAGCTATTTAGACTACTACTACTTTTTCTGAGAGATCATACTACAGCGAACATTTTCAGATGCTACAGTGAACATTTTCAGATACAAAGTTTGACTCTTGCTTTAAAACCTTTCCTTAAACAGAGCTTAACAAGGGTGACTACTCTGATGAAGATTATGTACTTTTTGTGAAGCCACCCACATCTTTAGTGAGTTTGACTACTTGGTCCCAACAAAAGATAGGGTGTCACTGCACATCTCATTTTTTTCTCTATTATTCCTTAAAAATAAAGAGGATTTTACAAATCCTCATGAGTTCATGAGTTCATGACGATTTGAAATCATCATGAGTTCAACTTAGAATTTACTTAAGAATGTCTAGCCTTCTGCAGATGAGAGTCAGCATGATGTGTCAAGCCTAACCTGGGACTCAGTCATAGCTGCAAACATAACATTGAACGTAAAGTCTTCTCTCTGCTGGACTCTAACCTGCCTGGTAAATTGAGGTTACTGTTATGGCCTAAATTATAGCTACCCCAAATTCACATGCTAAACCCAATTCACATGCTAATGTGGCTATATTTGGAGATAGGACCTTTTAAGAGGTGATTAGGTTAAAATGAGGTCAGTAGGGTGAGCACTCGCCTGATGTGACTGGTGTCCTTATACGAAGAAGAGGTTAGGACACAGAGACACCAGGGTCACACATGCATAGATGGACGATTGTGTGAAAAGTGGGCAGCCACGTGCAAGCCAAGGAGAGAGGCCTCAGAAGAACTCAAATTCAACACACCTTGATCGTCCGTGGACTTTCAGCGTCCGAAACTGTGAGAAAATAAATTTCTGTGGTTTAAGCTGCTTACTCTGCAGTATGTTGTCAATGCAACCCCAACAAACTAATAGTTACCAATCTGACCCCTGAGGACATTTCCATGCTCTTCCCAGTCGACTCCAAACCCTTCCATTTACAGATAAGGAAACCAAGCTCTTTGAGGTTAGGAGTTTTCACCTGTGACTGCAGAATATCAAGGAAGGGTTACGTCTCTTCACAACAAAGCTCTTTACACCATAATATAAGGATAATCACAAACGAGAGTCCTCGATATTTCTAAGCATCAATACCAAAGACCCACAATTTAATCTTAAGTCAATTAATTTCTGGAGCGCCTGGGTGGCTCAGTCAGTTAAGCTTCCAACTTTGGCTCAGGTCATGATGTCGCAGTTTGGAAGTTCAGGCCCCGCATCAGGCTCTGCGCTGACAGCACAGAACCTGAGGCCTGCTTCGGATTCTATGTCTCTATGTCTGTCTGTCTCTCTATCTCTCTCTCTCTCTGCCCCTCCCCTGCTTGTGCTTCCCCTCTCTCTCTCTCTCAAAAATAAATAGACATTAAAAAAATTTTTTTTAATTTAAATCAATTAATTTCTGGGACACAATTCTTGAGGATACTCAAAAACAGCCAATAGTTTTGAACAACAATGTACCTAGGTACAAAACTTTGGATATACCAAACACACCTGCTCTACAAAAGATGTGCCTTCAAAGAAAAACTGAAACAGGATAATTTAAAGACACAAGGGCTTTGAACAAATAAGAGGAAGAACTTGCTTCTAGCAGGGAGATGTAGCTAATTTTAACAGCTTTCAAGGAAACAGGGGTGTGGAGAATGAGGTCAAAGGATCAGTAGAACCAGATACATGCTAACTTTGAACCATGGATAAAGAAATTTCATCAAAACTAGAACTTTCAGGTTCGTAAGGCTGACAACTTCTAGAATATAAGGATGGAAGAGATTGTTGAATGTTACAGAACAGTTTAAGTAGGACTATGTGTTTATTTTAAATATCTAGGTCTCTGTAAATCTTCTATCCTTGGCATATTAAGTACTTCTTTGTTTAGCTTTCTGACATTTCCTCAGCGAATCGAGGAGGTAAAGTACCCCAGTATACCAGGTGAGATGATGGCCACAGCTTACCCACCTTGAAATTCACCAAAACTAATCCACAAAACTGCAACTGGTCAAATGATAACCGTGGCCAGCATTAGTTATTAACCACTCAAGTCTGGGGATTTGCTTTCTATAGGAATTCACATGTAAATGGTAATAGCACTTTCCTCCCCCAAAACCTTCACCCCTCACAAAAAAAGAAATTTGTTTGGGTTTGGGGACGATTAACTTAGTAGAAACTGAATTATAATTAGAGTCAGGCAAAATATTCAAAATTCTTCAGCAGGCTGATCTTATACTTGATGGCCAAAACGGTAGTGGTAGATGGCCTAGAAAACCATATGGAGACATGATGAAAACAGTGATTTCAAGAAGCCCTAGTTAAGGTATATATGGAGAGCAATAAACCACTTGGAATCTATTTCTGAAATCTTTTTGTACTTTTTAAATGTGCTCTAAAAATTATATTGTGCTATAAACTGAAATTGCGATGACATACAAATTTGTCCAGAATATAGTTTGCGATTATAACGCAGTTTCTAGTTCATCAAGTCCACAATGTCACAATACCAGCAATTATTAAATGCCTGGACACACAGGGTCTCAATGCTTGAAGGTATGAAGAAACAACTAAAGAAGGGGAAGCTGTTGGACAAAAAGCTAGCACTTAAAAGAACCATCGGATATAGAGATAATTAGGTAAGAGTTTGCAGAAGCTTATCCCTCAATAATGGCAAAGGGAAGACAGAATGACAAACCATATAGCAGAGAGGTGCCTTTTGAGACTGACAAAGTTATACATTAACCTCTTGACTCATTTTTCCTATTGTCATGAATGCACAAAGATGACTGTCCCAGGCAAAGCTAGGAAAGTTCAAAATTATTAGTGTGTTAAAGTCAAACACTTTTACTTGCCTATCATCAGGTAATCAGATTTCCCTAAAAAGTAAACAAAACCAACAAAAAACACGGGAACGTTTGTTACATGTCTCCTATGTATTATCTTAATGAAACCTCATTTACTACACACTAACTAAGAAAAGTCATCATTATAGCGTCCATTTTAGAGATTCAAAAACAGATTTTGTTATCCTTTTAATGCCTCAGAGCTAGTGGTAGGCTGGTTTCAGACATACACTAGTCCAGTTCTTTAAAGTCCATTCCTTTGCCATTCATCATCCGGTATCCCAAGTAATAAATCAGCCAAACAGATTAATGAAGCTGCAAATTAAAAAAAAAAAAAAAAGCCTAAATCCATCCACATTCATCAGCCTTATGACCCAACAATACCATTCTGAGGTATGCACTAGGAGAAATAAATGTGCATATTCACCAAAACACATACAAGAATGCTCATTAGCATCTTTATCATAATAGATCCAAGCTGGAAACAATGCAACTGTCCATTAATAAGAGAATACATAAAGTACAGTTTATTTATACAATGGAATATTATACACAAAAGAACAACTACTGATACATGTAACAACATGCATAAATCTCAGAGGCATAATGTTCCCATGAAAACAGCCAAAATCAAAAGGGCACCTAATGCAGGATTCCATAAAGTTCAAGAATAGACACAACTAATTGGTGATGATAGAGAATCAGAACGATGGTTACCTTGTGGCACAGAAAAATACTGAGAATGGGAATGTTCTAGGATAGGAAAATATTCTATATCTATCTGGGTGCTGGATACATGGGTATATACACACCTAAAAATTCATCAAGCTATACGCTTAAGATTACTGCACTTAACACACAACTAGATGTTTAGTCTCAATTTAAAGAGTTTCTTTAAAAAAAGTTTTCAGAAAGTGGAAAAGATTGGCAGAGTAATACCATTTACACTTAGACAAAGAATAACTTTTATTAGCACTGGGAGCAGAATCTGGAAATTACTTGAAATTTCTACCACCAGGCAAATATATTGTTATTTCTGGTAGCAGCTGGCAGTTCCACCTCTTAAAAATGAAGCTGCATATAAATTTGTTTTGGAGCAAGTATTCGAGTTGGGGAAGCCCAGATTCTGTATTGCTACTTGGAGGGTAAGAATCTCAGAGGAATGGCAAGTGCAGCTGCTGGGTGGTAAGAAGAAACTGAAGACATGCACGAAAACACAAGGAGCAGGGGAAGGACACTGTAAGAGACAGAGGCTACGTATTCTGGGAACACAGCTTCTGCTTCAGAAGAATAAAGACAAAATGGGAATCACACTGACAACTATTCTCTAGTCTGTGAATTTTTTTTAGTTCTACAAAACGTACTTACAGAACATACCTGTACTCCCTACTGCCCCCGATCTGCTTTAACAACAACACTCAAGTCTGAAGTACAGCTGACTCTTGAACAATGTGGGGATCAGCGATGCTGACCACCCCACTGCAGTTGAAAAATCCATGTGTAACTTTTGGCTCTCCAAAACTTAATAATAGCTTATTGTTGGCCAGAGCCGCTAATAACACTCAATTATCACATATGTTGTAGGCTATAAGTATTATGTGCTGTATTCTTACAATAAAGTAAGCTAGAAAAAAAAAGTGTTAAGAAAACCATACAAGAGGGGCGCCTGGGCTCAGGTCATGATACCACAGCTCCTGGGTTTAAGCCCTGAGTCAGGCTCTGTGCTGACAGCTCGGAGCCTAGAGCCTGCTTCGGACTGTGTCTCCCTCTCTCTCTGCCCCTCCCCCACTCACAGTGTGTGTGTGTGTGTGTGTGTGTGTGTGTGTGTGTGTGTGTGTGTGAGAAATAAACATTGGGGCACCTGGATTGTGTCTCCCTCTCTCTCTGCCCCTCCCCCACTCACAATGTGTGTGTGTGTGTGTGTGTGTGTGTGTGTGTGTGTGTGAAATAAACAAACATTGGGGCACCTGGGTGGCTCAGTCATCCAACTTTGGCTCAGGTTATAATCTCGTGGTCTGTGAATTTGAGCCCTGTGTTGGGCTCTGTGCCGACAGCTCAGAGCCTGGAGTCTGCTTCAGATTCTGTACCTCACTCTCTCTCTGCCCTCCCCCCTCACTCTCTGTCCCTGGCTCTCTCAAAAGTAAATAAATATTTAAAAGATTTTTAAATAGGGGCGCCTGGGTGGTTCAGTCGGTTGAACCTCCGACTTCGGCTCAGGTCATGATCTCACAGTTCATGAGTTCAAGCCCTGTGTCAGGCTCTGTGCTGACAGCTCAGAGCCTGGAGCCTGCTTCCGATTCTGTGTCTCCCTCCCTCCCTCCCTCCCTCCCTCCCTCCCTCCCTCCCTCCCTCTCTCTCTCTCTCTCTCTCTGCCCCTCCCTCACTCGTGCATGTGTGCTCTCTCTCTCAAAAATAAACATTAAAAAAACTTTTAATAAATATTTAAAAATTTAAAAAAATATACAAGCTAAAATACATTTACAGTACTGTACCATATTTATTGAAAACAACCCTTGTGTAAGTGGACCTGTGTAGTAATTCAAACCCATGCTTTCAATGGTCAACTGTATATAAGCTGCTATTAAGCAGATGTTGTGAAGGAGGTGCAAGGAGAGAGGGAAGGAGGGCTAACAGGCAGTGACATCACAATGTTGGGGTGTAAACAGTGAATTATTCCAAAAGCCTCAAACTCTTGCTGCTTTAGATTTACTGGCTGGGTTTTTTTTTTTAACTGACTTTTTGTTAATGCCAGTGTCCTAAATTCTTGATTGCCTGCCGCATCAACTTGGCACATTTTATAGCCTACACTCTCTAAATGTCTGCGTGTTGGTAGGCTACCCAAATGACAAGAGCCCACTACTTTCTTTACCCAAAGTCCTGAAAGGAAAAGCCCACTGCTATGGTCTCTGAAGCTCTGTAATGTAACCACTCTTGCTGAAGTTATTATCCTACATTTGTGTACTCTTACAGATTCTGAAATTCCTTGGTTCTTATGCTAGATCATTTTCCATGCTGGGAACATTTTCCCTCAGAACCCAGAAATCGGCTTACACACAGTTCACAAGAAACCTCTTTCTTATCTACCTGGACCTACCCAGTTTCTCCTGGATGATGAATTCCTCTCATAAACAAGGTTAATCACTTCTAGTCAACAATCCAAGATTCAAACTACCTCAAACTGTGGCATTCATATATAAGAACATTAGAGAATTTGAAATGAAAATATTGCAGATCAGAGGCCATAAAAATAGAATCCATCTCCCCAAAGGCCCCAGCACTTGCCCAACTGAAGACCAAACTCCAGACGGATTTAAGACAAAAGCTCCTGCAGTTGTAATTGGTTTGTAAAAACCAAAGTTTATCTACTGCCCACCGGCATTTATCAGCTCTAATACTTCAAAGGCTGACACAAGAGCTCATTTTATTTGAGCTTCACAAATCCCTGAACATTCATAAGTATTTTTCAATTCAAATTCAAATGAATATTATTTTATTGAGGACAAATGTTTTTTAAAAATTAATAAAACTATTCCATTACCAAACCCAGAATACAAGTATTTGTGGGGTAGCATACTCCCATATTTATGGGTAAAACTCCTACATTCATATAGCGCTGCAATCCCATTATCCCCAGGCTTAAATTAATAAAATTGTTTGTCTTGTCAGCTTGTGTTACACGTTGTACAAACTTGTTAGATAATCAGCAGAGGCATGACAATTCATTATCCTACAGGGAGCCAGTCTGAATCCAGCAGCTTCCGCTCTCAGACAGCGCCAGAGCCACCACGTCAAACGAGAGCAGCAACTGCCACACATTCTGAAGGGCACAGACACAGAAACTCAGCATCCATCCTCCTCCTCACCAGCATCAAGGGATTTTAAATTTCACTCCCAAGATATAAAGCACCTATGGCCACCTGGCATCAGCAGGGCTGTATTTTGAAAAGTCTCTGAAACAAGACAGATTCAACTTCTGATGCTCAGATTGGCTGGCAAGGGTAAAAGATGTGGTCAGATGAGATAGTGGGTTTTAACATCAGCACTTGGCTCATGTCAAACCACCAAACGTTATTCTTCTCCTGCAAAGATAGGGAATGAGGGGAAAGGTGGGGGTGGCGGGAGGGGGAACAACCCTTCCAAACAGAACTTCCTTTTGGTTCAGCTTCAACCAGATGTCTCCACACTACAACTGCACAAAGGTAGGCATTTAGTTGTTACTCTACTGGCTGTGGAAGAAGAAGATGTTAGTCCTCTTAGGATCCATGCTACCCCAAATAAACTATGGTACCCAATATAAACAATGCTGTACTAAATAAGTAAGCAGGAATCTACTCCAGTACTTTAGGTAACAGGAAGTAGATATCAGTTAAAAAATATACTTCTTGGCATCATTCACCCAAAATACAAGTTGGTGGCAGATGGAAGATATTCCAATTGTTTTTGTTGGTTATGGAGATCACCCCTACAACTCGGCCCCAGAGCTAAGTACAGATATGCAAATCAGAACAAGTCCTTGGACCCAGAGGGATTTCTTCAGGTGTAAAACTGAACTTCTCTAAAAGTAAAAATGCTATTGAAAATTAGACCCACAACTTGAATAATATATTCCCTTAGGCTTTTAATGCTTATGATTACTGACCCATCAGACCAGTGGGAATTTTTGCAGGCCAAAAGTAGTTGGACATTTCTCCCCAGAGCGAAGGTATATGGGTTGGTTCTCCATTTGGGGCTGGAGAAGTCTGGCCATCGATCAAGTCTGTGGTATTGTTTCAAAATATCGTGTGTGTGTCTCTCTCTCTGGGAGAGGATAAAAATCTCCTACCTCACTGTCAAGATTGGCCGTGTAGCTTACAGAACCCTTCCCTGGGGAAGGATTATTCATCACTGTCCTGGTGAACTCAGGAATGGCCACTGAAATGAGAGAGTCAGCTCCTAGTTGCCATGTCTGTCTTTCCCCCCACTAGGATACCGGTAAGATCCCAGATAATGAATGATCTATCAGCCTGAGTCCCAAAGTGAAAAGTACATGAGCAGAGCCACAGCTTACCTATCCTGGATATGTGAGTGTGAAATATACACCTCTACTTTTTACAAGCCCCAGAGCTTTGTTACTGCAACAGAACTTAGCTAAATAAATAAACAAACCATCAAACTAAATGAATAAAGGCTACAGGAAATTTGGTCCCAGCATCCATACTAATGCTGCAGTGAAATGCAACAAAACATCCAGTCAGAGGCAGAATAGGATCTTCCAAAGAATGACAGCTCATGTTAGGAAAGCAGAAAATTCTTTTCTTCTACCTGACCTCCTCAACCTGAACCTTATTTTCACTCAAGAAGATAATCTATACAATTCCAACAGTGAAATCATTTTCTGTTCTCAAAACAGAAAAAAACCGTGATACATAATGACACACATACTCAAAGTCTAGTGTCTGTTTTATCTTTCTCTGCTTCCTATCTTGCTTTAAGGCTGCTAGATCCAATTCGCTTCTAATTGATAATCTACTTTGGGCTAAATGTGAATAAAATATGAATAAATAGGCTCTGAGGGTTCCAGGGGCCTCTACTAAAGGCAAATTTGGGGGAAGATACTTATTTTAGATCTTCAGGAGTCAAAATTCTACTTTTCTCACTGTGATCAGGATAGGTGAGATATAACAAAGGGAAGTAACCATTTTAGCAGGAATCAACTGTTACAAAATTTTATTAGCTATACAGGGTTCAGGAGACAAGATACATAAAGAGTTGAAATGCTTTTCAGTGTCAGGAAAATTCTGAGTCCTAAGTAGGCAGGACACAACACACAGTACCTTAAGGAATGCAATATTGGGGGAAGGAAAATCTAGGAACCAGACTGTTACACATTTTGGATTTTCTTCCAAAGAATCAAAAGATTTATCAAAAATGAGGAGCAGGGGCACCGGGCACAGTTTGTGAGTTTGAGCCCCACGCTGGGCTCAGTACTGACAGCACAGAGCCTGCCTGGGACTCTCTCTTTCCCTCCCTCTCTGCCCCTCCCCGACTCGTGCTCCCTCTCGCGTGCTCGCTCGCTCTCTCAAAATAAACTTAAAAAAGAAAGAGAGAAATGAGGAGCACTATGCATCTAGTTGCCCTAGGAGACTTTCCTGTCCTACACTTAGCACAGCCCTGTTATAGAACCAATAATTGTGAACAGAATAAAAAAGGATTTGGTTTGGGGCTCAGGACCAGGGAATGTGGGTAGAAGGGACTTTTTAAATTAAAAAAAAAAAAAATTTTTTTTAAGAAAAAATCAACATCTCAATTTTCATGCCCAACACATCTACATACAACATCTGGCTTCCAGCATCCAAGGCTCCAATGAGCCTGTTGTGTACTACCTCTGCTCTTTGAGAGATTAAAGTCCACTGTTTCCTATTATCATTATGGCTGTTAGTAAAAATTTCCATCCAAATTACCTTCCCAAAAGCACAACACTCTCCAGTAAGAATGTAAAACAGGTCGTTCTGAACCCAGGCTCTTCTACACCAAACTCTTGGTTTAGACACCTGACAAGAATTCGATATCCAGGCGCAGGCACTAAACCTTTGGTCCTCGGAAGCCCTGAAGGGGGTTGCTATTTGTCCCTAAAAAAGCTGAGAGTGAGTTAAGATCACTGGGTCAATACCATGTTTATCTCGAAGCTGCCAAACCACACAAACAAGAGTGCAGGGGGAAAACAAAACCAAAAACCGAAACAAAAAACAGCTCCCGATCAATGCTAAGCCAGCTGTCTTCAAAGAGACACTCCTGAGAGAGCAACAGCGGGGGGAGGGGGGACGGCGGCAGGAAGGAGGCCAATGCCCAAAACCTTATACAGAGAGCTGGGCAGGCTCCTGCCCACTGGCCAGTTCTCACCATCTATTTTTGTATGGTATGTGAGCTGAAAATGTTTTTTACATGGAGGGGTGGGTGGGTGTGTGTCTGTGTGCAGGTGGGCGTTTCAAAGAATTGAGTAGTTGTGACATATTATATGGCCCACAAAGCTTAATATTTACTTAAACTATTTACCATGTAGCCCCTTATAGACAAAAGAAAATGTGCCAACCCCTACCTTCTTCTCTCTAAATTCTTCTTCTGCTCCTGCTCCCACCCCCCATCCCAGAATAGAGTCCATAAGCCCAGAGTTCACCAGTAGAACCACCGAGGAGCAAGCAGAGCAGCCTGTCCAGCAATGAGAGGCTGGCTGGTATCCTAGAAGAAAGTGGTCAGGTTCATCCTTAGAGTTCCCATATCTGGTGTACAAGAGGTATTTAATAAAGTATGTCATTGGGTGGCTTGTGAATATAAGCATTCTGATGGCTCTACAACAAAACTCCACCCACAGGTTTACCAACACACCTACCCCCTCCAAATTTCTGCGCGCTCATTTTTAGAAACCACAAGACACCAGAGAGCAGAATGAAAACCACTCCTTCGACATATGGAGACCAGCACAACCGGTACAATTCCTGCTGTAATAAACTCTCCAGTTCGTTCTATCTGGAAGACAATATCTTAGGATATTGACAAAAAACAAGAACATGAGAAGGGGAAAGGCTAAAACGCTACATCTAACAACATGGCTGGCTTGGCTGGATCCCAGCCAACACACAGCCCCGTCGATCAGATATTCACAGAGCAGCAAGCAGAAAGGAAGGGGAGTGGGACAAGTGCCAGCCTTGCACTCGGATGCTACTTGTGATTCAGGCAACAGCTGCACACTGGGTAATGCTCCCGCGAGCAGTCAGCTGGGGAAGCGCTGTGCCTCGTCCTCACTAAGAGCTCGGGCTGCAAACCCGCTCACGCTATTTGGACAGCCAATTGCCCATGACTAGGCCAGTGTCCAGAGGGTGCTGAGGAACTAGGGAATGCAATAGGGTCATTTGTTCATAACAACAATCCTGGAAAACTGCAAGGACACTTCTTATTTTCCAAAACCTGCCCTAGCCAAGGATTTGCCAGAGCAGGGATATTGCTGTGAGTCACACAGAACCCCACACCATTATCTTTCAAACAAATGAGGACATTGAGGCCAGTCTCTCTAGAAAGAATGTCCATAGGCCAAACGAAACCTATAACCTAAGGTTCCCTCCACCAAGTTCCTTCCCTCCCCCTCCCAAATCAGTAGCTTAGTCTGCCTTGGAAAACCTTCCCCATCTAATCCATCCCTCAAATAATACATAAAATCAGAGAAAACAGTGGGAATGGTACACAGTTTAACATGGGCAATGCACCGTCAGAAAGGCAAGCTTCCACTCCTCACCTGATATTCTCAACGATGCATACCACCTAGCTAATGGGCTAGGATACCAAATGTCTCAGCATCCAGAGCAAAAAGCAAAAATCTGTGAAAGCCATCCAGGGAAACTAAGAATGCTTCTTTTGAACCAAATCGGACCATCTATAAACTGCAATCTAGGTTGCTTTTTCCCCTTTCAACAAGAGGCTCGGACCAAAAAAAAAAAAAAAAATGCTACCACAGAAATAAAACCCCAGCACCACTTAAAATGGATTTGTCTGCTTGTGTTTTCTAATTCTTTAGATTGGCTTCAGTAACATCAAAACACTTGGAATGGTCTGCCCTCAACAGAGCCATTGATAAGCTAGAAAAATTCTACTACCAACATATAGTACCATTATTACACACAGCTCAGCAGGAGGACACTTAAATGGAAGGGAAGAAGAGTATAGGGTGCAATGATAACTAGTACAAATTCATCCTTTTAAGGAAATTTCCCACATCATACCTTTCACTTTCTGCCAGTCTCTGGTTTAGGGGTTAAGAGGTATAGGTGGTGATGGTGACTGTCAAAGGTCAAAAAAAGAGCAGACTTTATGGCTACCAATTCACAATTCAGACTACAGGTTTAAATATCTCTTATCCACAATTTGACCTCCAAAAAGCTCTAAAAACCAAAAGACTGTAAAACTTAACCTAACTAGAACTGAGTTGCTGCAAAACCTAACCTGACAGATGCACGACTACTTTCAAGTCTTTAATCCCATTTAGTGTGAATATTCACATTTCACTGCAGATCTATTAACGTGTTTAATTATAGGGTTGCTACCCACAACTCCACTAAGGGTACTGTACAATTAACATACCATACCTGTACCATATAATATAACCTTTCTCAAATCCAAAAACTTCGGAGTTCAGAAACATCAGACCCTTAAGGAGATTTCAGACAGAGGGCTGTGGGTTTATATTTCCTGAATCTTCCTCATCACTCGCACCAGTGGCCAGCTCTGAATCTTTCCACTCATGGGAACCAGCACACTGAGTGCCTCCAAATCCTCCAACCCAACCCCCAAGTCTTCTCAAGACTTATCTTCCAGCCCATCTGCAGCACGAGCATTGGGTTAACAATAAACCTCAATGCAGGTCAGTCAAAAAATGTTTGTTGCCACACATTTTACCAAGCTACCCCTCACTTATTTCTCACTCCACGTGTGAACACTCCCTCTTGTAGGTTGTGCTAACGTCTCCGAAGCTGAACTTCCTGTGGTTACCCAGTCTCTCAAACCAGCTCTACTTCTATTTATTACCTAATGTAACAGATTAGGAGGAGGCACAGAATCCAAAGCAGGCTCCAGGCTCTGAGCTGTCGGCACAGAGCCTGACGCGGGTCTCGAATTCACAAACCATGAGATCATGACCTGAGCCCAAGTCGGACACTTAACCCACTGAGCCACCCAGCTGCCCCAATATCCATTACCTAAATTCTTACCTCCCAGCATCAAAATCTTACTTCTCTACTGACAAATCCATATCCACTGACATACAGCTTAACTATTCCCTCCCAAATTCAATGTGCCAACAAACTCTGCTGATTTTTCATAGCAAGAACATTCTTGCAGCATCCTTTCCTTGCCCGTGTCTACTACCTGATTCCGACTTTCCCTTCATCATTAATCCCACCAAAAGCCACCTCACTGACCCTCCACTGTAGGGTCTTCTTCGATCTAACCTCATTCTGCCACAAGATGAATATTCCTAACCCCTCTCTTTGATCACAAATGCCTGCTCTAAAATCTTCAAAGGCCTCTCAGCCCACAGAACGAAGCCAAAACTACCCACAGTGTAGCTTTTGAGAACTTTCAATTTTGGTTCTAAGCAAAATTTCCAAGCTTACCTTCTTAAAGCTAGATACACATCTGAATCAACAGGGGGGAAATTTTTGATGCATATCCCTGTCTGTATATCTCCCCTCACCCCAGATATCTTGTTTTTAATTAAGGTGGGTGCTACACCAGACTGTTACTGTTGCTCTTTGTATTTTTTAAGTCGCTCCATGATTCCCCTGGACATTCATGATTTGGGGGCCCCTGATGTAGAAAAACCTTTTTAGAGGTGCCTGGCTGGCACAAGCAGTAGAGCTTGCGACTCTTGATCTCAGGGTTGTGAGTTCGGGCCCCATGTTATGTATAGAGATTACTTAATATTAAAAAAAAAAAA
Source organism: Lynx canadensis (assembly GCF_007474595.2). Classification (NCBI taxonomy): domain Eukaryota; kingdom Metazoa; phylum Chordata; class Mammalia; order Carnivora; family Felidae; genus Lynx; species Lynx canadensis. The sequence goes on along the minus strand of NC_044304.2, from coordinate 144,031,789 downwards.
AAATCTTAAAAAAAGAAAAACCCACCTACCCTTCCAGTCCTACTAAAATGCCATTTCTTCTACTAAAGCCAACATGCTCTAACCCATTTGAAACACTCTCTTCTGTCTCTTAACTACAGCAATTTCTAACAACCCTATGTCCTATGAAATTTCTAACAACCCATACAGTCCTATGAAATCATTTTCTACAGAAATAAGAATGCTTCATAAGACACTTCTTTTAAAAACTTTTTGTATGTTCGAGCTTGTTCAACTAGATTATAATTTAGAGAAAGAAAAACATATTTAAACTCTTCTATTCTTCACTGGGTACTTAGCTTAATTCTCCTGCATACTGTTAGGGTATATTTTGAAAACTTATAAATTGATCTTAAAATTACTTCTGCCATATAGCCGTGGGTTAACAGACTTAATGGCTACCAGTTCACACAAATAACTGCCAGCATCCCCCTGACTGGCATGGTCATGGAGCAGTACCTCCAGCAGGGTGGCAGTCAGTACTCTGGAAGTACATAACTATGTGCGCCAGCTCTGCTCACGGGGGACATCCTAAGAAAAGATGCAGAGACCTCGTCACAGAAATCATATTACCAAGTATTCATATCTGCTTGCATGGAATCAGAAGGGAGGAGACAACATGTCAACACAAAGATACAGGAACCCAGGTCAGGAAAGCAAAGGAATTATAGGCACAGTGCAGCCAAGATGGAATGACTCTCTTGAGTGCCAGGTTCTCACTTCAACATCCTGTTGTCATGTAAGCTTGTGTTTCCACTGGGCCATTAACAAGGTCAAAGGAACAAGTTAGCACAACAGTGACTTAGCTGATAACCAAACATTTAAGATATAAAGGGCCAAGAAGTTTCCTAATCCAAAGCAATACAACACATACACAGAAAAGAGTAAGGAAGGAGGGCAGTACCTACATTTGGCCATCATCATACAAAAATATATTAATTCTACAATCAGCAAGGTACACTGTTATACCATCTACAACACACAGTTTCTTTCCAGATTAGTCAAATAAAAGTTGAAAAAGGACAGAAAGCCCAACTAAGTGACAATACTATATGGTGACATTGATAATGGAAAGACATCAGTTGCCTTTAGCTAAAGCCCTGCTAAAAGTTATTACAGTGGCATGCCCTGAAAAATTCATCCTTGTAAGAAAACAACACGCTGTGGGACTACACAAGTAATAGTCATTTTCTCAAACCACTAATGTTCAGTATTGTCAAATATGTCAACCAGGCTCTGATAACTGCTGTCAGTTAGGAAAAAAAACTTTCTCAAAGATCTTCCAACCTAGACATGAAGTTTTGGGGTTACTAGACTTTTAATTTCCCTCCAAGACTGTAGCTAGGGAAATCATTCATGTCCAGAGAACAAATTCTCACAGAAACATCCCTCAATATCCAATGCCAATTCCTTGGAATATACCCTGTGAGTCTGGAAAAGAAACAGCGTGTCATAGTAATTGGCTGTGTTAGTACAAGTGTTGGTGATCTACAGGAGTAAAAAAACAGAAGAAAAATTATTTCAACTCCACAATTCCTCAGAGAGACAGGGCAGGAATTGCCACAGGCAATCTTACACTTAACAGAGTCCTCTCTACAGCCACATGCGCTATTTATATCCAAAGCATAGGGCACAGGGCCTTTGACAATTCATTTAATGATAGGGTATACCAGAATGTCTATAATTTTCAAAGGAACAGAGATGTTTGTCAATTTGAAGAACTTGGCCAACCTGGAAAGCAGCCTGCAAATCACATTTTCCCTTCATTTCTATAAAATTTAACGCTGCCACCCAAGCTACATCCTCCACATACACAATCAAAGGACATCTCATGTGTACTGAGTGCAAAACCATTCTTAAAGTGTTCATTCAATTATTCCAACAAAGGTTTTTAAAAAGTTATTTTAATACCAAAGATAATACAGAGCAAAATGTGCTAGCAAAGAAGTCCAAAGCACTTTACCTTCAAGTTTTAGTGGCTACCTGTAGTCAAACATTACCCACACAGGCTGACTACTCAGGAGCCAAGACTGCACGTTAGCTGCCTGTATTAGCCATTTCTGCAACTCACTAAAAGTGGCACGGACTGAAAGGAAAGACTGGACATCAACAAAGCTACACAAGCCAGATCATAAATGGGTATTTTTGTACTACCAAAGCCAGACTTCAGTTGTCTAGCCCAAAACATTACTGCATGCAAAGGATGAATGTTCACAAGATGAAAAGAATAGTAAAGAAAAGGCCAGCCACATAAAGCAATAAGAAGCATCTCCCAATGAAATAAGGCACAGAAAACTGGGAAGGAGGGAAACTTCCAATCTGCCAGCAGGATGTCTGTGTTTCCATTCTTCTTTTCCACCTCTCATGCCCTCCTCTGATGAGTCTGTGACATTACAAACAGATTTCTCATTTAAGCATTCATTGGTTCCTGCTATTCACTCCCACCTCAAATCACAATCCCTGGAGTTTGAGGCACAACAACCGGTTGTTATGGAAATGACTGTAAGACCACAAGGGCGAGGGCTCAAAAGCTAGTTGGGCTGGCAAGAAAGAGCTGAATGAAATGTGTAAGAAAATTAAATTAAGACCTCTACCTGATTCTGTAAAACGACGATATGGTCAAGCTATACATTTTTTAAAAGTATCTGTAAAATTACAAAGCATCACCCAACAGCAGGCAGAGAGTAATGCCATCAAACAAAGAAAAAAAAAATTCTGAAGATACACAATTCTTAACCCACGACCATTCCCTTTCAAGTAGTCCCTACTGTTTCCCCCCTGAGCTTATAAGTTACAACAGCAGCACACACAGTGCGCACACAATTGCAGCCTTCTCAGCAGATAAAGCGGAGTACTCCATCATGGCCTCAAAGCCTTCTCAATACCGGAGCACATGCTAGGAGACCAGACAGACAGGAGCTGAAGTTAGGGGCTCTGCTGGAGGCCCCGGGGCCTGATACCTCCCCCAAACATTCAGACCCTTGAATGGCTGAGGCCATTCAGGTCTATCTTTGACAATCAGCATTTTATCAGACTATACAAGGTTCCATGAGTCAGAAGAGTCATCAGAGACTTAACTATTTATGTCCGTGAAGAAGCCACTCAGTAAGCAAAAGAAGATAAAATCACCATTACATAATCCGTGGCAGCCCTTGGAAGGCAAGCAGAAAGTGTGCACCAATTTTAACTGTACAGATAGTGAAAGATACCTAATCCCAATTTACTTCACCCTTGTGTTAAGAAGATGTCTCCCTCCACCATTACGAGTCATTGATGACAATGTTACAATCAATAAGCATACTACTCAGAAATTCTGGTAAACAAAGTAGTAAAATTCTGAAAATAAGATACAGCAACAGTCTTTTTTTTTTCTTTTAAGTTTATTTATTTATTCTGAAGGAGAGCGTACACAAGTGGGGGGGGGGGCAGAGAGGACAGACAGAGAAAATTGGAAGCAGGCTCCGAGCTGTCAGCTCTGAGCCTGAAGCAGGGCTTGATCCCATGAACCGTGAGATCATTACCTGAGCCAAAATCAAGAGTCAGCAGCTTAACCGACAGAGCCACCCAGGCACCCCAAAACAGCAACAGTCTTAAAGCTGCTACCAAAACAAAACAGTAAAAACAACAGAAAAAGAGTTGGACAAATGAAGTCCCTTGTTTCCATCCTTTTCCCAAATCTTCACACAGTTGAGTGAACACCTCATCTCATGAGTATCTTTCTACTTATCAAGGGTGTTTAAAGGATTAACAGTACTATTTTTACATAGTTGAAGGTTCTTGGAATTAATCTTCCTAAGTATCAGTTTATGAACATAATAGAAGTTTTAAAAAGGAAATCCTGCTCAGGGATTACATAATTTGCAAGATGCAAATGAGACAGAATTTTGAAAAAAAATCAGTTACACATGTGGTCATCTTAGAATTTAAATGGACTCCAAGTGGCCACTTAAGCATTCAGGGAAGTTATGGGTATGTTTTTATAGACAGGAATATTTATTATCTCTCCCAACGCTCTCTTCCCACTATTTATTTTGTATTCTTTAGAAATCACTTCTCTTTCTGCACTTACAACTTCTGCATTTTACAGGAATGAGACCAAGATTAGAAGTCATCATCAAGTACATTATTTTCTTAAACACAAAAAAGGGAAAAGATAATCACACAGAGATGATTCCTTTGAGAGAGAACATAGGACAGCTAAGGGAAAATGAGCACATCATTATTTACATATTCACATGGGAACCTGAGGAGCCCAGTTCAAAATGTTCCACATGCAGGACAGGCCAAGAGACAGAAAAAAAATGGGAGGCCCCTATCAGGCACTAACATTTATGTTCACTGTACATGCAACAAATCTAACCTTGGCCACATATGGCTGTACAAAATAAACTGTGACTAACTTAGCAAGTGAGCGTTTCATCAGAGTACATGGATTTTTTTTTTTTAATATTATAAGTTCAGTACAAAAAGAACAAAATTAAAAGGACATTGAAGAATAGGAAAGAACAGAAACCTAAGTATATTTAGCACACCTTCAATATCTATTAATTATAAATACAGATCTTCCCTAAATCAGTGTTAATTGCAATGGGAATATTCATGATCACTTTGCTTAAATAAACAGATGTTTGACTAAACTTACAACTTAATCACCATCATGAAAGATATATTATAATCTACTATCATTAAAAATCACCACAGACAAACTTAATTTAAAAGGAGTTTTTACAGCAACTCTAGGTTCTTCATTAAAAGTAGCATCATCATTACACATTTGAAAAATATTTGTATCTATGTGCAATTTACATGCCAGTCGATAAAGACAGGTGCAAGGCCTGGGAAATGAAACGGGGCAATAAGAGGTAAAGATCCTACTGCTAAAACCACCATGATTGCCTTGGCTGATTTCAGTGAGACAGCTATTTAAGATCACAATATATTCTTGCTGTGAAATAATCCAAGAATGATAATCATACATGGCTTAAGTCAAACCCCCCACCCCCAAAAATCAATGTTACTTTCTTCCATGAGCCAAAAATCATAAATCATGAACTTCCTCCTGAGGAACAAGGTGACCACCTCAAGCTCACAGTCAACATTAGAACCTTCAGATTTGCTGAAGCGACGCTCTTTAAAATATAGCTCCAGTGCTTTTTTCAAAAACAGCTTCCAGAAGGAACAGGTTATAAAGATGAGAGTGAGGACAGAGGAGACAAGAGAAGGAAAGAGAGGGTGCTGACCTTTAAGTGCAGAGTAACCAAAAGGCCGGGGGCTATTTTGCGAGAAAGTAAAAGCATCACCTTCCTCCCCAGCATCAGAGTGGTGACAGTCAATGCTTGCTGACATTCAGCAAAATGACAAGGGCTGCCTGAGGAGTGGCCTTCACAAAATGTCTAGGTAAAAGGCAGAGCTTCAAGAGAGAACACCTTGCAGACTCAAGTTCTTGTACACTGCAGAGACACCTCTTCAAAGCGAAAACATACAACTGATGACCAACACTTTGCAGTTTCTGGGGCTTTTGACGAGCTTGCGAGTCAGTTCCATCCCTGGTATCAAGCTCTCCATCAATCTTTGGAATCTATCTTTTTCTTTCCCCCAAGAGGAAAGTTAATAGCTGTTTGGATAGGAGGTTGGCTCCTGCAAAGCTGGATTTGACTGAACGGTTTAAATGGAAAAAACAGACAGAAATCCCTGAGGCAGAATTCGAGTGTGGAGGTTTACAACATGTTACACCTCCACCACCCTGCCCAGTGAGAATCTGTGAATGGCCCGTGTTTGGGTTTGTACCTCACGAGGGGTACAAGCAGGACCACCACCAGAATCCAAGCTGTAAAGAATAAGTCAAACGAGATTTCTCTCTTCTTTGAATCCCCATAGCACTTGGGTTGTACCCTTCCCAGCCCTGCAGCATATACTACCTTAACATATGCTTCAGTTATTCCTGCTACCAAACTGCATTTGACCAGAGGGGCTTCACCTTGCAGATCTTTGCAGCCCTCCTCATCCCCAACACAATGCAACAATGCATTGCTCAAGGCAAGGACCAAGTAAGCACCTGAACAACTACACTGCTAGAAAATGATTAGACATGGAAAACGTTCCTATGAGCCATGTTTGTAAGGCACTTACATGCAAGAAAAAGTACATGGTGTTTGCCATACTCTCCCCACCGCCTCAATACCTTTGCTCTTTTAAGTGCGACAGATAGGAGTTAACGTGGACTTCTTACTATAGGTTAAAACAAAAAAGGCATCGCAGGCAAAACGAAGATGAGTAGGGTTCAGCAGAACTGGAATAACTCTAAACAAGCCCTCCAGAGAAGTTTCTTGCCTTTTCAGAAAGTGAAATGCTGGGTTACTACCCCTCATGACCCTCAAGGAGAATGACAGTTCAGAAGCTCAAAGCTGCTGAAAATGACGCTAATTCAGCCCTTTGGTGACACCACAATGGAGAATGAGAAATACCCATTAATTTGAGGCAATTTAAACATCAGCCAGAGACACATCGTGGTGGCACATGTCCTCTGGTCTCACTGGTTCTGCCTTGGTGCCGTCCAGCCTTCATGCCCAATTTCACACACTCACCTTAACATCGGAACATCCTTCATCTATGACTATCCAAGCCCAGCCAGCAGCTGCCCATCAACTAGATCTCTTCACCAAAGATTACAAAGAGTATCTTTCTGGAGGCCTTAGAGGACCTACCTTCGGGCTAAGGAAAACCTAGGTGGTAAATCTTACTGCTCAAATTACCAAAAAGGCAATCTGGGAACCTGTCCAGCCCAGTAGGGGTAGATTCAAGTTGAGAAAAATTGAGACCAAGATAGCAAGGCCCAGCAATTTCAGGGTATTATCTTTAACAAAAAAGAATCCCTTACTTGACTCTAGGGAAGGACTGTGAGGATTAATTATAAGGCTTTTAAAGAGACCTGAGCTCCCCGCCCCCCCAAAAAACACTAAATAAGGTACAGAATTACCATTTATTAAAGGCAAAGTTCAAAGTAAAAGAGTCTATGGTGTTCCATCCTAACAAGAGGAGGGCCTTTTAAAATCACCTGCAGAAGAGAAATGATTAGGTCTCCCTCACGGGGCTATCACAAAAAAATAAATCTACCTGGAGATAATGTTAGAAAAACAGAGGAGGGAGGATGAAGGGCTGCTCAAGCGGCAGACCACCACGCAATACTCAAATAGCGGTTAGTGATCCTGTTTGAGAACTAGCATCGCCTGTGGTACAATGCCTGTGCTCCACTCCCAGAGACTTTGACTCACTGTTCTGGTGGGGGCCTGAGGGTTGGTCTTTTTCTTTTTTAAAGTTCCACAGGTAATTTTAATGTAATGCTCTAACTTAACAAACTATGTTACAAAACAAGGAACAAACAAAAAATAAACTTTCATGAAAAGGGCATTTCAAGGACCTAGCTTATAAAAACAGTAAAAATAAAATCACATTCAAAATTTAAAAGAGTCATTTTAGGGGCACCTGGGTGGTTCAGTCAGTTAAGTGTCCAACTTCGGCTTAGGTCATGATCTCACGGTTTGTGGGTGCGAGTCCCACGTCAGGCTCTGTGCCGACACCTCGGAGCCTGGGGCCTGCTTCTGATTCTGTGTCTCCCCCTCTCTCTCTCTCTCTCTCTCAAAAATGAATAAACATTAAAACAAATTTTAAAGTCATTTTATTTCTTGAGGAAGTTCATTATACACAGAACAGGAGATGAAACACCCACCCAGGTATCTGTATAAGTTATGAGAATTACTAAGAAGAGTTAGTTTCCCAGATAAGTTTCTGCCAGTTCTTAAGGCAACTACTAGCCCAAACCATGGAACACAAGAGTCAGACCATATTAACAAGGTTCATACCAATTCTTATGTAGAGGGAGGGGGGTGGCACCACACTAACAAGCAATTCTCTGAAACCAGCTGGGTGTCCTACAACTTAGCAATTTTGACAGACACAATCTACCTGGAGATAATGTCAGATTCCACAGATTAAGGGCTCCATACTCTCGCACTACCCCCGGCTACCTTCAGATGCCAACTGCAAGTCTAGGTGGTTTACCTGTGCTTTTGACTGAACAGATGTAAACTGGAGCTTCCAAAAACTCCCTCCTTGGGTTCAACTGATTTGCTGGAGCAGCACACAGAACTCAGAGAAACACTTCCCTTCCTAGATTACCGGTTTATTATAAAAGATATAAACTTGGGAACAGCCAGATGGAGGAGGTATGGGAAAGAGCGAGGAGGTTCCATGCCCTAAGTGCACCACTCTCACCCAGCGTTCACCTGTTCACCAACCCAGATCCTCTCCAAACTCAATCCCTTAGAGTTTTTATGGAGGCTTCATCATATAGGCACAAGTGATTAGATCACTGGCTGCTCGCCCCTCTCCCCTCTGTGGATGGGACTCCAAGTTCCAATACTCTGGAGGACATGTTCCTTCTCTGGGCAACCAGCCCCCATCCTCAAGTGCTTTCCCAAAGTCACCTCATTAACAATACAAATGACACCTGCATCGCTCTCACCGCTTAAGAACTTCCAAGGGTTTTAATAGCTCTGTGCCAGGAATAGGGAGGAAGACCAAATATGTATTTATTATAAATCACAATATCACAACTATGATGATGATTTTCTCTCCCTACCTCCAGAAGTGACAAGAATATGGAATAATGCTTTATAAGGGAATAGCTTTCCAGAAAGGAAATATTTAAACTTGTCATTTCGAAAATGAGTGACTATGACATCTTTATTATGGAATAAGTTAAAATTCCCCAATGTGTAGAAGAACAAGATTACTTTAAACAATTCGTAAGGTAAGTTTAACAAGATTTACATCTACACGATTTTATCTGGGCTAGATGCCATCACTTTTAATCTTAAGGCCTCACTCAGAATCAACCCCACTCAGATCTCCACTTCCACAGCCACCCAGGACACAGACAAAGGAGGTTCTCAACCGTAGTTGCTCATCAGGAGTATCTGAGAAAGGGGAAGAAAAAAGAAAAACACCAGCTGAACCCTACACACTTTAAAATTCTGATTCAGTAGACTTGAGGCACGTAGGATTTTTAAGAGATCCCTAGGTGATGCTGATGTGCAGCCAAGGTTTGAGAACCTCTGCGTTAAAAGCATCGACACTTAACATTTTCACTCTGCATTGCTCTGCTGATTGAGCCATGTTGCTAGAGTCAGACCCGAAGCAGGCAATAATCGGTTGTATCCAGGGCACACAGATGAGTTACTGTGATTCCTTGAGACTGTAATTTAGTGGAGTTGAGACACTGATGAGTTCATGGTTTTGTTTCCCATTAATCTTTTATTGGGTTCCAAGCTGTGTGTGCTTTTCATTCCATGATTCCAAATCAACACATAAAAAAGTTAATGTTCAAAAAATACCCAAGCTACTGTCTTTTTCTGTTAGCGTTTTGTATTCAAAAGATGCTTGATGAGTAAAAGATACCCCTCCCTCCCCACACACAGCCAGACATGTGTCCATTACCAACAAATGCAGCCAATTAGCCTTAGAGCAGGAAATACAGAAACCTGATTTGCCCTGAACCTTAAAACAACACCTGAGACCTGAGCTTGCAGGCAACAGTGAGAATTTAATTACGGAGAGCAACTTGAGCACGGGCTCACCAAGGAGGGATCTGCCAGGAAGGTACGTCACATGCTTTATGCTGGCAAACATGAAGGGCTGGGGGGATTAAGTGCATTGTGAAAAGTGTATCTCCCCACTCAGAGGCTCTCTTCTGACCAATCTTTTACCACCATGATTTTAGGATTTGGTCCCCAAGTTCTGTCATCTATTTCCAGAGCAACATCTCAGAAACCATCCTCATCAGCGACTGCCTGATTACCCAGACAGAGGCATGTGGTTAAGAATTTCTAAAGCACCTTGGGGGCGCCTGGGTGGCTCAGTGGGTTAAGCATCTGACTCTTGATTTCAGCTCAGGTCATGATCTCCCCGTATCAGGCTCTGCACTGAAAGCAAGGAGCCCTGCTTGGAATTCATGCTCGCTCTCTCTCTCTCCCTCCCTGCCCCTCCCCAGCTCTCCCTCTCACTTGCTCAAAATAAATAAATAAACTTTAAAAAATTTTTTTAAAAATTTCTAAAGCACCTTGGCCAATGAACTAACCACAGCCCAACCCCCCAGACCTAGGACAAGAAAGGCTCCCAGAGCAAGAGGTCCAAGTCCATTCTCACATGTGGCATCTCTTCCATGGTTTTCCCTAGGATCTGCGGGGGTAGAAAGAATGCTTAGCCTTATCCGCTGATCTGCTATATACCCTAAAATGAGTTACAATGTCCATTGGTGGAGGCATCTGGAGTGGATTTATCACCACCCACCTAGGGGGAGGGACAGCCAGAGGCTTCATCAAAGCCAGGAAAGCTAAAATCAGTTCCCTGCGGATACAGGCCAAGGGAGGGCAGAAGAAATCATGGTGGTTGTCTGGGTCTCGGAAAGCATCCAGCACGAGGGAGAGGCAAGTTATTAAAAAAGACAATAAAATAAATAAATCAGCCTTCTGGGTCCACATAAATATTTCACTAATCAGTTAAAGGACAGTAAAGGGAATGTAGAAAGAGTGCCTAACATTTAATGGGATTTGGGTAAAATATTACACTTTCCAGAAGTTACTCAAGTGTAGCAGGGTGTCTAGGAGTTAAAATTACTTTTTCAAATGACCAATATACTAATTTCTTCTTCAGAACCATGGGGAAGGGCCCATATGAATGACACAATATCACAAGATGATCACCAGCCCTGAACTCATTCTTTCCCTTCCTGAAATTGCAGACACTTCAGCACAAACCCAGCACTCCCAGTTTCACTGGAATCAAACCAGAGGGAGCCAATGCCACTCCAAGCTACACACCTGTGCACAAATTAAAATATCTCCACTCGACGCAACTAACCCTGTAAGTGCCCTTCAAAAGCCCTCTACTGGCTCTTACAGCTGGCTCTGCAGAGCCAGTTGGAGGGGAACAGGGAGAGTTTATCAAGTAGACGCAGGAAGGCAGCTGTGAAAAGAGTGAAGACCACCCTGGGGTCATGCAGAGCACCTCCTACAGTCAGAGACCAGTGACTCAGCTCTTCTCCCTCCGTTCTCCCTAGTCTCCTGGGGTCCCTAGACCACATTTATCTGAAGAGATGATCCTCTCTGAAGGACAGATATGAAAAGGATCAGAGTTTTAAAAAACTGTAAATATATGTAACTTTCATTTGGGGCCCTCTAACCTTCTGCTGATGGAGTTCTCCCACACACACAGGTGATCCTTAAAGAAACAGCTTCATGTGCGGCCAGAGCTATCCTGCCAGCTGCTGGGACAACACGCTGGGAGTAAGGAAACGTGCCAGTCCTCAGCTTGGGGGTGGGGGTCTGCCAACAGCAAGTACTAACCTTCAGAGAAAAGACAAAAAAATCATCAGAAAAAAGAATGCAAAATTGTGCATGTGAACAGTTTAGAGGCTCTGAGAGTGTCTTCTGATTATGCCATAAAGATGGTAGCCATACAAAGAGTTATTGTAACTTCTGGGTTGGTGTATCATAACACGCTCTATGCTCCCAAGGCACCAAACCAGTTTTTAGCCAATAAAGAATGCAGCACTTCAATTGCTGAGTGACACGGAACACAGATAGTTCACTGTACCTGCGTCTGCATTTGTCAATGGCTGCCTTTTTGCCTGAAAGAATATTTGTGATGCTGACTGTAGCTTACAGCCTCAACAATTTGAGCCCTAACTCCCTGTAAATACCATTCCACTTCTTGCGATCAAACAAGACTCTGTTGCCAGTGCTCAGGTTTCCCCACACAGACAGGCAGAAGGGTTGTGCAGAAATCCCATTTGACTCATTTCCTGCCAACCTTGAGCGGGCAGCATCCCCTCCTCAAGATGGGGCCTGGTATATTCCTTTAAATTAGCAATAGTGATTTTAGTATCTGCTGGACATCAGTGCTGTTGCTTTTTAATTAAATATAGCTGTTTTACATACACTTATTTGTGGGATAATTGTTTTTAATCACAATAGGGTGCAATGTAATTGTGCCAATACTCACAAGCACGTGGCACTGTGGAAGTCACTGACAGAGCAGCTCAGGGGATGAAACAAATACTGCAGGCTGCACTCACAAAGCTGCCACGGGAGCCTCTGTGTTCCCATTAAAGTGTCTCACCAGATCCCAGTCTGGGCAACAGAAAAGAGCAGTGGTCCCCGGGAGAAGATTTACCATCTACTCTACCCTTTATTTCAGATGCAGCAAGTTCAGCTGGGGGGAGAGAGCCATCCTGGCAACAAACACAAAGGGCCTGGATCACAGCCTGCTTCTAAATAACACAAATAGATAAGGAATTAGCTGATTAGAGAGTGTACTGCCAGTGGGGCTAAATATCAGCCCCTGTGGGAACATGTATCTTATATTGTACTACAGCACAACTTGCCCAAGAGCTACCTCCGATCTGAGCGGACCTTTTCATTCTTTGAGGCAAATTTTCTCTTTTAAGAATGTAGATATAACAGCTAACAGCTATAAAAATTCAAAATAATTTATACACAGAAAAATTAGTGGAAACAGATTTGGTACATCCACATTTTTAAAAACTGCACAGTCATTAAAAATCATGCTCTGGAGGGGCGCCTTGCTGGCTCAGTCAGTAGAGCATGAGACTCTGGATCTCAGGGTTGTGAGTCTGAGCCCACGTTGGGTGTGGAGGTTACTTAATAACCTTGGAAATTTTTTAAAGGCCAACAGAAATGCTCAGTTACGAAGCACGAACACAAAGAAGCAGGTGAGAAGGCCGTGATATTAACAGTGGTGATGCTGCCCCTAGATGGTAAGATTTAATTTGTATTTTCTTCTTTAAATTTCCCAAAACTTAGTAAATAAATGTATCACCTATAATAAGGAAAAAATATTTAAGGTGGAAAATTTAGATGAAATCAGAAGCCTAAGCCATCCATCTAATGGGTTTAATAAATGAACATTAAATATTGAAAATAATGGGGGCGCCTGGGTGGCTCAGTCAGTTAAGCGTCTGACTTCGGCTCAGGTCATGGTCTCACGGTTCGTGAGTTTGAACCCCGCATCGGGCTCTATGCTGACAGCTCAGAGCCTGGAGCCTGCTTTGGATTTTGTGTCTCCCTCTCTCTGCCCCTCTCTCGCTCATGCTCTCTCTCTCTCAAAAATAAATAAACACTGAAAAAAAAATTTTTTAATAAAAAAATATTGAAAATAATGAAGTATATACAAGCAAATGCTCACAGGGCTGTACAAAAAGGACTGGTGTTCAGAGTCCTTATTATCCAATCTCTTCTCTCTTCATAGGGATGGCCTGACCATTCTAAACAGCAAGATTACTGCCAGAAAAACTTCATACAGGAGACAAGAATATGGAGATATATTTTTCTGATGTTAAACACTCGTTCGAAGTATAAATTAGAATCTCCTGATATAAAGTATGGTACCTCCAAAATGGTTGCAGGAAATACTTTAATTTGTAAAAATACATTGAAATAAGAAAGCTAAACAAAGACAACCAGCTGCAGCTTCTGGCAGATGAAAGAAATTCTGGAAAATGGGAGTGTACAGAGAAGTCCCCCTACCACAACAGTGTGTAAGGCAGAGGGTCACTAGCCTACCCTAGCAACATGAAAGTCCATGCAGCACATCTGGAGACAGGTAACACAGACCTCTGTTAGAATCCTGGTTCCTCCACTTACCAGAGAAAAAGCCTTGAGCAAACTCTGGTCTTCCCAAGCCTCAAGTTTCCTGGCCTGACAGGGATGGAAATGGACCTGGGCCACACAGGCATCCGGGGCCCCTCAGCCTTCCTCGGTCTCCAGCAATCCCCTTCACTCCAATTCTGTAAACAATAAACCAACTTCCTCCACAAGAAAGAGAACACTTTCACCCATCAGAACATCCTGGTCTGTTTGGCAGTTGGACTTTGCATCATAAATTAATAAATCCACAAACGGACCTACAAATCACATCTTTGTGAGTTCCTCTAGCCGAAATCAGTTAACCAGTATAACAGACAGCATTTCACAGCCTGTAAAGCTCAGAGCTAGCCCTAGAAAGCAGCTAAGCTGAGAAGACCTTCTGTAAGGCCTTAAAAAATGGACAAGCTTTCCTCCTCCCTCATCAGTCTTAATACAGAGTCATCATCGCCCAACACTACACCTGCACCACGCACTGCTGTGCACCTGTCACGACTCAGAAGGCACTCCAGGATTCTGCTGTGCTGTATCCTGAACGGCAGTCAGGCTCTGGCCCTCCGTATGTGCCATTACGTACCAGCCATTCGAGGGCTGCTTGCACACACCCAAGGCAAGCACATTCTTTACCCTGCACCCTTTCCTCCGCGTACCAAGTTCAGTTAATATGATGGCACGTGAGGTGTGAACCAGATCTAACAAGGCACTTCATAAATCTTTTCATTTTTTTGTCATGAAATTCACCCAGACACTGTGAACAGGCCCCACCTAAACTTAACATTGGCTCAAATCGTATGTAATAAACCCCAAGAAACTCCACTATTCCCCAAAGAGCCCTGCTCTCTGATGCAGATAAATGTCTTCAGACAGAACTCTCCTATCTCCTTTCGTCAGAATCCTCAGGAGATGTTCTAAGCTAAGAAGGGATATATCTGGTTTGCGGTTGGCTCTGGGACCTGGGGGGAAGAAAAGCTCACACAGGAAACAGCAGAGATGTTACCACATCTAAGTCTGCTTCTGGAAAGAAAAATTATATTCTCAGTGACCAAAATCCTGGACAGCCAGCCTTGGTAAAGCTCCACCTTCCTACTGCTAGGAACACTAATCTAGAACAGTAGCCTCAAGTGGAAGTACAATGGAAACACCTGGCAAGTGTGAAAAATGAACCCACCAGGCTCTAACCACAGGGATTCTAACACAAGGAGCTTACAAACCATACCCTAGGAAAAACTGACTTAGCCTCTACTCTAGGAGAAATGCTCTCACTTGGATTTCATGGTGACTCAAAGGGGCACACATCTTTGTATCTGAGCTAGGGCGGGGCAGGGGAAGGGAAACAAGGAGGAGAGGGCAGGGGCAGAACCCTGTACGCATTCCAAGGTTGCTATTCAATCAAAAGACATGGCATCAACAGGGATCCACTCAATCTCTGTCCTTGCTGGAATCTTGGGCAAACCCAGAAAGACAGAGCTTGTTTGTAGCAAACGAGAAGCAACAGTGTTAGCAGCCATACTGTAAGTGAACTTGACAGTTAACAATCAAATGATGTGCCCCTTGTAGAACTTCCTATCAAGGGATACCTTAGAACCACACACACAAGCATCATTTTCCTAACAGGGAAGGGGACAGAGGGAGAGAGAGATGTATCAGAGTCAAATGGCAGCCAGAAAGAGCAAGGGAGGAGTTCCTACTGCCCAGCTTCTGGACTCCAGGCACTTCAGTACCACCGCGATGCTGTAAGATATGCAAGCACGAGGATGGGAGAGTCCAAAACTGCTTCCTTAGATTGCACATCCCCAAGTCTCCTGCAGCATCAAATTCAGGGACTCTGCTATGATGCGGGGCTCTGCATCCCTGAACTAGCCATGGCAGGAGATTACAGCCGGGCAGAAAAGACATGGTCATTGTGGAGTTACGGTTAAAGGAAAAAAGGAAAATAAAACCATTTCCTTAGTTCTTTGCTCCCTATTACTCCTGCCCACCGCCAAAGATACTAATACTGAGGAGCAAGCTAGAGAGAGGGAAAAGTCTAAAGACGGCAGTGAAAGACGGAGCAAGAAAGCAGCTGGGGAAAGTATCCGAAGTTGCAATGGTCTAAAGCCTGTTTTCTCCCACAGGCACCAAGGAAGAGAACCTTACAGTCTCTCAAGAAGTGGACTTTCTACCACTAATTACAGATAGCAAGGGTAAAACTTGACATCACAAACGACAAAGATTCTCTCCTTGACCAAATTCTACTCAGGCTCCTCTGAACGAACTCCCTTCTCAGCTAGGGCCCTGACTTTTGGGAACTCTGCATTGTCCAATTCTGCCAAGAATCCTGCTAAGTCAGTTTAGCCCAATTTCCCCACCCTCAATATCTGATTACTCTCGATATCTAATTGGGTTCCTCATCCTCCACCACCCCCAACCCCACCCTGCTCCTTGATGACAAATTCCCACTTTTCCTTTTTGGACTCAGAACCCAAGCTCTTTCCCCACCGCCAAACCCCATTGTTGGCCCCTACACCTATCACAACGGTTACGAATTAGGTGTATCTTACTGTTCTCCAGCAAGTGTCATGAATAACATTTTAACACAAAGAAGCCAAAAGAAGGAAAACTCTGTCCTACTGCAAGCACACTGTACAGGCTCAAGCACTCATTAAAAGGCAAAGACTTGGGGCGCCTAGGAGGCTCAGTCAGTTGAGTATCTGACTTTAGCTCAGGTCATGATCTTACGGTTCACGGGTTCGAGCCCCGCATCGGGCTCTGTGCTGACAGCTCAGAGCCTGAAGCCTGCTTCAGATTCTGTCTCCCTCTCTTTCTGCCCCTCCACTGCTCGCGCGCAGTCTCAAAAATAAACATTAAAAAAAATTTTTTTTTTTTTAATAAAATGAAGGCAAAGACTCTAAAGCAATCAGTGAGGCAACTTCTTCAAATCAATATCAATCAGCTATAGATTTAGGCATTTGACCAATGAAGGTATCAATTTATGTAAATTCTAGGAGCAGAAGGATATCGGCCTAGCTTAAATTGAGCAAATGCAGTTTCCTAGAACATAAAATTATATTTAATAAGCAATTAAATGTGGTTATCCAAGAAAACTAGAGCAATCCAGTTTGGCTGCTATCAATATTTTTACTGAATTCAGGTTAAAGGTGCCACTCCAAAGCAAGTGAACCCCAAAGCAAGGCAGCTAAGGGCAACAGTGAACTTCAACAATGGTAAGCATTCACTCACAGGTTCATGCAGCATCCAAAATATAGCACAGAGATTGTCAGAGTAACACTGAAGAGCAGGGGGGCACAGGGAGCAGCCACAAGCTCCTGTGTGAGGAGTGCAGCAACAGGTAATGGAGTGACCAAACTGTGTGCGCCAGAAGCGACTTCTTCATCCAAACCAAAGTTTACAAACTCTCTCTCTGTACTTGAGGAGAGACATAATGGGGGGGGGAGGGGATGGGAAGAACTATAGCGGGGGGGGGGGGGGGGGGGGGGGCAGTGAGCTGGGGGTGGAGATTAACTGAAAGAAATCAGAATGAAAGCTAAAGTAGCAGAAGCACAAATCAATACTCTTACCGTTCAGGTACTTCAGAAAGCTTTCCAAGTCAAAACACAAAAGTAAACAAACAAAAGAACAGGCACCGGCCTGTATTAAAACTCTGGAGAACCAAAGGTGGGGAAAATACTGTGCCTGAGGAGAAAGGAGCCGCATCAGGCCCAAGTCTGCAGGCAGCCAACTCTGAGGCGGGCACAGCAGCAAGGAGAGAGCATGTTTCCACCTGAGCACATTCGATTACATTCCAGGACAGAGATCTTCAACACCATCAGCTTCTGCCCTCAGAATTCATTTCTCGCTGGGTAATGAGGGTAAGAAATGAAAGGCTGTAGGATTTTTACACTGAATTTTCAGTTTGTCAGGTTCCATCTACCATGTCAGATACCTGGGACCAATCTATATCTTTTAGAGAGAGATGTCTCTATCCTAACAGAGCTCCAATGACTATCCCCTACCTGCTGTATTTTATGGATACCTAATAATAACATGGATAATAACATTTCCACCGTGGAAATCAGAACAGAGATTCCTCAAAAAAATCAAAAATACAAGTGCCATATGATCCAGTAATTACACTACTGGGTATTTACCCAAAGAGAATAAAAACACTAATTCAAAAAGATACATGCACCCCTATGTTTACTGCAGCATTATTTACAATAGCCAAATAATGGGAGCAGCCCAAGTGTCCATCCAGAGATGAATGGATAAAGATGTGAGATATATATATATACACACACAGAAGAATATTATCCAGCCATAGGAGCATAAAATCTTGCCATTTGCAACAACATGGATGAAGGAACTAGAGAAAATAATGTTAAGTGAAATAAGTAAGAGAAAGACAAATACCATATGATTTCACTGGAATTTAAGAAACAAAGGAAAAAAGAAAAAGAACAACAACAACAACAACACGAATGACTCTTATTACAGAGAAAAAAGTGGTGGTTGCCAAATGGGAGGTGGGTGCGAGGATGGGAGAAAGAGAGAACGGGGCTTAAGGCTATACTTACCCTGATGAGCACTGAGCAATGTACAAAACTGTTGAATCATTACATTGTACACCTGGAACTATGTTAATTCTACTTGAAGAAAAAACAACAACAACATGGAGCCCAAATGCTGGCACAAACTGAAAGGAGCTTAATGATTTTTCAATTGGGAAGCGGACATTTTTCTGAACTCTGCTATTACTGAGTATAAGCACCTCCAGAATAATTATAACTTGGTATGCAAACAGGAGTGTCTAGACTGAAAGAGCCATTCACTCCTCCAAGAGAAGAGGACTGGAAGGGGGTGGGGGTAGGCGATGAAGCCAAAAAGCTTTAACAGTGAGGCGGCCGCACCACAACGCAATCTGCGAAGGCGAGACAGAGCCCGGCCCAAGTGACAGGGAGGAACCCTGGATGTTTTCCTGAGGAAAACACTGAGCTGTTAGTTTAATACACACTCAAAGAATAGCAAAGGACTGGGATAACTTCTTTCTCCTCTATAAGAAATAAATAAAAGACGCTGCTTTGAGTGATGTCAAGTCTCCCTCTTCTTTTTTTTACATTTTATTTATTTTTGAGAGAGAGAGAGAGAGAGAGAGAGAGAGAGAGAGATACAGAGCACAAGTGGGAGAAGGGCAGAGAGAGAGGGAGACACAGAATCCGAAATAGGCTCCAGGCTCTGAGCTGTCAGCACAGAGCCCGACGCACAAACTGCAAGATCAAGACCTGAGCCGAAGTCGGACGCTTAACCGAATAAGCCACCCAGGGGCCCCAAGTCTCCCTCTTCTTAAAGAACAAACTGGTTTGATACTCCTGGCTGTCCCAGTGGCCAAAACCAGAAAACGGAGCCACCTGCCAGTTCCCCCATGCGGAATACAGTGCGCTTACGCACAGCAGCTGAGCTAAGAGGTAAAAAGGAAAAAGGTCCGAGAAGGACAGGGAGGACAGTACAGACTGCATCCCACCCATAGGGACCAGCCTCCAGCCAGAGCCCGAGGGAGCAGGCAGGCTGCAAAGGGAGCCCAGGGCATGCAACACATCAGCAGCCCTTCCACAGAGATCCACCTACAGCTTTCTGCAAGGCAGTGTTTCTAAAACAAGCCCCTCCAGCTGGATAAGCAGATGCTAAAGGCAGCTCCATATGAATAAGAATGTGGCTTTCTCCTAATTCCAGGCCACCTTACGAAAGATAACTGCACAGAAAATCAAACAATCCTATCAGCCTCCCTAGTAAGGATGAGAAAAATGTCCTACCAATGGCAGAGCTACAGACTCCGAAAATCAAGTGTTGGTGTATTCTGCCCATACCCCATTCCCAAATTATGAACAAGGAGTGAAAAGACAGCCAGTGAGAATGAAATAAGCCATTATGCAACAAACATGTAAGTATCAACTATGTGCCAGGAAGTGAGCTAGCAATAGATGTGAAGAAATGAGGAATCTACCTGATGCAGAAAAACCAAACTGGAAAAACCTAGTAGGGAAGGGCGGGGAGGGAATGGGGAAGAGAAAAAGCATTTTACAAAGCAGAAACTAGAAATTACAGGCAGCCACTGTGTGGGTTATCCAGAATCAGCAGGACAGCAGAAGGAACCAAATTTTGGGACCAGCGTCTGAACACAAAGACGCAGCAGATGCCACATAAAGAGGAGATTTCCACTCAGCCTCACGAAGGACCCAATGCAGTGAAACACGGATAAGGGAGAGCATATCAACTGGCCTCTCTCTCTCTAGAGACCCTCCTGTGGGACAGCAATGTGCCAGGGTGGCCACCACACAACAATGAACCAGGCAAAGGCATCTGCAGCCAAAACCAGACTAGATGGTGAAATGAAGGCCTCTGAAATGTGAACAACCCAGAAAGTGACCGGAGCTTTTCAAAGAAGGGCTGAAATAAAAAGTGACATCAAAAATATGCCTAAGCAATAGACCTGTCATTTACTAGGAAAAAAAGCAAGCATCTGTGTCCTTCAGCTTCCCCTTCTAGTTTCAGTTCTGAAAGCCTTTTCCAAAGCAGTGACATGAAATGAGGCTTCTTCCTCCATAATCTATCATCTGGTCTGAAATCCACCTTGTGACCACAACATACACCAAATGGTCAAGATTAGAAATTCCGTTTCTAAAATTATCAACACTTCCCTAATAAAAATAACTTCCTAGATCCATAGCACCTATAGGACATGAGGATCTGAAATGTTTGGTTCTTGAACTAACTCAAATTTTCCAAGTAAAAAGCTAATTAGCCCACCAAGGAATGAAACCTACAGCCCTGGCCTGCAGAAGTCGAAAGCACTGATGACTGCACTAAACTTGCCTTGAATATAAATGTTATGTGGGGAAAAAAAAAAAAAAGTAATTTATCTAAACACAGTGTAGGTAGCTCTGCAATCAGTATCTCATAAATAAAAAGAGAAAGATGAAGGGAAAGCTCTCTAATTGATTTTAAAATTAGTTCCAAGCAAAGAAATAATCTGACAACCAACAAGGTCGACAACAGTAAAAAAATATATAGCCTTTGGGGAAAAAGTGCACCTAAAAACTCCAATGAATCAAGACACCTGGACTGCCACGAAGGAAAGATATCTGGGAAAGCCTGAATAAGTGTGGAGCTGTTAAAAGAAAGGCAATTGGGGACCCATGCAAAATCACTTAAAATCCTGAGATTAGCCCCTCTGGTGGACAGAACCCAGTCCATACTATGCTAATGGAATGCCAGTATGAGGAAAACCAGGGCTCAGAAAGGGGCAGGGCTAAGCAATCCAAATGCATCAACTAGATTGAAACCTGGGAGTGGGAAAGAGGAAGTGCCTACAGAAAAGGAAGCCATGGGTAACCTGGCTATCAAAACAAACAATCCAAGGGGCACCTGGGTGGATCAGTTGGTTAAGTGTCCGACTTTAGCTCAGGTCATGACCTCACGATTCATGGGTTCTAGCCCGAATCAGGCTCCGCACTGATAGCTCCTAGCCTGGAGCTTGCTTCACATTCTGTGTGTGTGTGTGTGTGTGTGTGTGTGTGTGTGTGTGTGTGTGTGTGTGTCCCTCCTTCACTTGTTGTGCACATGCTCTCTCTCTCTCTCAAAAATAAACAAACATTAAAAAACAACAACAAGCAATCCAATTAGGAAGGAGAAAAAAACACTCCCTCCCAGGACCTTTCAACACCAGGACATGCTGCCTCAAGTTGGAATGACTACAGGCGGCAGTCAAATGGATTGGATAACAATGATGCCACTCAAAAGCAATACATGCATTAGGTCTTAAGCCTCAGCATATATTTTTGATATAAACATTTACTAAACACCTGCTGCATTCACAGCACTCTGCAAGATTCTGAAAGAGAGGGGTATGAAGCTGAGAAAACCAGTTCCACTCTGGCTCACAGTGGAGTTTAGGCTTTGTAACCAAAAGCGGGCTGGACATAAGTAACAGTACAGGATGAGACAGAGGAAGGAAAGACTGCGGGTATGGAAATCTCTGGCCTAAAGGAGCTTTCAAGAACCAGGGCAAGAAAGACAGTTACCTCAGCACAGCAGCTATGGTAAATGGTCACAGGACAGTAAATATGATGGTGCTGCCAACTCTGGAAACAACAGAGAATTACTGCAGCTCACAGGACTGAAAAGAGGCAAGAAATATGAACATGCTAGCACTCGGAAGATTTAGATAAATTGAAAATATAGAACTGTGTAATAGTGATGATTAAATGGAGAGAGAAGAAAGAGAGGAAGATGGATTGAAAAAGGTAAATGCACATGGTTCGGGGAAGGATTAAGCACCAGGCCCCACGAGATTGTTCAAATCCTACAAAAATTATTGGAAGGGGATAGGCAAAATCATGAGAAAGGGGATGCATTAACTAAAGGAAACAAAAGAAAATTTAAGTAGTAATATGGAGAAGAAGGTAAATCAAAGGGAAACAGGCAATTGCTGTCTTTTCCCAGTTATAATTCACATTTTGAGGAACCCTGCTATCTACCCAGATAGCAAATGTCTTGACCTCAAGAAGAGTCAGGCTTGCCCCCAGTGCCCTCCCCAGCAGAGGAACAGGAATTAATCTTTTAAAAATGACAGAGTATGTACATCCTGAATCTTAAATAGATGAGCTAAGACCCACCCACAGTCTCCGAATGGTAATTTTTTTCAATCCTCTCACAAAGGAGGTTTCAAGTGTTCTTCTCAAAAACGCCCAGATCAAACAAATCGGAAACTGGTACAGAATGCCTCTGCCAGCGCTCTGACATATTCTACGTCTTTTGATCACATTGCTGCAGTCCCCAAGTCTCTCCATTGGAAACCGGTGAAATGCTATATCCATTTCAAAGAGCTTTTGCTTTTCTCCAAGGTCCTTAATGCCAAGCTGGAGTCCCGCTCTAATTTGCTATTTGCCTTATGCTCCCAGTCCCATGCGCGAGATCACAGTCAGTGGGTTTATTGGTTTGCCCTGGCTTCACTTAGGGACTGCGGCCCCACAGCTCTCTGTTGGTGTGCATCTCAGTGGCAGCATCGTCTGCTTTAGGGTCCAGAGGGACCAGTCATCTTGCTTTCAAAAATCTCAACTGAAGGGAATAGGTTGAGAACCGCTTTTAATCGTGTCTAAATGGCAAAGCACCCTGGGGCCCTGTACAACAAATGGAGTTATTAGCACCCGAAACTGCCCTGCCTCTGAGAAAACGCCCTTAGGAATCCCAGCGCATCACTAACGGGCCTACCTGCAGCTTGTCAACCATGAGTGCCTACAGAAGAGACCCCGTGGGGTCGGGCCTGGGAAACAAACACCCCCAAAAAAAGGCAGCAAGGACACTGGGAGATTAGGCAGATTACAGCTTTAACAAAACTGATCCTCTGGTGCCCACGACTAAATATGTAGAGGCCTGCTGTGAAAGAACATTTTATGTGGTAAATTCCACAGGGAGGAGGCTGAAAGATAAGGTGATAGAATCAAATACAAACTGAAAGCATAGGTTTGCGAGGTCAGGGGAAAGGCTCCACCTTCAGGTTTCCACACTTCCCAGAGGCCCAAGCTGAAGGTTGTGTGTGTGTACACACACGCATGTGTGAAAGAGGGAGAGAGAGACTCTATAGACAGGAGTTTGAGGAAAAAAGCCTTGCAACTGAAAGCAAACTTTCTACACTTAACACCTGGGCGTTGGGTAAATCACGTACCTTTTTCGAGGTAAATTCCAGCTCTATATCTTTGTCCACCACAACAGCACTATGCAGGCCAAACCAACTTTAAGGGGGGAAAAGTCAGCCCCTTCATCAGATGCCAGAGGGGTATCTTTTGTCATTAACACTCCAAGTGTGACACAAAGCCATGGCAGCCCTGGGCACCAGGAGCATTATGTTTTCCAATGTCGGATCAAAGTCAAATGCTCTCTAGAAGTCCTGGGATTACACAGTGTGTTGTCTCCTCTAAGGCAGTAGCTTAGAAAAGCCACAGTCTTCCTCCAACACTTAGCACTCGTCTCTCTGCAGCAAACAACTGCATAAAACAAACTCCAGTATACCTTTAGAGAAACCCTGATACGTGTTTAGGTACTCAGGAACACCACACATCGGTGTCCAAAATGGCCCTCAGCCTGAAGGAGTTAAGATCGCAAAGAGTTGACACTGGATTCACCCTAAATAATCCAGAAGCATCAATGCCACAGCAATAGAATCAACAGCATCAGGCATCTATCTAACTGTAATCTTTGAGGAAAATATTACACATCCTTGCTTTTAACTCTCCTGACAAACTTTCCAGCAAAAAATTCAGTTTTAACCAAACTCTGGGAGTAATGGCTACCCATGAATTCCTGGATATTACTGGAAAGCAGCTGCCTAGGATGAAAACAGGTCCTTTGATCATGCTGTTTTGTCCAGAGCCCTTCCTCTGGCTGCATTACAAAGTAACCCAAAAAAGGGGAGTGGAGTATACGGCTAGCCTTGGGCAAAACCTCCTTGCCTTCATGTATAATTTAAGAGAAATGAACTTGTCTCTGTGTTCAAAAAAGGAAAATCCAATTTGCCCTACTATCCCCACAATGTATAGATGTCTTGGAAGATCTATATTAAGTCGATGACAGGTTTTTAGAGTTGTTAGGGTTTGGGGAAGATAACCATTAAAAGAATCTCCCCTTCCTAACTTGAAGGGTAAGCCCCATTGGGTCGTCATCTGGGAGCTTGTAGGGAGGCCTAGCCCGCAGCAGGAGACACTGCCCGCCATCTGCCTGCCCTTGAGGAAGGTCATGCTAACACTTTCGCTTCCCTGTTCACCTACTCCTCCAGTTCCTTAACCTGCACCTTCTCCCACTCTGCTCTAATACCATACAACAGGCTCCAAAACCATAAACTGTAAGATTATCTTTTTCTCCATTTCAAAGTCAATCATCTTCAGAAAGTTTCCCCCAGATGAGGCAGAAGGCAATCTAAGTGTCTCATCTGAGGCCCTCCGCAGTCCATCCGTCGTCTCCGGACAATCCTCAAGCGTGCCGCATTTCTGCAACTACAAGACCATTTCAATTCCCCAAACATACCAACATTTTCACTGGAGATTCTAATCAGCCCTGTTCTAACTAGGACAGCCATATATTCTTGTGCACAAGGGCAGTGGCCAAGGAGACAGAGGCTGAATGGGAGCTGAAATTCAACCGCCATTCTGCTTGCCAAGCCATGTGCCCTGACAAGGGGTGCCCTGGAAGAAGGGGGCACCCCTCTCTAGTTTGCACAAGGGCACCATATGGGTTAACAGAGGTCCCAGCCCCAACATCTATGCCTTGAGTATTTGACTGGACTCCCCTTGTAGCTACAAGAACAGATGGTATACAGTAAAGAATATTAAAAACCAAAGACTCCAAGCAGATGCCTGCTCTCCCAGTCATTACATACATGAAGTTATGGATTCACTGGGATCCCCGGGTGATTTATATTCCGATACCCACATTGTAAATCTCTGATAACTTTAAAGTAAGCACAGATCTGGGGAATTCTTTTAGTAGAAAGGAAAGAACTCTGAATCCTCCTGCATAGAAATTGCTAGAACAACTTCCACAAGTTCGTAGTCAGCACTCCATTTGCCCCTAGGGCCATGGTCAACTGGGGCTTAGCAAAAGAAACACCACAACTCCTTCCTACAGATGAGTTTTCATCTAGCATGATCTTCCCTTATAAATGCAAATTACTTTCATGTTTTGTAAATGCAAGCCACCAACGCAAGAGTACTCAAATCCAAACATGCCATTGCCTAGTTTAAAATTCTTCACACAAAAATCTAAAAGTATGGCACACGTTTTCAGCATGTGGCCCCTGCCTAACTCCCAAACCCATTTCTTACTACTCCCTAGCATTAACTACCCTCTATTCCAGTCATACAAAATACCCCATAGTCTCTGAGTATCCTGAGATGCTGACAGGACAAGTGTGATCTGGCCCTGCCTACACTTTGTACCACAGGCATCGTACCCCTCATGCACTATCCACAGTGCCTATTATTCCCTCTTCCCAAACTCACCCAACTCTTGTCATTACTGCCATTTCTGTCAGGAACTATCTTCTCCCCACATTTTACCTAGCTCAGTCCTAGTCACCCTTGAGGCTTTACACTTTACACATCACTTCCTCCAGGAAGCCTTCCCAGATTGTACATTCTTATAAATTCCAAACTTTTCTTTCATAGCATTTCACATAAATGGAATTACTTGTGTATCTCCCCTACTAGGTTTTAAATTAAAGTTCCATGAGGGTGATTCCATGAAAGTTTTTTCCCTGCTGCATTCCCATAGCATCTGCTGCAAAGCAGATACCTGGTAAATACTTACCAATGGCATTCATTTGAATTTCTCAATCCATGCTGTCCATTCTAAGAAGCCACTACCAACAGGTGGCTACTGAGCTCTAGAAATACACTAAAACAAACTGAAATGTGTTCCAAGTATAAAACTATACCTCAGATTTCAAAGACTTACTAAATATCAAATTAAGTAAAATCTCTCATTAACTTTTTCCATTCATTAAGTGTTGAAATAATACTGTTTTGGATATATCAGGTAAAATAAAATGCATTAAAATTGATGGTTTTAATATAGCTACCAGATAATTTTAAATAACAAATATAGTTCATTTGTGTGGCTTGCATTATAGATCTAGGGAGCAGTCGGTGTTGGTCTAGAGTGCCCTTTCTTCCATCCACTAACTTCTCATCCGTGAACACTCAAGAGAGGAACCCTAGCTGCTCCTGGGGAGACTCCCGAGTGCCCACTGTAACTGGGTTCTTCACGGCACCCTCCGCCAATGTACTCAGAGTGCATTACGTTAACTTATTTCTTACGTGACTGCCTCATTAAAATCTTTGAAAGGAATTTAATGAAGAAATAATAAAAATCATTCTTCACTTCATCTAAGCCGTATATTGTAGACTCTTACAGCTAAGCCTTACTTCAAACTTCCTTAAAATGGTGTAAGATCTCTGAAGTGAACAGAAGTTAAAAATAAAATTAAACACAAAGTGAGAAATAACCTTCCTTGGTAAAGAACAAGGAATTCTATAAACAGGACTCTGCCTAAACTAGGGAATATATTCCAACAACTTCCCATTATCCAGTAGGCTAAGGGAAAAATCCATCCATTACCCCCTGAAGAGTTCCAAAGGCTCCTGGAAAAGCTAAAAATTCTCAGTAGTAGTTCCTACTCCTGAACACCTGCTATTACCTTACCTGAGCTATAACATCCCCACCCTCCTAAAACCTGCTTGAAATTCAGCTACACAGTCTACATTAACATAATGCTTTGGCCAATGAGGCAGGCACAAAAATTAACGTTCAAGAATTTCAAAGTTGTGGTTGCCGTGGGAACCTTAATTCCAACTGCATGGCACAGATGCGAATCGTGGAGTACTCCCAATACTGATAAAACTGGAGATGTCTATTTACTCTGTGCAATGAGGCACAGCTACAGTTACTGAGAGAACCTTATTTTGGCATTTCTAGACTTTCATGCATTTAAATTCTCAACCTTACCACAATACCATTTGCCGCATTAAATTGCCTCCTCTGTGGGGGGACTAAAAGAGAGAACGAACTGATTGGCCAGACATTCAAAGAACCCCTCCTGTATGTGTTTCTTACGCACAATCAGATTCAAAAGACAATCACGATATTTTTATTTTACTCTTATGGGCTGTCTGTAAACTCTCATGCAAATGAAAACAGGGCATGAATTTAAACTTGTAAATGCACCAAGACATGTATACGTGCAAAACATCAGAAAAGCAAATTTCTCCTCTTTAGAACTACAAAAGGGATAAATTAAAGCACAGAGCACTAACGTAAACCATGCTGTGTTTAATTTCCGAAAACTGTCCAAACACCTGCCTGTGGCACCAGCTCTCACAATGGACCCAGTTCTATAACCAGTTACACACTGTAGTTTCACGAGAAGGCAAAAATAAAAGTGGAAAGTGGTCTGTAAAAACAAGATATCACCAAACAAGTAATTCAACAAAAACTTCAGTCTGTATCTCCAACTTCTCACCACTCGTAACAATGGAAAGAAAATGAGCAGAAAATTTACAGCAAAACTGCCTGCAGACTACCAACTCAATAGTTTTCTTCCTAAGTATTTCTCAAAATTGATATACCCCAATCATACACATTGGTTAGGGAAGCACCTTTGCTTCCAAAAGATCCAACAAATAGCACAAAACAGTGTAACTAATAATTTCAGTTACCACTTGCAACAGACGAAGCAGGTGACCCCAGAGAATACATACGCCAAGATTCATTTCTTCCCCGAACAAAAACATACAGAACTTTCAAATCAAAATGACCAGTAGAAACAGGCCTTACATTCATGCACATGAGATACGGACCTTCTCCTCTCCTTATTCTCAAAGAAAATCTTGTTAACAAAACTTACTGCCACCTCATGTATCCTGGCCCTAACCCCTCTCAAGCCCCTTAGAGCAGAATGCCAGCAATGCCCACCCAAAACAAAGCAGATCAGTGAATGTGGTTCAGAAGAAACTGACACCTGCCCAGCCAGGCTGCAGATACTAGGAAATAATACTTTGGAGAATTAAAATATCGTCTGTGAGCATTCTCACACATATGTACCATATTTAAGTATTCTCCAGCTCCTTCCTTTTGATTTTTGAAAAGAGGCTCCACTCCTTCCCCATTCTCACCTGTGTATTCTCCCCTTCTAGCCTCGGTGGTCGAATGCTGGACAGGTGGATGGTCTTGTAGTCACCAGAGTTCAGCTTCACAACAATGGCATCTGCATTCAGCACCTGCATCACCTGTGGGCAAGAAGCAAAAATGCTCAGACCTGCTCAGATGGCCCACCTCATAGCACACATGCTAAGGAGAAAGACCCACCACAGTCATAAGGAGAAAAGTCAGATCAATAGCCATTTGGGGCATTTCAATATCATCCTTCATGGTACAACAATGTTGGAGAGAACAATGCTATAATTATCAGTCCCCAAAGACCTTATTATGATTTCTCTATGAGGCAAAATCTGTATCGTTCACAAAGACGTGAAGTTAACTGACCAAGACGTGTAGTTAACTACAAAGCTTACAAACTGGAAATCTCGTCTCTACATGTTATTCATGATTTTCCTTGAAACAGATTCTAAAATCAAAATTCCTTACTCAGTGTGAATCTAGGAAACGAAGCAAGGGCTGGATAGAAGATATCAGCATTAGGTAAGAACCAAAACAGGATGCCCCAAAAGAGAGCAGAAAAATCAAAGGCAAGTGAAGGGCAAAAAGAATTGTCATCACAGCATGGTAAAGGAGAGGCTCAGCTGTTAATCTCAGGGCAGAAACACTAAATTGCTAATATATTACTTCAACTACTCTAAAAGCCAACTTTTCAGAGCACTACTATGGGCAACTTTGTTTTAGACCCCAGTATCAGAAACACTGGAGCCCACTCTCAGCTAAAAAAGATTAACTTCCACTCTTGGGTAACTTCCAAAGATATCTATTCAAAGTGCAAAAGCACAAATATTCCTCTGAGGAGATTATTAGAACATTCCACCAAGGTGTACAGAATAAAATCACACTGAAACTGGCCTAGGATCACATCAGGGTTACAACTAGAACCCATAATTCAGCTAGTGGTCTACAATTCACCTGATTATATTCAGAGCCTGTTGTTACAAGGCTATGCAGGGTTTTTTGGGGGGGTTTATTTTGTTTGTTTGTTTTTTTTAAACCAGTAATACTTTTTTTACAAGGTAGCTATTGACTACATATCACTGTCACCATCCACTTTGTCTGCAGAATCAAAACCAACTCTTCCAGGCTTCAATCAGGCCCCATCAGGAGCCAACAGGCAGCTGAACAAACTACAGGGTCAGGTGCCACAGTGAGGGCAGACTCGCAAAATTTCCCTCCTCTTTCAAGCAAGAAACAAAAGGAGCTAGACTCACCTTTGCTATGGTGGATATCACACTGATAAGTATCCTAAAAGAGCCCTCACTATTCTCTAGAAGGCTTCATATCTTTTAAAACAGAATACACCCATTCACTTGCAGACTCCTGCCCCCCACCCCCAAAAAACGGCTGTTCCAAAGAACCAACCAACCACATACCAGAAAGAAAAGACTGATTTAACGAACAATCTGAACCAAGTGAGAAATTATACATGACAGGAAATAGCAGGAAAAAAGCACCATCAGACAGAATGAATGAAAAAAGAAAGATGACAGTTGGAATCAAGCTGTAGTCCATGGAAGGCTGACTATGACTGGCAGATGGGAAGGCATCCCCAGGTTCTACCATAAGTAATGAGCAGCAAGTGTAGGGAAAAACAGGCCAGTGATCAGAAGAGTAATGAAAGGTCTGAGAACCAACAGTGTAGATTAGGAGAGAGGATATTTTTAATTTTCAAGTACATAAGATTAACTTGCAAACCTCAATGTAGGTTAGTTAGTTAGTTAGTAGGTTAGTTAGACTAGAAAAGCTAGTCTAAAATTGCCACAGCCATTCTGCTTTAACCTTTTTGATAGATCTGAGAATCGCAAAGGCTAAACACTAAAACCCAGACAGCCAGAACCCAAAACTCACCTGGCCAGAAAAAATTAGTCAAGTCCCCAGGCAATCAAAAGCATGAGCTGTGGTGGGTGACATGAGGACCACGAGGTCAGGGCTGGTTACCTGCGTATGGGTGGTACCAACGTCTATAGGACCCTCCAAATCAAAGAGCCCCTTACACCAGCCCAATCATGTAGGACTTAGAAAACAGCCCAGAAGGTACAACCAAAAATACAGATTCACTAACAGAAAGAAAAAACACACCTTCCCATTGCCATCTAAACATTAATGCCAAGCAAAAATGCCCATCACGATGGAATCTTCCTCCCACTCCCTAAAGGCACCAGTAGCAGCTTGGACAACTGCACAAAAGAGACAGACCACAGCTAATGGTTTCTCTATTCTTCAAAATCCCATATTTGGGTAAAAGGAGAAGTATCATAAAATGGATGATAAAACATTCATGGGCCAAAGAATCCAAGATACATGCTATTCTGCTATCCTACCTTCAAACCAAAGAGAAGAAAAATTCCATAAAGCCACACCAAGCAAAGTAGCTAGTATAGCAAATCAACACTGCTCCTCCCTCAGAAGTACAGGACCACCATCTCCAATGCACACACCTCACAGTATTTGCTAAATCTCAATAATGGACAGAGCTACACATTCCTCTCCCACCAAAACTCTTATTAAATTATCAAGTGCCAAAAACATAGGGAAATTCCCATAATCAAGATGTGAGAAATATCTAGACATTCCCCACCCCCTAGTTGTGCTCAGAGAGGAATAAAACCAGGGAAAGCATCGTAGTGCTCACATCTTCACCCCGATTATAGAACGTGAAGATCTAAGCGTACCCCTGTGATAAGTTACTGGCATTCGTCACCCCTTATAATATTTAGCAGCAGCGGCAGCAAATGGATTCTTAGAGCTGTAAATTTCAGGCCTCGGCAACAGCCTCTCTGCTCGGCATCTCCCTGATTAGAAACCTCCTCTTCAGGAACTACATGCTCTGATGCTGGCAACTGAACGAGGCCCGGCTTTTGGATGAAGAGGTGTGTGGTGAGTGCATGTGTGTGTGTGCCCATGTGTGTATAAGTGAGGCTTATGACTTTTTATTCCTCTTTAAATTGTGTCATTACTGTCCAGAGAACAAGCAGCTCCTGAGCAGAGACACGGAAGAAGCAATAAAATAGTGGTTATAGTCACGTACTGTGCAATAAGTAAAATGCAGAGTGGATTACTGTTCAAAGCCCACTCATCAGCACCGTTGCAGACCGCATTTATAACCGTGATATTTCTTACGGTGCTTTTCACCTGGATAAGTCCATGTATGTCTACATCGCTCACTCTCTCCACAAGCCAATAGATCCTTACTCAGCCCACCCCTATACACACCTACCATACCACACACTCCAGGAGATAACCTAAGGGACAGGTGCAGAAGTCTGCACAAAGTCACTAGCTGGACTCGAAACACTAGACCTAAACCCAATGTCTCCATTTCTTGAAGTCCCAACTGTAAAAGGAAAAAATGAGTGGCTTAATGATGATGAGTGTAGGCTAAGGGCTGCCACAAGTCAAGAGAACTGCAGAGTTCTGTCAGGGGCAAGTGACATCCATTCCCATCTCTGGCCTGCTGCCACACTCCCCATCTGCAGAGCCTGTCCACTGTGCTCACTGGGAGGCCAAGAAACTACTGTTCAGCTTCGTAAACCCCTGAAGCATATATAAAATGAGCAAAAAGAGCCAACAGTTTCCTGAGCTTCAGAGATCCTCAGAATAGCTCCCCAAACGCAACTACCAATACTCCCAAAGCTGCCTAAATTATCAGTGCTGGACAAAAATAAAAGGACCATCGGCGTACACTGGGGCTTCTATGGATGCCACCAAGGCATGGCTTTGACGGGGCCACTGAGAATGGGACACCAAATCTGAAATCATAACACTGGGCTGCTTCTCCTACTCCCTACGGCTGTATGCTAGGTCTCATCTCCCCAAAGCTAATCATGGAAACACAACTGAAGCAGCACCGGAAGCAACTAAAAGGAAGCGACTAAAAGTACGCCACAACTGTTACAGCAGTGGCCTAGAGCTGTTCCCCAGAAGGGTACAGCTGCCAGCCTGTACCCTTGACAAAATACTAAGCATGACAATGTCTTGATACAAATAATTCCAGGCACCTGAGCATGAGCAAGCAGACTAGTCAATAGCAAATACTTAAAAGGAAACCAGGCATCAGACAGATTCCAATAGATGGGGCACTCTTCAACATGTCCGCCCAGCACTTCTCAAAACCGTCACGGTCATCAAAAGCAAAAGAAGTCCAGGGCACCTGGGTGGCTCAGTTAGTTAAGCATCAGACTTGGGCTCAGGTCATGATCTCACAATTTGGGAGTTTGAGCCCCACGTCGGGCTCTGTGCTTTCAGCACAGAAGCCTGCTTGAAGCTCTCTGCCCCTCCCTCGCTTGCTCTCTCTCTCTCTCAAAAATAAATAAACATTTAAAAAAAAAAAAAGGCAAGGGAAGTCTGAGAGACTGCCACATCCAAAAGGAGCCTAACAAGACATGACAACTAAATTGAGTGTGCCATGGTAGAGGAGATTCTGGAACAGAAAAACAGAGATTAGAGAAAAACTAAGGAAATCCGACTAAAGTATGGACCTCAGTTGATAATAACATACCAATACCGGTACGCTAATTATAATAACTGCACCATACTCCTGTCAGGGAGCAGAGCAAACTGGGATGAGGGCAGGGGTAATGTGGGAACTCTGCCCCATCTGTTCAATTCTTCTGTGAATCTAAAACTTGTTCTAAAAAATAAAATTTTTTATTTTATTGAATTGAAAAGGCCAGGTAAGTGTTTTTTACAAATCTTTTCTAATTCAATTTTTATTTTCTTATCAGCAAATCAGTTTACTAATGCAAGCTACAAACCAAGTCTTGATCTCTTTTTGGTGCAGAGGTCACCTTCCAAACCAAACCATCCCCAGAACTTCCTCTTCACCTGAAAGCCCTATGGCCAAAGCCCAGGAAATTCTCATCACGTTACCAAATGCAAACATAACAGAAGAGTCTAAATAATGCCAAAAATATTAAAAGGTGTCTTTGCTTAAAAACCATCTCCGAGAGACATGATAGTGAACTCCATTCAGAGCTAGGACTAGAAGCACAGCAAAAAGCTATCAGGGCCACACCAAGTAAGTCCTAGAGTCCACTGTGTGCATCCATGCATAGCTTCAACCTGACCTCCAAAACTGCACATGGCCACAAGTCCAGACAGTTAACTACTTAGAGTAATCTCCCAGATGGAGCCCTAGAGGGCAAGCTCCTTGAAAGCAGGAACCACTTCTCATTCTTCTGCTTCTTCCCAAAGCAGAAGGGCTCTAAGCAATCACTTGGTAAGAGAACTGAGCAAGAGTCCTCTGACCAGGCAGGGCAGTGAGAAGACTCCACCTCCTGAAGACATGCTGTCACTCCCCAGCCCTGCCACCACCCCTGAGTGTTATTCAGGTCTATAAAATCAGCAAGGCCCAAGAATCCAGCAGCAGGGACAGGGAAGCCAAGCCACGTGCTCAGGGGACCATATGGCTACAAACAGCACAGATCAGCTAAAACGCCACAGGGAAGGCAGGCAGGAAACTGGCAAGCCACGACAGGCACAAAAGTCTCAAGCAGGCTCAGCTAATCGCTGTGAAGTGAACATGCTTCTCTGCTAACCTGGAGAGACAAGGAGAGCCCTCGCTTGCATTTCCTTCCCTAAAAAGTGACACAGTTTAAGCAGAGGATGGAACACGTTCTTTCAGTAGACACCATGTATCAAGACAATACTTCGTTGAGTTTCAAGTTTCTCAGAAGTGAGACTCTTGGCCAGCACATCTTATCTACAGCATCAGTTCCCAAAATCACCTACAGGACCTGAGAGGCACCCAGTTCAAGAGTTCAGGTTACCTTTTGCAGGCTTTTCAGGCTATTTAGCTGCTCCCTATACAATTAACTTCTAGGGGACAGGGCAGGCGACTGCGAAAGAGAGAACCATGATTTGTTCAGGCCTTACAGTCA
Source organism: Lynx canadensis (assembly GCF_007474595.2). Taxonomy (NCBI): domain Eukaryota; kingdom Metazoa; phylum Chordata; class Mammalia; order Carnivora; family Felidae; genus Lynx; species Lynx canadensis. The sequence goes on along the minus strand of NC_044304.2, from coordinate 143,997,429 downwards.
CATGAGCCTCAGAGAAGTATCCTTTAGCAAAAACTTGTAGGACGGTCAGAGTGTTTGTGAAGTCCCAGGGCACCTTAGGACACCTCTAGGTTCTCTTGAAAAAGTAGCACAGTATTAACAGACATTTTAAATCAGGTATATGACTACAAAACCGCTGGATTCTAGGTTATGAAAAGAATTGCAAATCACTTTTTTTCCTGCTGGCTATAAGGTAGTATCCCGTGCTCTACAACAGAGGATGGCAAACTATGGCCCAAGGGCCATCGAGCCCACTGCCTGCTGTTGAACATAAAGTTTTATTACAACATAGCCAGGCCCATTCACTAACATACTACTGTCTCTAGCCTCTTTTCTCGCTATGGTAGCAAAGTCGCATAGTTTCAACAGAGACTACATGGCCCACCAAATGTAAAATATTTACTATATGGTCCTTTAAGAAAAAATTGGTCAACCTATGTTCTACAACATATTAGAAAATGAACACACATAGGGCAATACATGGTTAACATTCCTAGAAAACTATTTGGCAAATATGCTGCAAAACATTCTTATGGAAATAATTGCCATTTACAAAGAGATTTATTCCATTTTCTAAATAATGGAAAAATTATACACTATATGAATATCGACCTATTGGGGACTGGTTACATAAATTATGCAGGCTCACAATGGAACATTATGAACAAACTAAAGCAAGCTCAAACATTTACTTTGGCGCCCTCCCTAAATACCTTTAAACAAAAATAAAGGGATTTTGTTGTTGTTGTTGGCCCTAAGTCCAATAGGACAAATATAATGGGAGAAAAGAATATGGCAACAAAACACTGGAAGCTAGAAAGCAGATGGATGAGCGGTAACAGACTTCACAGATTCACAAAAGCTAAATCCTGAGCCAGTGATAAGAAAACATAATAGCCAACCTGATTTATACTGCAGACTTCCCCCACCCACCAAGACAAAGAAACTGTCAAATCAGGAATCTCAAGTAGAGATGAAAATGGGACCAAAACCTAGACTTGGTTTACGTAAGAAGCACCTGGATTTTAAGATATATACCATAAATCCCATATATAGGTTCACTAATTTTAGCCCAGTGTTTGAGACCTCATTCTTAAATAAGAAAGATAACCAAAGATCACCAGGCATCTAAGGAAAGCCTCTAATATGAAAAATAAGAGACCAAAATAACCGAAGAGAATTAAAAACAACATGGAAAATACAGACTATGCAAGGAAATTTTTCAAAAAATTATAATTAATTCCTCAGAAAGTTAATAGAAGATATTTTATCTCTGGAAGAAGTGATATTACTATTAAAAAATAACAAGATAGACACATAAATCAACAGAATGGAATAAAGAGCCCCAAAATAAATTCATGCTTATGTGATCAATTAATCTACAACAAAGGAAAAAAGAATATACAATAAAGATGGTCTCTTCAGTAAACAGTGTTAGAAAAACTGGTCAGCTACATGCAAAAAGAATGAAACTAAACCACTTCCTTACACTACACACAAAAATAAACTCAAAATAGATTAAAGACCTAAATGGAAGACCTGAAACCATAAAAGTCTAAAACACACACACACACACACACACACACACACACACACAGTAATCTCTTGGATATCAACCTTAGCAGTATTTTTCTCTGGATCTGTCTTCTCAGGCATGGGAAACAAAAGCAAAACAAACTATTGGGACTACATCAAGTTAAAAAGCTTTTTACATAGCAAAGGAAATCATCAAGAAAATGAAAAGGCAAACTACCAAATAAGAGAAGGTATTTGCAAATAAAATATCTGATTAAGGGATTAATATCCAAAATATAAAGAACTCCATAGAATTCAACACCAAAAAATAATACAATTTAAAAATGGGCAGAGGACTTGAACAACATTTCTCCAAAGAAGACATACAGATGGCCAGCAGACACATGAAAAGATGCCCAACATCACTCATCACCAGGAAAATGCCAATCAGAACTACAATGAGGTATCACCTCACACCTGTCAGAATGGCTAGTATCAAAAAGACAAGGGGGGTGGGGCGCCTGGATGGCTCAGTCGGTTGAGCGTCCGACTTCAGCTCAGGTCATGATCTCAAGGTCTGTGAGTTCGGCTCTGTGCTGACAGCTCAGAGCCTGGAGCCTGCTTCGGATTTTGTCTCCCTCTCTCTCTGCCCCTCCCCTGCTCATGCTCTGTCTGTCTCTCTCTCTCTCTCTCTCTCTCTCTCTTTCTCTGTCACAAATAAGTAAACATTAAAAAAAAAAAAAGGCAAGAAATAACAAATGTTGGAGAGGATGCAGAGGAAAGGGAACCCTCGTGCATTAGTGGTGGGAATGTAAACTGGTGCCGCCACAGTGGAAAACAGTATGGTGGGTCCTCAAAAAAAAAATCAAAACTAGAAATACCATACAACCCAGTAATTCCATGTCTGGCTATTTACTCAAAGAAAATAAAAACACTAATTTGAAAAGATATATGCGCTCCTGCTTATTGCAGCTTTTTTTTTTAAAACAATTTTTTTTTTCAACGTTTATTTATTTTTGGGACAGAGAGAGACAGAGCATGAACGGGGGACGGGCAGAGAGAGAGGGAGACACAGAATCGGAAGCAGGCTCCAGGCTCTGAGCCATCAGCCCAGAGCCCGACGCGGGGCTCGAACTCACGGACCGCGAGATCGTGACCTGGCTGAAGTCGGACGCTTAACCGACTGCGCCACCCAGGTGCCCCTATTGCAGCTTTATAATAGCCAAGGTATAGAAGCAACCTAAGTGCCCACTGATAGATGAATGGATAAAGATGTGAGATATATATATAGTGTGTATGTGTATATATATATATATGATGTGGAATATTACTGCACCATAAAAAGGAGTGAAATCTGGCCATTCACAACAATATGAATGGATCTAGAGGGTATCACGCTAAATGAAACAGTTAGAAAAATACAAGTACAATATGATTTCGCTTTTTAGATTGAATCTAAAAAGACAAACAAACAAACAAAAAAACACAAGTGAACAAGCAAACAATCAAGACAGAAACAGACTCATAAATACAGAGAACAAGTTGGTGGTTGCCAGAGGGTAATGTAAGGGAAAGTAAGGGAAATGGTAAAGGCAAAATAGGTGAAAAGGATTAAGAGGTACAAACTTGAGGTTATAAAAGAAATAAATAATGAGGATAGAAAGTACAGCATAGGAAATATAGTCAATAATGTTGTAATAACGTCATATGATGATGGATGGTAACTACTCTTACCACAGTAAGCACTGATGTATACAACTGTTGAATCACTATGTTATATACCTGAAACTAATATAATACTGTATGCCAACTACATTTCAATAAAAATGAGAGCCATTCAGAGAAGCAAAGACCAGAAAGGTCTTAAAATACAGTAGCATAAAGAAAACATTTGGTAGCAGGGCTAAAAGGAAAATACGAAGAAATTTAGGAAGAAGAAAAGACAAAGATGAAAACAGGAGGCAAAAATTAGAAGACCAGTCAACAAAGTCAAAAATCCAAACAGGAGTACTAGAAAATAGCAGAGAAGCTAGTTGGAAATCAACAACAAAATAGTTAAAGTTCCCAGACCAGACACAAAGAGCTAAAACTAAAAAGAATACGCTCACACATGGATAGAACAGTGCACCACTGAGAAATTTCAGGATAAAAAAGCAAGTGCTAAGACCTTGCGGAAAGAAAAACCAAATCATCTGAGGAGGAGAAATCAGAATGGTTTCAGAGGCAAATGGTGAAGATATCCAAAGATGACAGCTCCAGAACAGTGAGAAGAAGAACAAAACAACTAGTCCAGATTGGTATAGGTCACAAGGTTCCTGGAAAATGTAATTGAAAAAGATAAAATTAACAGGCTGAATCAATGTCTTTAGAGAAGATTTAGGTAGAGTCTAGGGGTTGAATTAATAAGTTCATTAAAAAAAACAAACTTTTAAAATTATTAAATCCAGGGCAAACAAAAAGTTCTGCAGAAAATGAAAAGTAGCCACAATACGCTACAGGGCTCAGTAGTTATTAGCATTTGCAAAGTAAACATTGAACCAGCATTAGAATATAGTCCTATTGCAAGGATTAAGGAAAAATACATGCACACCCATGTGAATCCTCATCTTCCACGGTATGAAGGAAAAGGGTTGTGCCTATAACTGAAAAATTAAGAAGGCAACATAAACATTTTATTCAAAGATATGGACTAGCCAAGAACTGAAAATGGCTGCCTCAAGAAAAAGGAAAACAGACTAGTACATTTCTTTTTTTTTTTTTTATTTTTTTTTTTAAATTTTTTTTTTCAATGTTTATTTATTTTTGGGACAGAGAGAGACAGAGCATGAACGGGGGAGGGGCAGAGAGAGAGGGAGACACAGAATCGGAAACAGGCTCCAGGCTCCGAGCCATCAGCCCGGAGCCTGACGCGGGGCTCGAACTCACGGACCGTGAGATCGTGACCTGGCTAAAGTCGGACGCTTAACCGACTGCGCCACCCAGGCGCCCCAGACTAGTACATTTCTTAATAAGCCACAGAGTTCTTTAAACTTTCATGCATTAAAAATAAAAGTATAAAAACTTAAAAATTATATACAAAAGAATATAGCTCAGTACTACTCAAAAGTGGTTGCCAGCCTGCAATGAGAGTAGGAGCTTGTACCAGAACATAAATCAACCACATCACTGAGAACATTGCTGATATTTTTTCTGTAGCAAGCTTTTCTTGATGAAAGAAGCAATGCCTTGATTTACATTCTGGCTCAAGCGCCTTATATCCTATCAAGGCATTACAAATAGGACTGGGAAAGATCAAGGGTCAGCACACTTTTCTGTACAGGGCCAGATATCAAATATTTTAGGCGTTGCAGATGATTCTGGTCTCTGTCACAACTACTCACCTCTGCCACTGTATTACAAAAACAGCTACAGACAACATGGAAATGGACAGACATGGCTATGTTCCAATGTATTCATGTCACTGAAATTTAAATTTCATATAATTTTCATGTGCCACAAAACATTTTTTTCGACGTAAAATCCACCCATACTTCACAGACCATACAAAAACAAGTGGAGGGCCAGGCTTGGCCCATGGGCCATCATCTGTCAACCGCTGGGATAAACAGTATAATCAACTTAAAAAAAAAAAAGTCTGTGTGATAGTAGTTTCATCTAGTATGAGTGTTTTTCCTTCTCCTTTTTATGCTTTCTATTAAAAAAAATAATAATAATGCTGAAGAATTTCTAAAACTCAATAAGTTTTGAAACCATTTACCTACCTACCTACCTACCTACCTACCTACCTACCTACATTTCTCTCTCTACTCTAGAAGCAGGCCTATATCCAAATGACCTAAATTTATATTAAAGATACTTACAGGAGAATGGCTATTCCCCTTAACCCTCAGATGGTTTTTAGAGGCAATTTCCTCTACTCGACATTTTAACAAATGAAACTTCATTGTAACGAAGAAAGCCTCACTCTGTTTTAAAACAAAACATATATACATATCCTGGGATCCTAGATTAAAACAAATAAATAAACAAACAAAAACAAAAAATAAAACAAAAAAAACAACCAGGAGAAAATGTGCCAGCTCTTCTCTAGTTACCAATAAAGCCATATTTAAGAAAAATACAAAGCTACTGACTCAATCATCTACTCTTTCAAATTTCTTTTTTCAGCAATGCATTAGTACCTTGACCAGCAAAGGCCTAAAACCCTGCAAAATTTTCTGGGTTTCTCTTATAAACTCAGTTTCTTTTTTGTTTTTTAATGTCTATTTATTTTTGAGAGACAGAGAGACAGAACACGAGCAGAGGAGGGACAGAGAGACAAGGAGACACAGAATCCAAAGCAGGCTCCAGACTCTGAGCTGTCAGCACAGAGCCTGACGTGGGGCTCGAACTCACGAACCATGAGAGCATGACCTGAGCCAAAGTCGGACACTTAACCGACTGAGCCACCCAGGCACCCCTCTATAAACTCAGTTTCAACTGAAGAGGGTCTAGCAGGGACAGTACAAGATACGGGGACCCTCCTAAGCCTCATCTATATCACAAATATCAGACCCTCTCAGAGTGATGATGGTGAAAAACAGAAGACATGCCTCCCTTGCTGAGTGAATGATCGCCCTTTCACCGTGTAGCTACAGTCTTAGAACAGATGACAGGAAACATAAGCAAAACCAAGTAGTTCCAATTAGGTGGAACAGCCATGTCCAAGTTTCCAAGCTAGTGCGGTCCTCACACAGAAAGGAAGCAGGGGTTCATTCTGGTCTGTACCAAGACTTGGAAGATGCATGGGGGAGTATCCAACCAGGAACTTTTCCCTAAATAGGATAAAAGACCTAATTATGCTTAGGTCTCAAAGACCCAATTATGGTTAACCTGACAGCTGCCTGGAGACCACCTACGACAAGAAGGAAGGAAGCCACTTGAGCACTCTGTGACTTATTGCTTTGGGCATCATAAAAAAGAAAGTGAAGAAATTCAGCCAATTCCTCAGAGACTGTTAAAATTTGACCAATTTAAGAGAAACCAGACCTGGATTTTTTAGGCTGACAGTGCCACCTAGTGGTATTCCATCTTCAACTCATTTGGGACAGCCACCTCTCAGCAGATATAGATATGTTAATTAACTTATTTTACTTCAGGAAAACAAAGCTTAAAGCATCTCTTGCCAAAAGTAAAAATAGATTGGAAAACATGACAGCACTTTGGTAAAGTGAGGAAAACAGGTCTACCGCTCACGGTACCAAAGCCAGCAATGAAGAAAACACTCAGCACTGCTGATGGACCCAAACAATCTACTGAGTAGCACTAGTTCCTGTCAAAGGAATCCATCCCAGGACACTTCAGGAGAGCTCTCTGGAAAAAAACATCACATGAAAAAAAACTCAAAACCACGAGAGTCCCAAAACAGAAAGAAGAGAAACCTGAGGTCACACACACTTTGACATGGGAACTCTAAGAGAAAGCCATTTGCTAGGCAAATAGAAGCCCTACAATATGAGCGATCTTTCAAGGTGGCAACGTCCACAACTTTAACTCATGAACTCCTAATGAAGTTATGCAAATTTATGACAAGTTCTTATGGTTTCTAATTCCCCTGCAATAAACACATGCATGTACACAACCCTTATACACACAATCCACACACCACTGGCTTGCCTTAAAACAGAAATGCTTCCAGGCCTGGCTTGATGGTTCAGAGATCACTGTATTGTCACTAGCCTGACAATGTCCACTATGCATCTCAAGACGCTGAGAATGACTCACCTTGGCAACAAACTGCTTGTCCTTTTGGTCCAAATTAGCAGTAGGAGCCACATAGTCTCTCCATATTCTCAGCCTGCGTTCCTTGGCAAACCTGGCAACAAAAACAAGGATGCACATCATTCAGACAGAACAGGTCAGCAAATGGAACCCACCATCACCATGGGAGCAAAGAGTACAGCATCCTTCTCTAACTCAGAGACACGACACCCAAGGGCAAGGCCACCGGTCAAACCAGAACAGAGTACGAAAGCAACAAGAAAGTGTACCGCAACTGGCATCCAAGACATACACGCCCCTGGCTGGCTGACCGGGATCTAGCTGTGCAGCCTTTCTAGCCCGGACAGTACAAGTCCACCTTGAATTAGCTCTTTAGCTTATCCAGCATCTCCTCAGTGACTAGTAAATGCCACGCACTGGAATGACAAACACAGAGCAACTGCTCTCAAGTGGGAAGAACACCCACATCCAAACAAACAAATGTATTTTTTTAAAAAGCATAGGCCTGCTCAATTTCCATTTGAATTTAAAAAAAGACTATCAGCTAACCAAATCGCCTTGTAGTACCTCTGAAGAGTAAGAAAAGGGATAAAAATCCACTAGGAGTTCACTGACAAAAGTGCAAAAACTTGTTGGCAAAAATCTGTTTTATGGTACTAAAACCATCAGGCATTTTTTCAGTCAGGCTAAGAGAGGGAAATGGAATATGTGCAAAAATTTTTTAAAGCCAATGAACAGCTAGATTTACAAATAAGCTTTTTGTGTTTTGTAATGACAAGTCTTTACAAATAAACGGATACAGGTCAAAGGGAAAGGAATGATTATTTCTGAAAACAGTACTGCCACTTTTTAAAAGAAGCACTAAAAGGAGAAAAAGACAAAGTAGCATGTAGTAGCTGTAAAATACATAAAATACTTTGATAGAGATTTAACAATGCAAGCAAGTCAAATACAGCATGCAAAACAGCAGGCAAGTAATCACATATTATTGAAATATGATTTGCATTCCTTAGTCTAAACCTGTTTTTTAATGATGTGCCCTCTTAAAAATCCATAAAATCTACAGATGTTATAAAACATGTAGATACTACTGCCCTTGTACTCACTTTCTTCAAAGAGAGGCAGGAACTTAATGCAAAAAAAAAATTATCAACAAAAACTGTATTTAGAATAATGGATTTACAGGGTTTTCTGAAAACAAAAAAAAAATTCTGAGCATCACAGAATAATTAGAGGTATTTGGAAAGCTGTATTTGTAAGAGTATTTTATCTTTTGAATTTAGCTGTGGAACGTAAAGACTGAAAAAATTTTACAGAACCATGGTGTTTTTAAATCAGATACGCCATATCTAATGGCCCAGATTAAAATCTACTTTTATAAAAAGTTACAAGTATTTCTGCTTATAGGCAAAGAAGGATATGAAAGATCCAAGGGAAGAAAATTATGGTCATACAATTCATGTTCTTGCGTATCTCTGAGCTGTGTACCTCAAAGGCCAAAAATGTAAAGTTATCCAGACCATTATAATTCTATGATTCTGAAACAAGCCATACAACACACCTCGAGAGTGAATCATTGGCATCAGTGGTTGGTGGTGTTCTGCTTAAATGCACCCTGGGAGATGGTGGCCAGGACTTTCCCCAAATATCATCTCTATTCACCTACTCTTGCTACCTGCTTCATGGTCTTCCATTTACCCTGTCAAGTGAATGAAATTCACCTACGCCCAGAAATTCTTGACCTCAATACTTGAAACAGCCACCTAATCTTTGGAATATCGACTATTGTTTTCCTGGAAATAAGTTTCTTCTACATCTGCTTTAACCACGAGGCACCAAGCTGAAAACATGACAACAGTATCTCATAGTTGCATTAGCATTTTTAATTGACACGTGCTTCAATAAATGAGGGCATGAGGCTTCATAACAACACTGAACGGTCCTGTTTTAGGACCCACAGGCTCTATGTTTCCATCATACCCCTGGCTCCAGCCTGAGTGTTAGGTAGCAGCCAGTAAGTGACTGCATCATCTTCAAACGAGCCTCAAGCTATTTCATTCCAAATGCCTAAAATCCAGAATTTAAGTGAGATGCTTGGACAAAAAGTGACCCCAAAACATTAAAGCAGCAAATCTGGTGAACAATTTCTAAGTGAAAATCTAGGCCCTCAATGTACAGCAGTGAATCAGACAACTAAAGACTTATAAGTAAACCACTCCTCTGTAAGATCCTACCCTTTTGTGGAATTTCCTTAATCCATTACTGAAATGTAACAAATACTGACATAGAGATAGGGGAGAAAAGACCACTAGATTTCTTTCCCTAAAAATCCTAAATAAGATCCCTGGGCTAGAAGGCTTCCCTAACAGACCTTACCTCTCAGCTGCCCTCAGCTTTTCTGCTCCCCGAGTATAAACTGCAATCGACCAATCCACACAGCGTGCAAAACCTTCCTTCAGGAGGAGCTCTGTGATGTTGCCATTCTGAAAAACAAGGCACATGAGAAGGCAGGCATAAGAGAATCCATTTCTCTAGACTTCTGAAATTAGCAGCCACAATTTATACTGCAGTTCACTGAAGAAGGAAGGAAGGAAGGAAGGAAGGAAGGAAGGAAGGAAGGAAGGAAGGAAGGAAGGAAGGAAAGGAGAGGTTAGAGTTTCTCTCATTAGGAAACCAGCCCCAAGATGAGACACCCCACTCTGCGGCCCCTCCTAACAGCCTTGGCTTCCCATCCCCACAACACCTAACACAGTAACTCTCACTTAACAGGAGTAAGATAAATGTTAGTGGCATTGAATGGAATTGACGTTTCAATAGCTCTTCTTGTGGGCAGAGGAGGATGTTAATCTTTAGTAGAGATTACACCTCATTATTTCCTTCCCTAAGATCAGCACTTACTCCCCTTTTCATAAGGAGAGAGCTGAAGAACAGGCTAAGGAAAGGAGTAACTTCAGCTACATTTTGCCCAATGAATTACAACTCCCATTCTACTGTGCCACAGAGCCATCTGGTAGGGCCCCGGCAGACAGTGAGTACTCTAGAAGAAACAGACCTGACCCTGGCACACTCCAAACCAAGTGTCCCAGCCTTCCACAACAGCCATCATGAAAGAATTCTCCAGCCAAAGAATAAGAGTAACAGGAGTTTATCCTGTACTGGACATAGGGAACAATAATGAAAATGCATTTACACTTGGGTGTTATAAAACAAGGTCATTTCCTTTCCGGGAGAAATCCACCTACCAAAGTCTATGCCCTGGTAGAACGGATAATCACAACTAAAATAACATAAAGAACCTATTTCTGACTCAAAAGCAGAGTTAGGAGGTAAATGGATTAGGCCTGGGGTACACAAAGTAATTTTTCCATAGAAAGGATTCCTCATCATAGTTCTACCAATACTTTAAAAAGCTACCTTCTAGACCTACATATAAACCTCAGCAATCCTATTCCACACGTTTCAGTGCCACTTCTCACCTGTGTGGCAGCCTCGCAACTTTCTCTTCTCAACATCAAGGACCAACACTTGAGGAAATGTCAAGAGCTCCTCTTCTTACGAACTCAAAAGTTGAGATCCACTTTCTAAAAGTGAGTAGTAGTTCAGCAGATTTGTCCAACTCTATCAGCTAACTAATATCTCCCTAGAAAATGTCTCAAAAATCAGATGATAATCCTGCCAAGATCTTTAAATGGCTCTTAAATACAGAGAAAAAGAAGAGAAGCAAACCACAGGCCATCAAACACCAAATGCACACCCCACCCCCCCCCACCCCCATCCAACCCCACACAGCCCAGTCTGCATGGGCACACTCACTGGATGAAGGATGGTACCCAGGATGTTTTGGTTGTGGCAGCTCTCCAGAATGATCTGAACATCTCTCTGAAGTAGTCGAGACTCGGTGAAAAATTTGGCCTCTGCAGCAAAAGGCTCTGGTGTTTCACTGCCATCTGCTTCCCGTCGAAAAGTTGGGCACTAAAGCAAAGGTAAAGTACGTGGGTAGTACAGCCTAAATGTGAGTGCCAGGCACTCTCACCCCACACCAAACCAGCCAAAACCACAAACTCCACAAAGCTGAACCAGGTAAGGTCTCAAATCAGGCCTTATAACCCCTTTTTTAAAACATATTGGTAAAAGTGACTAGAAATAGATCTTCTCAGACTTCTTGGTAAGGCAAATAAACTCAGGTCACTATCATGAGGAAATTTTAAATTATAGTTGAAAATGACCCCTTGCCAAGAAAAGATTCATCAATGCCTAGTTTTAAATTCCTGATTTTTTAAAAATCAAAAATGGATACCCCACATTGAGACAAACCATTCTCAGCAAACATCAGAACCTCCCATCTCTCTGGGTCTCAACAACCTCTCCACACAGCCCACTCCAAACAGACACTGAGTACTTTAAAATAGTTTTTTAAAAAATCTTTAAAATAATTTTCTAATCTTATTTGATCTAATGAGAACAGTCCCACTGCAAAGCTTACAGTATACAGTACTCTAGTCAATGTTAATGGCCCATACTAGGAAGAGTCAATAAGTCCAAAATCCCAGAGTAGAAGAATCCACCTGTCACTGAACGCTTCTACAAACCCTATATCCACCCCATAGCCCAGTGTATGGTCTGACCTTGATCCCTGACAGCATGACCGTAACCAGGTAGTAATCTGGGAGGAGCAGGGCCCTGACCACACTGCCGTCCCGCACATGCTCGATGATAGCTGTGTGACAGAAAAAATAGCTTAAGTCATTAGCAAAAGTCATGCCAGGAATGAACAATACCCAACCAAGCTGCATTTAACACAGTTCATCACCCCAAAACCCTCAGAAAGCCTCCCTCTGAGAAGTGACAAAGCACTGGGAGATCACAAGTGTGCACACAACAGACTCTTCTACAAACTACTCCTGGGAATACAGATTAGACTGACTTCTCCATCTTCTGAACTTCCTGGGATCTCACGGCTCATCCCTGAGCTTTGTTATCCGTAAAGCTAGGATGCTTATCTGAGTACCAGGTGCCAGCAAAAAAATAATGGGTCAGATCTGTTAATAATTTTACTCAGTCTGTAGTTAACCGGGTCTCAAAACTGGGCCAAGAACTATAGCGTGTGTGTGTGTGTGTGTGTGTGTGTGTGTGTGTGTGTGCTTACATCTTTACAGAATATACATTTCAGGGATGTTATTTAAGCGGCATCTTTTAGAAAACAGGAAGATCCCCAATGTGGAAAATTACCAGCAATTTACTACCCTGCACCAGCAAAGGACTAACTTCTGTCAAAATATACCTGCTGTAACCTATGTAAACTGCATTCAAGTTACCTTCCAAAATACCATGGTGTTGTTGCACTCTTAACAATTCCTTTAGATACCAAGTAAAATAGTTTTGGTAAACCTCAAGAAACTTGAGAGCAAACAGAAATCACCCTGCATCATGTCGGTCTTTTCCCACTAGCCTCACCATTGACAGGCTTTTGATGGTGCGAGTCCACAAAGTGCCTTGGGTTCTCAATGGTGTACTTGAGGTCCCGAATAGTATGTGAACCGTTCCCCTCACTCCACATCCCTTTCTTAGCTGCCTTTGCTTGTTCCTCACATTCCGAAAGCCGGTTCTGCTCAGGACTAGGACGTGAAAAATAAACATGTGTGGGTTAGTGAGTTCACAACAAGAAGGAAAAAAAATCAGGCTCTTCTTTGAACTCTTTCTTCAGCATCTGCTCCCCTTGAAGATACCAAAGCACTCGTTTCAGATCTATGGCTGCAGACCCAAGCCTATAACCAGAAAATCACCATGAGTGCAATTTCCGGATTCCAGACTTGTTCCCTCAAACAACAGATTCGCTCGTAAGAGCATTTAATGAGAAGATACAAAGAACACACATCTCGGTACTGCCACCATCAGTGATTACAAGAGAACAAGTTGGTGGCTCACAGGGAAGCCACTCCAGGGGGTACAGCTTCATTTAACCATCCCAGAATCAGGAACTGGAATCCAGGCACAGCTCAGCAGGACACAGCACAAAGAAAGGGACTAACAATCATCCTTACTGCTCTTGTCTACAGAACAGGGCTGGGGAATGCAGAGCAAATACTGTTATTATACATGTCACCCCAAAACTACTTACACATTCAATAAGACCAGCTCAGCAAAAACAGTTTGAAAAACCTCCATTTTGAAAATGGAAGACTCCTTCTTCATGAACCAAGAAACCAAATATATAGGAGAACAGCCAGAAAGCCAAAAGATAGACCAAAAAATAAAGTGCATGCTCTCGCTAGCTCGGTTGCGCGTGTGCTCGCTCTCTCTCTCTCTCTCTCTCTCGCTCTCTCTCTCTCTCTCACACACACACACACACACACACACACATGAGATAAAGAAAACTGTGAACTGCAGGGCCTTTCCACAATCTCAATACCTTAATGGTGACATTAATGGCTGTATGCATAAATTCAGTCTCCCACGTTGAGCAGTAGGGATACCGGAACAGGGATCCCTGACCTACAATTTCTCAAGCCAGAAGTCTTCAGTACTGTTGTATCCCCCCTTCCCCCCAAAAAGGACAGTCACATCGTTGGGGACCCAAGATTGCAAACAGAATTCAATAAAAAATGTACTTCAGAGATACAAAGAAGCCAACATAGAAACCGAGAAAAGGAGAATTTAAGTAAAGACAGCTTCAGAGAAAAAAAGATTGGGACTCCAGGGGAGATTTCTTTGTTGAGATGGTACAATATAGGTATGGGCTTCTTAAAAATTTTTCATTCTAGTTGCAAACTGGATTCCTAAAAACTACTGCCAACAATAATCATGCCAACAGTCCTTAAGATATAACTTCAGCATGCTTCCAAAACACCACCTAAGACAAATGTTTTTATTCATTAAATTCCCACATGCTCACTCCCCAAGTATAGGCTCCAGCAAATGTTTTTCTGCAGTTAAAAAGGACCCTCAGAAGTATATGGTGAAAGGGCTGGCCCCAAAGTTTATGAAGGCAGGAAGAATGCAAAAAGTACATTCTTGCCTTTGCTCATTCCCATCACTGGTACAGTTCATGCAAATATTTACCTAAGGCCTTTTATGCACCAACAACAGTCACATATAATATATCAAGGACTTAACGATTTAAACAGCATCTTTAACCTCCAAATTACTGATGTCACATATCACTTTTCAGAGACTAAAGTGTTAATTAAAGCCAGCTGCAATCCATCCTACTGCAAGCCAATACTGGTGAACTTGAGCACAATACATGTACTATAAAGCTTACATAACTAACACTCATTTCCATTAAGTTCACACTGCCATTAGCTAAACAAATACAGTTTTACCTATTACTTAACCATCTACAGACCAAGACAGACTTATAAGGCTTTGGAAAGAGACAGAATTTTCCCTGATTTTAAAAACAGAACCACTGAGCCCTTATCAGTTACCCTTGCTTCTTCTAAGCAGCAGCTTTTGCTTTGAATTCTATTTATTCACTTCACTTTATTTTTCATTGCACTTACTTCTTGTGCATGCTATATTGTATATTTATTTGTTTATTGGGTTATTGTCTGTCTCCCCATTAAAATGTTAGCAGAAGCTATCTCTGTTCATGACTATATTCTCAGTGCCCAGAACACAGCCTGGCACATAGTAAGTGCTCAATAAATCTTTTGGGATGGATGGATAAATACTCTGTAACTGAAGGTCAGTGGTATAAGACATAGCCTATTGGCTCTTATGAATATAAAGAATGGAAGTATCTTGTCTCAAAGCCTACTTTTAAAGGCGTTATACGAGGCGCCTGGGTGGCGCAGTCGGTTAAGCGTCCGACTTCAGCCAGGTCACGATCTCGCGGTCCGGGAGTTCGAGCCCCGCGTCAGGCTCTGGGCTGATGGCTCGGAGCCTGGAGCCTGTTTCCGATTCTGTGTCTCCCTCTCTCTCTGCCCCTCCCCCGTTCATGCTCTGTCTCTCTCTGTCCCAAAAATAAATAAACGTTGAAAAAAAAAAAAAATTTAAAGGCGTTATACATGTCAAATGCCACTAATGAATGCTGAGTTACTTCCTGGCTCAGAATAATCCACATTGGGGCAGGAATGTACCAAAAAGCAGGAGAGCACCAGAAGTTACCCACTGTATGCCAGGGGATAGGAAAGAAAATGCAGCAAGCCACTGTAGAGCTGACTACCCACCCCACTTGAGTAACCCCAGCTCTCACAATGGAATAGAAGGGGACAGAAGAGTAATGAACACTTACTTATTAGCTCTCATGCCTTCTCTCCGGGTGGCCAAACCCTCCGCAACCAGAGACTCTGCAATGTTTTCCCCATTGGTATCTGAGGAGGAAAAAGGGAATTAAACACAAGATTCAAATCTCCCTCCAGCAGCAGCAGAGCTCAAATGGAACCACTTTAACCCTTAGCTCTTCAAGGAGAATGATGTTGCCAGAGAATTGGACAAGGCAGCAATACAGTGTTGGGTTTTTCAGAAAACCTCTTCTCCTAAAATGTCTACTCTCAAAGACCCAAAGGTCTATAAATCTTCTTAGGACTTTGTTTCCAATTTTCCTGTGTATCTCCCAGGCAAAAGGCAATCTTGGGGACTGAAGGAAAACAAGGCATATACGGCAGCCCAGGAGAGTATAAAGAACGCTGACCTAAGGAGCAGAGGTCTGGGGCAGAATACAAATTCTGCCACTTGCTAGCTTAGACAAGGTCTCTCGGTATCTTAATTTATTCATCTATAAATAGGGAAGAGTACCTGCCACGTGGCTTTTTGTGAGAATTAAACCACAATGTCTGTAAATCTCTTAGCACAGTGCTCAGCACAACAGCAGGAATTAAAAACAAATCAAATGAGTCGTCACACCTGTACAATCATATGGCTTCGTTTAGGAATGTCTATCACGTTTTACACAGAAAGTCCAATTCCTCCCAGGATGCCCTATTATCTGCTCCAAGAGGACACCAAGACAAGCTACACCGTTTGTCAAAGACTTTCTCCTGCTCTGGGAGACACGGGGGCAGAGGTAATGTCTAGGTTTCTAATCTGTCATACAGCAGCAGGCAAGAAAAATGAAGTTAAACTTAAAACCCAATCTGATTAGGTTCTACCTGGGCACCTGAAACATTAATTGCATTTCCATGCTATTGAAAAAGGTTTCAGACTGTATATTCCCTTAAATCTCTGCTTGTCAGACAAAGTGATAAAGGAATCGCCACATAAAAATCTTTAATATGGCAGAGAACAAGGTCCCAGATAAACAAACACAGGAGTCTAGCTGATAGGTAATGTCAGCACAGAATAAAATTCTGTTGAGATTTATATTCGATACACTATATATCAACTTCTATAAGCACTAACAATATACACACCACCCCCAAACCCAGCCTAAATGCCTTGCCATTAGCATTGCCCAAATTTCTACAGAATCAAATTAAACCTCTTTTCCTACCAAGGAAAGTTCAGATGAATGATATTTCTACAAGGAATTCTCAGGTTCTGGAGCGCTTAGGTGACTCAGGCAGTCAAGCATCTGACTCTTGATTTCGGCTCAGGTCATGATCTCACAATTGAGATCAAGCCCTGCCATTAGGCTCTGTGATGCACCTGGACCCTGCTTAAGATTCTCTTTCTCCTTCTCCCTCTGCCCCTCCACCCGCCCCCCTCAAAAAAAAAAAAGAATTCTCAGCTTCTGAAGCTGAGCACGGATCATAAGAACCTTTCCACTGAGGTTACTGTTGAAGCCAGACACAGACACACAGAACTATCTGACATTAGCAAGTATTACACTGGTTATTTCAAAGCAACAAGAATCCCAAAGAGCAAAAAGTCAAAAGGAAGGGTTTTTAAGGGTTTAACAATTAAAGGAAAAGTTGAGGGGTGCCTGGGTGGCTTAGTCAGTTAAGTGTCCAACTCTCAGTTTCCACGCAGGCCACGATCTCATGGTTCATGAGATCAAGCACCACGTTGGGCTCCAGACTGACGGCACAAACCTACTTGGGATTCTCTCTCTCCCTCTCTCTCTACCCTTCCCCCTAATCACGCACACACACTCTCTCTCAAAATAAATAAACTTGAAAAAAAAGAAAGAAAGAAAGAAAAAGTTGAGCAGTAAGGTGCCAAGAGGTCAGAGGGGTGGAAAGCATGAAAAAGCCCAGGTACAAACAAGATGTGTGGTCATAAAGCCAGCCAATTAGCTGCACACCAAACAGCTTTCAGTTTCCTGGCACAGAGCACGATGAAACAGCTGTTGGCTGACCCACTTCTAAAAAGTGAGTTCTGATTGCTCCTTCAAAAGGGAGAAAAATACATTTCCCTGGGCTGAACTCCCAAAGGAAGCAACAAAACATGGTGGATAGAATACTGAAATGGGGAATTTGTAGGCCAAGGATCTGACTTTTGCTTATTACTTATCAAATTATAAAACTGATCAAGTCACAATTGGGACGATATTCTGGCAAGTGGACTGTATTTTCTCCAAATGTCAGAGGACTAATCTTTTTTTTTTTTCCCCAGTAAGTTCTAAATCAACCACAAATTCCCAAATTCTACCATTCTTCCACGACATAAAAAGAAGTGAGTAGGGCGCCTGGCTGGCTCAGTTGGTTGAGGGTCCAACTCTGGATTTTGGCTCAGGTCATGAGCCCAGGGTTGTGGGATCGAGTCCTATGTTGGGCTGTGCACAAGCATGCAGCCTGCTTAAGATTCTCTCCCTCCCCCCCCTTCCTCTGCCACTCCTTCAAGCACACACAGGCACAAACACACTCTCGAAATTAAAAATAAAGAGTAAAACTTAAAAAATTAAAAAGGAGGGGCGCCTGGGTGGCTCAGTTGGTTAAGCGTCCAACTTTAGCTCAGGTCATGATCTCAAGGCTCATGGGTTCCAGCCCCGCATCAAGCTCTGGGTTGACAGCTCAGTCCCTGGATCCTGCTTCAGATTCTGTGTCTCCCTCTCTCTCTGCCCCTCCCCTGCTCGCACACTCTCTCTTTCTCAAAAATAAATAAAAACATTTAAGAAAGTCAGGGCGCCTGGGTGGCGCAGTCGGTTAAGCATCCGACTTCAGCCAGGTCACGATCTCGCGGTCCGTGAGTTCGAGCCCCGCGTCAGGCTCCGGGCTGATGGCTCGGAGCCTGGAGCCTGTTTCGGATTCTGTGTCTCCCTCTCACTCTGCCCCTCCCCCGTTCATGCTCTGTCTCTCTCTGTCCCAAAAATAAATAAACATTGAAAAAAAAAAAACATTTAAGAAAATCAAAATAAATAAATAAATAAACATTAAAAAATTTAAAGGGAGAAACCATGAAATAGGATACACATAAGGATACTAATTATCTAAGCCACTGTTCCTTTCATTACAAATGGCATTGAGATTTCATTACATTTCATTACAAATGGCATTGAGATAAAAGAGTTGAGTGAAAATATTAAACTTTAAGTCATTTAAACCTTTAAAACTGAAAGGTGTAAGTAATTCCAAACATTCTTTCAGTATATATTTATTGATCACCTCCCATGTACCAGGTTTTATTTTAAACACTAGTACATTAGCATGCTACAGTATATCCAGTTTATAATTTGGGTCAGTTTTAAAAATAAACTTTCTAAAAACAAAGACTTTAAATGTCAATTTCCCTCAACATAAATACTTAGGCCATTTTAGCTGAAGGCTGAGTTTACTTAAAAGAACTCTTAAAGGTGGTCCCTACAGAAATTACCTATGCCTGACATTTTCGGTAGTTTCAGTGAGGTCTCTGGCAGGGCGACAGAAGACTGACCAGCTGTTGTGGAATTGCAATTTTTTAGGTGATAAAATCCTTGAGTGATTGCATTTTGAAGACCGTGCACTTCTGTCTTCCGTTCTTTCTAACTGGTAGCCATCCAACAATAACGCTTAAGTGTTTTATATCCTACTATGTTATTTGAATTTTGGGTAAAAAGCAAATTTGTATCTTTCTGAAAAGATGACTAATCCTACAGTTTCCTATGCAATCGAGAAGCAGGTAGCCATCTGTCTGGGAGGGTGAAAAGGGTGTTTGTCTGCTGGGTAAATCAAACAAGACAACTCCATGGTCATCCCTAACTCACTTTTCTAAGACCTCTACGCTGAGAATCTTAAGAGGATGCTGTTAGCCATGCCACATACCCTGTTTACTTATTTCCAACTATTTGCTACCCAAGTCAAAAGATTAACTAAAGCAGCTCAGTAGGAAGGTTACTACATCAAAGAATCACAGAATTGGGGAGCCTCGGTGGCTCAGTTGGTTGGGCGTCTGACTTTGGCTCAGGTCATGCTCTCACAGTTCATGGTTCGAGCCTTGTGTCGGACTCTGTGCTGACAGCTCAGAGCCCGGAGCCTGCTTCCAATTCTGTGTCTCCCTCTCTCTGGCCCTCCCCCACTCACAGTCTGTGTCACTCTCTCTCTCTCAAACATAAATAAACAATAAAAAAAAAAAAAAAATTAAAGAAAAAAAAAAAGAATCACAGAACTTAATCAAAGATTATAAAAAAACAAAACAAAACAAAACAAAACCCTATCTGCTCCCAAAATAACTCCCAAAATGGCTGCTTTATGGAGAATATCCTACCAATCAATCCTTTCAATGTCCGATTTCTGTTCAAACTCCATTCCACAATCATACTCTCCTCTCCCTCTACCTAATCCAAAAAAGATCAGAACACCTAATGTCCCATGAGCCATCTGGCCCAGTGAAACAATAGGTATATGTGCGCCCACGCACATACGCTGAGTACATACTCTGCTGTTTTGAATATACTATCTGTTTTACAACTGTTTTACATATACTATCTCTTTCAACTCTCTCAATAGCTTACAGATGAGACTAGAACTTACAAAGGTTAAGATTTAAGTAAGGGTACACGGTAACAGAAGCCAGAATTCTTTTTTTTATTTATTTTTTTTTAATGTTTATTTATTTTTTAGAGAGACAGAGTGTGAGCAGGGGAGGGGCAGAGAGAGAGGAACACACAGAATCCAAAGCAGGCTCCAGGCTCTGAACTGCCTGCCGGCAAAGAGCCCGACGTGGGGCTCGAACCCTCAAACTGCGATATCATGACCTGAGCTGAAGTCAGATGCCTAACCGACTGAGCCACCCAGGCACCCCAACAGAAGCCAGAATTCTAACCCACATCTACAAAACTCCAAAGCCTGTGTTCTTTCCATTTCATTACAAACCAAGTGGCTTGCAAAATCCCACAAGCCCCAAACAACTCTTCCTTTCTTAAAAAGCCCCAGGAGAAGAAAAGCCACAAGACAGATAAAGGAAATAGAAGATGCAATAGGAAATCTATAGGAATTCAATTAGCACTATGACCTAGAAGCACAGAGCCACGGAGTTCCACAGGCTGATGGCTAATATAAGGAAGAATGCTATGGTGTAGTACACACATTTAAACCAGGCCAGGAAAGCAGACACAGGAGTAAACAAGGAGCAGGAATCGGGAGCAATCCCCTGCACCTTTGCACCATGACCTCTGGTACTCAAAGGACTTTCAATTACACCTACAGCCAACTGTCCTAGAACTCCCACCACCAGAACTCACACTGGCCTTCCACCAGATAAAATCAGATCTTTGGAGAAACTTTAGACATAGAAAGGAGTCCTTTTCTCCTTGCTAACTCACCTTTTCCAAGGTAGATCATGCCATACTCTCGCCCCTGGGGAGTCTTGTTTTCTATTGTGAAACAGACTTCCTTCCCAATCAGCTTCTTCCGAAGGAACTCTCGGGCAGGAAATGCCCAGGGCTGAAAGACAAAACAAATGTGTCACGTAAGAACTGCCTAGCTCCCGACTATAATCAGCATTCAAGCAACTTCATTCCTTGAATACCCTGGCCCTATGCTAAGCCCTGAGGGGAATATAAAAATGAAATGCACACAACACAGATTGCACACTTAGGGGGCTCATAAAAAAGGAGAATCTAGCAGTTGACTTAACTAGCACAGGCCCTGAAAACAGGCCTCACAGCTTCCCAGATATTGGCAGTAGTACTTTCTCCTCCACCACTTTCTATTCAGATCTATAGTTTACTTCATGAATAATAATTGCCAATAATTTTACAGCACTTGCCATGAGCCAGCCACTACTCTAAATGCTTTGTATTTATCAGCCCACTCCTGAATGGGAAGTCCAGGCTCCAGGAACTCACCTAGTCAAAGGGAAAACATAAAGAACAACCACCTCCATTTGTCTCTTTCCAGTTTGCAAAGTGCTTTCACAAATTATTAAACTAGCCTGAAAGCAGCTAAAGGCACTGTCAGAGTAAGTGCAAGGTTCTAGTGCTCCTATTTCCCAGAGTGAGTATCCTGCTCAAGAAACAGCTTTGCTGGCGCACCTGGGTGGTTCGGTCGGTTAAGCATCCGACTTCAGCTCAGATCATGATCCCACAGTACGTGGTTTCAGGCCCCATGTTGGGCTCTGTGCTGACGGCTCAGAGCCTGGAGCCTGCTTCAGATTCTGTGTCTCTCTGTCTCTCTGCCACCTCCCCTGCTCACGTTCTGTCTCTATCTCTCTAAAATAAACATTAAAAAAACTTAAAAAAAAAAAAAAGAAGAAGAAAGAGCCTTGCTTATACCCAATCCCCCTACTTTTTTTAAGAACAACAGAGTTGAGAAGGGCAAGATCTATTCTCCCCAAAATGTCTCCTTTTCCTGCTGTAGTCTGAGGCTGTGCCCGTGGGACCCAGGTCCCACAACCTTAGGGAAGACACCAGTAACACGCCCTGGTAAGGGGTCATCTTGACAACTGGTTCTTTCCTGTCACCCATCTAAGGCTCTGACACAGGAGGTGAGCCACATATCCACATAATGCCAAGGAGTCTCCATGTGACCTCCAGATCCCCACCCCATCACTTCTAGGATGGTACAAAGGGAGATGTCTCCTCTGAAGCAGTCCTGTGTCAGCAGCCACCTGCACTTGAATTTACAGTCTAGACCTAGCTCAGTGCCCCCAAGTTCCCTCAGAACAGAAATGAGGAAGGAGGGCGTATGAGTTCAAGGAATATATGATCTGCAGGAGCTCACGTGCAGGAAAAATGCAAAGTACAAAAAGGAAAAGTGTATACAACATGCGTACGTTGCCTGTTACAATCGCCTGGAGCCACAGGGCTGGGGCTACACATAGTAAAGGCAAACAGTACATGACTGGCCTGGGAAGGAAGCCTCTGCTAACCTTTCAGGCCATTAAGATTATTCCACGGAGTTATCCAACAAGCTTTTCTAAAAGAAAACGCCCATATGACTTCCCAGAAACCAGAAGTCAATCAAAAGATGGCAGTTCACCAACCCGCCGGACTGGTGTTCACAAAACTAGTACTGTTGTATAACATCAGTTCTGAACGCTTCTAGGAAGAACTGATCCTGTGTAAGTGCTCTCAAAGACAGAAAAACAAGCTTATCCTCACTCATCTAATGCTCTCTCCTCAAAGCACCCAAGAGCAAAAGAGCCAATTACTCAATGGTCATAGAAAGTTCACCGCATTTTCATGTCCCATCTCTACCCCCTTAAAATGAAAACAGCCACCTGTCACCAAAAAGAGTCTTATAATTGAAAAATGAGCCCAATTATCAGCCACATCACAAAAACAGTACTGAATAAACTAGCACAGCGTCCTCCATTTTTATTACCTTAGTGATCCACTTAAAAAACATCCTCGGCTACAGGTCTGATGTTCAGGATTCAGTTTTGAGTAGCACGCTAATAAATATCTAAAATTCAGTAATACACGCTTTGCCTAAAACTTGGATAAGCTCTGACAAAACAAGTAATCTTAAAGGAACTTGATTAAAAACTCATTTATCACGGGTCAGTTCACAAGGAACTATGTAGCACCTATGAGGAAACCTCCAATTTCTACCAACTAAACAAAATTACTAACAGATTTTAAGACTTGCTGAAGGAGCACCCTTTTCTTAGGACCTCATGTTTTACAGTTGGTCAGTCACTAGGCAATAAGAGAAAGCCATACTCTAGGTCTTGGAAAGGACATATACTTAATCCTATAAGAAAACTAATTTAATTTCTGTAATCTTGCTTTCTTAAACCAGCCTTCTCAAGTTGTGTTCCATCTAGGGTTGGGCAAATTCACTAACTACACAAGACTAGCTATGAAGAGAGGCAACAGGGACCCATGAGAGCTACTGATCAAACCACTCCTCACAAGGGCAACAGAGCATTCCAGGACAAATCTTTGTGCAAGTGTCCATACAGAGGACAGCCTGCAGACGGCTGTCTGCTAGAGAGGGCTATCCCAACACAGCCTCCCAGAACAACTCTAGGAACAAGAATGGGAAAGTTGCCCAAAGCATTTATCAAGGAAGCTCCAGAATGGCCTAATAGGAAGAACAGCTGTGGTCCTTTCATGATGTCTCAGAGCTCAATCTAAGAAGCAAATGGCTAGTAAGCAGTTGAGACTCAAAATTCCCTTTTTCCTTTAGAATGCCCAACGGCTGGCAATCTAGCAGCTTGCACTCTGCTCCCTGCCTCAAGCAAGGTCTGAGGTCTACCACGATGAAATGAGTTTTTTAATTCCCATCTTTTCTTCGAACCAGATGGACTGCTGAATTACTGTGAGAGTGTAAATCCTTAAAACTAGCTACTTTTGGCCATGGCCCAGTGCTCAATACGTCTTGTCCCACCTTCTTATCACCCCACCCACTGTGCCACATGTGTATGTAACTAATCCCTCAAGGCCCCACGACCCTACCACCCTAATTCTCAAAAGGCCCACTGAAAGCAGGACTGTTAACACTCATTTCTGTATTTCTCCTGAAACCAACACAGAGCTTCACACGTAACAGAACTCAATAAATCTGTGGGAAATAAGTATGTAATTCCCACAATGCCCATCAATGCAGTATCTAGGCTGCCTAGAGTAGCTAGGCAACACTGGAGATTAGCCTGCAACAGGGCAGAGAGGCCTGGGAACATACAGTGGAGCCGCTTTTACTGCCACACGGCTTGGGAGAGCTGAGCCTCTTTGAAAGAAGATATGATGAGGGAAGTATGATGTGGGAAGGCAGAGAATAATCAACTAAATGATATTTGGGACAGTGATACAAAGGGAAGCAAATGAACAATACCATCCTGGACTCTACCTGAATATGAAAAAAAATGGACAACCTGCTCCAAAACAGCAAAAAGCCAGAAAGAAAGGGCACTGCCACATTCCACAATCCACTGATCCCCCAAAGGAAACGCTCAGGTTTTTTACCCTCATTGTTCACATGTTGATTCACTGTGTATCAGTTTTGTGTTGGGCACTGACTGGGCACAAGAAGAGAGATGAGAGATAAGGTCCTTCCCCTAGATGAACTTACAGTGTTGCAGAGAAAGACATATAAGCAAGGAATGAATGTGAGAATAATATCTAGCAAGGGAATAAATGAAACTTTGTTTCAAAAAGATCTGGGAGCATATAGAGAAAGGGTTAGAGGGGAGGAGACTGAAGGCAGAAGCACCATTATTTCAGCATTCCGAGCACACTATCAGAGTGAAACAAAGAACAATAGGAGTAGTAATGAAGTTTCAAGGATGGAGAAGAGAGATCTTAAAGGAGGCAGACTCTCTAGGTCTTGATAAAGGCCTGGACGTCACAGGGCAAGGGGACAGCAAGGGAAATCAGGTTTCTGATTTGGGTTATCAGTGGGCATCACTGGTCCCTTGAGCCGGAGCAGCTTCAAAAGCACAGTAAGGGGAGAAAACCAGATCACAGCAGGGAAAAGAGAGACTAGATTATCAGGACAGAGAAGAAGTGACTGTGGCTAAGAAAGGGTGAAATCTGTAGCCATCAAATACTTCATGTCTCAGGGACCTTTGAAGAGTTACCAGGAGAAACTTAGTGAGACAGGGTTGCTCTGGAAGAGGGGGAAGAAAAAAAAAAAAAAAAAAAAAAGCACCACACTGTATAAATACATGAAGCTATAATAAGGGCTGGGATCAGATCACGGAGTATTCTCTCAGCTAGAAGAGTTCCTGTAAGATTTTATTGTACTGTTACATAGGATACAGTTAAAATATTTTAGAACAAGTTCCAACTGGCCTTGTGTTTCTCTGCCCTAGATTCCCATCCACGAAACAGGAAATTAAAACCCAACCCTTCTTTCTTAGAGACTACATTGCTTCTTTCTTCTGGGGCAATGAACTTGATCAGCCCTAGCCAGCCAGGGTCAACTCTTCTCCTCACAGGAGCACTCAAGCTGTTACACAACACACAATTGAAAGGTAAAGAACTATTGAAAATGCTGGTCAAGAAAAGCACTTATAGCATGCAAAATTTGAAAAGTGCTATGAGAGAATTAATCTTCAGGGATTAAGTCTAACAGTACTAGGAGTATTTATAACAAATTAACAAATAGCAGTAGAGATTACAAGTAACACTCATCAAGTACATTATAGACATGTGCTAAGTGCTTCACATGATCTTGTTTAAGTCTCCCAAACAATGTCTACACTATCACTATTCCCAACAGTTGTGGTCACTGATGGAGGACCAATGAAAAAGAATTTCTTTGATCTACTTTTTCATTATCCCAAGAATCTAACTGGATTACTGTTGACAGCAGAACTATGGGTAAGTTGTCTCTATCACTATTTTCTATAATATTGCTTCACTATTGTAATTCAAACAAAATGCCCATTTTATTATAGATTCTTTAAAACACATGTTTTCCTTAAACAGAAGATCCACCATGAACCGCCTTTTTTTCTTTACTTCCACGTCAGGAAACAGCAGAGGAAAGCTGAGCTACCAAACTTGCCCAACATCATCAAGTTGGGGAAAGGACAAGTAATTAGAACCCAGAAATTTCACTTCTAATGATAGCCAAAGCACTATTTAAGAAGAGACAAGAACTGAGGTTTCAAAGTATAGGAGCCAAGAAGACTAGACCATACCAAATTTGGACTCACAGCAGCTACTAGGAGATGGAAGAACTCAAGGAGTTCAAGGTAGACCACAGACAGAGGTAGAGTGATAGGGCAAAGGAGGGGAAGGCAGGACAAGCTCGTAAGTCTCTCAAATCGCTATAACACAATGGTTCTTGACTACTGAGCCATAAGCTACCTTGAGAAACCAATTAAAAACTCCCTCCCTTGGGGCACCTGGGTGGCTCAGTCGGTTAAGCGTCCAACTTCAGCTCAGGTCATGATCTCACGGTTCATGGGCTTGAGCCCCACCTCGGGCTCTGTGCTGACAGCTCAGAGCCTGGAGCCTGCTTCGGATTCTTTGTCTCCCCCTCTCTCTACTCCTCCCCCACTCACGCCCTGTCTCTCTCACTCAAAAATGAATGTTAAAAAATAAAAAATAAATGGAAAAACTCCCTCCCTTAACAATGCATGTTTACACAAAACTTTGCAAACAATTTCAAGGGGTTCACAGATGGATCCAAGATTAGGAATCTGTAATAAAGCACAGGCATTCAATACACTCCCATTTATGGAAGTGAGAATGTCTGCTTGGACAGGCGATAATGTATCTCTGGAAGGAGACACAAGACACTAATGACATCAGTAGTCCCTGGAGAGAACTGGATTTTTCACTCCATATCCTTCTGAATTTTGAACGTGAATGAAGAATTCAAACACAAATTAATAAAAGAATGCTGCCATAACCAACGGCAGCCTCCAATGGCTGAGAGACTACCTAGGAAATATTCCAACCTATGTCCCATGAGAAGGAGTGACAATGCCGACAAGCGTGCAGAGGTGGGAAGCCTATGGGAAAAGGCAGGAAAGGCAGGAGAGACAGGCCGGGCCAGGGATTCACTGCTAGCGGTGTTGAGTGTGTGAACTCTGCCAGCCACACGGGTGCGTCCAGAGTCATCGTTCCTGTGACACAAAAATACTCAAAATACACAGGAAAACAAAGAGTACAAATGTGCATCAGTCAAAGACATTAGGCTAGAACCCGGGTCCGCAGCCTCAGGGAAGCCTCTGGAAGCACCCACCTCATCCGGTGTATCTTTTGCATCAGGCTGTGTGGCAGCTGCCCGGCGGGCAAGATTTCCAGCTCGAATGTTGCTAAGGTTGATCTGCCTCTCAGGAGGAGGCCCTCCACGGGGCTGTCCTCGGACAATGATAGCACACCCTGAGAGGACCTACGGAGGGGGAGAAAAAGAGAAAATTAGTGGTCTAGAGGTAATCTCACCATAATGTAAGGTGTTCCCTCACCGTATCCCCAACATACTTGGCACCTTGGAGGCATTCAAATAAACGAATGGGACTGTTCTTAATTTCATTATGAGAAACACCCACAGGAAACGCTGGGCTACATTCTGAAATGACAGACCCAGAAATAGTAGTAGGAATTAAACAAACAACAGAAAAGTCATAAAAGAAATAGACTGTTCAGGATAAAGGGCATGTGAGACATGGAGATGAAGGACCTCTGAAATTTCATGCCAGCAAGCACCACCACCCATGCTCTTTTCAATTATTAAGAAGTTAATGTCTCCACCCACACATCCCGTTTAGGAGGGAAGCAAGCAACGGAAGGCCTAAGAAAAGGGGAAGCTGAAGGAAGAAGCCCCTACACTCCACCCACAAGAGGCCAAGTACACCCAATGCTGCACGTCCCTTGCGGACAGCACTCAGTCTAGGCCAAGGGAGACACACAAAGTGATCCAGAAAATCCACGCTCTCTAGGATTAAAACCTTCTAGCTCTAAGAGGCACCTTATAGCTCCCAAGCACAGTAGCTCCTTTTATCTCTCTAATCAAAGGCATCAGGCATAGAACCCACTTGCAAAAGAGCTCTGAAGCTCACTAGGATTTAACTTAAAATATCTGCAGGGGAGAAGGGAGGATCTCAAGTGGGAGAACAGAAGAAAAGGCGTATAGAAAAAAAATGACAAACGTCACCCAAGCTATTCAAGTTGTCTTTGCTCAGCAAGGCACAATTTAATGAACAGATGGACTGGAGCACTGGCTTCACTAGATCTAAAAGACTCCCAATCTCACGCTTCAGAACAAGGAATAGGTGCTGAAAAATTAGTGATAGGCTGGCGAGATCTGCCAACATAGAGCCCTTCGGTACACAGCACGGCACAGTTCTCCATAAAGGAACGATGCTTGGAAAGGAAGCCACCCCTATGTACATTTGCTTAGCTGACATTTCTCCCTCACCTCTCCACTTTAATTAATTCTTTAAATTATGAAATATTAATATAAATACAGAAGCACATTTAAGCACCTATGTACACTTAAAAAAATGAGCAAACTGAATAACCACCACCCAAGTGAAGAACTAGAACATGCTAGAACCTAAGCTCCCTTCTGTGCCCTACTCTACTTGTAGCCCCTTCCCCGCCGCCATTATGACCACCCCTCCCTTACTTTCCTGTACAGTTTTACCATCTAGGTATACATCTCTACACAATGTAGCTTCATTTTTCCTATTTCCGAACTCTCTCTAAAGTGAGTCTACTGTGTGTGCCCATATGTCACTTGCTTCTTTTGCCCTTTGTTTTTTGTTTCTGTTTTGGGTTTTTGTTGATGTTGTTTTGGTGAAACTCATACATGTTGATGTAAAACACCTGTTTATTCACTTTCATGGCTATATATTTCATTGTATGAATAGAACATATTTATCCAATCTACTACCTTCTTACAGAAACTCTGTCCAACAAATATACACATTCCAATTAAAAAAAAAAATAGCGTTCTGATGAATGCCTCAGTATCACCAATACCTGAAGCACATACCTTGGTCTAAATGGCTCTTCCTTGGCTATACCAGGACACATATAATAAATGATGGTCTTCTTTATATATGGCAAGTCCTGCTCTTCATTTATATCCTTTCTGATCAAGTGTCACCAGTCACCAGCAATTAAACTCTATAGCTTCCAACCAGACAGCCTTTCTAACTGCCTCTCCTGAGAACCCATGCCCTGGGCATCATCCCTGGGAACTGACACTCTAAAAAAGACAAGCTCTCAAAGTGAAGCCAGGAAAGAACAGGTATCGTAGAGCACAGGATGTCTGGGGTTCCTGAAATGAGAAGCACCAAAGGAAGTAAAGGAAAAGAGTCTGCATCTGATTCATTTATAGTCAATTCGTCATAATCAGGAGAATAGCACATTGCAGAGTACCTGTACTTGAAATCACTGACGCACAAATTCCAAATGGGGCTGAGGAGAGCCAAACTACATCCAGCATACAAACCCAATGAGCATCTGTCCCCAATGCCTGCACCTCAGTTTTAGTCAACTTTTCACAAAAAGTAATAAAGTACTCCCAGGAGACCTAGTGCTTCTCAGTAAGCCCAGCTGGAAAAGCTAAGGCCCACGTATAAGAAAACCCACCTTGGTTGATCAAGGTTAAACCCTGATGAGTGAGCAATGACCCACGCTAGGAAAAAAAAAAAGTCCTGATTTCTCAAGTCTGACCAAAAACCAAACAAAATAAAAAAATAAAAAAATAAAACCAACAAAACAAACACACACCACACTGAAAAGCTCAAGAACAGAATGACTGATGAGAAGAACCCTCCTATGTCCCCTAAATATCAGAAAGGTGCTATCTCTAATGCCTCTACTGAATAACCTAGGTCCCTGGGAGACAATAGGTCTATAACTATTACCCTGGCAAACAACTTGTGCATAGGAATTTTGCAAAACTTCCTTTGTACCTCTTCCTCTCTCCCTGAATGCTATTCTGAAGACTGCTGTCAGAACATCTCTGCATTATTGCACCAAATATGCCATTCAGACAATAGTCAATGCTTGGATTAATACTAGAGAGAGAAGACTTTTACTTTACAGGTTGCTTGACACCTTTTATACTACTGAGTATACAAATTCAAGCAGCAGGCACCAATTCAACCTCCTAAGCAACAAGAATAGATATTCATCGTGGGAGACATTGCCATTCCTATCCCCCCAGGAGGAAAAGGCTGACACGTGTACATCTCTCCAGTAAAACTTGCTCCCCCTCATTTAGGCATGACCTTGGCAGAAAAGTAGGAAAAGACCATCTGCAGACCATTAAGAAAGAAGAGACCTATCTATAAGAGAGGAACTAGTTTCCTTCCTACTATTTATAGAACTGAAATAGTTCAACACACACTACACCACCTTCTTGCTATCTCCATTTCTCCTTCTAAGAATTGTTAAACTCCTTTCACCTGCCTCATTTGCCAATAGTCTTCACTCAACTTCTTCCTCAATAAAAATATATTAATGGCCTTCTCTTATCCAACGTTCTTCACCAAATAAAGCCAAGGAGAAGTAGCTCCATTGGAAAAAAATTTAAAAAGACCAAGGTTTATATATCAAATTTAAACTGTACCTCCTATAGCACCAAAACAAGTCATTTTTTCCTCTGTGAAAGACCTGACATCTAAGCGGATTAATTTTTTAAATTTTATTCATTGACTGATTCATTTATTCATTGGTTAATTCAATGCAAATATGAGTGCCTACTATGTGCCGGGTATCGTTCCAGGCTAGTGGCATACTCAGTGAAATATAACAGACCAAAAAATCTTCTCTTAGAGAGCGGACATCCTAGTAGGGGGAGACAAACAATAAACATAACAAGTAAATAAAATACATTGTTAGTTTATCAGAATTTTAATTTCAGAAGAATAAGGTTAAGATTGAGAGGAAACTGTCACGGATAATTGTTCTGCCAAAGCTGTACTGATTCACGTTGCAAACTTTCATGGATGCAGTAATTATCCTTAATTGCTAATTTATAGGGCATAGAAAGCAAGTCATATGGTAACTGCTTTATCCAATTATATTAATAAAATGACATATTCTAGAAAAATGATCTTAGCCCTACCTGATACAGCAGGAGGTTTGTGAAAACAGCTGTCACAATGAATCAGTTTGACTGAGATAATGGATTAGACATTTCTCGGCTCTGCCAATAAAGGCTGCAAAGGGACGTGGTGTGATTCAGAGGACCTGGCTTCAGGGCATAAGTTGGACGGTGACAAAGGCTGAGACAAGCCAGCTGAGAAGGAAAATGGGAACTCAAACTGTTCACACCCACATACAGGTTTATTGGGAGAGTTACCTAAAGTCAAACGCTTTATGGGCAGCCACTAACATGTTGCCCAGCAACAGAACACCACATTAAATCTTCACTAGACCCTGACAATTTGGCGCACATAAGTCTTAAACCCCCAGACCACAGACATGAGGAAGACAGAAAACTTATAGAAAACCCTAGTCATGCTACACTTGGCATGTATACTGGTTAAGAAGGTGATGGTACAGAAATCCATTTATCAGTAAAGCCAGTATTTTTTCCATAGTACCAAGAATAAAAATCATCTTGGCCTGAGAATGGAATCTTATTAGCTGAGAACATCTCATTAAGCTCTGCAAGAAGAACTAGCTTAACATATATATCTGCCTGTTAAGATTCTTTTTTTTTTTTTTAATTTTTTTTTTTTAACATTTTATTTATTTTTGAGACAGGGAGAGACAGAGCATGAACGGGGGAGGGTCAGAGAGAGAGGGAGACACAGACTGAAACAGGCTCCAGGCTCTGAGCTGTCAGCACAGAGCCCGACGCGGGGCTCGAACTCACGGACCATGAGATCATGACCTGAGCCGAAGTCGGACGCTTAACCGACTGAGCCACCCAGGCGCCCCTATCTGCCTGTTAAGATTCAAGAGAAATATCTTAGCAACACCTGCCAATATGAAGACCTAATATAAAGAATAAGGGCAGCCACCTGATGAACACTAACATGTTCCCAAAAGGCCTGAAATAAACCCTGATGTTTACAGCCAAATGACTTTCAAAAAGGGTACCAAGATAATTCAGTGGGAAAAGAATCTTTTCAACAAAAATGGGCTAGAAAACTGAATATCCACACACAAAATAATGAAGTTGGACCTCTACTTCATACCACATACAAAACTCAGCTCGGAAAGTATCCAACTTTAAGAGTTAAACTATAAAACTCTTAGAAGAAAATGCAGGTATAAATCTTCATGACCTTGGATTTGGTAATGATTTCTAAGATAACACACCATCTTACAAAGCACAAGTAACCAAAAACAAGATAAAATGGCCGTCAAAATTAAAACAGTGACTCAGGGGCGCCTCGGTGGCTCAATCCATTAAGCGTCCAACTCCCAATATCAGCTCAGGTCAAGATCCCAGGGTCATGGAATCAAGCCCCGCAATGAGCTCTGTGCAGAGCATGATGAACCTGCTTGAGATTTTCTTTCTCTCTCTCTCTTTCTCTCTCTCTCTCTCTCTCTCCCCCTCCCAATACCCCTCTCCACCGCTGGCATGCTCTTTAAAAAAAAACACAAAAAACAGTGACTCAGGGACACTATAAAGACAGTGAAAAGACAACATTTACAAAACATATCTGATAGGGGTCTAGTACCTAGAATAAGGAAATACTGTAACTCAATTTATTTTTTTTTCAATGTTTATTTATTTATTTTTTGGGGGGGGGACAGAGAGAGACAGAGTATGAACGGGGGAGGGGCAGAGAGAGAGGGAGACACAGAATCGGAAACAGGCTCCAGGCTCTGAGCCATCAGCCCAGAGCCCGACGCGGGGCTCGAACTCACGGACCGCGAGATCGTGACCTGGCTGAAGTCGGACGCTTAACCAACTGCGCCACCCAGGCGCCCCATGTAACTCAATTTAAAAAACAAAGCAATTGGGGCGCCTGGGTGGCTCAGTCGTCTAAGCATCCGACTTCAGCTCAGGTCATGATCTCACAGTCCGTGGGTTCGAGCCTCGCATCGGGTTCTGTGCTGACGGCTCAGAGCCTGGAGCCTGTTTCAGATTCTGTGTCTCCCTCTTTCTCTGACCCTCCCCTGCTCATGCTCTCTCTCCCTCTCTGTCTCAAAAATAAATAAACGTTAAAAAAAAAAATTTTTTTTAATAAATGAAAAAAATAAGTAAAAAACGACGCAATTAAAAATGGGAAAGGGGTGCCTGGGTGGCTCAGTCGGTTAAGTGTAGGACTCTTGATTTCAGCTCATGTCATGATCTCACAGTTCATGAGAGCCCCACATCAGGCTCCATGCAGAGCCTGCTTGGAGTTCTCTCTCTCCCTCTTTCTGCCCCTCCCCTGCTCACACTCTCTCGAACTTTAAAAAAAGTGGGGAAAAGATAGGAATACGTTTACCCAAAGAAGATATACAAATGGCCAGTAAGTACATGGAAATGCAAATCAAAGCCACAATGACATATCACTTCACAGCCACTAGGAAAGCTATTAAGCAATAAGAGAGACAATAGTAAGTGTTGGCAAGGATGTGGAGAAATGAGATCCCTCATACATTGTTGGTGATGCAGTCATTTTGGAAAACAGCCTGGCAGTGCCTTAAAAGTTAAACAAAGCATTAGCACAGGACCCAGCAATTCCACTCCTAGGTATATACCCAAGAGAATAAAATATGTCCACACAAAAACTTGTACACAAATGCTCATTACAATGTTGTTCATAATAGCCAAGAAGAGTGGAAAATAACCCAAATGTTCATCAAGTGATGAACGGATAAATAGAATGTGGCCTATCCATAAAATGGAGTATTATTCAGAAATAAGAAGTGAAGTACTGATTGATACTGCAACATGAATGAACCTTGAAAACATTACAATAAGTGAAAGAAGCCCGACGGAAACAGCTACACCCTTAATGATTTCATTTCTATGAAATGTCCAGAATAGGCAAATCCATAGGCAGAAAGTAGATTGGTGGTTCCCAAAGACTGGAGGGAGGGGAGCAGATGGGTTTAGGGTTTCTTTCTCTTTTCAGTACTGAAGAAGATGTTCTAGAATTAGACAATGGTGAACGTTGTATAAATACAGGAAAAGCCACTGAATTGTATGCTTTAAAATGGTGAATTTTATGGTATGTGAATTTATTTCTAAAGAAAAAACTTTTTTAACATCCAACATGGAAGTACAAAAACTTGAGGATATAAAACATATACTTCGCTACAGAGGATTGCCATATCTAGCAGAAAGGTTAGGTGCTTAGCTGAACAACCCTAACAAAAAAATGTTTTAAAAAAGGCAGTTGACTCAGTAGCAAAAGCCAGCCATGGTGACTCACCAAAGAATGGAGGGCCACTGTAAACTTTCCAGTCCTCTAGAAATAACAAGGTAGAAGTGACAGGAAGGAAGCAGGACTTCGGCAAAATCTACAAAGCTCAAAAATGATGAAAATGGCTGAAAACAATAGAAGCTTTTTCTGAGAAACCACACAGCAATGAGAATGCACTCCTTTCCCTCTGTGGCACAGAAAGAAGAACGAGGAAAGTCACTGGGCTGAAAGATCCACAGTGCCATCTGGAAGCATGCAACTGCCACAACCCAGGTTGCACGTGCAGGGGCTGTATGTCAGAGTGACAGAGAAGCAGGCCAGAGAAGCAGTGACAGAGAAGCAGGGACCCTTCCCTGGACAAGAAATCTTCTCTACCTGAAAATACCATCAGGGGATCAAGAAGAAGCTGTTGTGGATGGGGTAGGAAAGCTTTTATTAAATACATTTTCATGAAGCAAAAAACTATTAAAAAAAAAAAACAGGATTAAAGTAAGAGTAACTGAAGAGAAACTAAATTGTGGAAAATTTCGGAAAAAGTGTATCAGGAAAAAACTTCTTGGCAGCCAGCACCGTTGCCTCCACAAGAAGAATCATCTCTTGAAAATTAAAAAGTCATTGAGACAAAGAGCAAGCAATCCCAAAAGAACATAAGCTGTGTGGTCTGGGAGGTCTTTCCCAGAATACTCGCCAACACAGCCAGCTTTTTCTTTCTTTTTCTGGCAACAGCAAGAGGCAAACCTAAATTAGAGGGCCAGCAATCAAACACAATGAACTGGAAGCCCCTGGACTCATGGCAGGCCATTTCAGTTGCTGCAGGCGCACCAGCGCATCCAGCAGAGATGAGTGTAAGTAAGCAGCTGCTCCGGGGGCCAGCTATACCACAAGGTCCTCAGTTTGAAATCTGGGGAGTTTACATCTCAGAGGGACCAGAAGGGTCATCTACAGAGAGAGGGCCACTAAGAGAAGATCTCATCCAGGCCCTTTTATTTTAGAGGTGAAAATCTGCAAGCAAAACAAGTAAAATGACTTTTGCTTACAATAAAGTAAGCAATAGAATAAAAAGTAATAAAAGTAATAAAATAAAAGTAATAAAATAGAGCAAGGACTAGACATAAAGTCCCCCAATCCTGATGTTCCACCATGCTGCATGTAGAAACAAGCTTTGGGGGGGGGGGGGGGGG
Source organism: Lynx canadensis (assembly GCF_007474595.2). Lineage (NCBI taxonomy): Eukaryota > Metazoa > Chordata > Mammalia > Carnivora > Felidae > Lynx > Lynx canadensis. Next base: position 143,961,922 of record NC_044304.2, on the reverse strand, counting down.
GGGAGGGGCTGACGTCTATTAAAACGGTATCTGAAGTTACCTACTGGTTAGATCTTTTTCCCAAGTAAAATCTCCATTTTTATGTGTCAGCAGAGCAGGTGTCAAAGACTAAGCAAGTAAAGCTTCCATGAGCTTACTGCTCCAAATCAAACCAACACTTGTTAAATACCACCATATGCAACGCAAGCAGAGACTTAAGAGTCTAATATTACAAAAGAACACCCAAAAAAGAAGCACAAAGGAAGAAAACTCCAGAATGATAAAAACAGGATTGGCAAACTACAGCCCACTGGCCAAATCCATCCCACTGCCTGCTTTTGTACAACCCAAGAGCTAAAAATGGTTTTTACATTTTTAAATGGCTGGGGGAAAAAAAATCAAAAGGGTATTATGTAACATATGAAAAGAGTATGAAATTCAAATTTCAGTGTCCATAAATAAAGTTTTATTGGAACATGGCCAAGATCATTTATTTACATAATTGTCTATGGCTGCTTTCACACTGGAACAGCAGAGTTGAGTAGCTTCAACAGAGACCGTATGGCCTGCAAAGCCTAAAATATTTACTACCTGGCCCTTTACAGAGTCACTTTGCCAACCTCTTATATATTATGACATGACAAGGAAAGGAGATAAAAACTAGTGTTATGGAAGTCTAAATAGCAAGTGCACAGCAAAAATAAATTCAGGACTACCACTTCAAGTTATACAAACTGCTCCTTTTTGAAATCAGAGAAGAACAGAGGTATATGACAATAAGAATTTAGTTTCAGAGTCAAAGCAGTGTCAGTGGTTAATTGGCTCTATCAGCCTCAGTTTCCTCATTTATAAATGTTCACAAAACATGTAAGAATACCCACGAGAGTTGTTACGAAACCTAAACAAGAATAAAAGCACTGAGCACAGAGGCTGGTCAAAAGACCCAATACATAACGCCAATATTGTTATAAGAAATGGCTCAAGGGGCACCTGAATGGCTCATTCAGTTAAGTGGCAGACTCTTGATTTCGGCTCAGGTCATGATCTTGTGGCTCGTGAGATGGAGTCCCCTACTGGGCTCCACGCTGACAGCTGACGACACGCAGAGCACCTGCTTCTGATTATCTCTCTCCCTCTCTCTCTCTGCTCTTCCCCAACTTGTGCCCACTCACTCTCAAAATAAACAAAAAAGAGGGGAGCCTGGGTGGCTCAGTCAGTTAAGCATCAGACTCTTGATTTTGGCTCAGGGCACGATCTCACGGTTCATGGGTTGGGAGCCCACGTTGGGCTCTGCGCTGACAGTGAAGAGCCTGCTTGGAATTCTCTCTCTGCTCCTCCTGTGCATGCTCTCCCTCTCTCTCAAAATAAATAAACTTTTAAAAACATTATTTAAAAAAAAAAAAGAAGAAAACAGCTCAGACTGTAGTCACAAGTAAAGACTCTAAGAGTATGTACAATAGAAAAAGGTGGACATTTCCTCCAGGAGTATAAAAGAAGGTATCAAAATCATGGACATTCTCCCACAACTGAATTCAGTCAAAAAGGATTGAATAGTGGCTACACTGAGACACAGGGGATGCTTCCACGACAGCAAGTTTATTGAAGTGGTGACAATGAGACCTGCAACACTTTCTGCTAGGCTCATGAAGCAGAGTGGAAGTAACAAAACTTTTCAATACCAGAAGGAACTAAAGAATAATAATTTTAGATCATTTGCCAAAATAGCAATGCATGCACTTCCTACAATTTTACTTCTAGGGCCATAAAGTAAAGGAACTGGATCACAAAGATTACAGGTGGGGAATATCTGAAGAACGTCCATATGCAAGTGGAGATCAAAGAAGCCGAACTGAAAGAACCCTGGGCTGACAGTGACAACCATGGATTGATTCTTTTCAAAAGGGCTATTTTGAAGATTATGATTCTGACTTTGGAGGAACTGCAGGGGTTGGCACTGGAAGGAATCACATGTAAAATTCCTTAAGTAATAATTTATTGATTTAAAGAAGTGAACAAGTCTGTGCTCAAAAACTTCCAATGTTATTACTATTAAATTCGTATTATTTATACGTTAAAAAAAAGGATTAAATAACCCATAATCTACCTTCCCCATTTGCCAGCTAAGATACCCCCTCCCTAGAGAGGTAAATGTTATGTGTTTGTCAGAACTTTTGTCCTCAAAGGTAATGTTAAGTATCATATCTTATGTCTGCACTGAACTTCATCCCTGACAAAGAGTGGTGGCGATCAAAGCCTCAGGTGACCATGAACTCTGAAATCAGTCTTGAGTCTGAAAACAAATTCAAGTAAAAACCATTCCAAGCACTGTGATGTTCCCTCCTGTATAAATAAATGAGGGCAATACTACGACCACCGTCTTCTCTGGATTGTGAGGATTACCAAGTGAGACGCCTCACGGCACCTGACTCTTAGCAGGTACTCAGTAACGTTAAGGGCACATTGGTCTCCCTTCCCTTCCCTTCCCTTCCTTCCTATCCTCCACCCCTCTGCATCCTCACAACCATGCTCTGAGGAAGCAGAGCAGGCACCACTCTCCTCACTTTCTGAGGAAACGGTGGCACTTATACGATGGCATCAGAGCTAGGACACACGTCTTCCCAGCACACTTCCAATAAACCCCAAAAACTAAATATATGTGAAATGGGAGTCAAAAATTGGTGGCAGAGGGCAAAATAGGTGAAGAGAGTCAAAAGGTACAAACTTCTAATTATAAAACAAAGTAAGTCATGGAGATGCAACACACAGCACGGCAACTACTGCATTGCATATTTGAAAGGTGCAAAGAGAGCTTAAAAGATCTCATCACAAGAAAAAAAAATCTGTAACTATGTACGGTGACAGATTCTAACTAGCCTTATTGTGAACATTTTATATATCCAACTGTTATGCCGTACAACCGAAACTAATATATATACTAATATATAGCTTACATAAAACACCAAGGTTGTAACTTCTGCACAAATAAAGCCTCACCATGAAGGAAATGACTCAATCTCCAGGAAGCCTGTACCAGGATGTACCCAGGATGATGGTCCTCTGCAGAGCCAAGTTCTCACTACTCAATGCTGAGCCCCGCTGTTGTCAAGGATCCAGAGATCGAGACACAGTTATGCAGAAATAAGAGAACTCAGGAAGAACTGTATGTCAGGCAAATGTGTCATTTCAGAGAAATCCATTTCAGTTGTCAAAAGAAAATCTCAAAGTGGGCAACAGTCACGTGCGAAAATTACCAAAGAAAGAAGCAAAAATTGACTTCAGAACATAAAAGATTATCACTTAACGGATTTTGACCCCTCTACCAAATGCTTAAGGTCAAGTACTTACACTATATTAAAGATGAAAAATTACTGTAGTGAACAGGGCTTTTTGTTGGAGATTTTGCTGTTTAAATTTATTTTTCCTCATTTTTATTTTGAGGGAGAGAGAGAGAGTGCACAAGCACGGAAGGGGCAGAGGGAGAGAGAAACCCAAGCAGGCTGCACACTCAGCACACAGCCCAACATGGGGCTCGATCCCACAAACCGTGAGATCATGACCTGAGCTGAAATCAAGAGTCAGACGCTAAACCAACTGAGCCACCCAGGCACCCCTAAAATGCTTTGGAATCACAGAATTGAAACCTTCTCTAAGCACACAGTTCAAAAAGGCTATCACACCCAAAAAGGATCTTGGGTTTTAAAGAGAGTCCCTCTTTCTTCCTATGCTAGTTATCTGGTGGGAATTTTAAAAATTTACATATGTGGTCTAATTAGGTTGTATAGTCAGGAAAGCCAGAAGCTCCTCAACGTCTCTAAAGTTTTAAGGAAGAACTGATGGAAGTTCAGTTACAATAATTAAGAACATTCTGTAAGAGAGGAGAGCACCATCCACATTTTTGGTTTCAGTGAAGCCTTGGAATCTTGGTTGTAATCTCTTTACCTCTCAGAGTTGGCCTTATCATCATAGAGGAATGGGATTATCAAAAACAATGCCTGAGTCCCCCCTCTCTAATCTACAAGGAGTGGTTTTGGGAGATGCCAAAAGAAATTCTGTTAATTTGCAAGACACCGGATTTTCTTTCGTTCTTAAGCGAATTCTAAAATTTCCTCCTCCCGTCCTCCATACCTTTGGCCTTCTCCACACTGTGGATTGTCCAGATCAAAATGTAGAGTAGTATTTTCAGCCAGCATGTGGAGGGGACAGGAAGAAGAGTCTCTGCTGCTAATCAACTATAGCTTGAAAGCACTGAACAGTTATGTCACTGCAGCCACCATGGCTACAGACTAGAGAGAAAAATGACTCAGTTGAGTCCCATCATCTTTCAACTGAAACAAAAGAATAAAAAAGGCAGAAGTGAGAAGGGTGCACAGAAAGCCTCTGAAAAAAATTACAGACCAGAAATCAGGGGAGAGCCTGTTAGAAATGCAGACACACCAATTCTACCCGGGACCTACAGAAGCAGAACCTGCATTTCAATAAGATCCTTGAGTGATGGGTATGCACAATAAAGTTATTAATTCCCTGCCTCTTTATCCCCACCCTAACTCCCTGGCTTAGAAACATGTTCTCCAGCAAATTCAGCTTAAACTATCTCCACAAAGAGGCCTTCCAAATCCCCGAACTGGGTCAGACAGCCTTGCTACGTGTGCTCTCTGACTACACCGTACTTCTACTCATGGAATTCATCTCAACACTAAATAGTATAGTTGTTTAGTACTGGCTTTCCTCTCTAAGCTACAAGATCTATAACGGCAAAGACCAGGTCTATGTTACTCACCCTGATAGCCCCCGAGCCCAAAACAAGACCAGAGACAAAGTCAGCATTCAATAAGTATTTTTTGAATAAATGAATGGCCCTACTGTGTAAAAAGCACAGTGCCAGATTCTGGAGAGAAGGGACAAGAACAATCAAGACATGGTCCTTGTCCTTAAACAACTCCTAGCTTAGTGGATTTTTGCCAAAGCTAACGAGAGCCAGGATCTCAAGAGCACGTGCCACACTCACAGCTGTTTTCCTATTTCTCTGCCAAATGACAACAGGTAGCCCAAATGTTCTCCAAGGCCTTCCACCCACCCCCTTGGCATGATCCACAGGCAGGCATGTCCTCACCCAGTCCGCTTCATCCCGTATTCTCCACTCCCAGAGTTCAGTCCCTTGTCCAGCCTTCTCTCTGCCCTCTATAACGCAGCTCCAAGTCCTCAGCATCATTCCATTCTCCCCTAGGAAGTCTGTGCTGCTGCTGAGAACATTTTCCTCAGCACCCCCTTCCCTCAGCAATCCTCTTATTACGTGATGTCGAATTTCCCTTGTTACCTCCTTCAAGAATGTCTTACCTGACTCCTTTGTAACCACTCAATTGATTGTTTCCTGTGAGCTGTCAAGTCTACTCTATTCAACAGAAACCACTCAAATCTATATCCCAGACCACACTGGAGAATCTCCCAATTAACTGTTCAATATTCAATTGCCTTCCCACTTTCCTCAGTCATTTCCCATATCCCCCAAAGGGACACTAAGCAAATGCAGTCATTTCATCTATGATTATATTCTCCACGATTCTTATATTTATTCTTATTTAACAGACAAGCATCTCTCGGTAGATTTACACCCCAAAGTCTATATCCAAATACCTAAGGTAACAAAAACATATTTGAATTCCTTAACTGGTAGCAACGAAAGTAACACTATTTCCTTTTAATCATCAGAGAAGCAACTCACAGAGAAACGTAAGCAGACAGGAAAAGAACACACCATGACAGGGACGGAAGTGCTGAGAGAAGGCACCGGCAAGCTTAGGCCACCATCAAGCCAGCTCACAGCTGCTCACAGCTGTTGGCAACAGGCTCATAATCCACCCCCCCCACCCTTTCACACCCTCCCCCCCCACCACCAGATCCCAGTTGGAGTCCAACGCAGCCACTAAAAAAATCAAATTCTAGACTCTAGGACTCTGATGAGGCACTGTATTATAGATGTGTTCCTGTGCGGGTCACGGGCAGGGTTAACAATTCCAAGGCCTGTGCCTTCTGAATGTTTTCCACATCCCAACCTGTAACAGTGATTACCAAACAATGATGGACAGGAGCCCTAATCCAAAGATTTGGTTGGGGACTATCAGAAATTTTAAAGCACTAAAAGCACTTTCAAAAGTTACTGATTTGTGGGGGCGCCTGGGTGGCTCAGTCGGCTGAGCATTCCAACTTCGGCTCAGGTCATGATCTCACGCTTCGTGGGTTTGAGCCCCGTGTTGGGCTCTGTGCTGACAGCTCAGAGCCTGGAACCTGCTTCAGATTCTGTGTCTCCCTCTCTCTGCCCTTCCTCCACTTGCGCTCTGTGTCTTTCTCTCTCAAAAATAAACATTAAAAAAAATTTTTTTAAGTTACAGATTTGTACTTTTTCTTAAACATTTCAAAATATACACTTCTAGGGTATCTGGCCTCAGCCTATCTTACGGGTTTCAATAACTGATGCAGTTTTTCTGTTTCCATACATTTCATATACATGCCCACTCTGCATTTCAGAACTACTGCATACGGATAGTCATATAAGAGGAGGGTTGAAGATCATATGCCTCTTGAACTTCTGTGTGTTCACCACAGGCAGTGGAGGCAACTCCCCAAAGACACAGGCTTCTTCTCTTAAGGAAACCCAAGAAAAAGTTGTTCCTGATCGCAAACAAGACCTCCCCTCCTCTGCGCAGTAACTGAGAGGTGAACCAGCAGTGGCCAAGGTAGGGTGGAGAAGCCTGGGAGTGCATTCCAGGAGCTATTCGGTTACTGGATCCATCCAGCCCTCATCCCCACTCTGACTCCTGACTCCTCAGGACCAATGCTCAGAGGAAGGAGGGAAGTACCCCCATGATTCCTGATCCAGGGAGGCAGCGGCCAGAGGGCAGCTCCCGTGGCTGCCATCCCTGACTTCTCACAGCACTGCTGGCATAGTGGCCCTGAGTACAATAGGTCACATCATAGTCCAATGATAGATAAGGAGGGTTAAGAGAGGTGACACTAGAAACCGCTAAATGAAAGCACACCAGAGATCCCGAAATACCCAAGAGAAATGAAGATTAGTACCTTGAGTATTTCTCAGGCTTGTTTCCACGAAGTCCTATGCATTTTTCCTCAGAATGAACTTACAGTAATAGGGATGCCAGCTTATAAAGCATAATACTCAGCACTATTCAGAGTGAATCATCTCTAAAGGACATCTAATACGTTTATTTTGATTTATATGCAGGACTGACTGCAGAACTTAGGATGCACTTCAATTTCTATGCTACCCATGAAAAACACTAATTTTCCCATTTTATTTTCCAGATTTGTTTGGAAACTTTTCCTATTTGAAACGTTCATGGTCAATTTTAGATGTCAAAATAAAGTACAAATCACAAATCTACCATAAACATTTCAGAGTCCTTTATTGCTAAATTAATGCACCATCCCAGGATTCTTATAATTAAAATCCTAGGAGAACTATGATGGGGGATTAAAAATGGAAGTCTCCAATCATCTAACACACCTGGAGATCACCCTACTACCTGCTGGTGGCCCAGCCTAGTCCCTCCATCCTCCAGCACAAGGCACAGATTTGCATACCTCCTCAAGAAGCTAAATAGAAGGTATCTAGCCTATCTGGAATTTCCTTGCATTATCTTCACTGCAGGTACTGCCCCTCCATTTTTATTAAAAACATCCATAATATTCTACATATCCTATGCTAACCATAAAGTCCAGCTCTCTGATTCCCCTCACCTTTGGGGGAGCACACTCTCTAATGAATAACAAAATAAATACATTTCTTTAACATATAAAGCATAGAAATTTCAAATCCAAGTTTACGGACAGCTCACAGACACAGAGCATCTTTACTTTCAGCATTACCATCAACCACTTTCAAAAACCAATATTCTAAGTTCCTGTCCCTCAGATAATCTAAGTCCCAAGCTTCTTATTGTCCCTACATTGGCTTTCAGCTTCTCCTGTTGACAATCAAAGAAACGCATTTTCTACCACACAAGAGAGAGAGAGATACTCTCATTAAGAGCACTGATAAGGGAACACTTAAGAATTAAATGGGAACCAAGCAGTCGAGCCAACAGCCCTATAGCAGCTGCCTGGCCACGTAAAGGAAAGTTATTCCTCCAGAGCTAGAATCTGATGACTGACACTGGGGCAGGGCAGGCTTACCCAGGCAGGAGCTGGGCCTGTGCCCCACAGAGAGCCTGCGGGAGGTCTCAGGAGATTCTAAAGCTCTCACAAGAGAGGAGTTTAACAAGATAACTGGGCTTTAAAGTAATAGAGGCAACCTCCTGGCCTCTGGGCTGTGAAAGGGCTCACCTGCCAGGAGTAATAACACAAGCAATTACTGCACACAGAATAATAGATCTCAGCAGGATTCCAGGACCCAGGCACTCCAGAGTCCCCCCTTCCACAGAGGGAAGGAAAGGGAGGTAGGGAAAGAATGCACCACTTCTCATGAAGACCTTGGAGAGTCCTATTAGGTAAGCAGATAAATTACACTTGGCATAGTAATTCACTGTTTTGGGTTGTTACCAAAAATAAATATGCCCCTGGTATTAAAGGCTATAAAACAATGGATTTTCCCTCTCCTGGAACAGAATTCATAAAGTTTAAAAGTTCACTAACCTCCCATTCCAGAGACTAGGAACAAAGACTCAGAGCCTCGCTTCTTGTTCCTTTCTCTACTACAAACTTCCAGCAACGCTTAGTCACTTTAGGCAAGTTGCCTTAACCTTACACATTGCATCCAGATTACTCACAGCGGCTTTCAAGACCATCTGAGTATTCCCACCTGTACTTAGCCATATCTCCTGCCTTTTATCTCATCCATTTTATTCCTCTGCCTCTGTCAAGACCTGTCACTTTCACCACCTTCCCAGAAAAGATTTTTAAAACAAATGGATATGAAAATATGACATTTGATTTTCCAATGCGTCCATTCTCCAAAAAACATCAATACTTAAATTCACAAGTTCCCCTTTCCACCATAAAACAAAGCTACCTACCTCTATTTAACAGCAACATTTTAATAAGACTGACAACTAAAATTTCATCAGACCAAAGCTCTTCCCAGAACCAAGCACATAACCTGAGGTCTCAAGCCTAGGCTGCCTACTCTCCATTAAAGGCTTTCCTTAGCCATGAGACCCTCCCCTCAGCCATCCTAGTTGCTAGCTTTACAGAAACACCTACCTTCTATTTATTTAGGTCTCTGCGAATTTGTGACCCCACACTCTCCCAGATTTCACTGTTCTTACTAAGCACAGTAAACATCCATTTCATCACTGGAATCACATACTCTGAAGTGAAAAGAGGTGTTACTGATAATTATGCCAAGACAACAGGTGTGAACAGCAAGAGCCCAGGCAGACTGGGATGGAAGCTGCCCTGTCATTACAAAGGTGCCAAGGCCAGGTAAAGGAGCTGTTCCTTGCAAATAACTAATTTATGTTCTTGCTGGGAGACTGGAGGTTTAGGGAACTGGCATAGAGAACCAAAAAACCCCCAAACAAATTTGGATTATTTGGTTCCCCTGGGGGATAAAGAAAATAGAAAATGTTTTACATCGCAGTGAAAAACTGTTATATATACCAGAATTTAATATTTACACGCACATAAGAACTGTCCCCTTTCCAATTCTCCTTCAGTCATTCCTGTTAAATGAAGAAGAAAGTTCCAGTCTGGTGGCAAGAAGCCTTTAGCACATCTTCATCACTTGTTAAACTTTCTTCATAGCCTTCTGCAAAACACAATACCAAGCTAGAATTTAATAACACTTTGTTTTCATTGTGCATTTTTTAAGGTACTTTCTAGTTATGGCAAGTAACACTGGTTTCCCATTGTCAATAGTGAAATTAAGTTTGCTTTAAAAATAGTATTTCAGGGGCGCCTGGGTGGCGCAGTCGGTTAAGCGTCCGACTTCAGCCAGGTCACGATCTCGCGGTCCGGGAGTTCGAGCCCCGCGTCGGGCTCTGGGCTGATGGCTCAGAGCCTGGAGCTTGTTTCCGATTCTGTGTCTCCCTCTCTCTCTGCCCTTCCCCCGTTCATGCTCTGTCTCTCTCTGTCCCAAAAATAAATAAACGTTGAAAAAAAAAAAAAAAATAGTATTTCAGGGGCGCCCGGGTGGCTCAGTGATTTGAGCATCCGACTTCAGCTCAGGTCCTGATCTCACGGTTTCTGAGTTCGAGCCCTGCATCGCATTCTGCTGTCAGAGCAGAACCCACTTCAGATCCTGTCTCTGTCTCTCTCAATCTCTGCACCTCCCCCGCCTTGTGCTCTCTCTCTCTCAAAAATAAACATTAAAAAGTTTCTTTAATAAAATAATACTCCAATTTTTAGAATAGTTGATTGCCAAAAGATTTTCAAACGAAATAGAAGTAGAGGCAGTGTTCCCATGCCAAAACCATGGTAGGAATACACACACATCTGAAGCCCAGCAAACCTGAGGTAACCCATAACACCAAGGTTGGGATCAGCACTTGACTGAGAGGCTGCCAACACTAACTCCCCTGGTTCAGTCTCTCCAAACAACTCTAAAAATGGCAGTTTCCCCATACAGGATGTGGTCATGCTTACCACCACCTCCCATCCCCACCTTCTCATCCGAGAAGAAAAAGGAGGAAAAGCTGTGTGCCAGGCTGCCAGGCCATAGGAAAGTCAAACCTCCCACATGACCTTGCCTCTCACCTCCTCATGTCATCTGTAGCTCAGTAGCTGCACACTTCCTTAGTCATGGAGCTCTCTAGAACCCAGAGAAAGCAGATGAGGCCAAAGGTCAAAGAGCCTACTCTCCTTTAAATAGCAGGACCTTGGGATGCTTGCGTAGCTCAGTCGGTTAAGCATCCGACTTCGGTTCAGGTCATGATCTCGTGGTTCATGAGTTTGAGCCCCGCATCAGGCTCTGTGCTGACAGCTCAGAGCCTGGAGCCTGCTTCCCATTCTGTGCCTCCCTCTCTCTCTGCCCCTCCCCCACTCATACTCTGTGTCTCTCTCTCTCTCAAAAAATAAATAAACATTTAAATAAATAAATAAACACCAGGACCTTGAAACAATTGAAGGTCTTCAAGCAGGTAAAAAGGAGTTATTTAATGATCCCCAGGTGGTTAAGCCCTGCCCTCTGCCAAAGAGATAAAATGGTTTTCAAGGATACCCTGGAGAAACAGGACTACCAAACATGCAGTGATTAATGAATAATAAGATATTAAGCTGTATTTTGCCCTAAATTTTATCTAAGATGGTATTTGTAAGAAATAAACAGGTTAAGTTTAAGTAAAGCCCCCTACAACCACCAAAACCATTAACTGATATTAAAGCGTACCAGCAACTGCACTTCCAGGAATGTATCTTACAGAAATGCCAATAACAAGAACACAAAGATGTAAAAACAACATTCAGTCAGTGTAGCAATGTTTAGAATCATGAAAAACTTAAAACATACATCAGCAAAAAAGTGGGTAAGTAAATACACCCAAATGATGGAATACTCTGCAACCATTAAAGAATGAGGTAGGATCTATAATGAGATATAATAGATAGCCATGACAATTTTTTTTTAAGTTGCAGGAAACATATATTATGACCCCATTTCTGTTTCTTAAAAAAAGAGGGAGCATGTATTACATTTCTGCATGAAAAGTTTGGAAACACATTTTCTTAGGGGAATGAGAATGAATGGCAGAAAACCGAGAAGGTCAGAGGGAGATTTTTATATTTAATTTACATACTTCTACGCTATTTGAAATCTTATGAGCAGGTTTTAAGTCCAAAACTTAAATACTGGTAATTATTAAATAATTAATGCTAGTTGGCATTCACCTGAACATTCTGAAGGAATTCAGAGATGAACTAGGAAACTGCTGCTCAAAACAAGGAAAAGCCACAAAGGGAATTGTAGATGTAACCCTTAATCATAAGGACTTCAAAGACTTGAGAATTATAAAGAAAATTTTATTTCCATATTAGACAAACAAGTGGAATAAAAAATAAAAACTGAGACCACCAAAGAGGTCATTTGGGGTTTTACTGATGTTGTTAACAATGGGGCTTATAAACAAGAAACAGGATAGAGACAAACCAGAAGGCCTAAGTGTGTGACTCCCAAGGATTACAAAAGCAGAAAGTGAGCAGCACAGAATCATGTTTGTAGAGGACACTAAAGACTTCCAGAGTAATAATGTGCCAAGTTATTGGCGCCAAATTATAGGAAGATCCTAGGAACCTAAGCAAATAAAAGGAAAAGTGGCAGATGAGTGTTAAAATGAGCATATGGCCTAAATCAGGCATAGAAAACAACAACTTCTCAGCTGTCAGTTATGACCCAAGAATATGATCTCGGAGTCACTGTAAACGGACCCCTGAGGATATCAGCCTAATACTGAAGTACAGATTAAAAGCAATGCAAAGTGTCCTGGCAGCCATCAAGATAAGTGCTAAAAAGAAAGCGAAACTAGTATCCTCCCCTCATTAAATTCTGATGTACCCGCCCCCCACACACTATGTTCCTTCTGTCATTTGTGTCCTGCCCCTTCAACTACATACAGAAAAGGAGTTAAACAAGATCAGTGGATCTCAAATGCCAGTCCCCAGATCCATCCAAAAAACAACTCTTTCAGAAAAACTTAGGAGAAGCTTTTAAAAAAAACAGATTCCCAGGCCACACTCACAGAGATTCTATTTCTGTGCCTCTGAAAGGCCCTTCTAGGTGGTCCTGAAGCAAGGATCTGTTCAGGAAATCACTGGGAGGCTTCTCTCTAAATCTACTCTCGAAAGGATTTAAGAAAGCTTACAATAAAAAATAAATTCAAAAGAAAAGAAACCATGTGAGGAACTACCAAGAACAGATTATAATTCCTATACTTGCACATTAAACAAAGTGGAAAAGATCTGCAAAAGACAATTAGGATCACCTACAGGAAGAAGTTTCAGCCTTGAAGTGTGAAAAAGCTAAGAACCCTACCAAGCCCCCCGAGATTCCTCCAATTAACAGCAGGGCCAGAATAAACTCTCCCCATGAGCTACAGGTTCCCAGGGTGCCCTCCTCATCTCTACCCTTCTCAATTCAAGACTTATAGCCCCAGGAGAATGTCAGGGTGTTCCAATGCAGAGGTGAGACTGTGTGATTAAAACCCACCGCTGGCATGTTTCTCTAGGTCGCCAACAAGCACTCCCACTAGTCTATCCTGATACCACTACTGAAGCCAGGAACCTCCCTAGCTCATTTCTATCCACCTTCAACCCACTCCACTATCCAATCACTTAGTCTAATTCAAATTTTAACTCTCGTCTTCCACACTACAAAAACCACATTACCACATTTCATATTTCATAATCTACTGTCTCAAAAAAAAAGAAAAAAAAAAAAAAAAACAAGCAACAGGAACAGAAAACATGTTTCATGCAGAATAAGCAGCAACTCAAAGCGAAGCCTACCATAAGGTAGATTTCTCAGTTTGGGTTCATCATGCCTAAAAGACATGCATTGTAAGGTTTCTTATACAATCACAGCCTTTGGGACTGTTGGGAGCTTAGAGACAACAGGTTTACCACTTCGTTTAAAAAAGAAAGAGTCTGAGGGGCACCCAAGCGGCTCAGTCAGTTAAGCATCTGACTCTTGATTTCAGCTCAGGTAACGGATCTCAGTTTGTGGTTTGAGCCCTGCGCGAGGCTCTGCACTGACAGCACAGAGCCTACTTGGGATCCTCTCTCTCCCTCTCTGCCCCTTACCCGCTTGCTCGCTCTCGCTCTCTCTTTTGAAATAAATAAGCTAGGGGCGCCTGGGTGGCACAGTCGGTTAAGCGTCCGACTTCAGCCAGGTCACGATCTCGCGGTCCGGGAGTTCGAGCCCCGCGTCGGGCTCTGGGCTGATGGCTCGGAGCCTGGAGCCTGTTTCCGACTCTGTGTCTCCCTCTCTCTCTGCCCCTCCCCCATTCATGCTCTGTCTCTCTCTGTCTCAAAAATAAATAAACGTTGAAAAAAAAATTTTAAAAGAAATAAATAAGCTAGGAAGGAAAGGAGGGAGGAAGGGAGGGAGGCTGAGAGGTGAAATGTCTTACCCCACATCACCCAAGTGGAGAATAGCAGCATCTGGGCTAGAACTTGTATCCCCTGAATCCTAGGCCAACGATCTCTCTTCTCTGCCAGGTTGCTTCCCAGAGACAATGTTAAGAAATTAGTTAATAAATTAATGTTAATAAATTCATATTAATGTTAATAAATTAATAATGCTTATTAACTTTAAGCACAGATTCTCCAGTCTCCTCAATTCCTCCCCTTACACAGGAGGTTGGTGTTACAAGCCCATCCCAAGGAAACTACTTCCCACACAGAGAGAACCCAAAGCACCTCAAAATGTGTCAAGGCATAAAGAGAGGAAATGGTGCCTTAAATCACTCGTCATAAGCTTGTAAACGGAGACAATGTGCCAAGTCCAGTTTATATCACTGACTGAACATCTCAAAAATGACATGTGAAAATGTCACCTAAATTTTCATATGATGTTCACCTAGAAGTTGTTTTCCTTCCTAATTTTCAAAACATGCCAACAGAAACCACTGTTTTTTTTCCCCAAACATCAGAGCTAAGTGTAAAAAACATTAGTGTATCATATTGAGTCTCACTGAAAGTGAAATCCCACAACACTCCATCTGCATCAAATGTTCACAACCTGTGATTCTGCATTAATTTGTGCTGTAAAAACAAAAAGCATATGTCAGTCTCCCAAGAGAGGAATTAGCAACAGAAACTGGGTGTCTATCCGTTTCCCAACAAGAAATAAGAGGAAAAGCTACATTAAGCCCCTTAAGAGTTGAATCCCTTCATTCCTTGTCCTGGATAAGACAAAGAATTTCCTACAATATTTATTAGCTATGCTGTTCCTGGGAGAAATGAAATAAAATAAATCCAAAGACCAGATTCCAAAGAATATCTACTGCACCCCCTGCTAGAACCACACCTGTCAGCTAGACCGCTAACCCACTGGAAAGTGGGTACACAAAAGGCCTTGGAACCTTCACTCATTTCCCAAATTTCACCCTCCAAGTAAACTGAGGCATAGACTCCACCAAATCATTTGCCCATTTAGGGGTGCCTGGGTGGCTCAGTCGGTTAAGCATCCGACTTCAGCTCAGGTCATGATCTCACCGTTCGTGGGTTTGAGCCCTGCATCAGGCTCTGTGCTGACAGCTTGCTCAGAGCCTGGAGCCTGCTTCGGATTCTATGTCTCCTTCTCTCTCTGCCCCCTCCCCTGCTCACGCTTTGTCTTACTCTGTTTCTCAAAAATAAATAAATGTAAAAAAAAAAAAAACATTTTTTTAAATCATTTGCCTATTTATTACCAGCACCGATCACCACCAAACCTTAGGAGTCTTCCCTCATGATAATAAGCCACACTGTGCATGAGCTAGTTCCTTTCTGACCATTAGTTTGAGCTCTGAAGCACGCTACTCTGTGCTTCACCATCACTGTTCCTTACAGCTTGCTAAGTTAAAAGTGGTGCCAGAGGGGGGCAACTAGGTGGCTCAGTCGGTTAAATGCATGACTTCAGCTCGACTTCTCAGTTTGTGAGTTCGAGCCCTGCATTGGGCTCTGTGCTGACAGCTCTGAGCCTGCAGCCTGTTTCAGATTCTGTCTCTGATTCTCTCTGCCTCTCCCCCACTTGTGCTCTCTCTGTCTCTAAGATAAATAAACATTAAAAAAATTTTTTTTAAAAAGTACTGCCAGAGGCCAGAGCAGCAGACTATTCCATGTAGCAATAAAATGCTAACAGAAATATAAACAAGGACAAGTTCTGCATGCTATTTAACTCTCATTGAGCCTGCTCTTGGCATTTATCTTTTCAGCTAAGTACCTTTCGTTGAAAGATGGTAACCTTAGGAATACACGGGACTGGCTAACCGGAAGTCAAAAAAGCTTAGTCTTGGCCCCTTAAGAGACATGAATATGACCAACAGCAAATTTTTTTTTTATCAGTTCTCCATTGTTTACGTGTATTTAGTGAAGTTAATGTCAGATACTGATCTCACCAAGGTACCAGAACAACCACCTGCGCTGCTTTTTTTGCCTTCTATCACCCTAAAACACAAATGAATAGCTCACGTTAAACCCATACCACTTATGTGGCACCCTGAACTTGAAGAAATTAAAGAGATACTATAAAAATACTGAAGATAAACATCCATGGGGACCCTACAGCTTTTGCACTTGCTGTTCTCTCTACCAAGAACACACTTCTCCTACGGTTGATTCTTTGTTGTCCATCAGATCTCAGCACAAATGCTGACGAACAGCATTTTTTTAACCTTTCCTAAACACCTTATCTAACGGAGCCACTCCCTCCCTTAGTCCCAACCACCCCGTCCCATTCCCCTACCTGAAATCACTATCTCATAATATCGTGCATTTCTTGTTTACTTGTTTATTGTCTGTCTCCTTCATAAACCATAAGGGCAGGAATCTGGTCTACTTTTTACTACTGTTTCTCCAATACCCACACAAAGCTAGATGCACAATTTGTTCAAGAAAGAAAGGAAGTATGATTGCTCATCATTCTGTATCATTAGTTAGTACATGGCAGCAGCCACTGTTAGCATGACTAGAACCAGCTGGATGCTTCCTTTTCATACAGAAAAAAAATGACAGAAAACATTTAAGATACAGTAAAAACTTAGTACTCTTTTACTCGCAATCTTGATCGGAAGCCACCATGCTCACCTGCTGAGATGTGGGCAATTTTAAGACTATAGGGAAAAGCCTGCCATCCTATTCTACCTAGTTCTTTGCAAATGGCTCTACTAAAATATTATTCAGCCACCTTGTCCCTTTGAGTAGCAGAATAAGACTATTTTAAGTAGCTTAAGAAAGATGTGTTTTTTTTTTTTCTTTCAGTCTGCATGAGCTAAGTGCACGTAGGAAGGAGCAGATCAACGGACTACTACTTTTGTCCCCACTACACTCTGGAAAGACACATACTTCTTAGTTCAGAAACCTAAGATCTAAATTACAGACAGCATTTCCTACAAGCTGTACACTGGAGAAATTTCCACTAAGCTACTCACCAGGAAGCCTACATCCCACTTTAGAACAACCTGGCAGCACAATTCCCACTGAAGGAGGAAACTTGTGGCCATCTTCTCCTTTGGATGACCCTCTGCCTTAGTCGTCCAGTAGAGAATCTTGGTTCTTAGCATAAAACCAAAGACTGGCAGAGGGATTCCTTTCTCCTTAAGGCAATTACATGCGGTGGGGTGAAATGCTTTCGCACTGTCCTCTCTCTGGCCTTCTACACCATAAGCAGGTGCAGATATGCTGCTTCCATAGCCACTTCTGCTAAGCACACAGCTTCAAGAACCATGGCAGACTCACTCTGCTGTCCTGAAAGCAATCCATGTGCTCCTGCTTGGAAAGACACACAAACACAAGTTAGATGGGAAAATTAGGGTGAAAAGACATAGAAAAGGGCTCTATCCTCAAAACAGAAAGTAAATCAGGTGCATAAAACCGGAGAAAACAGCCATCTCTAATAGCTGCTAAGTGTGGTGACCAAATTTTATACTAAGTACCCCAAGACTTCTCTCAACCTCATCCATTTAACATGTGCTGAAAATAATCTGCTGAGATAACAGAAAGTCTAGCATATCATTCAAAGAAATCCAGAGTTAGAATCTTTCAGGATTTTGAGAAAAAAATATCTGATTTAACAAAGACATTTACTTTTCCAGGTTATATTTTGTCTGCCCACACACTTGCCAGTCTCATCCCAACTCAAGAAATATAAATCCACCTTCAGTTTTTCCATCATTCTCACTGCCTTTTCAGTAACAGAACAGCTCCAAAATGCTTGTGTCAACTTACTGCCCACTTCCTCCTTAAACACATTCCAGAACCAACTCTGTTTCTGTCCCCTTGCTCCCACTCTCAGAGCAGACAGAGCCTCTACCTTCGCCATCGTTTTTAAAAACCGGTCAAATGCAAAGATTTTTTTTTACAACTTGATTCCCAAGTTCATTCTTCTTTTTTTTTTTTCCAAGTTCATTCTTCTTTAACCTTAAAAAAGTAACAAAGGACTTACTAGAAACTTGCACCTTCTGTGGCCCTATAATCCGAGTTTTGCCCCCTCAAACAGAGGAAGGACTTTTCCTCTTCACTGCAGCAAAGCTCATCCCTAGACCATTTCAGACCTGCAACTCGGCCTTAGTCCAGACACATGTGGAGGGCTCACCCTGAAAAGCACACCCCTGGTTAGTCAGTGTTCCGGTTTCTACCCTTCTCCCAGTGGCAGTAACTACTATTTTCCAATTCTTCAAACTATTATTTCCTTCTCGCTTTCCTGTCACAGAGCTCCATCTTCCTTTCTGGACTTCTTACAAAGCAGTTCCTAGTACCACTGGAAATGATGACTCTCCAGGAAAATAAAACTTTGCTTAGCAGAAGAGCTTCACACAGAGCAATTTTCCAGTGGTCGATTTTTCATTCCAGAGAAGGCTTCTACACCTGGCATAAATCGGCCAGTCACTCTGCAGTTCATCCAGCTTCCCTCCCCTAATCCCTACTTCAACTCACCCACCCATCCCTGCAGTTTGGTCACAGACAAAAAAAACAAAAAAACAAACAAACAAAAAAAACAGCAGTATAGACTACTCAATGGCTGAATTTTAAAAGCTTCCTCCCAAATAACTAAATAAATAAATAAAAATAAAAGCTTCCTCCCAGATTCAAATGTGTCTTCCACACGACTCTCCTAAGCACATAATGAAGCCTCTGACCACAATAACAGCTCGAGGATAAGTCAAGGAGTAACATCTAATCTTTCCTTAACTTGATTACAGTCAGCTTCACTTTCCTGCAATTTTGTGGTCATACATCACTGGCCCCACCCTCCACATTATAAAGTCTCGCCCTGGAGGCAGAAGCAGCATAGCATGTCAAACAGTACATGCTTTGGTAGACAGGCCTGGGTTCAAGTCTCATCTCTGCCTCTTATTACCAATAAAAAGTGCCTGTCCTTGTGTGAACTAGTCTTTCTAAACCTCAGATTACACATCTGTAAAATGCAGCCAAAAATGCTATCTACTTCTTAGGTGTTACAAATGCAATAATATAAACAGGACACTCAACACAAGACGTGACCCTTAATAAACAAGTGATGTTGATATTCAGTATCCATGGGGGTAATCTGTCAGGCATGGTCACCTCATAGAATCCAGATACCCTGGAAGCCTCTAGCATTGGTAGAAACAAAAACGTGTTCAGCCTCATTCCCACGCCACAAATGAGAGGGACCTTTAAGAAAAGTTCAAGCCTTAGCAAAGGAAAACACTCAGATCCACTCAATGCTGCCAATCTCACCACCAGACAGCCAAGCAATGCTGTGTCCTTATGGTGAAGGGAAAGATCAGTGCAAATGAAAAACCTAATTTAAAAGGATCTACTCATGGGTCAGATCAATATTTCAAAGAAGGGAAAATATGTGAACCTTGGAAATTCCCTTCTCAATCAGTTTCTAATAAATTCTGACTCTCCAATTATGTATAAAGGGGGAAACAATACTGAAAACCTTGGAAATTTCAACTGGTGGCAGAATATCACCCAAGAAATGAACACATGAGAATCAGGCTGGGGAGAAAAATCTCAAAATCTAATTTTTACACACACACACACACGCAAGCTAAAGAACATTTTAACCCTGACAATGAGCCAAGAAAACAAAATGTTTTTTAAACTTCCTGCAACTACAAAAAACTGTGGAGCTTTGGGAGAAAATGTCACAAAGAATATCTGTTGTTCCAGAAGGAAGTCAGTATTGAAGTCTGAAATGAAATCTATTAGTCTGTGGTCATCACAAATGGAAAATCTGTTAACCAAGAAATGTCAAGTTCCTGGATTTGGGAGCATTTGGGAGAGAAAAGAGGAGACAAGTGATAATAAGAATTTATACTACAAAATTATCATGGAGTTGGCGGTAAATTTTTAAAAATGAGCCTTGCAGGGTTTTAAATTCAAAATTCAAGAATTTAGAGAGTGAGGGTATATAAAAATCAGGCAGAATCAAGTGTTACCGCGGTGGACTGGGAATCCGAACACTTGGGGCTCTAGTCCTGGCCCTAATCCAAGCCACCACCATGCGATGACCTTAGGCAAGTCACTGCCCTCTTCAAACCAGTCTCCTTAGGCGTAAGAGGTGGAGGAACAATAATGATCTCTAAGATTTCTACTGGCCTAACATTTAAGGGTCAAAAGGAGAGGGAACACAAATACTAAAAGCTCTTGGGATTGCACACTTGACACCAGAGGTGGAGAGAAAAAGACGGAATATGAGGGCCAAAGAGCCAGAAAACTTGGGAGTTAAGTGAGCGTCGGTGGAAACTGAAAATCTTC
Organism: Lynx canadensis; assembly: GCF_007474595.2. NCBI lineage: Eukaryota > Metazoa > Chordata > Mammalia > Carnivora > Felidae > Lynx > Lynx canadensis. The sequence continues at coordinate 143,941,552 of NC_044304.2, read as the reverse complement.
AAGATGGCCAAGTGCTTAGTTTCAGAGAAGAGCGGATGTCAGGATCTCGAAAAGCTGCAAACTGCTCAGCAGATGTCAAAACAAACAGAAGAACGGGGGGATGGGAGGGCAGATATCAATTTATTATCTCCGTTAATCAATTAAGTAATCGATCTGTCCTAGTAAACAGCAGATCTGAGTGCCGCGACCACGGAAATCACTGTGACCCCTGATGCCAGGGTGTCCGGGAAGCAAAGTACCAAGGGGAGACCGTGTCGGGTTCCGTCTAGGAAGGGAATTCCGAGAATGAGTGAAAAGTGAGAAAAGGGGCAGAGGAAGGGATCTAGGAGACCACGCAGACTGGCGGAAGGGGAAGAAGAGCCAGCGCCAAAACCCGCCCGGAGGCGGGCGGTGGGGTCAGTGTCCGGGTCCCCGCTCTCACCATCTTGACGATGCCCCGCTGCACGGTGGGGACCGCGGGTCCCCCGGAGGTGCCGCCGCTCTGCGCGGAGGAGGCCATGTGTAGAGACAGAAAGGCAGCAAGTAAGGCGGTGGGCCGGCTTGGAGGTGTCAATGTGGGTGTCGGTGTTGGTGGGAGGCCGCCGCGGCAGGGAGCTGGCAGGCGACGGGTTTCGGGCAATGGACGGCACGGACGCGGCAGGCGCTCACAAGAGCAGCAGCGGGACTGAGAGCGAAAAAGGGGACGCGTTCTCCGCCGCCGCCACACGTTCTACTCGCCGCGCAAGCGTGCCAGAGCGCCACCGCCCTCCAGCCAATTAGCACCCAGGGCCCGCCGGACCTCAAGCCAATAGGCACCCTGCTCTCGGAGCCCCGCCCCTTAGTCCCAAAACGGGTGGCAAGCTCCAGGAAGCGCTGAAAGAGCTGATTTGCGGTGACGGGTTATGTACGAGGCGGGACTTCCGGGGCAGCCGTAGTAGGTAGTGTCGGGAGGTGTAGTGGGAAGGAAAGGACACGTCAGCATCTGGCCGCGGGGCGCGGGGGGCCATGGGAGCCCCGGGGGCGGGGACAGCCTCTCCTTCCAGTCTAGTCCCGCCCATTGCGCCCCGCCCCGCGGGCCAGCGGGGAGCCCACGTGTACTGCTGAGTTCCTGGAGGGCGCACCCGGATTGGGGAGCGCGGTTTGGGGAATCCGGAGCCAAGGAGGCGAGGACCTGAACAATCTCCGTACAGGCTGCACACCTAATTCCGACATTTTACGTCAGCTAAAAGTGTGGGGAGGACTTGGAAAAGTCTGAGCATCGTTAAATCTGCGGATGCTGGCGTTGACGGAACGCGGCCAGGCACCCTTCCTGTAGTTGGGAGTGTATCTCTCGTGTTTGTGTCGCCGGTGTCTGGCACTTGTAAGGCTCTCGATTAATGTTGGGGGGGGGTAGGGTAAATCTCTCTTAGGGGGTGATGTGCCCTGTGCACGGGAGAGAATGGCCCTCGTTTTCGGGCTCTTCTCAGCTTCGCCAATGAAGGTTAGGGAAAGCCATGGTACAAGCTCTCCCTGGGCCTAGAGGAGGCAGTCCCTTGGTCGCTTGTGAAGAGCCATGCCGGTTCCAACCACCTGATCCCATCCCTTAACCTGGCCCTAGTCTCTTCTGAATAAAGAGATTGGGGGAGAGGCGTGTGGAGCAAGGACATACAAATGTTTAAGTGAATGTTTAAAGGCAACTAATAATCCGTCAAGTGCTCACTATGTGGAGCCAAGGACCTTATGCCGGTTAATCTTAATCTTCAAACCTGGCTCCACGTTGAGGATACCACTTCACCTGTAGCTCTTTTGAGAAGAGGTTGTCTATACTTCCACACTTCACATATCCCAGTGAAGTTTTGGGGCCACCAATCTTCCTAGATCCTTAGTGCTGCCTTTTCCATACCATTAACTTGCTACCCTCTCCAGAAAAACAACAACAACTTTGTGAAGGCTCATTCCACCAGATTTATACCACTCTTATCTCATTAAAGTTCTTGTCTTCTCTGCCTTAACTGCCACCTTGTCATTCGTTGAAATCAACACCTGGCGCACACTTCTCCACCCGGTGATCCTGAATGATTTCAACATTTATGAGCCTGACTTGTCCAATACCCTGGCCTCTCAGCTCCTTTACCTCATCTTCAATGAACTTCACCTCTGTACACCCCATTTAGCCACCCTGTTCAGTACAGATAAAGTATGGCAATTGTTCCATAGCTGAAATTGTGAACTCCAGATACCCCATTCTCTGATCATAATTGCTGTCCTTTCTACTTTCTCACTTAGTTACTTCTCTTACACCTTGTCTTATCTATTGCTGCATAACAATTTACCCCAAAACTTAGGTATTAAACAATGATCATTTATAATCTCTGCGTGGCTTAGCTGAATACCTTTGCCTCGAGGTCTTTCACAGGGCGGTAATCAAGGTGTCATTGGGAGTTGGGTTCTCATGCAGGTCTGTTAGCTGATGGAGGCTCTACTTCCAAATTCATTCACATAGTCACTGGCAGGATTCAGTTCCTCAAGAGCATTGTACTGAGGGCCTCAGTTCCTTGTTAGTGGGCCTCTCCATAGAGCAGCTCACCTGGTAGCTGGTTTCTATCAGAGCAGGCAAGTGAGAGAGCAAGAGAAGACAAGCAAGCCAGAGTCTTTTTGAACCTAATCTCAGAAGTAACATCCCATCGCTTTTGCTGCTTTTGCCGTATGCTGTTCCTTAGAAAAGTCATTTGGTTCAGCCTACTCTCAAGGGGAGAGGATTATCCAGGGGCATAAATACTAGGAGGCAGGATCACTGGGGATCATCTTAGAGGCTGCCGATCACACACTGTTATTTAATTTTACATAGAATTCAAAGTCCCTGAACCTCTCTATCTTTGTAATCTGTTCCCTTTTGCTTTCTCCTGAATCCTTGGTTAGACTCTTGTCATTTTGCTCTCTCTTCTCAGTGTCCTCATCTCTAATTCCCATTGTCTTCCATCCGACCTACCTGTCAAAACTCCAATTCTAGATCCTTCTGCCTTCTCCAAACCTACCACTTAGCTACAGAAAACACACAAATGCGCACATTGGTGCCACAGTGAATTCACGGGCCCTCCCACATTGCCTGGAGTTCTTCTGTTTCCTCAGTCACTTTGGTCGCTAGGTCTGGTTGCTGCTGTTGTTTAGTTTATTTTTTGAGAGCAGTTTTAGGTTTAAAGCAGTAGTAAGGGAAAGGTAGAGATTTCCCATATGCTCCCAGACCATACACATGCATAGCCTCCGCCATTATCAATACCCCTCACCGGAGTGGTGCACTTTCTACAGTTGATGAACCTATGCTGACACATAACAATCACCCAGAGGACATAATTTACATTAGGGTTCACTCTTGATGTACATTCTGTGGGTTTGGACAAATGTATAATGACATATGGACTTTTATGATGTCATGCAGAGTAGTGTCACTGCCCTAAAAATCAATGAGTCTGGAGGGAGAGGGAGGTTGCAAATATATATATATTAAAAAATAAAATAAGGGGCACCTGGGTGGCTCAGTCAGTTAAGCGTCCGACTCTCGATTTTGGCTCAGGTCATGATCTCACAGTTCATGAGATTGAGCCCCACGTCGAGCTCTGTGCTGACAGTGCAGAGCCTGCTTGGGATTCTCTCTGAAAGTAAATAAATGAACTTAAAAATAAAATAAATATCAGTGAGTCTGTTTTAAACCTTCTCTATTTCCCTCTTAACTCCAACTCCACTGGCTCCCACCCTCTCAGATAGTGATAGCCCTTCTACTTGAGAGAGAATAAAAGCCATCAAGAACTGCCTCCATTTCCCACACCAAATCTGAAACCTTACCTTTTTTCTCATCCCTCTCCTTCCTCATTACAAAGAAAAACGTCCCCCTACTTCTTAGGCTAACCCCTCTATCTATGTTCTGGATCCACCCCCCTCCACCTTGTCAAGAACTCTCTTAATAGATAATTCTCTCTCCTGTTTTTACACCTTCTCAGTTTATCTGGATTCTTCTTATTAGCATTTAAATATTCTCCCAATTTCTTGCATAGTGAAAATAAATAAATCTTCCCTTTCTCCACATCCCTCTTTCGATAGCTCTTCTCCTCCCTCCACAGACAAACCCCCTCTGTGAAATTCTTTGTTGCTTTCTATATCCTCACCCTGCATTAAATTGTCAGCACACTGCACTCTATTGCTCTTATCAATTTACTGAAACTGTTCTCTCCAAGGTCAATACTGACCTCCTCCTCACACCTCACACCTCCTCCATAACATTTGACACTATTTGCTCCTCAAAATGCCTTTTTCCTTCCCACATTCCTTGTATTCCTCCCATCTATCTAGCTGCTCCTCCTCATCACCATTGTGAATGATTTCTTTTGCTTCTACTTGATATTGATGTTCCTCTGGATTCTTCTCAAAGCGTCTTCCTTTCTAATTTGAAACATTCTTGGGGCACCTGGGTGGCTTAGTTGATTGAGCATCCAACTTCAGCTCAGGCCGTGACCTCATGGTTCGTGAGTTCAAGCCCTGCGTCAGGCTCTGGGCAGACAGCTCTGGGCAGATTTATGTCTCCCTCTCCATCTGCCCCTCCCCCATTCTCTCTCTCTCTCTCTCTCTCTCTCTCTCTCTCAAAAATAAACAATCATTGAAACATTCTTCCAAAGACATCTTAGCCACTCCCCTGGCTGCATGCTAAGGATTCCTAAATATAGGTATATAGCTCCTGTCTAAATCTCTTTCTTCAGCTGCAGATCCTATGTTCAATAATAATAACCTAGCACCTTGGGAATTCAAATTCAACATGTCTCACAAGAAACTCATTATCTTTCCTCTCAAACCTGCTCTTCCCTAGTACGTGTCACAGCCCCAATAATGACACCAGAAGTTACCCAGTTGCAAACCAGAAATCTGGAGATCATCAGTGACACCTCCCCTTTCTCATTCCTCACTTCCTAGTCAACCTCTGAAATGTTGGATCCACAGCGGCACAGTCAAGCACACAGGCCCCAGAAACCGACCACCTGGGTTCACATCCCAACATTGTATAACCTTGAGTAAGTTATATGTATCTCTGTTCGATGGCTGTCTCCTCTGTCAAATAAAGATGATAATAGGACCTTCCTCCTAGGGTTGTTCTGGTCTTGAAGATTATATGAATTAGTAAATGTTAAACACATAGAACACTGGATCATCTCTGTGTTAAACTTTTATGATGATTATTTAATATATCCTATTGCTTAAACTTGGCTTATTTTTACCTGAACTACTACCGCACCAGGCTTATACTAGAGATCCCCAATGCCAGTCTTCCCTACCTATACCCCATCCATTCTTGCTATGGTAGTCAAAGTGGCATTTCTAAAATGCAGATCTGCTCATTTCTCTTCTCCCTGATTCCCTCATGTGATTTATTCACCCCAGATCTCCTGTCACAGCTCTACCCTTCAAACAGCTAACAGACCAAGTGAACTTGGTTTTGGTCTTTCAAGGAAACACTTGTCTCCAGGCCTTTGCACATACTTTTGTGTCTGCCTGGATCGCTCTTTCCATCCCTTTGTCCTCCTCTCCACCCTTCTCACTCCACGTGACTACCACCTCCATATCCTTCAACTTCCTACTTGGAAACCATTCTCCCCTTTCTCCCCTGAAAGGCACTGAGAAGATGACAGGTTTAGTTCTCTTGCCTCCTATTTTTGGTTTATCAAAGCACTTATCAGATTGGAACATAATTGTCTCTTTGCCCTCTAAAATGTCATCAGACTCAGTCTGATTTATTGACAGTGGAATCCCCAGCCCAATGTCTGGGAATTCAACATAGCTGGTCAGCCAATATTTGTTAATAAATGAATGAGACCAAAGTATTATCATGTTCATTTTACCTATAAGGAGCTAGAGCCTCATGGAGGATGTTTGTTGAAGGTCACAGAGCAAGTAAGTGGCAGAGAAGGGATTTGACACCAGTTCTTGTGACTCTAAAGCTCATGCTCACTTTGCCTTTACAGGAAGGAAAGAGACTTTGATCTTCCTTGGAAGTAGATTCTGGTCACTTCTGTGCCTGGGCAGCATTAGACCAGAGGCAGTGGGTGAACGCAGTACCGAGCAGGTGTAGAGGTGAGAAATCCTCACCTTCTCTCAAGAAAGTTGATAGAGCAGCATTTGCTGTTTTAGAAACATGGTAGAGATTGAATCTCTGGTTTCCCCTAGTGTAATATAGTGAGGCTCCTGGTCCTAACGGTGCACCCCAACCCCTTGCTTGGAACTAAGCCTGGGGCACCTGAGCCACCTCTCTCAGTCATGTAGCAGCTCCTTGAAAAAGGATCAAAAGTCAGATGCAAGCAGATGGGGTAAAAGGCCAGAGTACAAACTTCCTTCCGTCTAAAAGCCCCTATTTCCACCTCCCCGCAGAAACACCGGCTGTAAGATGTCTCTAGGTGGCCCTGGCCCCAGACCGGGGTCAGGCATTTTATATCATGGCTGCTCTGAATGTATTTTATTTTTTAAAGGATCTAGTATGTTTATGAATCTTGTGTATACTGGCAAGATTTTGAAAAGGTATTTAATTTTGTAATGTTTACCAATGATTTATTTACAAGCTATTTACTCAAATAAGTGGAGCCACTTGCGAAAAAGAGAGAAAGAGACTTTGAAATCCTTAAAGGTAACTCCTGTGTGGTGCACGCGGCACACACACACACACACACACACACACACACAGAGTCTAGAGACAGACAAGACTCATTTAAACAAACAAACAAAACACCCTGCTTCCTGTATTCCTTCGAGAGCAAATTTAGGAAATATATCCTGGTAGTAATATTAGCCAAAATATATTAAGCACTAAACATAAGCACCAGACTTTATACTAGGGGAGGGGAAATAAATAAATAAATAAATAACAGACTTTGTGCTAAATGCTTTTATCTAGGGCACCTAGTTGGCTCAGTCGGTTAAACATCCAACTTCGGCTCAGGTCACGATCTCTCAGTTCGTGAGTCCAAGCCCCGCATCAGGCTCTGTGCTGACAGATCAGAGCCTAGAGCCTGCTTTGGACTCTGTGTCTCTCTCTCTGCCCCCACCCCTTCCTCTGTCTCTCTCTGTCTCTCAAAAATAAATAAACATTGAAAATTTTTTAAAAATAAATAAATGCTTTTATCTGCCTCACATGTTTTAATCTGTAGACCAGCCCTTTGAAATGGATATGATCAATCTCTTTCTACAAAGGACATAATGCTTAGAAAAGGTAAGCAGCCAACTTTAGGTCAATAACAAATAAGGGATGGATCAAAATTTGAACCCAGAACTTTCTGACCATAGTCTGCTGTTAACTATGTAACCAACCGACTTCTAAGGTGACCAAGCATGCCCTCCTCCTGCACTTGTAGGATCTGGAGGCTGGGCAAAGAAGGAGTTTTCAACTCTCCAGTAACCTTCCTTGAGGGAAACAGGAGAAATCTCAGCACTAGAGTAACCCTGCCTCCATTCTTCCTGATGCACCTCCAACTTCAACCCATCATCCACACTGTTACCTGGTATTCTTTCAAAACGCAAATCCCAGTGGCGCTTGGGTGGCTCAGTATCTGGGTTAAGTGTCCGACTTCAGGTCAGGTCATGATCTCGCAGTTCATGAGTTCAAGCCTCAAGTTTGAGCCCCGTGTTGGGTTCTGTGCTGACAGCTCAGACTCTGGAGCCTGCTTCAGATTCTTTGTCTCCCTCCCTCTCTGCCCCTCCCCTGCTCATGCTCTCTCTCAAAAATAAACATTAAAAATGAAAAATAAATGACATAAAATGCAAATCCCAATGACACAGAAACCCTCCTCAACACTGCAGTGGCTCCCTTTCTGTTTCAGGGTACTTTCAACCCCACAGCATAGCACATGAGGCCCTTACAATCTGGCCCTGATCTGCTTTTCTTCCTTCTCTTCCTTTTCTCCGCCTCTTTGTTTTGTATGTTTATTGTGGAAGGAATTGTGTCTCCCCCAGATTCATACGTTGAAGCCTAAACCCCTGGTGTGACTGAACTTGGAGATAGGGACTTTATGGAAGGAATTAATGTTAAATGAAGTCGAAAGAATAAGGCCCTCATCTCATAGGATTCATGTCCTTTTAAGAAGAAAAAGAGACTAGAGGCCCCGGGGGTAGCCCAGTGGGTTAAGTGTCTGACTTTAGCTCAGGTCATGATCTCATGGTTTGTGAGTTCAAGCCCTGCGTCAGGCTTTGTGCTTGGAGCCCGGAGACTGCTTCAGATTCTGTGTCTCCCCGTCTCTCTCTGCCTCTCCCCCACTCATATGCACGTGCTCTCTCTCTCTCTCTCTCTCTCTCAAAAATAAATAAACGTTAAAAAAAAAAAAAGAGGAAGAAGAGGAAGAGACCAGATCTCTTTCTTTCTCCCTGCAGGCGCACAGAGGAAAGACCATGCGAGGGCACAGTGAGAAGATGGCCGTCTGCAAGCCAGAAGGAGACTTCTCACCAGACAACTCTGACACCTTAATCTTGGACTTCTAGCCTCCAGAGTTATGAGAACACGTTTCTGGTTTTTAAGCCGCCCATTTTGTAGTATGTTGTTATGGCAGTCCAAACTGACCAGTACAAAGTTTCACTGTATGTTTACTTAAAAGAAAAGCCTCCAAACCCAAGTTGTCCAGATCAGCCCTGATCAGAAGAACTTTCTGTGATGATGGAAATATTCTGTTATGCTCTGCCCAACACAGTAGTCACCAGCTACACGTGGCTAATGAGGACTTGAAATTCAGCCAGTGCAGGGGCACCTGGGTGGCTCAGTCGGTTCAGCGTCTGACTTCAGCTCAGGTCATGATCTCACAGTTTGAGCTCAAGCCCCACATCGGGCTGTGTGCTGACAACTCAGAGCCTAGAGCCTGCTTCACATTCTGTGCCTCCCTCTCTCTGCCCCTCCCCCCGCTCACACTCTGTCTCTGTCTCTCTCTCAAAAATAAATATTAAAAAAAAAGAAAGAAAGAAATTCAGTTAATGCAACTGAGCTGAGTTTTTATTGTTATTTAAGTTTAATTAATTTAAGTTTAAATAACTCCATGAGGCTAGTGACTAATGTATTATTACACTGCACTAGTGTAGGTGATTGACCTTGAATCTTGATTACACTTGAATATCTGATGCCATAATTTTCCATATAAGTTTTTAAATTAAGTGATTTCTATATTCCTTGTGTAGTCCAAACATGATTAAAATGCTTAAGGCACCCTTAAAAAAAAAACTTAAGAAACAACAAAATAAGTTTATAACATTAAAAGTAGAACTTAAATCCTGTTTGAAAAAAGGAAGAAAGAAAGAAAGAAAGAAAGAGAAATTATCCTGTGCTTGAGACTTAGACATTATTTCCCAAACTTTACAAACCTTAGGACAAAATTCCTATCAACTTAAGAAAGATCATGTGTGCTTCCCAATTTGCCCTGTCTATATAGTAAGTCAATGTAAAGGATTTCAAAAGATGTAATACACATTTATGCAACCATATTAATTCTTTGGACAAAAGTTACAAAATTTCAGTTAGTGCATGAACTTTGTACCCTGTTTTGTTGTCATGTAATGGCAAGACCAACCTTAATTCCATTGTCCCAAATGCCATTAATCAACGCCTCTGGGTTCTCAGCAGCCTTAGATAATTGTATATTGATTTTTCTCCTGCTACAGCCATCATTTTAACCACTGTTGAGTTTTGTCACCTTGGACCTCCCTGCCCTACTCAAACCTCTAAGAAAAAAAGCATAAGGAGAGCCCCAGAGGTGCCATCTTTATCACAGAGCAGCTTGCTGCTCTGAATCTGTCTCCTCTCTGCAACCTGAGATGGTCAAGCAGGGATGGAACCTAAGGATTCCTCTTCTCTGTCCTCAAGTCCTGGAGTCTCTGGCTAGCAAACTCAAGAGTTAGGAACATTCGAGCAAGTAATAGCAAACTAGAGGAACCATAGATTAAGCATATACTTTTTTCTTTCACAGATCAAGAGGTTGGAGGTATTTGTTTAGAGGCTCAAGCATCTCAGGGTGGTATCTTTGTAATCCTGTTAGCTTTTCCCTTGTGGTTGCAAAATAGCTGCTTCAGGTCCAGACACTGTGAAAAGAAGGCAAGAAAGAGGGAAAAGACCAGTACCAAAAATACCTGCCCATTTTTATCAGGAAAGCAAAAGTCTTCCCAAAGTCTCTGGCCTAGGCTTCACGTTGCTCCAGGGGAGGCTGAGAAGGCCCTTAGATTGACAATGGAGAAGGATTCCAGAATGGATGCTGGGGGCAGGCCCGAGCACTGGACATCTTCTTTGCTTCTGGCCCTGGTCTGCCCTCCCTAGAACTCTGGCCTATTTCTTTTTTTTTTTTTTTTTTTTTAATTTTTATTAAGAGAGTGAGAGGTGGGGAGGGGCAGAGAGAGAGACACACACAGAATCCGAAGCAGGCTGCAGGCTCTGAGCTGTCAGCACAGAGCCCGATGTGGGGCTCGAACTCACAAACCATGAGATCATGACCTGACCTGAGTCGGATGCTTAACTGACTGAACCACCCAGACGCCCCTGGCCTATTTCTAAGCCCCATTTCCTTCCTCAAGGAAGAATATCGTCCCTTCATGCTTTCCAGACTAAAAAAGCCAAAAGCAGAAAGCCTGTCTTTCATCTCTGCTGTCTCTGGACTGTAACCTCCTCTATGAAAGGCCCTGCCTCTGTGGAGGGGAGGGAATGTGGATTTCCTCCACTTGTCCACCTTCTCTGCCTATGGAAAAGCCTTCTAGTCACTGAGCCAGAACCACGTGTTGCACTGCCCTGTGTTGCTCACCGTGGCCGCAGCAGCTCTAGCAGCACTAGAAAACTCAGTCTAAATATACCCAGAGCCCAATTCCCTCCATTTGGATTGCCCTTCCATTCGGTGCAGACACAGCTTTTCCTATAAAATCTTCTGCGACACCTGCAATTAGAAATGACTTCTACCTCCCCTGTATCCCTAGGCCCCTCGGGTCAAACCTTTCCAATTGTGTGTACTATACTCTTCCTGTGTCACAGTTATTTGTGCAACGGTTGTACTGGCCAGTGAGCCTTTTGATAACAGGCTCCTCTGCATCTTGTTAGTTTTTGTGTTCCCTACAGACCTGGCACAGCCTTGTAAAGAATAAGCCCTCTTATTTAGTGAGTGTAGTGAGTGTATTTTGAATGAAATGGAAGTATTCAGTCTGTATGAATGACTGAGATACCTTATTTACCTTCTCTTTTCTTACCGTATTTCATCACATAGTTTTTTGTGTTTTCTTTTTTTTTAAGTTTGCATTATGCCACTTTGCTTTAAAAAAAAAACTTTTTTGAAAGTTTTTTTAATTAATTAATTTATTTATTAAAAAATTTTTTTTAATGTTTATTATTTTTGAGAGAGAGAGAGAGACAGAGAGAGACAGAGAGCAAGCAGGGAAGAAGCAGAGAGAGAGGGAGACACAGAATTGGAAGCAGGCCCCAGGCTCTGAGCTGTCAGCACAGAGCCCAATGAGGGGCTTGAACTCACAGACCACAAGATCATGACCTGAGCTGTAGTCGGCCGCCCAACCAACTGAGCCACCCAGGCGCCCCTTTTTTTAAATTTATTTTTGAGATGGGTGCCTGGGTGGCTCAGTCGGTTAAGTGTCAGACTTCAGCTCAGGTAATGATCTCGCGGTTCATGAGTTCGAGCCCCGCATCGGGCTCTGTGCTAATAGCTCGGAGCCTGGAGCCTGCTTTGGATTCTGTGTCTCCCTCTCTCTCTGCCCCTCCTCTGCTTTCTCTCTCTCTCTCTGTCTCTATCTCTGTCTCTCAAATATGAACATTTTAAATAAATAAATAAATAAATAAATAAAATTTATTTTTGAGAGACAGCACGAACAGGGGTGGGGCAGAGAAAGAGAGGCAGAGGATCCAAAGCAGGCTTTGTGCTGACAGCAGCGAGCCCGGTGTGGGGCTCAAACCCACAAACCATGAGATCATGACCTGCACTGAAGTCGGAAGCTCAACCGACTGAGCCACGCAGGTGCCCCTTTTTGTGTTTGCTAGAAATCGAAATTGAGAATGTTGGGGTGTTTAAGGTGGAAGTTGGGGATTATAGTGGGGGGTATTATCAGTGGACAAGTCCAGACACAAGGCAGTTCAACTGAGGTGTGAATCTGATTTAACTCCTGCCAGCAATCGTCTGTGTCTCCACCTCTTCTTGAACCCTGGCAACCACATATACCTTAACTTTAGTTTTCCCTCTGCTTAGGCAGGGTTGGCCAGCTGCAGAAGCAAAAGAAACAATAATTATTCAGTGACTTAAATAATACAGAGGTGTAATTCTCTCTCACATAGCAGCCCAGCCGCACAGTCACCCAAAGGCCCAGGCTGGTTGCAGCTCTTCCGTCCATTAACAGGGACTCTAACAGAACTGTCCTTTAAAGTCAAGAGGAAAGGAAGAGGGATTATGTAATGATGCAGAAACATTTTGTGGAAGAGAAGAAAGACAATGAGGTGGTCACATTGGATGTTCTCAATCTTCTACACAAAGTCAGGAGAACTTGGGAGACAGCGGACAGGATGCGTTCCTGTGGAAGCAGTGACTCCGGGATTGATGAGGAGACCCTTTCCAGGGAGGTCTGTGGCCTGGAATAGCCAGCAGTCCCCACCAGGACAGCCAGTGTCAACTGCCAGAGCTGAGGGGCCAGAATGACAAAGAGGCCCCACTTGCAAGAGGTTGGGATCTAGGGGAGAGATGATGGTGCGGAATGTAGGGGAAACATGAGGACTTGGGAACTGGGCACTGGGCTTGGGGGACAGAGACAGGGCAACTGGAATGTGGGGGTTTTGGAGCTGCCAGCGTTAAGTGACCAGAGTCCAGGCAGGCTTGTCATCTGATGAGGGTGAAAGAGCAGGGGTGGAGCTAAGGCAAGAGGCCAGGGTTCAGGTGGCAGCTTGAAGGGGCTCGAACTTCAGGACGATCCATGCATTTTTTTTTTCAGGTACTCTGTTCAGGATTTCTCCCAGCTTAATTCACTCGAAAGAAAGCTATTTCAAGTCAAATAGTACAGTCACATTCCACAAAATTCCACAGTGACATTTTGATGTCAGAAAAATCACCTCACTTTCCTCTTCACCCAAGTCTTTGTTTCATGCATTCGAGAGTGGCATAAATTCCAATAAGAAATGATTTTATGAAAAGGCAAGATAATTCTAAAATTATACTACACCCTGTTGTTCAGTGGAGAGCAGTTAATAGAGTTTGCTCTCTTAAGAGTACTTCAGAGGACAGGATGTTGCTTTATGCTGCAATTGAAACAGGCTAAACAACCATAGAGTTATGTGATGTTTACATGCCTTTTTTTTCCTCTCTCTCTCTCTCTTTTCCAGTGCAAGGCCTTTGAGCAGTTTCCCTCTGCCTGGAGCTCTTTCCCTGCAACAAGGAAGAAAAGGGACAAAATCTCTGCCTTCTGGGAGCTTACATTCTAATATTAGAGAATTGGGATGGGATAATTATGATGGCTGAACTTTAAATTTGGATCAGAGGTATTTGCAACAAAGGCAAAAATTAAAAAAGACACATTAAGGTTATATGTGTCTCACTCTCTGACTAAAGGAAGCATATTATTTTGTGGGAAGAGACAGACTTTTCCCTTGACATTGCATTCTAGAAAGTTTTCATTACATGACTCGTATCTAAAGAGCAATCAATGAGTAATATAATGGGTGATGTTTTTAGCAGAGTTTTGAAAGAAATGCAGAAATGTGGCTCTTTCTTATAAAAAGTTCACATAAAACCTAAAGAAATACTATTGGTTAGTAATTCAGCAAGAGTTTGAAAGGAAGCTGCAATCATTATAAAGGAAAAAAATATGCTTGAAAAAAGAGGGCAAAATATCTAACTCCAGGTACTGACAGTCAAGCAAAACATGTAAGAAAGGGAAAACAAGACCTATAATATTCTAAGTGGGTCGAGTGTAGAGAATAATGTTAAATCATTCACCGGCACGTACCATTTTGCTAGGGGAAGATATATGGAGAGGCTGTATAATTGGATTCCCTAAACCTGACGTGACCCTGAACCTTCACTAAACTCTCCCAATGTCGTTTTAAATTGGTTTGGAGTGTATGGAGAATAATCTGGAAGATGTATAAGAGCCTTCTAAAATTGCTTAAGACGTTTAACTCGGCAGTTCCACTTTGGGAAATCCCAAGGAAAAAAAATGTTCCAGGTCAGGGTGGGAGGAGTCCAAATCAAGTATTCTGACAAAGGGGTAGAGAGTAAGGGCGCTGGGATGTGATTGCCAGAGTATGAACTGTTTGCGAAACTTGTACTTTGCAAAATGTCTAAGTTGCTTAACCTCTTCAAGTCTCAGTTTCCTCATCTGTAAAATAGGAATAAAAATAGAACCTGTCTCGTTAGGTTGTTGTGATATTAAATGAGACAATGAATAAAAAGTTCTACTTACAGTGCCTGGGATCTAGGGAGCTCTTAATAAGTTTGGTAAAAGTGATGACGATGATGATGATCTTGAAAATTTTAAGTCACTACAGCCCCAAAGATATGAAAATAGTTAAGAAAATATGTGGTATGTAAACACAATGAAATACTAGGTAGCTATTAAAATGACATGTGTGTAAACTATCTGCATAGTGCCCAGGACATGAAAGAGTTCTACATATTGATTATAACGAGACAAGAAGACATATCTACATTAAAAATAACCCAACAGGGGCACCTGGGGGGGCTCAGTTGGTTAAGCATCTGACTTTGGCTCAGATCATGATCTCACTGTTTGTGAGTCCAGATCCTGCATCCGGCTCTGTGCTGACAGCTCAGAGCTTGGAGGCTGCCTCGGATTCTGTGTCTCCCGCTCTCTGCCCCTCCCCCACTTGTTCTCTCTCTCTCTCTCTCTCTCTCTCTCTCAAAAATAAACATTAAAATATATATATATATTAAAATAACCCAAAATAATTTTTAAAAAATTTTTTAATGTTTATTTTTATTTTTGAGAGAGACAGAGCATGAGCAAGGGAGGGGTGGAGAGAGGGAGAGACACAGAATCCAAAGCAGGCTCCAGGCTCTGAGCTGTCAGCACAGAGCCCGATGCAGTGCTTGAACCCACAAACCATGAGATCATGACTTAAGCTGAAGTTGGACGCTCAACCACCCAGGTGCCCCCTCAACAGAATTTTTAATAGAGTTTAATGATGTGTCAGTTTTCTGGCTATTGTTTCTAATGTTCGTAATGAATTCTTTTTCAAATAAACCTAGTTCTCAGTGCCAAGAGATTCATTTCTTATTTTGAAAGAATCACATATAATTATAGAAATCACTTTCTTATTTTATTGTGAAATATAAGACACAGGAAAGTCCCCCAAACAAAAATGTACAACTTACTGATTTATCACAAAGTGAACACCAGTGTAATTAATTACCTACCACCCAAGCTGAGAAAATGACAGCAGCATCCCCGGAACCCTCTCTCCTAATTATTGCTCTCTCTGAGCATGGATCGCAAAACACCATAATTTTGCTCGTGTTTTTACAAATTTATAACTGAAATTAAACAATATGCATTCCTTTGTGTGGCTTTTTTTACTCAACATTACGTTTGTGGGATTCATCCCTGTCCTTTCATGTAGCTGGGGTTTGTTCATCTTCATTGTCATATGGTGTGCCATTGTAACAAATACACCACAATCTATCTATCCATTCTACTGTTGATGGACATTTGGTTCATGGCAGATTGTATTTTCCAAAGGATGGCCACAGACGTATCTCTCAACATACGTGGTCCTTTTACAAAGTGACCTTGACATTCCTCCCAGTAAGAGGTGGAATCTATGCCCCCTCCCTTGGAATCTGGGTGAGCCTTTATTCTGCCTCTGCCCATAGACTATAGCAAAACTGATTTCTTAAGTCACTTCATAAAATATGCCCTGTACGTCCTCCACCTTGCTCTTTTGGGATGCTTGTACTCAGAACATAGCTACCATGCTGTGAGAAAGCACAGAGAAGCTGCGTTCAGGTGTTTTGGTCCCTAGCCCCAGCTGAATTCCTGTCAATAGCTGGCATCAACAGCCAGAACAGGGATGACTCAAGCCCCTCACCACTGAGTCACAGCCTCTGAGCCTCGCAGCAGAAGCCACGGACATTACAGAGCTGAGACAAGCAATCTTCTTTAGGTCCTTTCTTTCTGAACTCCGGACTTACAGAATCCATAAGCGTAACAAAATGGTGGGAATTTTATGCCTCTAAGTTTGGATTGTTTGAAAACACAGAAACAGTGTCTAGAACAGTATTGTATATAATTCTTAGATATTATAAACAAAAATTCATGCACATGAATTTCTTTGGGGGAATAAGAGGGGGCCATAGGTTGTGAATATCTTTAACCCTGGTGAATAATGCCAAACTTTCTCCAAAGTGGTTGTACCAAGTTAGACTCCCACAATAGTATCTCATTATTGTCTTAATTTGCATTTCCCTAATTTCTAATGAGGGCTGGCATTTTAAATTATGTATATTTGGCATTTGGTCATGAAGATATTCTCCTGTATTCCAGGAGCTTTTTATTTTACCAATCACATCCATAGCAACAATTCTAGAGGTACTGTGAATCATTTCATTTGTCTCCCTTCAGTGCATCTTTTGGGATTGTAGCCATTTACATGCTATCCTAATCCAAAATGAGATAGGAGGGTGAGAGATTTAACCTTGGGAAAATTCTCCTGCTCCCAGAGCTTAGAAATTCATAATTGTAAACCAACAGATAAAATACAAATCTTAAAAGAGTAAACTCTTTATTCTTCGAGTACCCTAGTCCAACTTAATCATTTGGGACCCAAACTCTAACAAGAGGTTAGCAAATCACTCTGTTCTCCCCGTCTCAGACCTCTGCTCCAAACCAAGTTGTACTTGAACCTGTGGCTTTCAACCTTTCTCTCTGTGATAGCCAAACAAACATAAATGTTTCCTTTCCCATCGAGAGCTTGTGGGCAGGACAAGGCCACTAACTCTTCTGAACTCTGGATTCTCAGATTTAGGGGCAAATGCGAGGATGTCAGTTCATTTTAACTGTAACTTTAGACACTTTACATCTGAGTGTTTGAGTTCCCCTGGAAAGATTAAGATGGCTTCTCTTCCCAGGAATTATTATCCATGGGATTCCAGTGAGGTTAGATCTCCAGGCTGCTGCTCTCTAAGATGTGGGACAAACTTCTTCTTCCTAGCTATGACAGACCAGTGGGAAAATCTGTTCACTTACCCTAATATTTGCTGCTGCCCAGACACCCCTAATCATTCATTTCCCTTCCTTCCTCTCTTCCTCTCATTCATCTTTCTTCTTGCTTATGATTCCTTCACCTTCCTAAATGACTTTGTCTCTTTCCCCAAACTAAAAGCAAACACATTGTAATCAGACGCCCCCAATACAAAAAGTCCACCCCCAAGCTTTTTTCTCTTAAGACTTTCAACCTAAAATATAAGAACTTTTTTAGGGCCAGGAAATGCAAGAGACAGAAAAAGAGTCAAAACATAGTGGAAGCAGGGGCACCTGGGTGGCTCAGTTGGTTAAGTGTCCTCCTCTTGGTTTCGGCTCAGATCATGATCTCACGGTTTCATGGGTTCAAGCCCCATGTCGGGCTCTGTGCTGACAGTGCAGAGTCTGCTTGGGATTCTCTCTCTCCCTCTCTCTCTCTCTCTGCCCCTCCTGCACTCCTGGTGTCTCTGTCTCTCTCAAAATAAATAAATAAACTAAAAAAAATTATATATATAAAAAAAAACCGTAGTGGGAGCATAATAAATGCTAAGAGAAGAGGGTTGTAATTGGTTAGGAGGTAGGTGGTGCTGAAGAGTTTTTCTCCAACAAGGCAATGTTGAAGTGTTTGGGTGCTCACAGAGGACCTCACCTCCCTCCCACCCCCAGCCTCTGTAGGGAGAGCATTTTTAAGAGTCAGCACTCCTCTGGGGGGTGCCGGTTTATAATGCTATAGAAAAGCCCAGAAATTCAGCCCTGATCACTCAGATAGTGTTGTGGCCACTCTGCAGGACTCAGTTGCACCAGCCCTGCCTACTGGCCAGCACAACCCAGAGTACACCATGGAAAAAGAGCAAATTGCTTCTCCCCAGTGGCAGCATGATTGATAGTTACACCTTTCTAGCTTCTAGCTCAGCATTCACCCAGATGAGGGAGAATGAATAGGAGTGAGCCCCATGTGATTGTAAACCATCAGCCTAGAAAAACTGCAGAAGACTCCCACTTGAGCTGTTTGTTTAGCCTGATTTTGTATGACATCACTTCAGTATGCCTGCGTAACCCACATGTTCATCATTTTTGGTAACAAAGAAGCTTCTTGTTGCCTTCTGTTGGTGCTTCTGTAAATTACAAACACTACCTTTTATTCAGTCTCTACAATGTAGCAGGCATAGTACTAGATATTATATTATCTCCTGAAATTGCTAAAATAATCCCATGGGGGAATGTTTCCATTGTAAAGACAATAACATTGAGGCTCAGGACAGGAGTCCAACTCAGCTCCGTTTGACTACTAAATTCAAGATCTTAATCCTTCTATCAGCTAATCTATTCACGAAGCATTGTTTTGGAAGCCTTAGGAGTCCATCCCACCCCACCCAAAGGTTGAAGTCTTTGTCAAAAACTTCCTCCATTTAATAATATGCACCTTATTTATCTGCCCATTTGTTTCTTACTTCACAAGGCTTCCTGCTTATCTTTTATTTTCCCCATCAAATGATCCTTTTTATTTCAGTCCTAGAAAAAAAATGCTGGTGAGGTGAGTCATTGTTGCCAGCCTCTGTGGCAATTCTCTGTGCTCCTCCTACAGAAACTTATCTAGCTCCTTGGGAAATTTTTTTCCATTTTCTCCAACTTGATTGTCCCTTTTCTGCCAAAGAATTTTCTGTTCCTACACAGCGAGATTAGAGGGAATCTCCTCTAAATTCCCTCTTGGGTTCAGGCAGAGCTGACAATATCTGAGAAGGTTTGGAATTCCTGGGAATGATTTTTAAGGAGGAGATTTGCTTTAATAGTCGTTGCTTGTTCCAGCTCTATCCCCACATCCAGGGCTTTTGCCCCCTCTTGATGGCCAAATACTCCCCTCTGGCTACCCAGCAAAGCCTTGTTGGCAGGACGTGCCCAGTGCTTAGCTCACGTCCTCTTTCTCCATCCCAAGTCACATATTCCAGATGTCATAGGATGGTCAAGGTGTTTGCAGGATGCAGTCAGTTAACTGGAGGACTTTTTATCAGATGGACCCTGGATAGCTCCTGATCTCCTCCTTACCCTAGGTCCTTCCTGGCCTAATTATGTCTCTCCAGGCCTCAGTGCTCAGAGGTTACCTTAGGAAAGGTTCTGATTGAAACAATGGAATAGGTCTTGCTATGGGTTGAACTGTGTCCCCCACAAAATTCATGTGATGAAGCCCTTGCCCCCAGTACCTTAGAATGTGACTGTACGTGGAGACAGGGTCACTGTAGATGTAATTAGTTTCACTAAAATTAGGTCATCTCGGAGTATGGTAGGCCCCTAATCCAATATGACAGGTGTCCTAATGAAAAATGCCTTGCGAGGAGATAGATACATGGGAAGAACACCATGTGAACACGGGAGTTATGCAGCCACAAGCCAATGAACTACCAGAAGCTTGGAGAAAGATCTAAGACAGGTCCTGCCCCAGAGCTGCAGAGGCACCGTGGCCCTGCTGACACCTTGATGTCAGACTTCTAGCCTCCAGAACTATGAGATGATAAATTTATGTTGTTTAAGCCTCCCAGTTTGTGGTATTTTGTTACAGTCTCTGGCCTTGTCTTCTCTCTCAGCTGGGGTTCTCCCAGTACTCAAGATATATGAACTCAGACCTACAAGGGTGTTGGCTCTTGTTTCATACACTGACATCTTTACAGACTTGCTTTGTTTTTACCCATTATCTTCATAAACTGACACCTCCATTCTTCCTCAAGCCTCCACCAACAATCCCCAAAACAGCTTTAAGTTTTTGACATCAAGGTAATGAGGAGGAGGGAACATGGAAGCACGTTCAAGAGCTTCCTTCTCAAAAACATCACGCCAAACGAAATGAGCCAGACATAAAAGGACAAATATTGCATGATCCCGCTTACACGTGGTGCCCAGAATAGGCAAATTCATGGAGAGAAAGTAGTGTGGAGCTCCAAGGCTTGGGGGAGGGAGGAATGCAGAATTACTATTTAATGGGTGCAGAATTTAGGATGATGAAAAGTTCTGGAAATGGAGAGTGATGATACGACATTGTGAATGGGCTTAATGCCACTGAACTGCACACTTACACACATTTAAGAAATGGTTAAAGTGGTAAGCTTTACGTTGTGTATATTTTCATGCGATGGGGAAAAAAAAAAATCACCAGAGGTAAAATCAACATTTTTACTGATCCTACATAATTACAATTTTCTTTTCTGAGTTACCAAGATTAATACCTTTGGGCATTTATATTAGATAATTTGGCTGATATTTGTACTGGTTGTTTCAAAATAAATTCCCTGCTTTCTTTTGAAAAAAAAAATGAGGGGGGAATTCTATTCTCAAACCTGCTTCCTCTAACAGTGACGATAATACCCCAAAGATTTTACTCTGTTGGGTTCCAGAGTCTGTCTTTTCAATTCCATCCCTGGAGGCAGAAAGACACGTGATGCAAGATGCGGGGAGTAGATCTGGGAGAATGTGGGGTTGGAGGGGACCTGGTGCTTCAGGGCGCTCGCAACTGCCAAGTCTTTCCCAAGTGTGTATCTCCTTTGACCCTTCTGACCTACTGCTGACTCCCCTGGCAGTCACTCTGCTCAGGCTTTCAGGTGAGATGGGATCTTTCTGGGTCACCCATAGCTACTGTCAGGCTGTCCGCACCAAATGCAGAGCGCCGGGCAGGCTGCAGGGGGAGCCCGCCTGCAGACACAGAGGGCCGCCTCCTCTATCTGCCAGGCTCCCAAGTGACTGATCTCAGCGGGGTCAAGCAGCAATACCCAGCTTTCTCTCCAACCACCGTTTGGTTGGGACAATTATTATTATACATTGAATTATAAAAAAATATAATGAAAACTAAGAGACAGAAAAGAACTCAAGGTACCAGGTGACTGAAGAGAAAGCGACATAGTGGGTGGAGTAAATCAGGGCTGCAGTGGGCGCTCTACATGCTGGGGAGTGGGAGAAGGAAAGCGAACTAGAGAATAAACAGAGGCTTCCCCTAAGCATTAGTGCTGCATGTCTTCCAGGAAAAAAAGAAGGGGGGGGGAGGGAATGTGTTGCAATGCAGGGAAGGCTAAAATCATTGATTCCAGATAGTGGAGACTTGAAAGTGAGGGCAGTTTGATGTAGAACCAAGAGTGAGAGGACCCGAGGACCAGAAAGGAGGTACCAGGTGAGCTGAGGATGTTGGCAGAGGGGATGCCGGGTGGGCTGACGATGAAACCTGGGGCCACGGACCATCCAGGGTCTGGTTATTGTGTCTGATGGTGCCAAGCCAGAGACAATAATGAGACTCTCTTTACAACCACCTATCTTTACATAGTTTGATCTCTGGATAGGGTAGTGACTTCTGTTGGCCCGAGCAGGTGTTGCTTGGGAGGTCTTTGGAGGCACAGTAAAGATTAAGAGCTCTGGATTTCTGGGACAGAGGTAAGATCCTTATCCTTAGGGAGGGAGTTTTCTCCCCATTGCCTTTGGTCTTGCAAAGCAGTGGAAAGTTACCCAAGTGGGAGCACTGAGCTCTCTCACGTAGGACTTGTTACAGATCTAGTTTCAGTGATGGCTAGACTAAAGTAACACAGTCCCCTCTCACTCTGTCCTAGGCCCGGCCACGCTCCCACAACCTTCAGAAAACATACAAGCAAAGACCTTGGATCACTGACGACTTTTGTTCCTCACCCCCTCCCTTTCAAAAATGCAAAACTTTTGGTGTATTTCAAAGGCAGCAGAAAGATAGCCACTCAACTACCTCCCAGTAAGGTAACTCTCGGTCAGAGAAGGAATTTCATACAATAGGCTTCATGCGCCCAGAGATCAGGAGGGTCAACTGAAGAAGCATATAGGCAGAAATGACAGGAGTGCAGAGTAAGGGCAACAAGTGGGGGGTGAGGGGCACTAGGAATTTCCTAGACTAGAACTACTGAGCTCAGTCAACAGATAATGGTATTACTTACTGGCATACAACAGTAGTGGTAATAACAGTAATAACAATAATAATATAATACTCATATAGAATGTTCTTTATGTATATTAACTTATATAATACAACAGTCCTACAAGGTAGGTACTACCATAGTCCCATTTTAAAGATGTGGAAACTGAAGCACAGAAATTTTTAAGATGTAAGCCAAAAAAAAAGACACGTTCCCAGAGGGCTAGGGTTTGTCTTTTTCTTTTTTAATTTTTTTTTAAAGTTTATTTCTTTATTTTGAGAGAGAGAGCGCACACGATCGAGGCAGGGGCAGAGAGAGGGGTAGCGAGAGAATCCCAAGCAGGCTCTGCACTGTCAGTGCAGGCTCTGCACTGTCAGTGCAGAGCCCAACACAGGGCTTGATCCCACTACCTATGAGGTCAAGTCCTGAGCCGACATCAAGAGTCAGATAATAAACCTACTGAGCCACCCAGGCTCCCCTATATTCTTAATTTAATTTAATTTAATTTAATTTAATTTAATTTTAATTCCAGTATAGTTAACATACAGTGTTTTATTAGTTTCAGAAGCACAATATAGTGATTCAATAATTCCATACATAACCCAGTGCTCATCACAAGTGTACTTCTTTTTTCTTTTATTTCATTTAAAGTGTGTTTATTTATTTTGAGAGAGAGAGCGTGTGGAGCAGCGTGGGAGGGGAGGGGCAGAGAGAGAATCCGAAGCAGACTCGAACTGGGGGCTTGAACTAATCATGAACCATGAGATCATGATCTGAGCTGAAATCAAGAATCAAAAGCTTAACCGCTTAACCGACTGAGCCACCCAGGCGCCTTGACAAGTGCATTACTTAATCCCCCATCATCTGTTTCACTCACCCCCCTTTCTCTCTGGTAACCATAAGTTTGTTCTCTGTAGTCTGTTTCTTGGCTTGTTTCTCTCTCTCTCTTTCTCTTATTTTCTTTTCCCTTGCTCGTTTGTTTTGTTTCTTAAATTCCACATATGAGTGAAATCACATGGTAAGGGTCTTTCTCTGACTATTCCCTGCCACTATCCCCAGTGTCTGGCACATAGTAGGTGTTCAACAATCATTGGTTAAATTAACAGTGAATTGGTCCAAGATCATGCCGTTAACATAGCAGGGATAGGATAGGAATTGAGGTTTGATGGATATAAAGGTCCCACTGTTAACTACTGAGTCGAACTGCCCTGGATGCACTTACAGGAGACGAGCTTTGTGTGTCTCTTTCAGCCTGAGTTACATCCGCTTGACAGACTATGCCTTCATTCTCAAAGTTGGCTATCTGAGGGAACACCTCCTAACTCAATGTATGAGACCAACATTAATTACCCTAACACCCAAGGATATAAAGACATAAAAGAAAGGAAAACTGAAGACCAATATGTCTTATTAACATATCCTCAACAAAATATCAGCAAACTGAACCCAATAATGTATAAAAAGAATTGTACACCGTGACCAAGTGGATTTATTCCAGGTATGCAAAGCTGGTTCAACATTTTAAAGTTTAATCAATATGATCCACCACATCAGTAGGCTAAAGAATAAAAAAAGTTGTACCAACTGATGTAGAAAAAGCATTTAACAAAATCCATTCATGATAAAAACTCTCAGGAAACTAGGATTACAGAGAAACAACTTTAACCTGATAAAGAATATCCACACAATCTACAGCTTAGGTTCATCAGTTGTAACAAATGGGGATACTGAAAATAGGGGAGGCTATGCCTTGTGGAGGGTAGGGGGTCTGCAGGAAATTCCTGTGCCTTCCTCTTAATTTTGCTGTGAACTTAAAACTGCTCTAAAAAAAAATGAAGTCTATAAGTATGGTGATATCTTTTTAGATACAACATCTAAAATACGATCCACAAAAGAAATAATTGATAAACTGGATTTTATTACAATTGAAAATAAAATTTTCAATTTTATTGTCAACAACATCGTAAATTTTGACAATGTCAAAAAATTAGAAGATAAGCCACAAACTGTTAGAAAATATTTGCCAAAGACACATCTGATAAAGGACCATTATCCAAAATATCCAAAGAACACTTAAAACTCAACAATAAGAGACAATCTGATGAAAAAATGGGCCAAAGACCTTAACAGACCCCCCCCCACCAAAAAATATACACAGACGGCAAATAAGCATATGACAAGATAATGCACATCACAGGTCATCAGGGAAATGCAAATTAAAACAATAATGAGATACCACGACACAGAATTGCCAAACTCTGGACCACTGACAACACCAAACGTTAGAAAAGACACAGAGCAACAAAAACTCGGTCATTGTTGGCGGGATGCAAAATGGTACAGCCACTTCGGAAGGCAGTTTGGCAGTTACTTACAAAACTACTCTTACTATATGGTCAGGCAATTGTGCTCCTTGTTATTTACCAAAAGGAGCTAAAAGTTTACGTCCACACAAAACCCTGCACATAGATGTTTGTAGCAGCTTCAGTCATAATTGCCAAATCTTGAAAGCAACCAAGATGTCCTTCAATAGGTGAATGGATAGAGAAACTGTGGTATATATAGACAGTGGAATATTATTCAGCACTAAAAAGAAATAAGCTATCAAGCGGTGAAAAGACATGGTGGAAACTTAAATGCATATTGCTAAGTTAAAGAAGCCAGTCTGAAAAGGCTATATACTGCATGGCTCCCTTACATGGCATTCTAGAAAAGGCAAAACTATAGTGATAGTAAAAAGATCAGTGGTTGCCAGGGGCTTGGGGGCAGGGAGGAGGGTCGAATAGGTGGAGCACTGAGGATTTCTCAGGGTGGTGAAACTACTCTGTACAATAACTGTACTTGTGGATACATAACAGTATGCATTTATCACATACTATAGGACTTTCTAGCACAAAGAGTGATCCTTAATGTATGCAAACTTTTAAAAAATGATGTAGAAGTCAGGGGCTCCTAAGACGAAATCCGGAATGTGACAAAATAATCTAACTGTATTGCAAATGTGTGGAACAGCTTCAGTGAAGGGAGTGGGGGAAAAGGTGCTGATTTAAGTATCTTTGGAAATGAGTGGAGTCTGTAAGATGAACAGAAAGTAAGTTGTACATCAATATTATGCAAGAGTTCGCAGAAACTAGGAGGGGAGGATCCATGTAATAATGGATCAGAGCTGGAGACATCACATTTAGTTAAACGCGTGTAGTTTAATATAGCTTCAAATGGTTACAAATAGAACTATTTATAGACATGTCTATAGACACTGGTTAGTCCACGCACATCTATTTCTCTGCTCTGTCACCTGAGAGAACCTCGAAACACTGACACCCCAATAGCAGCAAACGTTATCTACTACCAGATCTTTATTTCTCATACCATTCTTCAACAAAAGGTGCCAGGATTCCTGGAGAAATGGCTGAGTCTAGCCCTGGGGCAGGAAATATACAAGATAAGCCTGGAGCCTCTTCCAGCGCCAAAAAGTAAGGAAACACACACACAGGCTCGAGGTAAAAACCAAACTCCACAATAATGGGGCTATGCCAAAGGGATACAGGGGTCAAACTGAAAGAGCTCCTAATGGCCAAAGTTGGAACAATTTGAGCAACAAAATAAAGTAGTACGCTGGATTATAATGCAAAGAATGAAATAATTATCCACAAATCCATGTTGATATAAAGAAATTATTGGGGCGCCTGGGTGGCTCAGTCGGTTGAGCGTCCGACTTCAGCCAGGTCACGATCTCGCGGTCCGTGAGTTCGAGCCCCACGTCGGGCTCTGGGCTGATGGCTCAGAGCCTGGAGCCTGCTTCCGATTCTGTGTCTCCCTCTCTCTCTGCCCCTCCCCCATTCATGCTCTATCTCTCTCTGTCTCAAAAATAAATAAATGTTAAAAAAAATTAAAAAAAAAAGAAATTATTGAATAAATAAATGAGAGGGAAGAGAGAAATCTCCTGGGCAGCAGAAGTCCCAACGATTTATGTAGATACTCCACCCTTGAGCTGAAAACATAACTCCCCCCTCAAGTGTGAGGACTTTCTTCAGAAAAGCACTGTACGGAAAGGAGACACATGAGTAACTTCAGTGGAGACACCTGACAAACGTTACCTCAGCCAGGTGATCAAGGTCAACATCAACAGAGAGCCATCATTTGACAGCATGTACCCTTTTTAAAAAAAAATTTTAAATTTATTTATTTTTGAGAGGGGGGAGAGACAGAGCACAAGCAGGGGAGGGGGAGGAGGGGGAGGGGGGAGGGGCAGAGAGAGGAAGACACAGAATCTGAAGCAGGCTCCAGGCTCTGAGCTGTCAGTACAGAGCCCGACGCGGGGCTTGAACCCACAAACTGCAAGATCATGACCTGAGCCAAAGTCGGAAGCTTAACCGACTGAGCCACCCGGGAGCCCCTGACAACATGTACCCTTACCATAATGTGATGAGAATGGCACTTACCTTTTTTGGTCTTCCTCAAAACTCATAAGCCCAGTGTAACCATTAGGAAAACATTAGGGACTCCTGGGTAGTCCAGTTCAGCTCAGGTCATGATCCCAGAGTCCTGGGGTGGAGCCCGCAACAGCCTCTGTGCTGAACAAAGAGGCTGCTTGGGAATTTCGAGTGCGCGTGCGGGCTCTCTCTCTCTCTCCCTCTGCCCTTCTGCCTCTTTCCCCTCTCCCCAACTTGCACACACCCATGTGCACACCCCCTCTCTCTCTCAAAAAAAAAAAAGAAAAAGAAATCAGACAAATCCCAATGGAAGGAAGTTCTACAAAATTTTCAAAGTTACCAAAAACAAGAAAAGGAACAGAAATTGTCACAGCCAAGAGAAGCCCAAGGATACATGGCAGGTAAATGTAAAGTGGGGTCCTGGATGGCTCCCGGAAAGGGGAAAACCTGAGGAAATCTGAATACAGAATAGGTTTTAGCTAAAAATAACATATCAATGTTGGTTTATTAATTACCACAAATATACAATATTAATGTAAGATATTAATAATCAGGGAACCTGGGTGTGAGGTATATGAGGACTCTCTGTATTATCTTTGAAAGCTCTCTGTAAATCTAGGACTGCTCTAAA
Organism: Lynx canadensis; assembly: GCF_007474595.2. Lineage (NCBI taxonomy): Eukaryota > Metazoa > Chordata > Mammalia > Carnivora > Felidae > Lynx > Lynx canadensis. The sequence goes on along the minus strand of NC_044304.2, from coordinate 143,914,388 downwards.
AACATAAAGGTTATCAAGTGTACTTAAAACCCTGGACTGCTATTCTGCCTTCCCAAATCCCCTAACCCTTGCAATCTGGGGGGGGGGGGGGGGGAGGAGGGAAGCTTTGGGGAGCATGGAGCTGCCGGTCTCCTGGAAACAGACTGGATTTCAGGTTACTGGGTGGGTGTGAAGGCCCAGCCCGAGCGCAGCGCCTTCCCCAGGGATGGTGCCCTTCCCCACCGGCAGGGCTGATGCGCATGCGGACCCGAGCACGCACTCCACAGGCTGCGCGCAGAGCATTGTCTGACCGCCCCGGTCGGCTGGGGTCTGAGGCGCGCGCAGTGCTGGTCCCGGTGGCTCTGGGCTGGGCTCTTCCTCGCCTGCCCTTCACGTCCCCGTGGGTTTCCTTGCCTGGCCTCCCTGGGCACTTGGTTCTAACGTTTGAACTCTCCGGCTCTCTCCAGGGGAGTGCAGATTCCCCACCCTACCCAGCGAAGCCCAGTCCTGAGAGAAACATGGAAACATGGGGAAGGGTTGAGCTCAGAAGCTAGGGGCTTATGGTAAAAAGGAGGTTGGGCCAGGGGGGCATTTTCTGTGCCCCAGTTCAAAGCCACAGTCGGGAGGACGGGCTCTTTCACAGGCGCATTGGGAGGGAGGGAGGGAGGGAGCCAGATAGTCAGCGTTCTAGAAACTGAGCGAAAAAGAGCAGGGTCTGGGTGGGGAGAGCAGGATGACTACATCAAGTTTTGAGGGTGAGGAGGGGTTGCAAATTCAATGTCAAGCCTAGGAATATCCAGAGCACTTGAAGATTCCCCATGTTTTTGTAGCAAGGAAACTAGTGACCTTAAACCAGGAGGCAAGCGCTGCCAGAGAGGGATTTTGGAGAGGTGGCGGTTAACAGTGCGCTCTGGAAAGCTGAGGGTTGGTATGAGATGGTGCTTGCTGGAGAGAGGGAAGATGCGAGACAGAACCCCACAGCCTACTAACAGATGCCACAGAGAGGGGTGGAAACAGCCTGGAATCGGTGTCACCTCCCCCCGTGAGTGCCAGAAACCCCCGGTGAGGCGTCAGACCAAAGCCGCCCGCCCGCCCCGGACTCCGCACCGGCTGCGCCCTGCCCTCTCCAGCTTTACGCACGAGCCTGTCTTGTCTTCTGGCCCCTCGAGGAGGGCAGGGGACTTCCTGCCACCTCTCCTGAGGACAGATCTTTTCCCACAGCCACTGGGCTTTATACTCAGAGGTCCTGAGGGCAGAAGAAGCCAGCAGTTGGGGCTCTGCATCAGGGTGAGGGACAGGCTGGAATGGCCACGGGTGGCCTGGAGAGGGGCGCACAGCCTGGCTGGCGGGTGGCAAGACCTCTGAGTTAATGTATAATTTCGAGCAGATGGCGGGGGCTGGTAGCAGCCTGGGCCTAGCTAATGAGGGACAATTAGCCCCAAACCTGGTGGGGGAGGTTGAGAGAGTCAGACTGTGAGGGCAGATATTTGCTCCTCAAACAGTCTGGTGCGCTGGGCAGAGGGCTGAGTGGCTGAGCCTTTGGGCAGGCTAGGCCCCCCTGCCAGGGCCCTTCCTCTCTTTTCCCTCCCCTCATCATCTCTGGGTCGAAAGACTCTGTTTGTTCAGACCCAAGAGCGTGTTGTAAAGGTGGGGGGGGGGGGGGGGGTAGTTTATGGGGGAAATCGCTGCCACCACCATCTGCCAGGGCTTGTCCCTTCTCCCCCTGATACCCCTATCTCCACCCTCATGCAGCTGTCTATGAGAATAGCGGGTCAGGACCTGGAGACTTGCGCCCCCAGATCAGGGGCAGATGTGGGGGGAAGGGATGAGGCAGAAAAGGAGGACTAAGGGCAGGACTTCCATGGGACCCTCTCTCACCCAGGCATGGCTGAGTAGAGTGAGCAGCCGACCCAGCTGCCCAGAGATTGAATGGGCTCTATGGGCACTAGAGTATGTGCTGTCCTACCCACGTTGCAAAAGTCACGTGCTACAGTCTCCCCCCGTGGCCAGGGGCTCTAGGCCAGCCTGAGGGTGCTGAAGGAGGCTGGAAGAGGAGGGGAGTACAAATGGGGGTAAGACAGAAAATCCATTTCTGTGACACATTTGGCCCTGTTTTGAGAACAAGTGTTCTCAATCCTAGGATCAAGCTGAATGTACAACAACCCACCCCATTCCTCCCCAAAACCAGAGCACTGGCCAGCGAAATCCATTCTTCCACCCTCTGGGGCTACTCTTATTGCCCTACACCCTACTTACTTTCAGCCTGACTTCTGAGAGGGTTTCACAGAATCCAAGGTATGGAATGGACCCAAAGGACTTCCCATGTTGATTCCTTCATGAAGGATCTGCCCAAAACTATGGTGGCCATGAAGCTTCCATTGCTAGGGCTGTGTTTCTTTCACCTGCAGCATCCCACTCCAGAAGAACCACCTAGCCAACTACTGGTTTCCCCCACCCCAACAATGATCCAGATAACCTTTGGTGTCCTCTGTGGCAACAGGAGTGTCATTTATAACATAGAGTTTAATAGCACCAAATCCCTAGTAGAATGGAGCCTGCTGACATCTAGAGATGGAGAGAATAAAAACCAAGCTGCATTCCTCCTCATAAACACCCCACTTGCATCCTAACTACCCTTAGAGGCTCATTACCATCACCACTGTTGCCAGGGTTCTAGAGTCGAGGGTCCCCCTATTTCTAGGCAAAAATTCACCCTTGGTGTCACCTCAGTCAAGGAGCCAATTGGAGCATTGGTGAAGATGCTCTGTGGAGAGAGCTGGTGCTGTGTGACACGTGCTTTTCTACATGTACCATCGTTCTCTCAGAGAGTTAGAGGTCAACTTGGCCAGTATTCGGTATCAGTCTATATACCCATTTATCTTTGCTAGTAATACACACAAGACCCAGGAGTTGATCCCAGACCCCTGGCGTGTGCATTCTGGCTGGGAAGCTGTCTGTGGTTCTGGAAGTCACCCTTGGGCTTCTGTGCACTCCAAGCCTTGAGGATATAGTCTGAAATTCCCCCATCTCCATATTCTCCATTCCTTTCAGGAGTACTGGCCCCTGAGTGGGTGCACTCTGGGTCCAGGGGGGCCTGCACGGAAGATGGCTCTGTCCCTGCTTTATGGTGGCAGGTAGACACAAGGTGGGCTCTGAGGACTTCCCATGGAAGGACAGAATGGGTCAGTGGCTGTGGTTTGCTCTGCCTCGGGGCCGGTGTCTGTCAGCCCCATGCACACCTCCCTCCTCCTCTCTCCTCTGCTCATGGCCTGTGACATCACTGGCTGCTCCCAGAAGGCCGCCCTCTGTTCCTGAGCACGGGCTCTCTGTAGCTCTGGACCCCCTGGCAGGACTGAAGCAGGAGCAGAGTGGAGGCTGTTACTAGGACCAGACCACCATCACCCCTGGAACCTGCAGGGGTCTCAGGAGCCCAGCACAGGAGACTGAGACCCTCCCACTGAAGCACCCACCTCATTGCCTCCACACAGGTAGCTCACCTACAGGCTCATTGTCTGCTCTGCCTCCCATGCTGTCTCCATGTCTTTGTGTGACCAAGCCAACTTCTCTCCCCTTCTGTCTTTGCAGCCTGGCGCCTTCCTGCCTCTCCAACTCCTACCCTGCTTTTCCAACTTGTGAGCACCAGTTCTTTTCCCAGACAAGTTATTATGAGTGCTGGGAAGGAGTGGGTGGCTGTTGGGAAAGGTTGGATGTGGATTTAAGTTTGGATGTGGAACCTGAGTCCCCACTCCTCCTCTGAGCTCTGGTCACTTAGAGGGCACACAGTCATTTCAAAGGCTTGGCTGGTATCCTGAGCTCCCATATCCCACTGCCCCGACAGAGCCCTTTGCATTCTTGACTCTCCTCTCTCCATTGCTTAGCTGGCAATCGCACCTATGGGAAGCAGGGTTGGGGGCAGAGAAAGAGCCCCACGATGAGGAGTTGGAAATGTTGTCTTCTGGTGAGGGACTGGCTTCTAACTAACCCTCCTTGAGTTTTGTTCCCTGGGTGGTCCCTGATTTGTGGGAATGCCGATCCGTGCCTCGGCTTTCTTTTTGGAAAGATCTCTGCCTTCTTTCCTGACTTTCTGGAAAGATGAGAGCTCAAAGGGGAATGTGTCTCTACCTGTCCGGCGAGGAGTGAGTAAAAGCCAATTCAGCCACCGAGTTGAAAAGCGGCTCCGGATGCCATAATCTGTGAGTTCCCTGTTTCCCCCCTGCGCTTCTCTCCTCTTCCCGGCTGCACTGTAATCTCTTGGAGGGAAAAACCCTTGTTCCTTTCTTTTCACTCCCTTCATCCTGAACAACCAGCAATGTGCTGATGGTTAATACTTTATTCAGCAAATAATTGCAGATTAGTTAACTGAGCCAAGATGGCATAGTTATTACAGGAAAGTTCTATGCACAAGCTATTTCCTGGGGTGACCTCTAGCCCTGCCAGGGTTCCAGGCATGAAAAGAGGTGGTTTCAACTCCTGTTACTTGCTGATGAAAGCAAGAGAGACAAAGCGTCCCTTGCTGCTCAGAGACTCTCCTGTGCTCACAATGTATTGTGTCACCATGCAGCTCTCTCCTATTCCTCGCTCTCTGCCTTCAACATGCTTTCCATAAGTGTTAGTTCAACGAGTGAGTGTCTGATCCCAAGGAATTGGTCTCTGAGAGTGAAGCTCCTTCTCTGTGAGATCTAGAACTCTCCAGAGTTAATAAGAACAACAACCCCAGCAGGTTAGAAGATGCCAGGAGATGTGTCTTCTGACAGAAGCCAGGAATTCATGCTTGTTCGTCAATACTTCCAGTGGGTGGAACCAGAACCTCGATTCCCCGGGGCGGGGGGGGGGGGGGAGGACGGAGCCCCTGTGTTTCCCCAGAGGTCCCTGGAGAGTACAAAAAGAGTCAGGAGCAAGACCTCCCAGGGGAAGTTTTCTGAGGAAAGCTTTCTGGTTGGTGGTTTGGAGAAACTAACCTTAATAGCTTCCTGATAGTGAAGGCAGAGTCTTGAACCTGGTCTCTAACCTCAGACCAAGGCAATTGAGATCTTTGGTCACTGATTGCCCTCTTCTGGCTAGGCAGAATATTCTAAGGTTTGGGTTTTGACCCTATTGAGACTGAACTTAGGAGGCCAAAGTGCTGAGAAGGCTTTTGAGGGATCAGAGACAACAGGTGTCCGTTTGCAAAAGGGAAAGGCATGAGCGTGTGGGAGCATAATCCTTTTCCACCTCCCTGAATTCTTATAATGAATGTGTGAGAAGTGAGAACCCTCTTACCCTCCAGGCCCTTATCAGGTCATCCAGAAAGATCCAGTCCTCTGCTGGCCCTGTGATGTATTAGTTCATCACAGAAGGGCATAAGTAAAGAGAATTTGGATTTTCTCAGCCAACCTTCTGGCAAATTTTAGAAACATGGCCCTCTATCACAAAACACTACAACCCAAGACGGTTCTGAGCAAGAGATTTCACCCAAATAACCTCAATCATTGTAGACCGAGCTCCAAGACCAAAGAAGGAGCTCCCAGGAGGAACCCCTCTCCCCAATCTTCCCAGTTCCTGCCCTTCTGTGAGAAGTGTCAGCCTGGAACATGCCACAGGATGGTAAGACACCTGGGAGAAGTGGGAAGAACAGGTTGGTGCAAGGAGGGAAGGTATATCTCAGGGCCCTGCTTTCATCCACATGGTTTCCATGCCCTTGGCCAGTGTTCTGGGGGAGTTTGGTTCAGTCACTCCCTCTCTGCTCCACCCTGCTTCCCTTAGATCAGTGGGGTCAGTGCAAATGGCCCCAAAGCAAAGACTCAACTATGAGCCACCTCCCAAAGAAAGTGAGAGCCGGGGGACCCTGGGAGCAGAAGGGGAGCAGTCCCCTGGGGAGAGGACTTTCTGTGTGGTGGGAAACCAGACTTGAGGGGCCTGAGTAACCCTCCCCAAGAGGGTCCTCCTTGCCACAGGTGGGCCGGGGAGAGGGGAGATGTGTGGATGCCTCCTTCTCATGTCCAGGGACCAGCAGTGTGAATCAGCTGGGGGGGCTTTTTGTGAACGGCCGGCCCCTGCCCCTGGACACCCGGCAGCAGATTGTTCGGCTGGCAGTCAGCGGGATGCGGCCCTGCGACATCTCACGGAGCCTTAAGGTAGTATGCTTTACCAGGTGATGGGGACAAGAAGCAGGAACAAAGCACCCTCTTAAGGCAAGTCTGAGGCTGTTGCAGACTCTGAGGGCTTTTGAGGCTTGGGCTGCTTTCTAGAAGACCCTCTTGGGGCCTGGGATGGGGAGCTTCAGGCTCCCAAAGGTGAGGCTGAATTCTTAACTCTGCAGCCTGGTCCAGTAAGTCTCACTTTGCCTTGGAGCCTCCTGCTGCCCTAGGGACACTCACCCTCTGCCCATCATGCCTTACCTGTCCTTGCTTCTTATCTGACCCAGGTATCTAATGGCTGTGTGAGCAAGATCCTAGCGCGTTACTACCGCACAGGTGTCTTGGAGCCCAAGGGGATTGGGGGAAGCAAACCCCGACTGGCCACACCCCCTGTGGTGGCTCGAATTGCCCAGCTGAAGGGTGAGCGCCCTGCCCTCTTTGCCTGGGAGATCCAACGCCAGCTCTGTGCTGAAGGGCTTTGCACCCAGGACAAGACTCCCAGTGTAAGTGCCCTCCCCTCCCTGCACCAAGTCTGGTGAACAGGCCGTCTGGGAAGAAGATCCCTTCTTACTTGGCAATGAGGCCATTCCAGCCTGGCAGGGCAGGGTTGCTGGGCCCCCTTCTGTAAAGTGGGAGTGGCGAGATAGGAGAGAAGAAAGGAGGCTTCCCTGGGAAAGATGTGTGGGCCAGGACGGAGGAGAGAAAGGCTACTGGGGAAACATCCTCAGGATATAACCCTGGGTCTGTGCACCACCTCCCCTCTCAACACCCTGACACCCCCAGGTCTCTTCCATCAACCGAGTCCTGCGGGCACTACAGGAGGACCGCCGACTGCCCTGGGCACAGCTCAGGTCACCAGGTGGGTCTTGGAGCTGCAAACGTAAGCATTTTACAGGGATGATCAGAGCAAACATAAGCATCTTACAGTTAGCAAAGCCCTTTCTTGGATCACCCTCACTGACAACAAGACAATAAGGAGGGCCTGGCAAGGAGTATTGCTCTCTCCTGGCAGAAAAGAACTGAAGCTTAGAGAAGAGAAATGGCTTACCCAAGGTTACCAGCTAGTTGTTGGCAGGTCCTGTGACAGAACTCAGGTCCTCTGGCCCCTAGGTTCACAGGATCTGCCAAGGAAGAGGCAGGGCTGGACCTCCCACACCCTCCCTATGCCTCATGCACAGCCTCTCAGAGTATTCTTCACATTCTGTGGAATCATGCAAACCTGGGCCAACCTTGCTGCTGTTTCCCCAAACACGAAGCATGCACTCAACCATGGCATTGGGAGTGCCTCCCACTAAGTGCTCCTTTAGTAACCTCCAAGAAACTGTGAATGCCCTACGAGCATGGCTCTGCTCTTATATCCATGTTGTCCCTTATCCATAGCCCCAGGGCCTTGGGAACCCCATCTGATGAGAAGAAACATCACAAACCGCTACAAGCCACTGTCCCCCTTTACAGATGTTTCGACTCCAGTTCCTCACACTCCCCGCAGTGGCTGTGAGGTTCCTCGGGGTCCGCACCCAGGGACTGGCCACCGGAATCGGACCATCTTCTCCCCAGGCCAAGCCAAGGCTCTGGAGAAAGGTGCCAGGGCTGGGGCAGACAGCAGGTGAAAGGGTGCTTGGTGTGACACAGGCAACGGCCCTGTGGCCTGTGGGCAAAGGCTGAGAAGCGGAGGCTGTGGGTGGCCCTACCTTAAGGAGGAAGGTAGTTTAGGGTCATAGCAGGTGGGAATGGGGCCTGAGGGGGAGATCCATGCCTTGCTCCTCCCCCTGTGACCTTACTACTTGAGCCTCGATCTCTGCAGAGTTCCAGCGTGGGCAGTATCCTGATTCGGTGGCCCGTGGAAAGCTGGCCGCTGCCACCTCTCTGCCTGAGGACACGGTGAGGGTGAGTGAACTCTGCCACACAAGGTGCACAAAACGCAAGAACAAAGACTCTGTGCTGAGGTGGTTTTGGGTTCCGGTGAGGGGCAGATGGCGGGGAAAAGGTGGAAAGAGATTCGTTTGTAGAAAAAAGTCAGACACAAGACCCTCCTTGTTCTCCTTCTGCCGATTCCTCTCTTCTCTTCCCCACTCCAAGCCTTTGAAGTGAGGAGGGGGACAGAGAACAAAGGCCAGAGCAGGGAGAAGGGACATCAGGTCTGAGGAAGGGTCTGTGCTCTGGGTCCAGACCAGAAACATGTGATGAGAGCAGTAGGTGCCAGGTAGCGAAGGGCACAGCCAGCTACACCGTTCTGCTCTCCTTCAGGTCTGGTTTTCCAACCGAAGAGCCAAATGGCGCCGACAAGAGAAGCTCAAGTGGGAAATGCAGATTCCAGGTAATTTTCCTGCACATCCATCCTTCCATCCACTCATCTACCCACCCATCCTTCCATGCATCCATGCGTGCATGGATCTATCCATGCATCCATCCACTCACCTATCCATCTATCCACCCACCCACCTGTCTGTCCCTCCACTATCCATCCATCCATCCATCCATCCATCCACTAAACATTTACTTGGCATCTTCCATGTGCCAGATTCTGTGTTAGATGCTCAGCATTCAGAGTCTCTGCTCTTTAGGTCTGCACTGCCCCGTTTACCATCCCTGACATTTAATCCTTCTTCCCCAGTCTCCCAAGGGCCTGCCTTGGGGAGGAAGGCAGTTTAGGGTTATAGCATCCATTTCCTCCCATCCCTGCCAGAAGTTGCCATCTTTCTTAGAACCTCCCCGCTACTCCCCGCTCCCCAAATATATTCCTCCTTCTGAGTGGATCTACTCTCACCTTGTAGGTGCTTCCCATGTACCAACTGTGCCCAATGCCTCCCCTGGGATCATCTCTGCACAGGTATCCAGGAAGAGAGGGGAGTTTGTGAACTGGGAAGACAAGGGCTCACTGCTTCTCCCAATTCCTGACTGCTCCTGGTTCCTACAATTCACATTTCAGAAAGCACCATGCTCACAGTCTACTATGTGAATGGTGCCCTCTAGAGTTGTGCAGGAGACAGTTGGAGGCATGGGGGCAGCCTTGGGGCCCCAGTTCTGCTAAATAGGAGGCATCACTGACAACTGAGGGTCTCCTCTTACTTTTCGTGGCAGCCCCCTGGGAGTGTGTCTTCAGCAGTCCTGCCTGCCCTGGAATCCTTGGGTCCCTCCTGCTATCAGCTGTGCTGGGGGACAGCACCGGACAGGTGTCTGAGTGACAACCCACCCCAAGCCTCTCTCAAGCCCTGCTGGGGTAAGAATCCACAGGCCAGGCCTCACTCCTGCAGGGTGTGGGGAAGGCTTACTCCTTGACCCGCAAGAGGGCATGGATCTCCAGTTGGGGTCACCAAGGGAACATTGATACAGCTTTTTTCATTCCTTCCATGGCCTACAAAGTTGGATGCTAACACCCGCTGAGTCTATATTTCCACTGACAGATGTAGAAGGAAAAGGGGGTTGGATTGGGATGTGAGTGTATATATCCAGGGTAGAGAACTGATATCTGTCCCTCTCCCCACCAGTGACTTTGAGGGGTGGGGTGACAGCAACAAACCCAAACTCACCCTCCCTTTGTCTCTGCAGGCCACCTGCCTCCTGCAGCTGAGCTCCCTGGATTCAGTAGTGCTTTGCCATCCTTACCCTTCCTTCCACTGCCTCCGTGGCCAGTGTTGGTGCCCCTGCGGCCTTGCTCTGGTCCAGCTCCCCACCCCTGCAAGGCCTGGAATGAGGGAGGAGGGCCAGAGTGGAAAGGAGATGGGGTGGGGAGGATCTAATATCATCCTGCCCAAGCAGATTACTGGTTCCTCTTCCTTTCTGTGACTCTTTCTCCTCATCTGTGGACCCGGTCTGGTCCTGTCTCGCTGCCCCTTCTATGCGGCACCTGTTTGGAGGGGCTGGGAAAGCCATGCCCACTCATGCTGGCCTTAAATGGCCTCTAGTTGGCAGGAATAAAAGCATTTTTTAAATTAGCAGTACTTCCTGTTTGTGTTTTTCCCATGAACATTCATACTCCCACCCCTACTTTTAACAATGATATAATTTGCTCTATATCTAGCTAGCTAGCTAGCTAGCTGTCTTTTATCTTCCTATCTTCCAATCTATCTGTATGATCTCTTTATGTATGTAACTATGTATGTATCTAGCTGCCATCTATTTAATTTATCTATATGTTTATGGAACTATCTACCCAATCTGTCTAATCTATATATTCATCTACCTGGGTGTATATCTACATATGTATGTAGATATGTATCTATATTAGTGTGGACACTCAGGCACTCATATTGTGCCCACACACACACTGATAGTACATCATGGCATGTCACTTTTAAGTCCCAACAGGTATCTCCAAAAATAAGGGACTTTTACATAACTACAATATACAGTAATTCCTTAATCTAAGGAAATAGACATTACTTCCTTAATTGCATGTGTATTTTTTTGCAAAGCAGCAGAGTGGAAATGCCATCTTTCATACTCTATCCCTTTATACACACCCCTGGGGCATGTTTGCTTGCAACTTCTTGGCAGTAAGTTTCACATCTTCTCAGTTTTGTCTCTCTGCAAAAAAAAAAAAAAAAAAAATCTGGCTCCCCCTGGGAAGCCTTGGTATGTAGAGAAAGAGGGGGAATATGGGGAGAATGGGGTGAAGAATGGGATATTTTGAAGAATAATATCCAAATTCTTTCCCTTTTGAAGAGCAGGGGCATGGACTGATAATGGCTGATGGCACAAAGCGGGATAAAAAGAGTGGGGGCACGTTTGTTTTCTCTCATCTGGGAGTGCTACTCATCCAGAAGCTATCTTCATCAAACACTCTAGAGCTGTGCTCTGCAATAAGTAGCCACCAACCACATGTGGCTATTGTAATGTGACTAAAATTAAGTAAAATGCTGGGGCACCTGGGTGGCTCAGTCGGTTAAGCAACTGACTTTGGCTCAGGCCATGATCTCATGGGTCACTAATCTGAAGCCCTGGGTTGGGCTCTGTGCTGACAGCTGAGAGCCTGCAGCCTGCTTCAGATTCTGTGTCTCCCTCTCTCTCTCTGCCTCTCCCCCGCTCGCTCTCTTTCTCTCTCTCTCTCAAAAACAAAACATTTCAAAAATTTGTGTAAAATGAACACCCCAACTCCTCATTCCCACTAGCTACATATCAAATGCCCAAAGGTCACATGTGTCCCCTGGCTGCCGTATCAGACAGTAAACATTACAGAACATTTCCATCAGCACAAAACGTTCTATGGGACAGCACAGCTCTAGAATGAAATTCCAAGGGGGACGGAGCCTACCCTGCCTCTGCCCTGCTGACAGACGGCCTAGGTAAATGGGTAAGGTTTTGTGGGAAGACAATCTGCACGGCACAGTCTGCGAACAAGCCATTCATTCAACTACAGGACTCATGTCAGCAATGGAGGGAGCTGTCAGCTGAGGCCCCATGGCCAAGCACGATCAAGCGGAGGATGGATGGCCACCTGGGGGAATGGGGCCCAAGAGACTATGAGTGGGGGGTGTGTGTGCCTCCATGCACACGCATACCCATGCATCTGAGTTTGTACATGCGTTTATGGAACGATGAGGAAGAGATCCTGCCTTAAATGACCCCCAAGGTCCTATCTCTCTGAAGAGTGTATTCCACTCCATATCTTTGGCCTGTTCTTAAAGTTCTCTGGGAAAGAAATGCCCTAGTCTCTAGCGTTCTCAAGCTTCACTTATTATATTAAAATTTTTACAAAATTCTTTTATATCTCTTGAGGAGAAACATACTTACGAAAACCTGAGGTCATTTTCCTCTGTGCAGATGGAACCTCTCTCATGTGGTTTTAGCTTCTTTTCTCAACAGATTTAAAAACCAGGCACTCATTATAGTGTGGTGCAATTTCCCACACCACACACCACACACAGTGGGTCAGGCATCACTGTTGGTGTGTGAGAACATTTTAGGAGGCATGTAGACACTGCTTTAAATAAGGGTGAGTCAGATGGGGCGCCTGGGTGGCTCAGTCGGTTGGGCGTCCGACTTCAGCTCAGGTCACGATCTCGTGGTCTGTGAGTTCGAGCCCAGTGTCGGGCTCTGGGCTGACAGCTCGGAGCCTGGAGCCTGCTTCCGATTCTGTGTCTCCCTCTCTCTCTGCCCCTCCCCTGTTCATGCTCTGTCTCTGTCTGTCTCAAAAATAAATAAACGTTAAAAAAATTTAAATAATGGTGAGTCAGAAATGAGAAAATTATTCACCTTTCCACTCCCTTTCAATTCAATTTGATTGCATCAAACAGAAGCTTTCATTTTGGTCCTAGTATTTAGTGCCTCTATAACAGTTATTAATCTTTTTGTTTTTAATGTTTATTTATCTTTGAGAGAGCGAGAGAGACAGAGCATGAGCAGGGGAGGAGCAGAGAGAGAGGGAGACACAGAATCTGAAACAGGTTCCAGGCTCTGAGCTGTCAGCACAGAGCCCGTGAGATCATGACCTGGGCCAAAGCCGGATGCTCAACTGACTGAACCACCCAGGAGCCCTGCCCACCCCCACCCCCTTTTTGTTTTAACAGAGGGAAAGGGAAACACAGGTTCTGAGCCTTGGACAGGGGAGGGAAATCTAATTAGGATTTGATAATCATTTTGTATTTATTTATTTATTTATTTATTTGTTTATTTATTTATTTGTATTTGTGAGAGAGAGAGAAAGAGAGAGCATGAGCAGGGGAGGGGCAGAGATAGGAGAGAGAGAGAGAGAGAGAGAGAGAGAGAGAGAGAGAATCCCAAGCAGGCTCTGTGCCCACAGCACAGAGCCCAATACAGGGTTTGATCTCACGAACTGTGAGACCATGACCTGAGCCAAAGTTAAGAGTCAGATGCTTAACTGACTGAGCCACTCAGGTGGCCCTGATTGTATTTATTTTTAAGGTCACTTTCTATTTATGGCAAGTGATTCTGGTCTTCCATTTTATGACAGTGATTAAACTATTCCTTTCTAAATAAAAGTACTTAAGAGTCTATGTCAATAAAGACATTGATAGAGCATATGGTAGGTAGATGAAGGCCAAAGTTATACAGACAGTACAAGAACGATGGTCATTTTGGAAACTCTGTTTTGATGGAAAGAGTAGTGGACATTACAGTCCATTCTAGTTGAGGAAATTGAGTCAGAAACCCCAGTCGTGGGACCTTGGGCAAATCACTTCAGCTCCCTGTAAAAGGTGGGCAGTGATGGGGAAAGTACCTGTCTTGCCCAACTGATGAGATCAAAGGTAATGATAAGGTGGGATAATTGGTAAACCTCCAGGGTGGTGCTGAGGGAGTGTGCTACACCAGCATAAGGTGTTATTACCATTGCCCTGTGCCCATAGGATTAGTAATCATTCTTTCAAAACCAAAAGGACAGCTAATCATATCTGGATTCTTAATCCTTCAGGGCAAAACTGGCTCCTTATGGAATCACTGGAAAAAGTCTAGCGATTCTGGTGGGAATGGGAAAGATCATTGTAAGAACTGGTTACCATTTGGTGCCGTCTCTTCTGGATAGAACTTGGAGTGGTCTGGGGCCTCAGTCTCCACCCATATCCAGACCCCTATTCTGTACTGAGTCAGATGCACACCAGGGTCTTGGGGGTGGCCTTTTGTGATGTATTGTCACTTGAAACAGGTGTTTTGCTAAACTGGGTAGGGAAAGTTCTGTAACAGATATTCTCATGGATTTGGACTCTGGGGTTCCTCTTGTGTTTAGCGTAGTAGTTTCTCCTGGAGGATTTGGATTTCTGTAGGTAGCATCCCATTGACCTGGGAAGGGAAGAGGAAATAGAAAGCTTCAGTCAGTCATTTGTTGAGCTTAGGCTTTTAAGAAAAATCTGGTAAGACCATCTGTGAAAAGAGACAATAAAATGATTTGTTCCATTCTTGATGAGGGATCACATAGATGCATGTGAAGTTAATTGATAGGAAAAGACAGTAAAACTTATTTTTTAAATCATATTAATGGCATAAAAATAGCATCAGAGTTCAAAGGGATACTAAATTCAACAGAAAAGATTTACTAAGAATTCAACAGGATTGGGGAAGACTTATGATAGAGTAGAATGCGCTAGGTGCCAGGCTGTTTACTGAGCATTTTAAAATCATTATCTCACATAACACAACAATCCCAGGAGACAGATATTATATTCCCATTTTATCCACAAAGAATAGGCTTTGTGAGGTTCATTTTTCCAGGGTCAAACAACAAGTTAAACTGATAAAAATCTAATTTTATCAGAACCCAGTTCTGAGTCCAAAAATGAGCTCTTAACCACTATGATACACTGTCTATTGGAATGTCAGGCTGGGAGGAGCTTGAGAAATTTAGTTAAATCAAAACCCTTCACGTAACAGATAAGAAAACAAGCCCAGTGTGATTTCATCCAGTTTGGCCATAGTAAAGGGTTTCTGTAGAAAACTGATAGAAAATGGAAGAAGGGAGTGAACATATATTAGGGGTCTATATCTGGATTCATATTGTCACTTGACCGTCATACCACCCTATGAAGTAGATATTATTCTCACTTTACAGATAAGGAAACCGAGGCCTAGAAATGTTAAAGCAATTTCCCTAAAGTTCCAGGTTTATACGATACCAAAACCAAAGTTCTTCTTCCTACAACATCCTCATAACTTTCCAAGTTGAGAAAGCGAGGTCAGCTATGAAGAAACGGGGCTAAGAGCAGTGAAACGTCCTGAAGAGGTGTGAACAGGGAATGATGGATTGGAGGCAGCACCTTAGGAAAGCAAACTTGGTGTGGAGAGGAGATTGAATAGGATGGACCCGAGGCAGGGGAGTGCTGCTGGGGCGGGGGGTTACTGCGGTGTAGGCTTTTGGTGACAAGCCTGGAACCAAAGGTATCAAAGGTAGTTAAGAAAGAGTAAGCCCTCAAGAGGCATAGTTAAGGGAGTACCGAAGAATTTTCAGGGTTTGGTAAAGGGAATGAACGGGAGGAAGGAGACATGGTGCTGAGGTCTTGATCCAGAAGCATTTGAGAGGGCAGCCATGCCCTAGATGGCCATGGGGAGGGCAGGAAGGATCATCTTTGGAGGGGAGGGTGAGTCGGCTGATTTTGAGGGGATAGCAAGACAAAGTCAAGTCAAGTGCCCATCAGGAAGTTGGAAAGAGATGAAGTTAGAGTTCGGGAGGAGGGTCAAGGCTGCAGATGAATATTTGGGAGCCATTAGCACTCCAGGGATCCAAGGGTGTAGGGATAGAAAGTGCATGGGATAGAAAGCATACCCTCAGAGTTACCTGTCTACCCGAAACATGGGACAAAACTGCATCTTAACAAAGAAAGATAAACACACACGAGTACACCCAATTTTGTCCCCTGCACGTTTGCTTGCACACTCGTGTCAGTGTGGCATAACAGTGAGAAATCTAGATCTGATTGCCCCTCCTTTCTCTAGCAAGGCTGGGTTTAGAAGCCCTAAGAGGAAAAGCACATATCTGGAACAAATGTCTGGCATTGATCAAGTTGTGGGACACACGTCAGCCCAGGGGAGGTGTTTTGGTCTCATTCTCACCCACCTCCCTTCCTTTCTTGCCCCTCAGTTCCTGCTCCCCCATCTCCAGGTCCTTGCCCATTTTGTCTTACCTAAAATTCCCAAATACACTCTTTGGTAATCTCCTCGCTGTCTGCCAACAGGGTGCCGCTTCGGTCGGATCGCATGTAGAAGCCATTGGGTGCCAGTACTGTGAGCAAGTTGCTCCCATGAAGCTCTATACAGAAGTTGAGAGCGAACTTTCCCCAAGGGCGAAAGGTGCCAAAGGACGTTATTGACCAGAAGGATCCACCCTGTGCTGAGGAGGGAAGAGCTCAGGTCAGTGCCCTATTCAGGACAAAGTTCTCCAACAGTACAGCCTAAGGAGGCTCCCGGGAAGCATGCCAACCCTCCCTGACTACCCTACCCTGCCTGTGTTGGCAGGTCCCCCTACGGAAACACAGGAGGGCTGGGTTTTGTTCTGCCGACCCATTCTGGGGGTGGGGGGTCTTGAAGTGTGAAAACAAACAGAAACTCTGTTTCTCCTTTTATGGTGAGTAGGGTCTGAGCAGCAGGCCCTGAAGTCTGAGTTGGGGCCAAGGCAGGGCTAGACTCTGACCCCAGGGATGAAGAGGAGCTCCTCACCCTGGAAGTGGTAGATGCCTTGGCGGCAAGGCAGCAGGTGAATGCAGTCAGGCTGATCCATATTGCACTTCATTAGGTCGTGTTCTGATGAGGTGCCCACATACCCATAACGACCTCGCAATACGAGGAAGGGACGGTTAGCTAATCGAATCCCAAATTCCTCATTTGGGCCTAAAAGAAACGGAAAGGAGTTATCTGGATGAGCTGCTTCTAGATGCCTTCACTGATAGAAGCAGGAAGAGGGGCCCTAATTGTAAGGTGTTGTCAATACTTTAACAATTTTTGAACACCTACTATGTGCTGGATTGTATGCTAGGTGCTTATGAAATGTTTGTGAAAGCACTTGTGGAACCCGAGAAATGTTGATGTTCTTCCTTCCTTTGAGATGTGTGAGCCTATTTAATCCTCACGATGATCCTGTGAGGCAGGCAGGTGGATATCACTTCCATTGATTATGGAGCCAATGAAACTGAGGCTCAAAGAAGTGGTTTGCCCAAGTGATGACAAAAAATCAGTGACTCAGCAAATACACAGACCCAAATCTTCTGGCTCCAACTCCAGTGCTCTTTCTGTCATATCTCAGCTCCCTCTGAAAGCATCTCTGACTTGGAATAACCTGGCAGGAAGGCTGTTGTGCTTACCTGGAATGGTGGCTTTGGCCATCAGCAGGCCATTGTCTATGATGCCCAAGAAGCGTCCATTGGGAGCCTGCAGGATAATCCTGCCGCAGTTCCAGTGCATGTGGAAGAAGGTGCCAGACTCCATTGGGTGCCCATTAGCTACCACTGTCCTGTGGTGCCTCTGGAGAGATGATAGGGAGCAGAGAGGGGAAACAAGGACTGAAAATCTCAGCTTTCTTCCCAGCGTTTCTATTCCTAGACCCTTTCCCACATACCACCCACTAGCTTTCTTCATTCTCCCTACCCTGGGAGGGTATGCTTTATGCTTCCCCATCCTTTTTGGAAAACGTATTGTGGCCTTAGCTCTCCCACTTCCCCAGTTTGCTATTTCCCAGAGCCCATTATTAAAAAGGGACCTGGATATCCATATGGAGAGAAATAGTCCTCAGCCCAGACTCCAAAATCATTTCAAAATGGATCATAGACATAAAAATGAAAGCCATACAATAAAATGTCTACAAGAAGACACGGGAAATTCTTTGCAACTTTGGGACAGGCAGTGATTTATTGGGATGAAAACTCACTAACCATTTATAAATGGAGAAATTGGTACCTCATCAAAATTAAAAACTTGCTGCTCAAAAGACACTTGTAAGCAAATGAAAAGGCAAGCCACAGATTGGGAGGAAACACAACACATATATTTGGCAAAGAACTTGACTTCAGAACATAGAAAGAACTCTCAAAACTCAATAATAAGATAAACAATCCAGCGACAGATGGGCAAAAGATGTGAACAGACACCTCACAGAGAAGATCTACAAATGGCCAGTAAGCACATGAAAAGATACTCAACATTATTAATTATAAGGGAGATGCAAATTAAAGCCACAGTAAGATGTCACTACATACCTACTAGAGTGGCTAAAATTAAAAAGACAGACATCACGATGAGGATGTGGAGTAATTAGAACCCTCATACATTACTGGCAAGAATGTAAAATTGCATACTCCCTTTCAAAAACTAACATTTTCTTAAAAATATAAATGCACGTTGATCACGTGACCCAATATTTCGACTGCTAGGTACTTGCCTTAAGATAACTAAAAATACAGGCCCACAAAAAAACTTGTACACAGATGTTCATAGTAACTTTATTCATAGTAGCCCACACTGGAAACAACTCAAGGGTTCATCGACAAGCAAATGGATAAGCAAATTACGTTTGTGTTTATGAGTACTAGTATGGAACACTACTCAGCAATAAAAAGGAACAAACCAGTGGTACACAGATCATGAATCTCACAAACGTTATGCTGATGGAAGAATACATACTGCAACCCCATGTAGAATAGACAAATCTAATCTATAGTGACAGAATACATAAAAGGGAAAAGAGGGAATTTCTGTGGAGATAGAAATATTCTCTAACTTGTGATTGTGGCATACTTGCATAGGTATATATATATATATATTTGTCAAAACTTATTGTATGCGTAAAAGTGGTACATTCTATTGTAAATAAATTCTGCCTCAAGAAAGTAAATTTTTTTTAAGAGGCCCTATTGGATAAAATTGGGCCCATTGGTTGAAAATTGATATGGGCCTCCATTGTTCACTTCAGCATCTAGTCACTTGCCTTGAAGAAGGAGAAAGTACGTCTAGAATGACAGAACTCAGGGATCAAGGGTTCTCTTGCTCAGAAGGCCAAGGTCTTACCTGGGCTAGGTAGCAGCCATTTGCTGCACGAAGCTGCAGGGTGAGGCTCTCGTTGTCACATTCAAACTGGAACAAGGACATTGGGGTTACGTGCTCAGAGGCAGCATATACCTCAACATCTGCAGAGAAAGAATATGTCAGAGGGAGAGTCTAGTCTCACCCTCAGTGTCAGCCCCTCCTCCACGATTTATGGCTGGGGTTCCCTCTGTTTGCCCCCCTCAGCTTTCATCCCCTTCTGGACCATAGGAGCTTGGAAAGACCCAGGCTACTTTCCCCTAAAGCCCATGACCCTGGCCTTATCACCCTGCTCCATGGCACAAGAGATCTTCTTGGGATCCCAGCACATTCAAAAATCTTTGCTGATCCCAAACATATTTTTCTCTTTTCAGCAGCCAGCTCTCCCTCCCTCCACAGCAGTGTTGAACCCAGCACTTGCCATAGATGATGGAGAGGAACTTCCGAGTCTTTGACCTGAGGCTGACCCACGTCGGACAGCGCTGTAGGATGAACCACTCCTCACCCCTATGGGGACTGGAGCCCAGGCCCAGGAGCTGACGTGTGCCCTGTGGATACAGTATGCCTCCTTCTCCATCGCTCAGTGCCACGAGCCCTCCAGGTCGCACTTGCATGTGAAGAGCTGTCTGTGATGAGGGTTGGGGGGCCAGCCGGTCTAAGTGGGACAAGAAGAAGTGTGTTGAGGTCTCCAGGTGGTAGCATCCATCTTGGAAATGCAACAGGAAGCCACATTCCTCCAGGCAGGGCACTGGCGCATCCACCCAGACGCGGCCCGTGGTAGGGTCAGCCCGGGCATAGCAGTGGTTAATGGGGCTGTAGAGGATCACATGAACATGCAGAGCTGGCCGGGGGGTCCACATGTGGTAAGCTGAGAGGACCCTGGAGTTGCAGAACACATCTTCACCATCAGACTCCAGATAACGACCACTAATAATGCACTGGAGAGTCCACTTGCCATTGCGGTGGAAACGCAGTAGGAAGCATCCATGGTGGCTGGTCCTTGGCCGGCCATAGGATAGACTGCCATCTGCCTCGCATAGGAGGTAGAGGCCCTGAAAGCTCCTTAGTCGTACAACAGCCTGTGCGTCGTGTTGATTGCTCACCAAGATCTCCCAGGTCTAGAGGCATTGGGAGGAAGAAGGAAATCAGTACTGCCACATGACTAGGCCAGGGAGCCCTACCACCATCACCCCTGGCATCACCCTAGAACCTTCCTTGGGACCAACCACCTTCTCCCCATCAGCCTCTTTGCGGTCAGCTCTTCCACCCTCTCATCCAACAGTAATCTAAAGATTTCAGGGGGCCTCTATTCCTGGAATCAGAGCGCTTCTCAAGATCCCAAGAGAAGCTCTAAATGCTTACTTCTTCCAGCTACCAGAAGGTAAACTTCCCTCTCTTACTTGGTGGCTTCCTTCAATACCTAATTTTCCAAGAAGTGTTTTGGTTTCAATGTTACTTTCCTCTTCCTCACTGTTGCCCCTGGAGAGCACACTAGCCACACTCCCATCCCCAAAGCCCGCCTCGCCAGCATGGCAGGAGAAGAGCAAGACCTCTTACAGGTGGGTCCAGGCTCCAGGGATAAGGATGGGAACACACACAGTTGAGATGCAGTTGTCTGGTTCAGCTGTGATCAACCCTGTTCTAAACAAGGACCTTGCTACCGCCTCACTCTGTTGTACTGTTGCAGGGCTGCCTATGCCCTTTTCTAAAATGAGCTCTCCTAGGCTTGTAGAGTACCCCATCCCTGAACTACAACCAGAACAGAATCATAGGCCTTGCCGTCACTCCACTTGTCCAACTTCCCTTGGACGCCCACAATTTTGCCTTCCAGCCTGGGCTGTTATCTCGCCTCTTTGTGATGACGCAACCACTCTGTATTGGGATGGAAGGAAGAGAGCAGCCAGGGAAGACTAGGAAGGAAGGGCTAACGCTTTGTCTCTCGGAACAGGTTTAGAGAGGGGGAGACGGAGCAGTGGAGACCTGTGACCAAAAGCCTGGGGTAGGAGGCTCTCAGCCTGACAATGTCAAAGGCTGGGAAGATGATTAGGCTGAGAGTGTACCCCTGCCACCACCGCGTGTGCGCACACAGACACATGGACACACGCACACGCTCACGAGAGCTTGGCCATTGGGAAAAATGGCTCCAGTACAGGTTTGCTTTGTTACCTGTCTCCGGCCCAAACCCCTCGCAGTAGCAGTGACTATATTCTTATACATCTCATAAGTGAGGTAGGATCCTGCCCAGCTGATGAGCCCAACCCTTAGCTCCTCGGGCTTGGGGCTTTGCGTCCACTCCACGTCATCCATGGGGCCGGCACCACAGGTGATGACTCTGTCCGGCCCAGCCTTCCCCCCAGTGGTGCGGTTCCACAGGCCATAGGGCCTAGAATCAGGCCTGTAGTACCCACCAGAAGACGTTCCCAGAGGGAACTTCTCAGGCAGAGGCTAGGCTAGGGCCCAGCGCCTCTGTGACCCGGGAGCATTGTGACTGTGAGGGCTGCCTCTTATCCATAGTGGGGAAAGGGCACTGGCACAGCATTGTCAATCTATAGCCCAGAGGAAGTGGGTCTAGGGCCTTGGGCATTAACCTCCTCACATCACTCCAGGAACCGAGGTCGGCTGAACGAAGACTGGGCATCAGAACTTTGGCCTGTACCAGTGATAGCCCATGACTACAGGCAAGTCCTTCTCCTTCTTCACGTCTGTTCCTCATTTTAATGGCAGGGTGAAAACCAACCTCTTTCCACCCTCCGAAATGAGTTCTGCTTGGCTCCCTTGGGACTCAAGTGTTTTTGAAGTTCAAGATATCCAAGAAAAATCGATTAACTTTTACAGCCCTTGGGAGGATGAGGCCAAAATGTCTCAGAAGGTGCTTTTCAGGAAGTGTGAGGAAACCCTAGACAGATAACCAGCAAGGATCATATTACTCGTATTAATCAGAAAGGGTTGGCTTAGAGCAGGGTAAGGAAAATGCCCTAGATGGGGAGAGCACTGGGCATCTTCCTCATAATCCCCAGCCGCACTGCTGCTGGGCAGCCAGTGAGTGCTGGCCCTCAGGATATGAGCCCTTGCCCTCAAAGGGTTTCTGTTGGCCAATGGCCATTTCCTCTGTAGGGAAAGCCCCTACAGGGCTCATTTCCTACAAAGCTCATGGAGAAAATCAGTGAAGAACATGGAGGAATTGACAACATCAAAGGAGAAAGGCAAGAGGAAATAATGGTGGTGATGGTGGTTTTTGCTTAAGCTTTGCTGGGATTCAAAGAACGGGCAGAGTAAACCACACTTGGAGAATAGCCCACACTCCTGGTTCCATTCATATGCTTTCTTATTCCCCGTGGTGGGAAGAGGGGAGTAGAGGGCAGGGTTGTCTTCCCAGGTAGAAAGAGTTCCAGTGCAAGGTGAGGAACTGTAATTTGCAAGGCCCTACCAATGTTTTACAGAAAAAGGCTAATAGACTACGGGTGACAGAATCACCTGGCATATTCTTGCATATTCTTGGGCTTCACACTGGTCCTGATGAATCATATTTTCTAAAGGTTATCTCGGGACCCTCTTTTTAATAAATATCCCCTCTCCCTGAATTTTAATGTGCACAGTAACCATGAAGAGCCACTGCTCTAAGTAGCTAGGAGATGGAGAGGAACAGGAAGTGTGTGATTTACAGAATCACGAGGTAGAGCCTGTTATCCTCAGCAAAGGCCCCCTGGAATTGGGAAGGGAGTGGAATTTCCTCCACTGGAACCCCCGAAGTACTGTATCCTCAAGAACAAGGAGGGAGAGGCTGAGCTAGGGGAAGGCAGCGATGTGTGTGCGTGCGCTGGGGGAAGGGGTTGGCTGTGCAGCCTTAGCATTTTGAGCCTCCCCCTGTCATATTGTCCCTTTGTACCCAACAACCCAGCCTCCCCCCAAGCCCCCGCTTCTAGGCTACAGACAACACTGTGTACAAACCACAGCAAATTTATTACTCAATATCCAGTGCCACATCATAGCACCACCCGGAGCCCTCACCTTCCCTCCCCATCTGGCCCCAAGGGTACACCCAAAATGGAAAAAACAAAAGTAAACCCAGATCCCTGCTCCTCCTCTGGAAATAGGGGCCTTAGCCCTGGAGGTCCCTTCCACAGGCTCCAGCAGGCAGGAGAGTGGACCCCTCCATGCCCGGAGAGCGAGGCTCCAGGCTCCAACGACAGAGAGAACATGCAGGCAGGAGCAGGAGCAGAGGCCTGTGTCTGTGGGAGAGGAGGAGTGGGAGGGAAGGGCACTGCCTGAGGAGTCCGGGAATCTGGCCATCCCGGGATGCACGCGGGAGCTTCCGGGCAGCAGGGGCCGGCCCCTGGTTTGCTAGCGCTTCGACAGCTCATGGGACAGCCAGTCCAGCCCATCATACAGGCCTGTGCCTTGGGTGGCACAGGTGGCCTGGACGTACCACTGTGGGGAGAAGGAAGGAAAGGTCAGTAGCAGGGAAGACAAGGGGATACCTTTCCTCCTGGCCCCAGCCTGTGGCTCCCCTGGGAGAGGCAGGACCCTCACCGTGCGGCTGCGCAAGTGCTGCAGCCCCAGCTTGTCGGTCAGCTCGCTCACGGGCATGGCATTGGGCATGTCCTGCTTGTTGGCAAACACCAGCAGCACCGCATCCCGCAGCTCGTCTTCCTGCAGCTGAGAGAGACGAAGGGGATGGAATCTGGAGCCCTAGCAGGGTCTCCAGGCTTCCTCTTCCCTGCTGTGGAGGGAGCCCCCCCTTCTACCTTCCAGCATCTTTGTGGGGAAGAATGTAATATTGTGCAGTCTGCTGCTGAACACAAGACGCAGAGTCATAAATCAGCTTGAGGCCATCTGGCCCGAAGTCCAGAGCCTTTTTCTAATGACTTGCCCTAGTCAAAGTGACAACATTTCCAAATGGAAAACCAAGAATGAAGAATGTAAGATGAAGTTTCTCTCCGCGACATATAATCCTCCTTTCCCTGCCAACTTCTCAGAGGCGAAGCTGTAAGAAATCAGTTTCCTGACAAGGAAAAAGTCAGTCCTATACTTTTCACCTGACTCAAATTCAAAACAGGGCGAGATACTCCTTGTGTCGGTGTCACAAAGAGAAACACGTTCAAGGCCTGTGAGGCATTTCCTGACTTTCACACTGGCACAGAGATCTCAGAGCTCTGCCTCCAAACCAGGGCTCAGTTCCCAGTGCTCTGGGGGCTCACCATCTTCTGGAGCTCATCAGCAGATTCCTGGACCCGCTCTCGGTCATTACTGTCCACTACGAAGATGAGGCCCTGGGTGGGAAGGAAGGAAGAAAGGGCGAGCAATTACTCCCACCTGGGACATACCCTAGTCTGGCTTTCTTCTTCCCATCTTTGTGTCCAAACCCTTCTCATCTAAACTTTCACAAGGCTCTGCAAACATCCTGGCACAAACTGGAGACACCCTGCCCGGGATACAGCCTCTGCCCTCAGGCAAGCAGTGTGGCTAGGAGAGGTGCAAGGGAACAGGGAAAGACTTGATGAGACTTAAATGAGGCAGCATGAGGGCGCCTGGCTGTTTCGGTCGGTAGTATGTGTGACTCTTGATCCTGGAGTTGAGTTGAAGCCCCACACTGTGGGTAAAGCTTACTTAAAAAAATAAAATAAAATAAATAGGGGCACCAGGGTAGCTTAGTTAGTTAAATGTCCACTCTTGATTTCTGCTCAGGTCATGATCTCACCGCTCCTGAGTTTGAGCCCCTTGTCTGGCTCTGCACTGACAGCACGGGTCCTGCTTGGGATTCTCTCTCTCAAAATAAATAAATAAACTTAAAAAAAAAAAAAAGTAAATAAGACAGGATGGACCCAGAACCCTGCTTGTCAGGAGAGTGTAGGGTGGCTAAGTCTCAGAAGACTAATAATGCCAGTTCTGAAGGACGAGTAGAGGCAAGCCTACAAACACAGATAGAAGGAGGTGAAGGGTTTTTTTCCTGGCTTGGGGGCCCAGCCTAGGCCAACATCTCAGTCTTTGCAGTCCTAACACCTTTTCTCGTGGGGTTGGAGAGCCCCATCCCCACCTGAGTGTTCTGGAAGTAGTGTCGCCACAGAGGCCGAATCTTGTCCTGGCCTCCCACGTCCCAGACTGTGAAACAAATGTTCTTGTATTCCACTGTTTCCACATTGAAGCCTGGAGATAATTGGGAAAAAAAAAAATGAAAACAAAGTCCTGAAAGAAAGGAACTCACTAAATCTATGTAGAGTCATCAGAGACCTAAAACCAGGAAACGATCAAGTCTGCTGGGAACAGAACCCCAGAGGACCTGCAGTCCACAGACCAGGCGGGGCTAGGTCACATTCACCCAGCCTCGGCACTATCCAGCAAGTAAAGGTAACTGTGACCCACTTCTCAGGTAGCCGTGTCTAGTGTCAGGGTCAGCCCCTGCACAGAGATAAGGGCCTCAGGCAGAATCGCGAGCAGACCCAGAGAAGGCCTGCCGCCAGCCTCCCGCTCCTCCCGGCCTCGCCTCAGAACTCACCTATGGTGGGGATGGTGGTGACAATCTCCCCCAACTTCAGTTTGTACAGGATTGTGGTCTTGCCAGCTGCATCCAAGCCAACTGCAAAGGAGAGGGGCAGAGGGCTGGAGACGGGAGCGAGGGAGCCCTCTAGAGACCAGGGAAGGGGAGAGGCCAGGACAGCCGATGGAGACGGGGGCGAAGAGCCCCTGCGCCTGCAGGTGCGCGCTGTTATCTGCCTTCGAGGCCTTGAGGGCGGTCTGATGGTGAACACCAACTCCAGCCCCAAAGCGGGCGAGGGGCTGAAGAGGGCTAGTGGGTAAAGGGCATAAGAGGAGGGCCACGCTCCTTTTAAAAGTCGTCTCCAAGGGCGGAATCCTCCCTTCTTACCAGCCGGGCTGGGGCGTAGGGAGCTTCACCCCACCCAGGCCCGCAGCTCCCAAGCCCAGGCCCCGGGGTCGGCGCTGCAGACCGCGAACCGCCCGAGAACAGTGACCCCGGCGGGGGGTGGGGGTGGTTAGGAGGTGGGTGACTCAGGGTCAGAGACCAGACTGAGCCGGGATCGGAGGGATGCGGGGGCGGGAGGACTCCGCGGGGGCCGACGCTCCGGTCCGGGCCGCGCGCGCTTGATCTGCCTCACCCATGAGGATCCGCATCTGCTTCTTCCCGAAGATCCGCGAAAAGAGCGCGGACACGGTGAGGCCCATGGCGGGGCCGGGGGAGGGGGTGCGGGCACGGACGCGGGGTGCGGGCTGGAACCGGCCGGCTGCTGGGGGATGGGGCGCAGCAGCAGAAGGAGGAGGCTCCGCCGCCGCCTCCGCGCGTCCCGGCCCGCCCTACGTCATCGCGGGCCCGCCCCCGCCAGGGCCCCGCCCCCTCCCCGCCCCTTCCCCACCCCCCAGGCTACCTCTCCGGCAAATTCTGAAGCTAAGCGAGTCTCCGCATCCTTGCTGAATTCGGCACCGGCTTTAAAGAGTGAAGGGTCTGGGTCTCTCCGTTTCAACAGCGCTGGCAGGTCTATGGCTGCTTCATGGCAGCCCGAGCGGGGTCGAGGAAAGTCTACAGTGCTCCACACGGCCCCCGACCCCTAGCTTAAGTGGCCGGCCTTTCGGCTTTGGTTTGTCGCGTCCAGCCCACCCTGCGCTCCGGTGTAGCTTTTGCGAATTAGCATTATCGACTGTATGCACCACCCTCCAAGGGGAGCGGAAGGTCGGTGCAAGTATCTTATTCCTCTATTTGGCCCTCTCAGCGCCCAGAGAGAGGCTTTGAACGTGGCAGGTGGTTCAAGTGACCCTAGAATCTCGAGAGGAGTGCGCCGGAGGTGGAAAAAGAAGGTGCCCTAGTGCTAGCTGGACTTCTTGGTTTTCCAATAAGCAGAACTTTCTCCTGCGTGCTGGAGAACTCCACCTTCGCCTCCATGGTTCCAGACACAACACCTTTCAGTTGATCCACGCAGCTTTTCTGAAGCTTCTTTACTTTCCCACAGACCTGGGAACCCGGATTTTTAATGCACACCTATCCAGGATTTTATGAGACTCTTGTGGCCCTAGACTCCAAGAGCTTCAGAAGTAATTTCCCCACTCAGCAACAGAGGGGAAATAGCAGGAAAGGAATTTAAGTTTCTTCTATGAGAGAGGCTGGGTCAGTGCCTGGCACATAATATATGCTTAGCAAATATGATACTTGCTGGTTTGAACGGACTAAAAGGATGCTCACTGGAGCAAGGACAAGCGATTTGAAACTGGATTGCCAGTTGGCTTCTGGAATCAGTTGCTTATGAACTGGACATGGTGAGGTGAGCTGAGAATCAGAGAACCTTCATTAATTCACCTATTCTACAAATATTGAATGCCTACTATGTACCATTGTTCCAGGTCTCAGTTCAAATATCAACCCCCGCGCCCCCCTTTTGAGGGTTTGGCTTCAACAATCCTCATAACTTGTTATTTTCTGTAAAAGGAGACCCATATCTGCCCTATCTCATGAGGTGATGGTGAATATTAAAATTATGAGACTATCTGAATGTTCTGTATGTTTCAGGTGGATGTTATCTGGGCCACTAAGAAATTGGGTCCGAAAATACCTCCAGGGTCTGCCCCAAACTGACCTGAAAAGTCTGTAAAGAGAATACACTTTGGGCACCAGGTAGGAGTGAGTCTAAGACTTTCCTTTACTCTTTAGCCATATACTTGCATTCCTAAGAAGGCTTTTTACAAGCTTTGAAGAGTGCATTTAAAAGAGTTCCAATCTAATAACACAACTAGAACTGACTGAGTCAGGTCAGTTTTACATCTTGAACTTATTTATTTATGAGGGGGTAGGGGCAGAGAGAGAGGAAGAGAGAGAATCCCAAGAAGGCTCTGCATTGTCAGCACAGAGACTGATGCAGAGCCTGATCTCACCAATGGTGAGATCTCGACCGGAGCTGAAATCAGGAATCAGATGATTAGCCGACTGAGGCACCCCAATCTTTAGCTCTTTTAATTAGACTCTTTTTTCTCCATCCCTGTTGTCATTGCCCTATTTCACTATCATCTCTTCCTCAGGACAGAAATAGCCTCCTTACCAGTCTCCTGCCCCTTGGTATCTTTACCCCGTCATACAAGTCTTGATGATGCTACTCAATATTAAAATCCTTTACTGTCCTAGCACTCAAGATAAAAATTGAAATGCCTTGGGGTGCCTGGGTGGCTCAGTTGGTTGAGTGTCTGACTTCGGCTCAGGTAATGATCTCAGAGTTTGTGGGTGCGAGGCCCATGTGTGGCTCTGCTCTGACAGCTTAGAGCCTGGAGCCTGCTTCAGATTCTGTGTCTCCCTCTGCCTCTTTGTCCCTCCACTACTTGTTCTCTCTCTTTCTCTCAAAAAGTAAATAAACATTAAAAAAATTAAAACAAATTAAAAAATGCCTTAATTTAGGTACCTATCTATTGGGCCAGCCCCATCTATTGCCACCTCCTTCACCCTAAGCTACGGCCATGAAGTGATTCTCAATGCTTCCTGGGTGAGCCAGGCTCTCTGATGCCCTAGGAGTCCTTGCAATCATTTTCCTCTGCCTGGAATGCTTGTTTCCCTCATCTTTAGTTAGATCACTACACATGCTTCAACAATCCAAGTATTTTCCGAGAACCTTCTCTTCTTCCTCTAGACAGGCCTCCCTCCTAACTCCCATGCCACTTTGAATAAACCCAAACATACAGTCATGAGAGCAGGACTTGTGTTTGCACCTCTGGTTTTTCATTAGATGGGGGATCCGTGAGGGCAGAAACTTGTCTCTTCATGGTAATCACCAGGAGCAGCGTTTGGTATGTTGAGAGTTGGACAGATATAGATAGAATTCCTAGCTGTGTGACCTTGGGCATGTTATTTAGCCTCTGTGTCTCATGTCTGCACCCACTGAGCAGAACAATTGTAAGGGCTAAATACCAAAACTCTTGCGAAGGTCCTGAAATATACTTGGCACATAGGATGGAGGTCTTGGCTATAGGGTGCCGTCTACATGTATTTGTTGAATCAACACAACAGAACTCAGGAAGGGTGCTAATAATTATACTAGATGCCTAGGAGTTGCCAAAACTGTCCCGTCAAGGGTTGAAGTTTTCGTGTTCTAAAAGGGAGTCTTAATTGTTAATCTTTAGAGACAAAGGTGTTGAGCCGCAAATGCGGGGACACGTCGCTCATCCGGGTGTTTGGTAAGGACTTAGTGCCATGTTGCCCACTCTCTCTCGCTCATCGTACCTAGGGTACTCCACCGAACCATAATCACTCCCGAGTTTTTGACTTCGCGGGCCCTGCGTTCAAAGCGCAGCTACGCTCTGAACCGGCTCTCTCCCACTCCCCCGGCGAAATAGCCCCACCCACCTCGCGCCCACTAGGGGCGGAACCTGATGCGTCGCGGTGTCGTCACTTCCAGCGGACCCGGAAGCGTCGTTCTCGGGCAGCTCTACTTAGGAAGTCTTGATGGGGTTACGTTCGGTTTAAACTCTTGGCCGATCGTGGGCTGAGGGCCGTCTGGGACTGCTGTGACCCGGGCAAGCAAGGAGCTCGGAGCAGCCTCTGAGACAGTACTGGCGAGCCCTCGCCGTGTGCTGCTCTCGTCCCGGCGTCGCCCCGCCTCTAAGGTAGGACCCGCCCCCGCCCTCGGTGCCTGGGACCTGGCGGGCGCTTCTGCTAGGCTGCACGGTACCCGGCATCCGGTCTCGGACAGCTAGGAGGAGCGGGCGTGCGGCTGTGGGGACAAGTCTCTTTTTGTAGTTTACTGTCCCCGCCAGGGTCTTCGCGACCCTCTTCTGAGCTGCCAGAACGCTGACGTCGAGTAACCCGTTCTGAACATGGAGAAGTTTGGGATGAATTTCGGGGGCGGACCGAGCAAGAAGGACCTGTTGGAAACCATTGAGACGCAGAAGAAGCAGCTTCTCCAGTACCAGGCACGTCTCAAGGATGTGGTCCGTGCCTATAAAAGCTTACTGAAAGAGAAGGAGGCTCTAGAGGCCAGCATTAAGGTGCTGTCGGTATCCCATGAGGCGGATGTGGGCCTCACAGGTGTCCAGCCTCCAGGCCTCACTTTTCCTGACTC
Organism: Lynx canadensis; assembly: GCF_007474595.2. Classification (NCBI taxonomy): domain Eukaryota; kingdom Metazoa; phylum Chordata; class Mammalia; order Carnivora; family Felidae; genus Lynx; species Lynx canadensis. The sequence continues at coordinate 143,884,789 of NC_044304.2, read as the reverse complement.
TGTAGATGACCGATGCTCCACTCACAGCGAGGATAGCACTGGGACCGCCACCAGCTTGGATACTGCGGCCAGTCTCACCAGCACCAAGGGTGAGTTTGGGGTAGAGGATGACAGACTGGCTCGTGGACCACCACCTCCAAAGTCTGAAGAGGCCAACGGGTCGGAGAGTGGCGTCAGCAGTAGCAGTGGGGATGGGCCGTCTGGGGGTGGGGAAGTGGACAAACGACTGCACCAGCTGAAGACTCAGTTGGCTACTTTGACCAGCTCTTTGGCTACAGTCACCCAGGAGAAGTCTCGCATGGAAGCGTCTTACCTGGCAGACAAGAAGAAGATGAAACAGGACTTAGAGGATGCCAGTAAAAAGGCAGAGGAGGAGAGGGGCCGTCTGGAGGGAGAATTGAAGGGGCTGCAGGACCAGATTGCAGAAACCAAAGCCCGGCTTATCACCCAGCAGCATGATCGGGCCCAAGAGCAGAGTGATCATGCCTTGATGCTTCGTGAGCTCCAGAAACTGCTGCAGGAGGAGAGGACCCAGCGCCAGGACTTGGAGCTTCGGCTAGAAGAGACCCGAGAAGCCCTGGCGGGGCGGGCATATGCAGCTGGTCAGATGGAAGGGTTCGAACTGCAGACCAAGCAGCTGACCCGTGAGGTGGAGGACTTGAAAGGTGAGCTGCAGGCTCTTCGAGATGAGAAGAATCGGCCTGACCCTCGGCTGCAGGAGCTTCAGGAAGAGGCCGCCTTCCTGAAGAGCCATTTCCAGGCTCAGTTGCAGCAGGAAATGAGGAAGGTAATTATTGCTCCAAACATTAGTCAGTTAGCCTGGAGTGGGAAATATTAGGGTATTTTCCTCTTTGGTAATTAGAACCAAGGGGCTGTGCTGTCAGGTTTTGATGCCTTTCAGAAGGTTCCACCTTGAGCCCTGGGACATCTGTTCTGTGTGGTGTTGACAGTGTCCACAGAATGTGCTTCCAACAGGATGTGGGGTTTCTCAGTGTAGGCTGGTTTGGAGCCAGACACCTCTGAACCTCTGGGCATTGGCGTCTTCCCAGCCCTGCTCTGTGAAGCAGTGTCGTGGCAGCCATGCAGTGAAAGGTAGTGTGTCTACCATAGGTATATGCCTATATTTAGATAGGACGTGGTGTATGCCTATAGGGAGGGGGGGCGGGGCAAAAGGAATTTTTGCAGAAGTCACCTCTTGTAATTGCTTCTGGTCAATTTGCCTGTTCTGGAAAGGTGTGCCATTTTACAGTGCTTCTTTCAGTGTGGAGAGAGAGAGAGAGATCCAACTGAGTTTTGAACTGCGGGAATATTGGGAGAGGAAAAGAATGTCCTGTGATTTCTTAGTAGGATCTGGGGAAGCAGATGATAAACAAAAGTCACACACTTCATGTGCGAGCTTGGTGTATGATGGGGGAAAGTGGAGGCACTAAAGCAGAACAACAGCAGATACACAGAGGTTCTTAATACTGTTTGGTTTATTGTTGGGATGAGCACTGGGTATTGTATGGAAACCAATTTGACAGCAAATTATATTAAAAAAAATACTGTTTGGTAGAATGTATCTCTGGCAGCAGAACCCAGGCAGGTTATAGGAACTTTGGTTAGCTTCTGCATCAACAGAAAAATCCCCAGTTCCCATTCTTGCCAGGCCATTCCCATCCTATGACCCTTTTGCTCCCTTCTCTTGCTTTCTCAAAGATTGCCATAGGGCTTTGTGACTTTTCTGGATGCGTTTCCATCTGCTCCGTTGTTTTCCAGACAGCCCTTGCAGAAGATCAACTACGCCAGCAATCTCAGGTGGAAGAACAGAGGGTGGCGGCCCTGGAGAATCAAATATCCGAGGTGTCGGAACTGCTGGGCACCTATGAGAAAGCCAAGCAGAAGGACCAGCTGGCCATCCAGAAGCTAAAGGAGCGCATTCTGCAGCTGGACCTGGAGAACAAGACCCTGGCTCTGGCAGCCTCCAGCCGGTCCCCTCTCGACGGCCATGGAGAGGAGTCCAGTCTGGATGTCAATGTCCTGAAGGATAAGATGGAGAAGCTGAAGAGGCTGCTGCAGGTTGCAGCCAGGAAAAGCCAGGTGACCCTGGATGTGGAGAAGCTCTGTGACCTGGAGATAATGCCCAGCTCAGAGGCTGCCGACGGGGAGAAGGCCTCTGTGCTCTACTACCAACAGGAGCTGAAACAGCTGAAGGAGGAGTTCGAGAGGTACAAGATGAGGGCCCAGGTCGTCCTCAAGAGCAAGAACACCAAAGACGGTAATCTGGCCAAGGAGCTGGAGGAAGCCCAGGAACAGCTTGCGGAACTGAAGGAGAAGTATATCTCCCTGCGGCTGTCCTGCGAGGAGCTCGAGCGCCAGCACCAGCAGGAGGCTGAGGACTGGAAGCAGGAGCTGGCCCGGCTGCAGCACCTCCACCGGCAGGAGCTGGAGCGCAGCCAGCTGGACTTCCGGGACCGCACGCTGAAGCTGGAGGAGGAGCTGCACAAGCAGCGGGACCGGGCCCTGGCCGTGCTGGCCGAGAAGGACTTGGAGCTGGAGCAGCTGCGCTCTGTGGCCCTGTCCTGCGGGCTGCCAGGGCGCAGGAGCCCCGTGGGTGGCGGGGGGCCCGGGGACCCCGCTGATGCGTCTTCCCCAGACAGCCTGACCCAGGCGCTGCAGCTGGCTGCGGCCAATGAGCCCACTTTCTTCCTGTATGCCGAGCAGTTGGCCCGCAAGGAGGTGGAGATCACATCGCTGAGGAAGCAGAGACACAGGCTGGAGGTCGAGGTGCATCAGCTGCAGGACCGGCTGCTGGAGGAGGGGGAGCGCCATCGCGAGGAGGTTGGAGCGCTGCAGAGCCACATCGAGAAGAATATCAGGGACCAGAGTAGGGAGGGAGCCAACCTGGAGTACCTCAAAAACATCATCTACCGCTTCCTGACCTTGCCTGACACCCTGGGCCGCCAGCAGACGCTCACGGCCATCCTGACTATCTTGCATTTCAGTCCAGAGGAGAAACAAGTGATAATGCGTCTCCCAACCAGTGGTAGCTGGTGGCCTTCTGGCAAGAGATGATGCCATTTTCACTGACTCCTGAAATTTCTGTGCCTCTTACGTGGGAAGGGACAGACTGGTTTCTGCTGCCTCTTCTCTTACATTATCATTTTTTTCTTCACTGTGTATTGAAATGGGAGAGTCTTAATTGTGGGACGGGATTTTTCTGCCAAATGCCATTAATGCCACATTATCCTGGGGCCCTAGAGATACTGGAAGAGTCCCAACATCTTGGGGTGGTGTGTTTGTGAGGGGAAGAGGGGGCGAGAGATGAAGGTTGAGAAGTGCCAAAGTTGGGGAAGTGGTGAGAATCTTTTAAAATAAGACTTTTTGTTTGAGTATTATGCTCCTAGCGCAGAACCAGGAGTAAATGTGACTCCAAAGGGAGTTCAGTTATTTCTAAACACTCTCGGGACCAGCCCTTTACTCCCCATCTCATCACAATCGGAGTCTGGTCCACCGCTGCCCCAATTTTCTGGGGACATAAATCCAGGCTGGAGAGGGATCAAGAAGTTTCAGATAGTGACAGATTGTCCACTATTATCCACACATTCTTCAGTCCTGGAACTGGGAGGCTTGGTCTAGTTGGGACTGGATAACGACCTAATCTGGACAAAACATCACTGTGACCATCCTGTAGGGGGCGCTGAGCACCACTTCGGTCTTAGGGATTTCCTGAGTAGCCTGCTTTTGCCCTGGATAGGGATGTTAGGTCTCTCACATTTGACCCTGCCTTAACCTGTCTGCCTAAGAGTGGGCTGAGATGAATGACTTTGCTGTCTTTTCCTCAGCGTTGAACTTTGATTAAGAAAAAAACCCGAGCTTCTTATGAGAGTGGTCAGATTGGGAAACTCTGACCCTGTCTGGATACAAAGAAATAGCTCAGAGATTTACAGCCTCCCCCCTCCCCAGCTGTTTCTGCCCTTATAGGACAGGGAAGAGGAGGGGGATTTGCTGATTCCAGAAGATTGCTGTGACTCTCACAGGAAAGTGGTGGAAATTCAGCCAAGGGCCTGGAGTGCTTACTGCCCCGTGGATAGCATTCTGGCTAAATCTCCATGTCCCTGCAGCCGGGGTGTTCATGGGTTACTGTCACCAGGGTATTTTGCCTCTAGGGGTTAATATAGTTACAGTACACACTCCTTGTCTTTCCTACATGCGTCACTATAATTTTCCTTCCTTCCTGCAATTTTTTATATTTGGTCTTGTGTAAGTAGGTTTATTCTGCACTTCAGGAAAGGGGGCTTCAGGCATCTGGAAAGGGGGAACTCAGAAAAGTTGGGCTCAAACAGTATCATTTCCCCTATTTTTTCCTTTCCCCATCTTCTCTTGCTGGTTATAGAGATCTTTGGACCCCAAAGACCGGTGCTTTGCCACTGACCGGACTAATGTATATCCTTCTCTTATGTCATCATAGAGATCTGCTTTGTGAGGGTTTGGGATGCAGGAGACTTTGATGAAATGTTCTGATTGGGAGGCTGGGTGACCTGCACTATCTATAAACAGCAGACTTAATGAAACATGCAATGTGTCCAAGTGATAAACTGTGGAATCATTAAATCTGAACAACCTGACCTGTGTGCTTTCTTAATGGTACACACACACACACACACACACACACACACACACAGAGTGAATGTAAATAGTGAATGAAAAGGATGGAAATAACATGTCTCCATGCTTTACCTCAATTACAAAACACATTTTTTAGCCTGGAATTACGGGTGTTTGTGTGTAAGCAGCCACACTGGAAAAAGCTTTTTCATGGGTTTAGTGGGCAGGCTTAAAACTTCCATAATTACTGCTTGAAACTTTTTAGAGTTAATCCGTTTATTGAACGCTTTATTATGCTTCAAGTTAGGGTTCATGGTATCCTGGGAACGTTTCTCAGGATTGCAAGCTAAAGTAAATCATCATCGTCATCTTTTAATTGATCCCCTTAAACGTAGCCTATATTCTGGTTGCTCTCTCTGGTGGTTTTGGACAGCATAGAAAGATCCATAGTCCCAGCTGCTTTCCTAGGACTAGTAATTCCGGGGCTTTTGACTTTTGAGTAGATACCACATGGGGAAAGAAGCAAGTCAAGTTTTGATTAATAATTAAAAAATAATTTTTTAATGTTTATTCATTTTTGAGAGACAGAGCACAGTAGTGTGGGTCAGAGAGAGAGGATCTGGAGATCCTCTGAAGAGAATCTGAAGCAGGCTCCAGGCTCTGAGCTGTCAGCACAGAGCCTGATGCGAGGCTCGAACTCACGAACCGTGAGATCATGACCTGAGCTGAAGTCGGACGCTTAACCAACTGAGCCACCCAGGCGCCCCTCTGATTAATAATTTTTAAAGTATTAATATTCATAAGCCTGTGAATGCTCCCAACTGAAATGGAAAAAGCTTGCTCCCTTCCTACCCTTAAGAAGAAGTTCATTGTCTTCCCACATTTTCCTCCCAAATATGTTTTCCAATTACTTGACTGGTTTTCTGGTGCTAGATACTCTAAGGAAAGGGAGAGAGAAAAAGAACTGAGATCAGATACAGAGAAAAATGAGTTTTCTGTTGGTCTCAGTTCCAGAATATTAGTGCACGAGGTGTGTCAATAAAGTAAGGAGACAACCTTACTTTCATTTATTATCACACAAATCAGGAGGATTGCTGAGAATAGATGCAGGGAGAAGGGCAGGAAGGCAAGTTGATGATTCTAAGGCTTTCTGCTTTCCTTTTTTTTCCTCTTCTCTTGTTGGGTACCTCCCTTCTGGGAAAAAAATCGCCATATAATCACGCCCTGGATGTAAGTCCCCCTCTCTTACCCAGTACTCTAAGGCTCTTGGCCTTGTGTTGAGAAGCTGCCACTATAGGGTTGTGTTTGCTCACTCTTGCCAACTGCCAGCACCACGTCGAGCCATTGACCCCTGTTACGCCACACACGTGTCGTTACCCTCCATTTTACAGATCAGGAGAGTGGCTGAGATGTTAAATTTGTCCAAGACAATGTAAATGGTGTGGATGCCTGAACCAGGTCAGGTTACCCAATGCCTATTTAATCTGGGTGTGTTCCTGTCTTCTCAGGACTTGGGAGGGTCAAGGCCTGTCTCCACAGATGACTACTAGGGATGGAGAGACTGACCTCTAGGTTGAACTGGGCTGGTTCAAATGGAGAGATAATCTCCAGCTATAAATTGCAGCCAAGAAAATTTGCTATGCTGTAGAATTAAACAGGCAACATTGGTTCTTTATAAAAAGCCCTAAAAGCTGCCCTGTTCCCCAGGTTCTAGACGACAGCTAATATTTAGGACTCAGAGCACTCTAACAAAGCAAAAGGAGGGCTGAGTACCAGCTGTTGCCCTGGTGGGCTCCAACTATAGCCTCTTGTAAAGCTGGGGACACAGCTTGGGGAATTAAAAATAGAGCCCTAACGAATGGGTCACTTTATTTACCTCATCTTCAATCCCCTTTGCCTCCTCTCTGTTTTCGGGGGCCTTGCTAGGCAGCCTTACTTCAGGCTGATGGTTTTGGAGCAAAGAACTAGGTTCACACATTCTGGGTGGAAGTCTCAATCCAATCTCCTGCCGGTTCTGTGACCTTAATAAATTAATCTTCCTGAACTTAATTTTCTTAACATGGGGATAATAATACCTTTTCAGGGTTTTTTCCTCATCTTAGAGAAAAATTAAGTAAGTAAAGAACCAGCATAGTACGTACCCAAAACAAAGTAGGTTCTAAACCGTGTTAGATTCTTTTTTCCCAAGAGTATTTAGGTGGCAGAATGGAAGTTAGACTGAGCTCTCTGGATTTGAGTCTAGTGATTCTTAGCCACAAATGTTGCTGTAAGCAAAAAGAAATAACAATGGCCTTTTGTGGAGTGCCTGCTACAAAGCAGACTGCTAGCATTTTCCTACATTACTTTACTTAATTACCACAACAATCTTGTGAAGCATATCTATTTTGCAAATGAGGGCATGGAGGCTTGGCAAAATAAAATGAATTGCCAAAGGCCCAGGGCTAGTAATGACAGACTCAGGATTTAAACACGTGTGGCCCGGTCTCTGTCTGTTCTGTGTCCCAGCAGAGGGCAACGGGGAAATACTGGAAATGTGTGGCTCGCTGAGAAATTTAGGGGGCTGTGTTTCTGGAGGCAGGGGAGAAGGGTCACCCTCTCTGCACTGGCAAGTGACTGTCTTCTAATTTCTTAGAAGCCTCATTCTAGCCCCGCAACGGAGCCCTTTCACCCCGAAAATCATGAAATGGGCTTGTGTGTTACAACTCAGTTTTATGTGAGTTTGGGTAGTGACGGCCTGTTTTTCCTGGGACCCTGATCTCCTGGATAACCCAAATGTCAAAGGTTCTGACAACCCACAGTGCAGGGAGCCCCAAAAAGCAAAAGCCATCAAGGGGCTAATGACCCACCTAACGTGGCAAACTCTCTTTTCACTTAAAATTTTTTTTTTTATGTTTATTCATTTTTGAAAGACAGAGACAGAGCACAAGCAGGGGTGGAGCGGAGAGAGAGGGGGACACAGAATCCGAAGCAGGCTCTAGGCTCTGAGCTGTCAACACGAGTCCCGACGTGGGGCTTGAACTCACAAACGGTGAGATCATGACCTGAGCCGAAGCCGGATGCTCAACCGACCGAGCCATCCAGGTGCCCCTCTGTCTTTTCACTTTAGCAGGTAGACCTTCTCTGGTTCCCTGTACATTTGTCTGTCCCTATAGGCTCTGGACAAGGGACCAAATGTTCCCTTTCATGTTTGAGAGTATGACTCTGAAGACTGACACCACTTCATACAAATGTTACTTTTTAAAAATGTTTTATTTGTTTTCGAGAGAGAATGAGAGAGAGCGAGGACGAGTAGGGGAGGGTCAGAGAGAGAGGGAGACAGAGGATCTAAAGTGGGCTCCACGCTGACAGCAGAGAGAGCACTATGCGGGGCTCCAACTCGCACACCCTGAGATCATGACCTGAGCTGAAGTCAGACTTTCAACCGACTGAGCCACCCAGGAGCCCCTATACAAATATTACTTTTTATTAAAAAAAATTTTTTTAAGTTCATTTTTGAGAGAGAGATTCAAAGTGCAAGCAGGGGAAGGGCAGAGAGAGAGGGAGACAGAATCTGAAGCAGGCTCCAGGCTCTGAGCTGTCAGCACAAGAGCCCAACACAGGACTCAAACCCATGAATAGTGGGATCATGACCTGAGCCAAAGTCGGCTGCTTAACTGACTGAGCCACCCAGACGCCCCTACAAACATTACTTTTTAAATGTAGATTACACATAAATTTTTTTTATTAACCGGGGGTGTGCTGTCCACTCTCAAAATATTTTGGAGGTTAGTATTTAGAGTAAAGCCCATTGTCTTTTTAGCACCCTGGGACTCAAATTCTTTGAAAGAGTAAGCTAGGAAAGGCTGAGGACGACTCCTGAAAGAGATAAAAACAGCATGCCGATTCTGTTGTCACCTGTCTTTGGGACCCTGGGGCCTTTGCAACTCACTCTTTTTAATCTGTTAGAGAAGAAGCAATGCATTTACATAGTTTTTCAGTTATTCTAATGATCAAACCAAACAATGCGTTGCAAGTTCTTGGAAAAGTATAAAGTACTATAAATTGCAGTTAATATTAATGTCTGACATTTTTTACACTAGATAACACAATGCAATGATAAATTAACTACATGTTGGTGAAGTGTCACCCACCCCCCAGCCTGGCTCCCCCATCCCACTGTCTCCCTAAGAAATACAGTCACATTCTCAAAAGGATGAAGTGGGGGACAATATTAATATAAGTACTGATTTGCTACTGTTGCCATAACAAATTACCACAAACTTAGTGACTTCAAAATAACACAAATTATTATTTACCAGTTCTGGAGGTCACAAGTCTGAGAGGTGTCTCCCTGAAGTAAAATCAAGGTGTCCACAGGCCTCCGTCCCATTCTGGAGGCTCAAGGGAGAATCTGTTTCCTTGCCTCTTCCAGCTTCTAGAGGCTGCCTGTATCCCTTTTCTCATGGTCCCCTTTTTCCATCTTCAAAGCCAGTGATGTTACATTTCTCTGTGCCTTTCTCCCATAGTCTCTTCTGCCTCTTCTACTCTTGATTGGCCTTGTGATTGCATTAGGCCCATTGGAATAACCAGGATGGTCTCCCTATTTTAATTCCCCTTTGCCATGTAACCTAACAGGCTCTGGAAATTAGAACATGAACATCTGTGGGGGGACATTATTCTGCCGACCACAGTATATATTTGGTAAGTATTTTATCTGAAAATAATATTAGCAAAAGCAAAAATGGAAAATCAAAACTCTCTCTAACTTCTTGGTAATAAAGCCTTCCAGGACTACTGGATAATTCCTAGTGATATTCTTTTTCATGGGAAACCAGCAACACCTAGTGTCTCCCCGAATAAATTTCAACAGAAAACATAAAGCTTCCTGTAATTAAAAATAGACTAGAAGGTACAGCTCAGTGACTGGTGGTGGAGAAAGGAAATTCTCATGACTTCATAAAGGGAAAAGGCTGGTGATTCTCTCTTCTATCTGTTCTTTAGACCTAGTTGTGAGCCCCCACATCCATGCAGACATCCAGAAGTATTTAAATTAATTCTGTTTGGGGCATGGCACAATATTGGGTTCTGTGATTGATGGAGAAAGATAAGAACACGATCCCCATCCTCAAATTGCTTCCAGTCTTACTGGGCAGACAAGCCACACGCTGGCAATAAAAGCATATATATGTACCCATTTACTCATAGATATGTACCCACTAGAGACTTAATGGCCAAGGGTACCAGTTATGATTAGGTTTAGTTGTACACATATCAAAACCCGAAAGAACGCTGGCTTAAATCCCGGAGAAATTCACTTTCTGTTCTTGTGAAATAATTGGTATAGTCACTGGCATCACCCCGAAAAGTTAAACATAGAGTCACCACAGGACCCAGCAGTTGCACAGCTAAATACACATCCAAGAGAATTGAAAACACACTTCCATACAAAAACTTTTACACTAATGCCTATTAACACATATAATAGCCAGAAAGTGGAAATGACACAAAGGTCCACCAACTGACAAATGGGTAAACAATGTGATCTCTCTATACAATGGAATATTATTCAACCATAAAAAGGAATGAAGTACTGATACATGCCACAATGTGGAAGAACCTGGAAAACATTATGCTCACTGGAAGAATCCAAACACAGAAGGCCACATAGTGTATGATTCTATTTATATGAAATGTCCAGAACAGGTAAATCCATAGAGACAGAAAACAGATTAGTGGTTGCCAGCGGCTGGGGAGTAGGAAGGGAAGAAAGGAAGTGACCGCTAGTGAGCAAAGGGTTGATTTTGGGGGTGATGAAAATGTTCTGGAATTAGTGGTGATGGTCGAATAGCTTTCTGCATATGCTAAAAGCCCTAACCACCATTGAATTGTACACTTTAAGTGGGTGAATTGTTTGGTATGTGAATTATATCTCAATAAAGTTACTAAAAGCATGCTAGGAGGATCAAGGAGGCAAAAATGGGTGAGGAATAATTAGAGGACATGGAGAAGAGATTGGAAAAGTACCTCCTGTTGGCTGTTTGCTCCCCTCCCCCCAGCTCCTTCTCCAGGCCTTAGAGTGGTTGCCCTTTCTTTCCCATGCATTGGGCCTCCTTCCTCTCCTCCTACCCAACTACAAATAGCAGAATGTTCACTGGGTGAGGCTGACCTGGCCCCAGACAGGGAGAGAGATGGCATTTCTGATCCCTATGGAGATAAATGGAGAATGTGCTGATGGAAACAGAATGGAATAGGGTTCATGCCCCCTGCTACTGATGGTGTCCCCACATGGGAGGCACTTCTGGTTCAAGAGAACAAGTGTCCTTGGGAGTCTCTGGCCTTGATGGGACAGGGGAGGGGCTCTGTGAGCTTGATACATCCCTGTGGCCCACTGCGGTTTGCTCATCTGTTTGGAGGATGAAGAATCTTAGGGCTGCCTGTGTCCCTAATCTCCATGGGGGATGTGAGCTAGCAGTTCCCGTCCCCCACTCCCCTGGCTGGCCTTGCTCTGGGCCCTCAAGCTATTCGTCCTCCCTCCAGTCCCCACTTATAGAGTAGAACATACGTTCTGACACCTCCTTCACAGACATGTGGCTTTATTATTGATCTGTCTCCTGTTAGTCTTGTGCTGTACAAACCAAGTACCCTCCCTTACTCCCTTCCTTCCTTCCTTCCTTCCTTCCTTCCTTCCTTCCTTCCTTCCTTCCTTTTTCTTTCTTCCTTCCTTCCTTCCTTTTTCTTTCTTTCTTTCTTTCTTTCTTTCTTTCTTTCTTTCCTTCCTTCTTTCTTTCATTCTATTGTTCTTTCATTCTTTCTCTTTTTCTTTTTTTGGAGTTGTCACACAAATGAACTTTATTTGTGGCAAATAAGGAGATCACAGAGAATAACTTCCAAAGCCATGACTCCTCGAGTACAGTTTCTGACACCACTCTAAGAGTTATTTCACTCTAATAGACATAGGTTGGATTAAGTATAGATTGGATTAAGCTCTGTGTGTTAACCTCGAGTGACTCCTGTCTGCCTCTGTGAACTTTGTCTCCATATTCATGGCTTCCGGGGGTCTAAGTAGGGTGGAGATGCATGAACTTTGAGTCTGAGGTGGAGAAACCACTGTAAGAGATAGAGTCCCAGCTGTCACAGCCAGGAGAAGTGTAAAGAGACATGATGACTAAATGTAACATGGTATCTAGGATGGGATCCTGCGATGGAAAAATGACATTAGTTAAAAATTAAGAAAATATGAATAAAGTGTGGACTTTGGTTGATAATAATATATTGATATTGTGTATTAATTGAGACAAATGTGCCATACTAATGTAAGGTGTTCATCACAGGGAAAACAAGTTTGAGGTATATGGAAACTCTGTGTATTGTCTTTGAAAATTTTCTATAAATCTAAAATTATTCTAAAATTAAAACTTCATTAACCGCCGCCCCCCCCCCCCCCATACAGTGTCCTGATCTCCATCAGAGCATTTAGCTCTGGACTAGACAGACCATTTTATTTTATTTTGTTTTGTTTTATTTTATTTTTTATTTATTTTGTAAATGTTTTTATTTATTTATTTTTGAGAGAGAGAGAGAGACAGAGAGTCAGAGCACAAGCGAGGGAGGGGCAGAGAGACAGACACAGAGAGGGAGACACAGAATCCGAAGCAGATTCCAGGCCCTGAGCTGTCAGCACAGAACCCAACGTGGGGCTCGAACCCATGAATTGCGAGATCATGACCTGAGCCGAAGTCAGACGCTCGACTGACTGAGCCACCCAGGTGCCCCTAGCCAGACCATTTTAAAGGAAGCGTGCCATCCCATGTGCCTTCTTTTTTTTTAATCTATTTTTTGAGGATCTTTAAAATTATTTTTAAGTGATTGCTGCACCCAACATGGGGCTTGAACTCACAACCCCGAGATCAAGAGTCACAAGCTCCTTCAACTGAGCCAGCCAGACGCCCTCTGTATGCCTTCTTTTTTTTTTTTAAATTTTTTTTCAACGTTTATTTATTTTTGGGACAGAGAGAGACAGAGCATGAACGGGGGAGGGGCAGAGAGAGAGGGAGACACAGAATCGGAAACAGGCTCCAGGCTCTGAGCAGTCAGCACAGAGCCCGACGCGGGGCTCGAACTCACGGACCGCGAGATCGTGACCTGGCTGAAGTCGGACGCTTAACCGACTGCGCCACCCAGGCGCCCCGGTATGCCTTCTTTAAAGGGTAGTTCTCTATACTACTTGTATCATCAGTGCAGCCTGGAAAAGATCCATTTATCCACGTATAAAGGACAGGGTTTTAAAGTCCTGGGTGAGTGGATAGGAAGATGAGTAGAGGTGCACATCCTGGTCCCAGGGTGAATGAGGCCTTAAAGGACAATGAGCGACTGTGGTAACCCTGGGCCATGTCCAAATGGCTGTTAGGAAAGAACTGACCCATGAAGACACATCTCAGGGCACTGAGGTAAATTTTGCACCCGTGGCAGAGCCAAAGGTCAGGAGCTGAAGTGCAGCCAGGCTCTGTGCCAAACTCATGAGCACAGTCTGAGAATGAACAGGGGCTGAGGGGTATGTGTAAGCCACGTAACTGGGTCATTCAGAAGTGGGTTCAGGAGCTCTGGTTCCCAGGCTTCCGATTTGGGTGCACAATGGGCCAGCACACTTCTCATGACAAACCGTTAAAGATAGATAGCCTGGCTGACAAAATGCCTCTGTCCACTCCTCTGGGGGACACTGCTGAGAGAAAAGAGAGATTGAAGAGGTGGAGGGAGGGGAGAGAAATAACCTGGCAGCCTGTCCTACTCTTTAAGCAATGCCTGGTTTTCCTAGGGAGGTGCTTATATATTCAGTGTGATGGGCTGAACAGTGTCTCTCAAATTCACATCTACTTGGAACCTCAGAATGTGACCTTAGTTGGAAATAGGGTCTTTGCAGATATAATTATTTAAGATGAGGTCATTCTAGGTTCAAGTGGACCCTAACCCAATGACTTTTGTCCTTATAAGAGGAGACACACAGACACAGGGAAGAAGGCCATGTGAAATCGGAGGCAGAGTATGGAGCGATACGGCCGGAAGCCAGGGAACAGCATGGATTGCCAGGAGCCACCAGAAGGCAGGAAGAGGGAGTATGGCACTGTTGACACCTTGATTTGGGACTTGTAGGCTCCAGAATTGAGAGAGACTACATTTCTGTTGTTCTAGGCTACCTAGTTTGTGGTTCTCTGTTATGGCGGCCTGAGGAAATCGGCACACCTGATGGGGATGATGATGGGAAGGTGTGCAGCACCAGCTGTACTTGGAGGGCCTGAGGCTGTGGTGATGCCTGGTCCCTGGCAGATCCAAAGTCTGGAGCTGGAGCCTCATAATTGTGAGCCCCAACATGGTCCCCAAATTAATGAGAAATTAGTATGGGTGATAATGTGGGTTATCCTTGCCTTCTACCCACCCCCTCCCCCACAGTGAAGGCTTGCCCATGTGGGGTTTCCTTGTGAAATCTTTATGTAAACTCCTCCTGCAAAGTTTTCCCAGTGGTTCTATGGGATGTGACCACAATTTCTTCTCTAGGAGTTACCTGTCCTGCACCTTCAAGCAGAGATGCCTCTCTTTCGGCTCCTTGGTCTGCTTGACCATTGTGGCCTCTGACCGCACTATGGTCATAGTGTGGCCACAGTCTCTGACACTATGAACCATCCCTTCCCAAAACTTCTCTCCTAGGTAGCAACACCTCTGTATTCTTTCTCCTGTGACTTCCTCTCTTCTTACCTCTGTGACTTAGTTGTCTTCCCCACTCACTAGAAAATGTTGCTGTTGACTTGAGTTCTGTATTTGAACTTCTCTCATTACTTCACAACTCTCTTGGGGAACCATCCAGTTTCCTAGCTTTAATTGACACCACCATGTGACCCCTAACCCTGTGTTCTAGTTCTGGACCCTTCCTTGAGCTTCAGCTTCATATACCCAATGCAGGGTTTCTATCTGGTGGTACCAGTCACTTGTGACTCAGAGTGTTCTACAAACCGTATTGATGTGTCTCTTCCCTCACCTAGAACCACAGACTCCCCTCTGGTGAGATGAAGAATTCATAAAGAGTTTTCAGTGAAGATTTAAAAGATAGATGTTGAACAGTTTTGAAGGAAGTGAACACACACACACACACACACACACACACACACACACACACATCACAGTTGGTACCAGTGTAGGAATTACCCAATCAATAGACTGTCAAAACTTGTCTATACTCACTTTTATTATGATGCAAGAGGATTTTAGGACACAAAATACACATTTAAGGAAACCATAGGCTAAAGTATAATACATTTAATAGCTCCTTCCAGCCACCTTGGTCTCTCCCCTTTCCAGATCTTAGCCCCGACTAAGAGGCCACTCTTCTTGGTAACCTGGTATTGTCTTCAAGCCAGGCTGAGCCCTTTGAAGTCTCTTAAGTGGATGGAAAAGTACTTTTTCCCTGTCTCCATCCTCCTTTGTGCAGGTGAGTTCTGCCCTTCTTCTCTGAAATGATGTCTTTCTGGCCTTGTTCTGGTACACCCAGCAGGCTGATGAACCTAGACCTCCTGTGTGAGCCATGGTCCTGAGCCTTTAGACCGTCACACTTCTCTCTGTACCCTGTCACCGCTTGCATTAACTGCCTTAGGTCAGAGTCCAGGCCAGCTAATACCTCTATGAAATCATAAGAAATATCAAAATTCTGTAATGGTCCAAGGGCCATTAAAAAAAAAATTTAAAGGGTTTGTGAACCCAGAAATGGCCTGGGGAGTTGTGAGATGGGATGAGAACCCACATAATAAGGTTTATTTCCAAAGGTGGCATAAAGTTATCCAAGTCCAGCATCCCATTGATAAAGACGATAAAATCCTGACTCTAGAGGCCGAGAAATATATAGGTGAAGATGTTTGAATGGATAATGCTGGCCATTCCCTTGGTATATGAATGCACAGTTTGTTTTTGAGACATCCGCAATGATTAGAAATGTGCCCCTGAGCTGCTCTGGGCTCAGCTATGGCACACATGTCTTAATTAGGTGGGTTTTGACTCATCATTATTTAGGTACCTATTTTTCCTTAACAGGGTGCTTTCCTTGTTTTATGCAATTAGAAGGAGGAAGCTCACAAAAGTCATCACATTACAGAAGAGATATGACAGAAAAGATCATTAATTCTATCTCACTGTACAAATCCCAGCAGTAATTAGGGACTTACATAAACAGCACCGCTTAAATTATTTAGTTGACAATTGCTAATAACAACTCCAGCTGTGTGGTGGTGCATTTTATTCTTCATAAAAGCAAAAGTGATTAGCTCGCTATATAATCTAATCATTGGAAAAATGTAATTCCCATAGCAACATCTGTTATTACTGCCTCGTAAAAGGGCAGGCAGAATTTTGACACATCCAATTGTACTGCAGCCTGAAAATCAAAGCAAATGCTTCGTCCACTAGAGGGCTGGTACCCATGCTGTCCTGGGGAGTCCCCCCCCCACCCCGACCCCCTGCCCCAGGGGCGGCAGGCAGTGTGGACAGAGTGGGGCAGAACTTAATTTTCAGCAATTTCTTACTTTTTATTACCTGGATGAATTCTAAGAATAAATGCCTGCAGCAGCTAATTCTTTTGAGACAACAGTAGTTCTAGAAAGATGATTGAAGCTCACATGAGAGATTTGGGGGGGGCATTTTTAAACTTACAATCACAAACAATTCAATTTAAATATTTATCGGGCTCCTTGGCTGTGTGAGGATGTGGGCCGGCTGCTAATTACCACGCAGGGAGACACCTGGTGTCAAGGAACTTCTTTCTTACTTGGGCCATTAGTAACTGACGTTTCCAGATCTCTGGGGCAACTGGTCACCTGCTAGAAGCTGGGTGTGGTCATGTCCCTTCAATAGGTCAAAACCTATAGAAACTCTTGTATGATTCCTTCACTTCCCTATCTCCCGGCCAACAAGTGGCCAGCGAGTTTTCTTTTTAACTGCATCAAATCTAGCCCATCTTGTTACAGAAAGTGAGACTTCCTGCCACACCGGCTGGTGGACAATCAATGAGAGCACAGATACAAAGGCACAGCAGTTGGAGTGTAATACGCCTTGGTGAAGGCGTTTTTCTTCCCCCCTCTTCCCTTTTAAGATCTCATGAAAAATGGGAATTCTTACTTCTCAAAAGAGGGCTGAATTCATGTGTATTTTTACTACAGCAATGTCTAGAAATGTTTATATGAGAGATTTCTTCATTTGAGGTCTGGGTAATGGCTGGCATGATTTTACAGTTACAATGTGTGGTAGAGTCTGCTGATTGTCTTCCAATATTTATTCTCTTCTTCTCCCTTAGCAATAGCACCTCAGTATCGAAGTGGGCATGTTGTGCCTCAAGCTCAAAGACATTTGCTAAGGTCCACTGCAGCTATGCAAGACCATGTGACTACTACGTAAGGAAATGTTGAAATAAAGTACTGTTCGGGATTGCTGTGAAAACTCTTTTTTTTAATTTTGTTTTTGTTTTTGTTTTTGAGAAAGAGATAGAGTCGAGTGGAAGAGGGGCAGAGAGATGGAGACACAGAATCTGAAGCGGGCTTCAGGCTCTGAGCTGTCAGCACAGAGCCCAATGCAGGGCTTGAACCCATGTACCATGAGATCATGACCAGAGCCAAAGTCGGACACTTAACTGACTGAGCCACTGAGCCACCCAGCCACCCAGAAAGGCTCTTTTTAAATTTTTTTTTCTCAACGTTTATTTATTTTTGGGACAGAGAGAGACAGAACATGAACGGGGGAGGGGCAGAGAGAGAGGGAGACACAGAATCGGAAACAGGCTCCAGGCTCCGAGCCATCAGCCCAGAGCCATCAGCCCAGAGCCTGACGCGGGGCTCGAACTCCCGGACCGCGAGATTGTGACCTGGCTGAAGTTGGACGCTTAACTGACTGCGCCACCCAGGCGCCCCCCGAAGGCTCTTTTTAAAGGGAAGAAGTACCCCCTGTCTTTTCCTTTGCTCTATTCTGCTGCCTGGAAAAGATATTCAGTGGCTAAAGCTCTAGCAGCCCTCTTAGACCATGAGGAGGAGGGCCCCACAGTAGGGATGGTGGAGAGTGAGCTGGAAAGCACCCTGGGTCTTTTGTTACTTACTGGAGTGTCATGTATGTAATGGATTGTCTACTTTTTTTTTTTTTTTTTTTTTTTAGAGAGAGAGAGCATAAGAGAGAGGGATAGAGGGAGAGAGAGGTAATCTTAAGCAGGCTCCATGCTCATTGTGGAGCCCAGCATGGGACTCGATCCCACCGTCCTGGGATCATGATCTGAGCTGAAATCAAGAGTTGGATGCTCAACTGACTGAGCTACCCAGGTACCCCTGTAGTGTCTACCTCTAGATTTCTTCTAGATGGAAGAAAAATAAATTCCTAATTTGCGTAAGCTACTGTTTTTAAAATTTTAACTGATGCTTTTGGTCATTTTAAAATTGTGGTCAAAAAGTGAAATACATTTCTCATCTTAACCATTTTTAAATGTATATTTCAGTAGTGTTCACTATCTGCACACAAACCACTGTTGCTTTGGCTTTTGTTTATATGAAGCCAAACCTAACCCTAACTAAAACACAATAGAAGTTCTTTAACTGACCTCCAATTAATACCTTGTTAAATGAAGGGCTCTCTCCACTTGTCCATCATGTGAAGGCTCCTGGCTACTATATGCTCTAGGACAGTGCATCTCAATGTTTTTTTTTTTTTTTTTTCAACGTTTATTTATTTTTGGGACAGAGAGAGACAGAGCATGAACGGGGGAGGGGCAGAGAGAGAGGGAGACACAGAATGGGAAACAGGCTCCAGGCTCCGAGCCATCAGCCCAGAGCCATCAGCCCAGAGCCTGACGCGGGGCTCGAACTCACGGACCGCGAGATCGTGACCTGGCTGAAGTCGGACGCTTAACCGACTGCGCCACCCAGGCGCCCCTCTCAATGTTTTTTTATTTTTGAAAGAGAGAGAGCGAGCGTGAGTGGGGGAGGAACAGAGAGAGAGGTGGACACAGAATCCGAAGCAGGCTCCAAGCTTTGAGCTGTCAGCACAGAGCTCGAACTCACAAACTGTGAGATCATGACCTGAACCGAAGTCGACTGACTGAGCCACCTAGGTGCCCCTAGGACAGTGCTTCTCAAACTTGCCTGTACTCAGAACTGATTACCGAGCTCCACTCCCAGAGTTTCTGATTCAGTTGGTTTGGGGTGGCCTGAGACTTTTGCATTTCTTAAGTTTTTGTGTTTTTTTTTTTTAACATTCATTTATTTTTGAGAGACAGAGAGAGAGCAGGGGAGGAGCAGAAAGAGGGAGGCGCACAATCCAAAGTAGACTCCAGGCTCTGAGCTGTTAGCACTGAGCCCAAAGCGGGGCTTAAACCCAGGAACCTCGAGATCTTGACCTGAGCCGAAGTGGGATGCTTAACCAAATGAGCCACCCAGGCACCCGGGAGAATTTTGCAATTCTAATTGGTTCCCAGGCGACACTGATGCTATTCGTCTGGGGACACCACAGTCTTCTGTCCTTGTAGGGAGAGCTGAATGTTGCCAGGAATCACTTACGTACATCCTGAAACCTGTGTATGTATTGTATTTTTGATCGTCTTTTCAATTGTAACGATGTCAATTTGTTTATACGGAATGTACTTGTGATTACAATTTAATTAAATATCACATCAACCTATGAAAAAGTAGTTGAAAAAAACGATTGTTACTACGAAGCCAAGCTGAATGTTTTTGGAGGGACTTAATATAGGTGCTCACTGAAATAATGTTTGGTTTGGTGGGGCAACTGTTGAGACCAGAAAAAAAAGTCTGTAAAAACTTAGAGGAATTATGCATTTAAGCTGCTTTAACAGGGTCTTTAAATTATTGTTTTACTTTAAATAAACTAGGGATGGTGGAGGCTATGAGTTGTAAATGATGTGCGTTGGTTGTGATTTAGTCAATAAAAACAAAATAGAACTTCAGTCTCTGGTTCCAGTCTTTAAAGAGACAAAAACCTTTGGAGAAATTGCAAACGAATGCGTGCTCAAACATTTTAAATTGAAATAACATTTTAAATTAAAACTGAATGTTTAAATTAAAATAAATATTTAAAGTATGTTCCCTGCTTGCTTTTTGAGTGAACTGATTGTCTTAGCCTGAGTTACCCAGAATGCAGAGCTTGTGGAAATGGCTTATGTGCTATTACTTTAATCAGGAATGCAATCCAAGCAGGATGAAGAAAAGGGGAGTGAGGCAAGGAAAGAGGGAGAGCCAATATGAAAACGCCAAGTTGAACTGGCCCACACTTACAATCAAGTGTGACCGATTTCTTGATCTTATGGGACTATTTTCTGAGACACTATATAAATGGCTGCTTTTTAGGACAGTATGTCTAGTGAAAAGAGGGAGAAGAATTTACTAGCTACTTCCCGCCTCCCATTGGTTAAAAGTTTGCTCCATGGAGTATTAACTTTCTTACACTCCCATTTAGACATGTATGGGCACTAGGGCTGGCTTCTTGGGCATGTGACCAATATACAGGGCCCCAAGCTCAGGAGGGGGCTGACTCCTGGGGTTTAATGTTCTGTATTACTGTCTTGAAATTCTTTTTTTTTTTTTAATGTTTATTATTTTTTGAGAGAGAGTGAGAGCGAGCGTGAGTGGGGAAGGGGCAGAGAGAGAGAAGGAGACACAGAATCCGAAGCAGGCTCCAGGCTCTGAGCTGTCAGCACAGAGCCCTAA
The DNA here is from genome assembly GCF_007474595.2 of Lynx canadensis. Taxonomy (NCBI): domain Eukaryota; kingdom Metazoa; phylum Chordata; class Mammalia; order Carnivora; family Felidae; genus Lynx; species Lynx canadensis. Next base: position 143,864,489 of record NC_044304.2, on the reverse strand, counting down.
GTGGGGCCCGAACCCTCATACCATGAGACCATAACCTGAGCTGAAGTCGGAAGCTCAACTGACTGAGCCACCCAGGTGCCTCATTGAAATTCTGAATAATTTTATCTCTGAATGTGTGTTTTGTAAGAGAATTTGAGAGACAATGAAGCCTGTGCTTGGGGACTTGGGATTCCTGCCCACAAGATGTCCTGTCTCTCCTCTTTCCCTGATTCCCTGGGATGGGTTCTCAGCAACCTTCTTCCCACCCCTGCCGCTGCCCTCTGCCCCATGGCTTTACACTATCTATTAGCCTGAATGTGTCAGAGTGATGAGGCATATGGTGAGATAGTGGAGTCCATAGTCATGTGTCCCTTGTTATACTTTCTCTTTTTATCAAGTGGGTCCCTTGGACCAAGGCAATGTTATATGTGATATAATGTCAATAGAATAGGCATTTGTAAACCCTGGATGGTGGTGCTGTTGGAGGCATTGTGGAGAGAAAAGGCAAATCTTAACTCAAGCAGATGTCAAAATCTGGAAAGAAGACTACTGTTCCCCATCTAACATAGAAGGTGATGTAAATGTAATTCCATGAGGAATAGTGGTACGTTAATAAATATTTCAGTGCCAGTCTCTGCTGTTGGCAGATTGAGCATTCAGCCGTGGTACGAGCTACATCAGCCTTGGTGAGAAGTAATTGCGTGTGACTCTTGATCTCAGGGTTGTATGAACCCCACGTTGGGTGTAGAGATTACTTAAAATCTTTTTTTAAGGATTATTTATTTTTGACAGAGAGAGAGAGAGACAGAGTGCAAGCAGGGGAGGGTTGGAGAGAGAGGGAGACACAGAGTCTGGAGCAGGCTCCAGGCTCTGAGCTATCAGCACAGAGCCTGATGCGGGGCTTGAACCTATGAGCCATGAGATCATGACCTGAGCCGAAGTCAGATGCTTAACCGACTGAGCCACCCAGGTGCCCCAAGATTACTTAAAATCTTTTTTTCAAAAAAAATTAATGACTTCTCAACCTTGTGAGGTCATTTTCTGACAGGCCTTGCTTTGCTGTGTTTTGTTTTCAGGTCAGTTCATATAGAGTCTGATGGAAGGAAGAATTGATCTGTCAGCTGCCATTTTGCCTCAGTCAAAAACTTGCCCCATTGGGCATTAATTTCCTCGCACTTCCCAATTGCACATATGCGGGCAATGTATATACATGTGGGCAGGTCTTTCCTCCAGGAAAACCTGGAGGCGGAAGTGAGAGAAGTGGGGCGTGGGCACAAAGGTAGGTACTGTCAGATTGCGGCAGCTGGGCCCGGAACAAGTGACCAAAATCCCTGGATTCGGGTTGACCAAGAGTGCCGAAGCAAAACACAAAAGGAGTGTTTGATTTATTAACCAACTACAAATCCCAGATGAATTGGGTTGGAGAGCTTCTGCTACGTTTATCTGTGAGATGAAGGGTCTTAATCAGAATAATTGACTATTGATGGTCATTTACCCTATCCCAGGGACTTGCAGATCTCATGGCAGCCCTGACCTTTCCCTGCACCTCCTAACTCATGTGTCCAACTGCCTAGTTGATCTTGGCCACACACACATTTAATACGGCATTTCAAACTTAAAGTTGCCATACCAGAACTCGTAATTCCTGCCACCCCACTAGACTTGCTTCTCCTCCAAGCAGTTGCTCAATACACTTGTTCCTCTCTTTCCCTCAGCGACCCCTCCCGTGACTCATCTCCATTTGCTCCGGTAACAAGTCTTCCAAGGCATATCTTGAATATGCTCACTTCACCACTACCTCCCAGTTGAAGCCGTTTTTACCTTTACTTGTATTATTGAAACAACCTCCCTTCTACACTTGCTCCATCCGTTCTTCACAGAGCAGGAATACTTTCTAAAAATGGAACACAGATCATGTCAGTACCCTGCTTAAAACTCTCTGATTATGCTCCCTCCTATAATTAGCATAAAATCCAATCTTGTACGTGGTCTGGCTCCTGCCTCTCTCCCTGACTATCTCATACCACTCACTTCCTCCACCACTGCATTCCAGCCACACTGGCTTTCTTTCTGCCCGTAGCTCTTCCCTCTGCCCAGAGGGCTTTCCTCCCTGAGCCGTGCATGGCTAGTTCTTCTGAAGAGTCCACCAGTGCAGTGTGGCCTACCCGGTTCCTGTCCCACACCCTATGCTGATCTAATTTTTGTTTATTTGCTCTCTCTTGCTGGCCTCCATTAGAGTGTGAGGAGTGGAGGAAAACTTCTTTTTCACTCTTTTTTTTTTTGTTTTATTTTATTTAAAAAAATTCTTTTTTTAGTGTTTATTTTTTGAGAGAGAGAGATAGAGTGTGAGCGGGAGAGGTGCAGAGAGAGAGGGAGACACAGAATCTGAAGCAGGCTCCAGGCTCCAAGCTGTCAGCACAGAGCCCGACACGGGGCTCGAACCCACAAGCCGTGAGATCATGGCCTGAGCCGAAGTCGGCTGCTCAACCGACTGAGCCACCCAGGCGCCCCTCACTCTTTTTTTTTTTTTAACGTTTTGGGGCCCCTGGGTGGCTCAGTTGGTTAAGCGTCCGACTTTGGCTTAGGTCATGATCTTGTGGTTTGTGAGTTCGAGCCCCGCATCAGGCTCTGTGCTGACAGCTCGGAGCCCGGAGCCTGCTGCAGATTCTGTGTCTCCCCCTCTCTCTGCCCCTCCCCTGCTCATGCTCTTTCTCTGTCTCTCAATAATAAGTAAACATTAAAAAATTTTTTTAATGTTTTAAGTTTATTTAATTTCAGAGAGACAGAGACAACATGAGTGGGGGAGGGGCAGAGAGAGAGAGAGAGAGAGAGAGAGAGAGAAAGAGAGAATCCCAAGCAGGCACCATGCTCAGCGTGAAGGCCAATGCGGACTCAATCCCACAACTTAGGCTGAAATCAAGAGCTACCCAGGCATCCACCCCCCCTTTTTTTAAGTAGGCTGGCTTCATGCCCAGCACAGAGCCCAGTGCCAGGCTTGAACTCACAACCCTGAGATCAAGACCTGAGCTGAGATTGAGACTCAGAGGCTTAACCGACTGATCTGCCCAGGCGCCTCAGTAATTTTTTTTAAGTGGCATCCTGTTTTTCATTTGACTGAAGAAAACCTAGAAATTGTTTCTAGAGGACTAACAGCTTGGGCCCCATGGCCAGATAGGTCAAATAGGCTTCCCTATGGACAATTCAGACTGGGCATCAGTTGTGCAGGCAACTGCCAGAAACTCTGTGACTAATTTCAAATGGACCTCCCTGAAGTTAATTCTTATGCACAGCCTAGGGATGACCAGAGCCTTTAGGAGGCTAAGACGAAATCTTTCAAGCCCCAACCTATGCCAGTGAAGCTATTCTGTTACCTAGATAGCACATAACATGAGAAACTCATTTTAGACCCATTGTAATTAGTGTTGTCTGCGTTTTCCATAGGAATGCTCTCAACACTCTTTGATATTATTTCTGGGATGGCTCTTGGAAATCATCTAGTTTAGCCTTATTTTATGGATGAGAAAAGTAAGATCTAGAGAGGGAAAGCAACTAAGCTAAGGTCATTTCGTTAGTCAGAGGCAGAGCCAGGACCAGAATTAGATCTCCTAATAGAGAGTGGAAGCTTTTACAATATTCCCTGACACCTGTTCCTTTATTCTCCTTGCCTCCTAAAAAAATGGCCTCAAGGGATTTACCTTAAACAATGTCCTTGTGAGTCCTGATGGGATCACCTTGGGTCTCTGAACACTGGCAGTGGTGGTAATCTGAGAGGTGCTGATCTTCCTTTCTTATTTTGCTTGGACAATTCTTGACTCATTATCAAACACATCTTTACCACCAAGGGAAGTAATTGTGTATTCATTTAGGGCTCAGGCAGCGAGACCTACAAAAAGTCACAGAAACATTCCTATTCCAACTAGTTAACAGGCTACTGAAATTTACTAGAAAGAAATTACTGTGGGTGTGTTTTTTCACAGTGATTCATTCAATTTGTCTCATCACGAATCAGATATAGTGGTCTTTCCTCCGTTAAGTTTAGGTTGCAGAGTTTCAGAAAGTTTATCCAGATCTCAAAAATCCAGAACTGTTTTTTTTTTTTTTTTTTGTACTGTATTGCTGTAGTTAAAAGTTAGGACCACCAGGGAATGAGTTTGAATAATTTGTTTTGAAGATTTGGGAGGAAAATAGAAGGTTTTCCTTCCCAGAAAACAACTCGATTCTATATTCTCTTTCCTGTATATGTATTCACCATTTACTTCTTTCTCTGTTTGCCTGATTTCAGGGATGGGAGGAGGAATAACATCCAAATTTGCAGTTTTCTATCCATATTTGTTTCCTCCAGATAATTTTCAGGAGGATGAGGATTTGGTTGTTGGGGGTGGTGAACGCCTCTGAGCAAACTGAGTAACTTAATAGCCCTGTGCATTTCTAGCTGAGCATGCGACCAGGAAGTTCAGGACTGCTGTTTTATGGTTGGAGCCTCTTGGTGAGCGTGCCCTTTCTAAACATTTTATGAGATGTGATTACAGCAGCACGATGTTCTTTTGTTTCCAGGGTGGGTTTGGGGAAACAGCAGACAACTCAGGACTTTTGAGTTCGTCCCTCCCGGAGCAAAAGCTTGAACCGACACAACCGGCTGAAATCCTCCCTGGTTCCTCCCTCCTGCAAACGACTTTGATATTTATTGCAGCTGCCTGTGTTTGCAGCGCTCTCGCGGCTCTGCTCTGTCCCAGAAGAGGCACCGGCACGTCTCGCTGCCCGCGTCCTGTAGCCCTACCTCTGTGCAGCCCTTCCCTCCCCAGTAAAATGTTCTCAGCGCACAAAAGCCGCCGCTGAAGGGAAGGAACAGCTTCGGGCCGAGAGGGAGGGAGCTGGCCGGCTGCACCATCTGCAGTGGAAAACGGACGCCGCTCACCCCGCCTAGGAAACTAATGGAGCGTCCCTAAGAGACCCAAACTCCAGCTTGGCTCACCCCAGCTTTCTCCCCCACCTCCAGACCCCCAGGTGAGACAGCCCCGTCAGCCTGCCTGTGGAAGGGCGCTTGCTTGCAGCCAGCTTCCGATCCCGGAATTCGACCGGAATCTTGAGCAGGTTTTGTTTTGTGAAAAGAAATGTTGTCATCACCGGTTTTTTCCCCCCTTTGTTTTCCAGCATTTTCTTTTCTTGTGGTAACTTAAAACATTTCCTCTGGGGATGGGGTGAGAAGAGTCGGACATAAATGTTTGCCAGTGCGAAGTCCTTTGGCTGAAATGTGGTGTCTGCGACTTCAGAAAAGCCTCCTACCAACCGGGTTACCCAGGCAAGGCTTCGAACTGCCTCCGAAGAATGGTGGCCGAAAGCCAGGGGTACGAATGTGATGCTGCGGTTTGTGGGGGTCTGTTTCAGCATTTATATTTAAATATCTTTCCCTCTAAGAATTTTTAATTGGCGATTTCGCCTTGAGGTGCTCCAGTAAATCAGAGAAGGAGCCAAACCTAGTTATTTCGCTTCGTAACCAAGCTTTATTTTCAGGGCTTTCTTTCCCCTGCGGTTCTTGCCCCGAAGCGATCTGTAAAGCGAACCCACTCTGATACAGTTTGAAAAGTGCATTTTGTACTTGGCTCTTTCTTTGATCGAATTAATCTGGGCTTTTTTGTAGTTCTAAATGAGGCCCATGGGCTGACAATGTAGCTGTTTAAAGGGGATTTTAGGGGATAATAGCCAATGCAAATAGTGCCATGAGAATGGCAACTTGCTTTTGCACTTTCAATCACATAATAACAGCAAAGAAAGCTTTTAAAATGAATTGAAATTTTGTGGCATGCCATCTGGGATTATTTGGGGAAACAGTTCTGAATACTGCAGTTGGGCAAAAGAATGGTGGTTCGGTCTGCTCTTAAGCTGACATGTTTCAGATGGCAACCTTATGCTAACTGGTGCAAAGTTGGCTAGCATTTTTTTTTTTTTTTTATTTTCTTATTTTCTTTCTCTCGGATTATCTGCAAAAATTCTCTTTGATTGCTGGTATTTGGGTCTGAAAAACTTTTCTATTGTTGAAGAATTCAATTCAACCCCTTGCAGCTGCTGATCCCCTCATTGTTCCACTCGTTATGTGTACGCGTCTCAGATGAATGTAGCCAAGCCTTTTAGCGCCTTAATAGGTGTCTACATAAAGGTCATTTATTCTGCCGTACTTGTTTTAACAAAAGTTTATACACAAACAACAACCACAGCTAAAACATTCACATTAATCAATTTCCTCCTGATGCAGAATGCAAAATCTGCCTCAGGCCACGGTGCGGGCATGAAAATTGTTTTCTGTGTATGATGTTGTAAAGCAGAAAGCAGTTTAAGCAATTTCATCGAGGGCAGAGCATAATTACTTCAACACAATCTCTGGCCGAGAGCACCCATTCTGTGCTTCTGTGTGTGTGAAGCTACAGTCAGGTGACACTGTAGGCAGAGAGGTGCTTCGCCTGGAACTGAGGCTTTAGCTTTTCCCTTGATGTTCACCCTGATTTGGGGGCTGTTCTCTGTGAGCTTCAGCTATCGTCTCCGCAGGGAAGGACACAGAGGTGATACTAGAATCGGCGGGAAATTGCATAAAGTTATCTAGAATTTGCAAAAAAATAAATTATGTCCTCACAGGTGTAAGTCCTCCTGCTATACAAAAGAAAAGACAGGCACCTCTTTCCATCTGCAAACCCCACAGCGGGCTGCTTTCAGGATGAAGCAAATGATGAAAATAATGGCTTCCCACTGTAAAATGCTGGTAGGATGCCCGTAGGCTGACCAACTTCTAGTTGGGGAATTATTAGAGAGGGTTTCTAAGGGATCTTGGTGAGTGTGTGTGTGTGTGTGGGGGGGGGGGATTGCCCAGCACAGTGGACGTCACGTGGGAATTATAAAACTCTGGCCACGTGGGGGAGGGAGCGAGGAGGCCCACCCACCCTGCCTCCCTGAGCAAACCTTAAAGAGCTTGCCTCTCTCTCAGCAGGGTAATTCACGGACAGGGCCACATTCTTTGATCCATCTCAGGATGGTACTTAGTAACTGATCACAGCCCTAAATTCACTCTGATCCATAAACAAGCACACTGTTCAGTATCTACAGGTAGTTCTCTGCTGTGTCAGTTTACCTGCTCAAGGTTTAGACTTGGTGAGTTAGGGGTTCAAGTCCTTAGATGCTTTGGGGGTTTTGTAAAAGTCAAAAAGCTCTGAGATTTGGCCTCCGGGTGTGGCTCCACCCCTTCCCTCAACCTCTCCTGAGGGTCTCTTCCCTTCATATGCTCTCCCAGGGGCCGGAGTGCAGCCAGCTGGTTCTCTCCCACAGGGACTTCTCAGCCTGGTGGGTGCTTCTCAGACTTTAAGGAGCTGCGGCGAATGACCTGGGGTCTTGTTAAAAAGCACACTGTGTTTCTGTTACTCTGAGATGGGGCCTGAAAATCTGCATTTCTAACAACTTCCTGGTGACACTGACACAGCCTAATTATCCATCTGTAAAAATGCCCATTGAGGCAGTCAGGGATTTCTTGACTTTTCAATTTTTTGGGAGATTGGGAAAGGCTTGGAGACAGTCTAGTTTTAGGGAGGCTTATCCTACAGTTTATCTTGCGCCTCATTTGGTCCTTCAGTTACAAGCAGGAGAGACAAAGTAAAATGATATTTGGACCCAGTCTTTGATCACTTCTATATTATTTGCTCATTTAAAAAACTTACCAAATGTATATTGGATGCCTGCTATATGCAGGCACTTTGCTGGGTGCTGTGGGTGCTCTCATCCGTGTCCACAAGCAGTTCACACCCCTGGAGCCTGCAGCAAAGGGTCTCACCCCAGCTGCACACTGGAATCACTTCGGGAGTTTTTGTGGCTAATATTGACTGAGCCCCACTCCCACTTGGAGAGAAGCACATTTAACTGGTCTGGGACGGGGCTCAGTAATCCGCATTTTTGAAGTGCTTTTCGGGGGAAATCTAGTGTGCCCAGGACTGGGCATCCTTGGCCCAAAGTGTTGAACTGGATGAACCAGAAGGATGTGGGTGGGAGCCACCTCAAGTACAGGCTCCAAAGCGAGGGGAGGACAGTGGGATGGCCGTGTAAGGTAAGGGGACCTCTCTTTCCCTGCCAGCCTGCCTTTTCTGAAAAATCTTGCCCATCGTCGTGAGAGAGGAAATGGCAAGGTTGCCATGTGTGCCCTTCAGAACCTTGTGGCATCACAGCTACTCCTGCGTCAGTGATATCATGTCTTGATTCTCAGGCCCAGGATGGGTGTCTCTCTGGCACTGGTCCCTCCACTCTCAGCTGAGGCTGTGTCGGTGCAAAAGAGGGGCAGGACTCCATCGGCTCTTGTTTGAGTGACCAACTCTCCCAGTTTGTCCAAGACCGAGGGGTTTCCTAGGATGTGGGACTTTTGGTGCTAAACCCAAGAAAGTCCTGGATAAACCCGGGTGAGCTGGCGTCACCTTAGTCCTAGTGTCCCGACTCCTGCTGCAGGGTTGTCAAGCTTGACACATAAGGCATGAATCATGGAAAGAAAACTTGACAAATTGGACCTCACTAAATGAAACACGCTTGCTTTGTGAAAGACTATGTGAAGAAGTTGAAAACATAAGCTACAGACTGAGAGAAAATATTTGCAACCAAATATTTGATAGAAGACTATTAGCATCTAGAATAAAGAATTGTCGAGACCCAATAGTAAAAACCAAACAGCGCAATTAGAAAATGGGCAGAAGAAATGGACAGACATTTCACTGAAGAGGATATACAGATGGCACATAAGCACATGGCAACATGTGCAACATCACTAGTCACTGGAGATATGCAAATTCAAACCACAATGAGGTATATGCCTATCAGAATTGGCTATAATGAAAAATGACGACGCCACCAAATGCTGGTGAGGGTGTGGAGCAAATGGATCACTCATATGTTGTGTGTGGGAATGTAAAATGGTACAGCCACCCCGGAAGACAGTTTGGAAATTTCTTATAAAATGAAACACGCATCTACCATATACCCACGCAATTGCACTCTTGAACATTTATCCCAGAGAAATGAAAACTTATGTTCACACAAAAAGCTGTTCACAAATGTTCATAACAGCTTTATTTGTAACAGCTAAACATTGGAAACAACTCAGAGATCCTTCAACAAGTGCATGGAGAGCCAGTGATTGCATTTCAGTAGATAAAGTCTCCTAAAACATTTCTTTTGGGGAAAGAAAATAAAAGGAGGCAAAAATGTTGGGAACTCCTAGTTCAGTGCTTGCCAAGTCTGGATATTTGACTTTGGGGTTCTACGTTCAGAGGGTGGTCAACCTGTGTGGTGAGCTGAGAAGAACCCTCTGAGGGGCTGGGTAAGAAGCAGAAAAAGAGGACACAATGAACTGGAAAAAAAAATACCAAAGCCAAGTTGTAAGTAAGAATACGCATATCGAGGATATTTAGTTTAAAAAAAAAAAAGAGAGAGACTATTTCTAGGATATAGCTGATGCAAGGTCAACTTGATATTCTTCTAGGTCTGTAGCCCTATAGTTTAGGGATAACAAATGCTCATAATAATGATTGGATCAGGAAGTGCTTTCTGACTTGGCAAAACTGCTTTATAAGTGTTGTTATGGGTAGATACAGTAGCATCACAATTTTCTGCAATGTGGTAATCATGGAGGGTCTTGTCATGGCATCTCTTAGTTGATTAAGGTTTGCTGATCCAGATCATGGTCTTTCCCATCGCTTGGATGTCCAGGAATTGAAGGGATCTGGACAAAAGAGAACTCATGAGTGCTTCCTTACATTGCTAATAGAAGGGCTCATTCATTGGTTCAGATCACCAGGTTGGATTTGGGGGCCCAAGCATCCAGAAGTACCAAGCCAAGGGGCTCACTTGTGTTTTTCATGCTAAAATAGCGCCTTCCTGGACCCCTCACCTCTGGTACCGTAGACATGATGACAACTGACTCCTATGTAGTACTTACTTCCCCTGCACCAGACGTTGCCGTTAAGTATTTTACTCATGTTAACTCATTTGATTTGCCTGACAAGCCTGTGAGATAGGTACTATTTCTATTTCCATTTTACTAATAAGTTAACTGAGTCACAGGGAAGTTAAACTGCCCAGGGTCATGCAGCTTAGCAGAACCAAAGTTCAAACCCAGTTCATCTGGCTCTGGAGTTCATTCCCTTTCAAAACGAATATGCAAATACACAGGTTTTGTGGTAGGTCTATTTGAATGCCAAATATTTTTATTTTAATATACCTTAAATGTTCTAGAATTTGTTTTGGTTCCCTTTTCTTTTCTTTCTTTTAAAATATTTATTTATTTTTGAGAGAGCTTGCGCATGCACACGAGTGGGGGAGGGGGAGAGAGAGAGGGAGACACAGAATCTGAAGCAGGCTCCAGGCTCTGAGCTGCCGGTGCAGAGCCCAGCTTGGGGCTCGAACCCATGAATCGTGGGATCATGACCTGAGCCGAAGTCGGACACCTAACTGACTGAGCCACTCAGGTGCCTTTTTCGGAATCAGTTTATCTATTAAGAGTCTATATCACAAAGCCCACGGACTTAAACGCAATATTCCAATTTGACAAAGTGGTAACCCGTGGTAGGTTGCATTATCTGTGGAGTCTCACAAATGGCAAAACAAGATCAAGAGCAATAACATTATTCTAAATGTCATTGTGCGTGTCACCTGTTTTGATGAGGCCTGCATAATTTAACAGTTGCTGGTGCTATGGAATAATTGGTTGGATGGTATCATTTTCACTTATTTAAAATTATGATTCAAAATTATGATTTGTATTCATGGATTGTCATTTTCCTCGTGGGCACCTTTGAAGGCGGAGGACAGCTTGCTGTAGAAGCCCTGATATGTTTTAAAGGGATTATCTCAAGTGTGTATCTGCCCTCCCCCTCTCCCATGTTGGCAAATCTACCGCAGATGGGCTGACGTATGAACATCAGGATGTTTTTTATTCTATGATACGTTCACAGGCTTGGAGGGATTTGAATGGCTCTAGATTTAATCAACAGGCTGCTGTTTCTTAGTGTAGCACATATTCCTTCAAAAATGAAATGAGACCATGTTATCTTGCAGCCAGGTCTAAGGGATTTTTCTTGCAGGAGTTTGTTGTTGTTGGTACTGTCCTTTAGTATTGCTTCTCTTTCTTTTTTCGAGAAAAATCAGTGGCTGCACTAAGGATAGCTTACATGATTTCCCCCTTTCTTCACTCTCAGACTGCTGGGCTAGCTCAGTAGGGGAGCTAATGGTTGGTAATTAACTTTTAGATAAATTACTGCTTGAGGCAAAGGGAAGACACCTTGAGAGTTAGAAGTCAGTCCATCAAAGCAGTCAGTGGAGACATCCCTGTAATTTTGTCATTTTGCCAATGATGGCAATAATGCTTGCTTGACAATCTGATAGCATCTCAAGCACCCAGGCATCCAAATTAGTAGGAAAAAACCCCATGCCATCATCTAAGCATCTTCTCTCTGACTCAGAACATAAGGGACAGAGAGAACAGTGTCACCATGGCTTAACATAAGACTTAAACTTGTACATCCATCGGTTGGGTGACCCGCCAGAGCAATCTTCATTATGATAAGAAAGTCATGGCCCAGTATCTAGCCGGACTATGGAAATTCTACTTTATCTGAGCCATCAGGCAACTGGCAAAAGGTGGAAAGACACACTGTACATCAAGTACACACTGTTGTCATGGCAGTATTTGGACAGAATGACAAGAGGACTTCAGCTTTTTCTTATAATTTTAACCTTTATGCCAAGTCAGTTTAAGTCATAATTCTGTCTTTGTTACTATTTTCCTCCTCATTTAGTTTTCACTTGATTAGTTCTTTAGAACTACAGTTTATAATTATGCATGCTGAAAAGGACAAGTTCTATTGACGAAACAAACCACTTTTCCTATACAGTCCCTCTTTTTTGCCTCAGACTTCACTGAATTATGAAAACCTTCTCAACTATTTGAAGTGGTGTTACTATTTTTATTGTATATACTACTTAAATTGTAATTCTATTGATATCTCAGAGACTTTTAGAACTGGAATGAGGGGCGTGTGGGTGGCTCAGTCAGTTAAGTATCTGACTGTGGCTCAGGTCATGATCTCAAGGTTTGTAGGTTCAAGCCCTGCATCGGGCTCTGTGCAGTGTGGAGCCTGTTTGGGATTCTCTCTCCCTCTCCCCACTCCCTGTCCCTCTCCCTCTCTTCTTCCCTCCCTCACACTTTCTCTCTCTCTCAAAAATAAATAAACTTAAGAAGGGAAAAAAGAGCTGGAGCACCTGGAAGGCTCCGTCGTTAAGCATCTGACTTCCGCTCAGGTCATGATTTCACAGTTTGTCACTGTTCTCTTTCGAGTCCCACATGGGGCGAGCTCAAGCTCCCCTCCGAGTGAGCCCGAGCCCTGCTTGCAGTAAACCAAGCCCCACTTTGGGTGAGCCCTGCTTCTCTCTCACTCTCTCTTTCTCTCTCTCTCTCTGCTCCTGGTTCACTTGCACCCCCTCTCTCGTTCTCTCTCTCTCTTTCTCTCTCAAAAAACAAACAAACAAAAAGAACTGGAATGAGCCTTTGAACCAATAATAGCCACGGCTGCAGAGTACTTAGTCCCTGTCAGCGATCCCAATCAATGTATGTTTCATTCTCTGCAATCTGTGGGGTGAGTATGAATTATCCCCATTTTACAGTGAGGATCAATGAGGCCTGGCAAGGTTAAAAAACACGACCAAAGTCTGCCATCTGGTAGGGCTGGGAGGAAAAGAGTAACTGCTCTGACTCCCGTGTGTGTACTCTTAATGTCCAGGTTCTAACTCTGGGTTAGAAAAGAAAACTGAAGTCAGGAGAAGTTAATTTAGCTCAAGTAACATCAACAAATGGCTGATTTTCTGAATTAACTAAGTGAAGCAAAAAAAAAAAAAAAAAAAAAAAAAGGAAGGCCAGGTGAAGAACCTGGTGTTCTGGAATGGAATTCTATCCCTTTTAGGTCTTAGACACTTCCTCTTCCCCATCTCTGCAAACTTCTTCACAGATCAGAACACAGAGCACATTCTATCAATAAGCACTTATAAAGAAATAGCAGCTTGTTGAGATATAATTTACATATCATAATGTTCAGCCTTTAAAAATAGACAATTCAGTGGTTTTTAGTATATTCACAGAGTTATGGAGCCATTACCAACCACTGGCAACCACTGATCTGCTCTCTGTCTCAATGGATTTGCCTGTCTGTACATTTTAACTAAATGGAATAATTCAGTATGTGGCCTTTTGTGTCTGGCTTCTTTCACTTGGCATGATATTTTCAAGGTTCTTCCATGTTGTAGTATGAATTAGTTGCCTTTTAATGGCTGAATAATATTCCATTGTATGAATATACTGCATTTTGTTTATTCATTTATCAATCAGTGGACATTTGGGTTATTCCATTTTTTTTCTTTTTTTTTTGGTTATTGTGAATAATACTGGTATGAACATTCACGTATGAGTTTTTGTGTGGATGTATGTTTTCATGTTTTGGGGGTATTCTAGGAGTGGAATTCCTGGGTCATACAGTAACTCTCACGTTTAACTTGTTGAGGAACTGCTAAGCTATTTTCGAAAGTGGCTGCACGGGGCACCTGGGTGGCTCAGTCAGTTAAGCGTCCGACTTCGGCTCAGGTCATGATCTCATGGTCCGTGAGTTCGAGCCCCGCGTCGGGCTCTGTGCTGACAGCTCAGAGCCTGGAGCCTGCTTCCGATTCTGTGTCTCCCTCTCTCTCTGACCCTCCGCCGTTCATGCTCTGTCTCTCTCTGTCTCAAAAATAAATAAACATTAAAAAAAAAAAAAAAAAAAGAAAGTGGCTGCACTATTTTACCTTCCCACCAACACTGAGGGCTTCGGTTTTTCTGCGTCTTGCCCATACTCGTTATTATCTATCTTTTTGATTGTAGCCAACCTAGTGGGTGTGAAGTGGTATCTCATAATGGTTTTCGGTTTGTATTTCCTTAATGACTAATGATGTTGAACGTCTTTTAATGTGCTTATTGGCCATCTTTGTATCATCTTTGGAGAAATAGCTGTTCACATCGTTTGCCCGTTTTTAATTGTGTTGAGTTCTTTATATATTCTGGATAGTAGACCCTTATCAGATATATAATTTGCAAATATTTCACCCATTATGTGGGTTGTCTTTTTGCTTTCTTGATGGTGTCCTCCAAAGCACAAAGTTTTTAATATTGATGAATTACAATTTATCTGTTTTTTCTTAAATTTTTTTTTAACTTTTATTCACTTTTAAGAGACAGAGAGAGACAGAGCACAAGTTGGGGAGGGCAGAGAGAGAGGGAGACAGAATCTGAAGCAGGCGCCAGGCTCGGAGCTGTCAGCACAGAGCGTGACGCGGGGCTCGAACCCACGAACCGTGAGATCATGACCTGAGCCAAAGTCGGACGCTCAACCTACTGAGCCACCCAGGTGCCCCTATCTATTTTTTCTTGTATCACTTGTGCTTTTTGTGTTGTATCTAAGAAGCCATTTCCTAATCCAAGGTCACAAAGATTTACTCCTGTATTTCCCTCGAAGTGAAATATGTACTTTTAGTTCTTATAGTAAGAACTAAAACCTTAGGTTTATAATCCATTTTGGTTTTTTATACATAGTATGAGGTAATAAGCATTTTTTTTAAAAATTCTTTTTTTTTTTTTTTCAACGTTTATTTATTTTTGGGACAGAGAGAGGCAGAGCATGAACGGGGGAGGGGCAGAGAGAGAGGGAGACACAGAATCGGAAACAGGCTCCAGGCTCTGAGCCATCAGCCCAGAGCCTGACGCGGGGCTCGAACTCACGGACCGCGAGATCGTGACCTGGCTGAAGTCGGACGCTTAACCGACTGCGCCACCCAGGCGCCCCTAAAAATTCTTTTTTAATGTTTATTTATTTTTGAGAGAGAGACAGAGGATGAGCAGGGGAGGGGCAGAGAGAGAGAGGGAGACATAGAATCTGAAGCAGGCTCCAGGCTCTGTCAGCACAGAGCCCGACGCAGGGCTCAAACTCACAAACCATGAGATCATGACCTGAGCCGAAGTCAGACGCTTAACTGACTGAGTCACCCTGGCGCCCCGAGGTAATAAGCATTTTTGATGCAAGTTTATGGGAGTTAATCAAGTTGGCAGATAACACTTTGATTATTAAACTGATGTGTATTAAAGCCATATAGTCCATTACTTGAAATTATGTTAATCTATTAATGTGATTGTGAAGAAATATTAGAATTTTGGCTTCAAATTTAAAATTGATTCTAGCCGTGTCTTTTCTAACTTTAATTTTCTTGAAACTAATCATGGTAAAATGTTCTATGATTCTTTGATTCCTATCTGTTAAGCCACTATGCTGGGGATGGGAAATAATTTTCTGTTAAGGGACTTCTAACAGAAAAAAAAAGGCAATTCATTGAGCCATAGGAGTAAAACATAACTTTAATATTAGAAAGTACTATGTAAGCACTAAAGAATTAAGTATTTAGGGGCGCCTGGGTGGCTCAGTCAGTTAAGCTTCCGACTTCATGATCTCATGGTTTGTCGGTTTGAGCCTCGTGTAAGGCTCTGTGCTGACAGCTCAGAGCCTGGAGCCTGCTTTGGGTTCTGTGTCTCCCTCTCCCTCTGCCCCTCCTCTGCTCATTCTCTCTCTCTCTCTCTCTCTCTCTCTCTCTCTCTCTCTCTCTCTTTCTCCCTCTTTCAAAAATAAACAAAAAAAGAAGTATTTAAGCACACTATAGTTCTATATGTTGGCCAACTGCTGAGGAAGAGAAAAAGGAGCGCCGGGATTGGGAAGGAAGGATGAGGGAAAATGAATTGAGGAGAGAGACGAATAGTCAGGAAAGCCCATATGGAGATGGCAGTTCATATGGAGTGAGGGGGACTGTGGCAGGGTGCAGAAGACCCGCCTAGATGAATGACACTCAGTTGAACATGTAAAAATTCTTGTGCTGTTAAAATACAAAGAGAAACAGAATAAAAGAGGAAAGGAGGAGACTGGAGTAAACATAGAAATTTATCACAGCACTGAAGAGAAAAGCAGGTTTCATGAAGTAATAAGCATTTTGAGAGACTGGGATTAAGTCATTTTAAAGGGGGTGTATGTGTTCCCTTTATACAATCAAAAAAATGAAAGATAGCCCATCTTGGTACCCTCACCCTGGGTAGGATGACATTAGGTTAGGAGCCCACCCAGCTTCACAAACCACATCTTTTCTCTTGGCCGCGTCTGTCTCCTCAATCACAGCTAGCCCCGGTGTGGAAGACGGAATTTCTTCTAGTGAGTTCACAGGCATCATTGTTGTATATTATTCTGCTTATTTAATATATTTCACGCAGCCTCAGCACACCGGCCACTTATTAGAATCATATATAAATGACTTGTTTTTTTTGTTTTTGTTTTTTTTTTTGCTTTCAAGGAACTCATAGCTGTAATACAGGTCGGTAGGCAACAGATTCTGGGTCTTCGATATAACATTAGACATATAACATTGTTATTGCCAACTTTAATTCAGACTGTGAGCTACTAGAATTCAGTTGTACTGAACTGACACGAGCTCCAGGCTCTGTACCTTGATAAAAAGGTTTGAAATGATTAAAACAAAATGTTGATAAATAGCCAACAATGTGAGACTCTATCAGCGTGTGTGACAAGTTTTTAATTTAAGAACATTACATGCTTTTGTATTAAGTCCTTCAATAATATTAATTTTCAAGAACATTAAATTCTGTCTAGTGTACTGAAGCTGGTAATTATAATGCATAAAAATAGCTGAATAACCAGGGTAGTGCCAATTACTCTGTCACTCATAAGTAATCAATTATTTTTGTGCAGCATAACATATATGGTGGCTGCACAGAGTGATAAGGTACAGCTCATAAATGAAAAATGATTTTTCAGATGCACGGTGAGGCACGCCTGAAAGCTTTAACAACTGTATTTGAGGGCTAGGTTATGTCTCTTTGAAGGGCACTAAACTGAAAAGTTTGGAGGGATTTTGGTCCTAGGCTGGCCCGTGTGTCAGCCTACTGGGAGTTATGATAGATGCACACCTTCCATGTGCGTAAGATGACCCATGTCACTTGACCGACCACATGTCCGACGTTGATGTGTAGACTGTGTGAGGAGCGGAGCATATGAACTGGGTGGATTACGGTGGTGGTAATGGTGTCTGTATGATGACTGGGCTTCGCGTCGCCAGGATTCCCCTGTCACTTCCCAGCAGCCACCCTATGAAGATAGGAGTCTTCTCCGAGGCTGATCACCCCTGGTGCTTCTTCTCGAGCTATGTTCTGGCATGCCCACCAGACCCCTCATCTTTTGGAAGACCTCACCAGTGAGCCGTCCAGGTATCTCTGGTATAGCTCCCTTCCTCAGTTACGGGCTCCCTCAAGAAAGAAAGCTCAGGAAGAAGTTGATAAAATTCAGAAACAGCAAGAAAACAACTTGTGTGTACTGTGGGCCAGACACTGGTTTAATAGACATTAAATTGTAACTTTTACTATTAATTGTTATTAATGACAACTATGCATTGGACCTAATAGCTTATTTCATACTCTAACAATCTATTTCCCCTTTATGGAAAACTACATAGTCACAAAGGAGGTAACGGAGAGATGCTTTTCTTTGTAAATGCTGTGTTTCCTTTTAGGTTTATGTAGAATTTAGTTTTATGTAGAATTTACGTAGGATTTATTAAAAATCCCTCTAATTCAAGTATGGGGAAAAAAAAAGGTTTGGATCCAGAGGCATCCCAGAAGATGCTACGTAGAGTATGTATGATACAAAGCAAATTATTGGATTCAGTGGGTGGTGTTTATTGAGCATTTGCTGAGGAGCTCTGTGTGTAAGAGTGAACCTCAATTCTTCCCCCAGGAATGTGTAAGGTAGCACAGGAGATGGGACAGAATACATGCCACACACACACGAGGAATTTATTGCAAATGCAAGGGGATGTCTAAGACAAGGTACATAATGCAATGGGATAGGTAAATGTTAGCGTGATCATTCCCAGTGAAGTTACAGAAAAATTCACAGAAGCTGAGCTATAAGCGACTTGAGAGGAAAAGGCCTTGGTAGGAAGGAATGGGATGTGAGGACTAGAAGGAGGGCTCAAGACGAACCTTGGTGAGTGTGTGTGTGTGTGTGTGTGTGTGTGCGCGTATGTGTTGGGGTAAAAGGGAAAGGGGCATGAGGTAATAGAAACCAAGAGTGTGGGCTAGGGAGAGATTGGGAAGAAAGGATCCTAGTCAGTTTTACTGCATACCAGGTGCTGTGCTCCTGATGGGGATACGCTGAACAAGCAGAGCCAGCCTCTGCCTTCATGGAGCTTGTACTAAGCAAGAGAGGCATGCAGACCAAGGCTAAAGGCACAGATCAGCTGAGAGTCACCTGCTATAACGTGGGGGAGAAATGATGGGGCCCTGAACTAGTTAGTGTCAGAGAGTACTTTTCAGGCTATAAAGCCCAGAACTCTCAGTGGCTCGATACAACAAAAGTTCGTTTCAAGTGGTATCACAGCCCAATATGAGTATCCCTGGTAGACAGCGTTCTAAGTGCTCATTCAGAGTCCTAGGTTCCTTCTATCTTGTGGTCCCATCATCTTCCAAGACCCAAGAGTCCACTCCATTCTGCCGATAGATGAGGAAAGAGCCTTGGGAATGTATATCTGCTTTGTAAATACTAAGCAGTACAAGTAACATCAGCTTATATTCCATGGGCAACAATTAATCATATGCTCTCTTCCCTATCCCCGGATACTAGGGGCTAGAAAATATAGTTTCCATCTGGATAGGTGACAATTCCATGCTACAGAGGAGGCAGGAGCACACATCTTAAGTGTTAGTCTGTGGTGTCTGCTATAGTTGGGTTGGTGAGACATGAATGAAATAAAGAGTAAACCAGGAGCTGGAATCAACAGGTGAATTAATTAAGCTTCTGTGATTGATTGGATATTGCTATCTGAGGGACAGGTAAAGCTGTGGATGACCCCAAGGTTTTTGGCTTGAATAGCGAAGTCAGCGATCAGAGATATAAGGAACAGAGGAGAGGGAGCAGTTTGTGGGGGAGAGGGGAAAGAATAGGGATTTGATTTTGGCTATGTAGAGTTTCAGGTGCCAGGGGATAGCCAAGTGAAGATGATCCATTGTGGACTGTGTGGATTACATGGGTCTGGAGTTTAGGGGAGAGGTCTAGGCTGGAGACGGGATGTGGGAGTCATCAGTACATAGATGGTAATCGGTGTCGTGGAAGAGGAAGAGTGTCTTGTTGTCTCTATCTAGGTGAGAGGCAGTGGGAGGGGGTCAGGCCTCCTGCCACGGGAAGGGGTAAGGAATGTTGTGGGGGAGAAGGGAGAGGAGGCAACCACGACACCACGAAACCATGTCCAGCTGCAGTTGAGGGGCTGGAAGGATAGTGCTGCATTTGGTAGATATGGGGGAGTTGGAATGGGGTGTTGATTCAGAAGGGGAGACAAAGCTCAGTTTTTATGGTAAAGCTATAGATATTGATACAGATACTGATTGATACTGATGAAATCACAGCATTAAAGAAGGGGCTTTGGAGGTAATCCCTCTTACTCTTAGTCTTTGAAACCTCAGGAGATACAGAAGAGGAAAGATCAAGGTGTTCTTCTAGTATGCAGTATTAAACCATGTGCTTAGATACAGTTCCCTAGACACCGCATGTTAGAAGGCCCCCGGAGGCCTGGCGAGGGAGTCTTTGTGGATTCTCATAGTTCAGTGGGCAGAGGAAGAAAAAGAGGAGTGCAGGATCCTGGGGAAAAGAACACAGTGGAGAATGGGGTCAAGAAAGGAGGAAAGAGCAGTTAACATGGTGAATAACAGGAAGCATTCGTGTGGGGGGACATGCTGATGTGTCAATAAACATGTTTGTGTCATCTTCCTCATGACATACATTTCAAAGTTGTATCAGTAAAAGGACAGTTCCCTCATTTGTGTAGCTTATGTTTGGATTAGCGTGTATGCTGCATACACGAATGTCTGCTTGGTTTTAGAAAAGAATTAAAATGACATAAAGTCTTGTGTCATGAGAGAGTTGAAGGCTAACACAAGAAACTGAACACAAGTTTGCAATCTATTGGGAATGAAGCGCGTAACATACCTTAAATGGCTGAGGACCCTGAAAAGATTTGGTTTAGAAGCTGTTCTGTGGCTGCAGGGAAAGGAAGGACTAGATGATCCAGTACACTTATAGCCAACAGATGTCAGTGTTGTGATGTGATACACAGCCGAGTTTGGGAGCCTTCTCTCGAGCTGCACTTAAGGCTCTGATTTAATGTATGAATAATGTTAGCTCCCTCTCCCCTTTAAAAAATGCCAGCAAAAGTACATGATAATGAAAGCTTTTCTATATACAGAGAACTGCTTCTCACACCCATTTATCTGATCGTGAGCATGGACAAGAGCTGATGGCATTTCAGTGCATCTCTTGCAACAAATGGTAGAATGATAGCATTTAGGCAAAGCTATCTGATAATGAATGTCTTAGAATGGACAGGGAAAATAGTCAATGGTGAGGAATATATTGGCTAAATGTTAGCACATATCTTTTTTGTTTTGTTTTTTTTTTTTTTTACATAGTCACTGGCTCTGAAGAGTGCCGTATTTATTCTTTCTCCAGGCTCCGTTGTATCCTCTGAAAAATTATGTTCATTTAAAAGACGCAGGAGCTCTGCAGTGTGCTCATCCTTCTCGTTTCGTGTCTAGGTGTCTCAGAGTCTGGGGCCCAGTTGCTTTGTGGGGTGTCTGCAACCCTGAGAGGGCTCAGCAGTTGATTCCTTGTTCTTTGGAGAGCCTGCTACTGTGACCAAAAGCATTTGTTAGAGGCTGAACAGAGCTGTGTGTCTCATCAGGCTGCTGGTTTTTAGACCATTACCCAAAGCAGTGGCTTGGATATCAAACTTTTAGATCGAATGGGGATGAGCTTGCAGACTGAAGTCTAACTTCTGTTTCTCTGTGGATGGGACAGAGTTGCTGATATGTAAGCAACTGTCTGGTGGAAGCACAGGTAAGATGGGATGACACAGGGGTCAAGGTCAGGGGGAGAGAAGCTGTACTTCCAACACTTGTAGCTGCCTTGCTATCCTGTATTCTTAAGTCTATCCAGGGACTTGGCCTTCCTCGTTACCTGGCTTCCTAGATAAGACAAACTGCTCTTTTTTTTTTAAAATTTATTTTCAGAGAGACAGAGACAGTGCAAGTAGGGGAGGGTCAGAGAGAGAGGGAGAAAGAGAGAGAACCCCAAGCAGGCTCCGCGCTGCCAGCACAGAGCCGATGCGGGGCACAAACCCACGAACTGTGAGATCAGGACCTGAGCCGAAATCAAAAGTCGGATGCTTAATCGACTGAGCCACCCTGGCACCCCAAGACCAACTGCTCTTTTGAACAACATTGTATTTGAAAGGAAAGAAACTTCGACTCTATTGGTACTGGAGAAAATAATGCTGGTTTCCAGGACTTAAGTTTATCTAGTTACAGTGTAGAGATAGTACTGACTACTCAGCCGTTGGAAGGTGTGATGTTGTAGTTTATAATAATAAATGTAGTATATTTGGTCTCATTCCTGTTTTGGCACAGAGCTCCTAAAACCCTCAGAATTTCCTAGGTGCTGAGGGACATACAGGGGTCTTTTTTGATGCAAATGAGGCAATTTTTGGAAAGCTTCTAAGGACGGGGGCTGGCACCAGGGAAGCTAACTATGTGATTAGAGGGTTGGAACTTCTTGCCCCTCCTGACCTCTGGGGTAGGGAGAGGGGCTTGAGATTGAGTTTTATCAGTTGCTATGTAATGAAGCCTCCATAAAAACCAAAAAGGTTCGGAGGACTTCTAGGATGGTGAACTTGGGGAGATTGGGGAGAGTAGTGTGCCTGGAAGGTACATCCCCCCCCCCCCCCCGCCCGGCACCTTGCCCTGCATCTCTTCCATCTGGCTGTTCCTGAGTTTTATCCTTCTGTAGTAAGTTGGTAATCTAGTGAGTAAATGGGTTTCCTGAGTTCTGTGAGTTGCTCTAATTAGTCAAACCTAAGGAAGGGTCTCGGGAACCTCAGGTTTATAGCCGGTCAGTCAGAAGTACAGTAACAACCTGGAATGTGATTTGAATCTGAAGTACAAGGAAGGGGGTGTGGAGACCTCCAGTCTCTAGTGGTTTGGTCAGAAACCAGGTAACAATCTGGGCTTGCTACCCAGATGGGGTGTGTGAAGTTGGGGGGTGTGTGTGTCTTGTGGGACTGTGCCCTCATGGAATCTGATGCTATCTAGGGATAGATAGTGTCAGAATTGCTTTTTAAATTAAATTAAATTTATTTTTTAATTCTTATTTTTTAATGTTTACTTTTGAGACAGAGACAGAGACAGAGCATGAGTGGGGGAGGGGCAGAGAGAGAGGGAGGCACAGAATCCAAAGCAAGCTCCAGGCTCTGAGCTGTCAGCCCAGAGCCCAACATGGGGCACCAACTCACAAACCGGGAGATCATGACCTGAGCCGAAGGTGGACACTTAACTGACTGAGCCACCCAGGTGCCCCCATAGTGTCAGAATTGAGTTGAATTCATGGACACCCAATTGGTGTCCCAAGAATTGCTTGTTGGTGTGGAAGACTCCTGCCCCTACCTGGCCCTCACCACATTGCAGTTGGGTCCAGGAACCTAAAAAGAGAAGGATTTGCACATGGTAGTGGTTGAACATGGTGACTGTAAAATTGCTTCATGTAGTAGGAGGATTCAAACTTAGAGCGTAAGGAAGCGAATTCTATCAGCACACAAGGTGGATGCTGATGACACATAGTGCGTTCTGGGATATTTGACTGGATATGGTACATTTACATTGTGTCATTTTCACTGTTCCTGGTTGAAGCTAACTTAGGAACCAGAAATATGGTAGCCGGATGCTGAGGATAGATCTTTAACTTACAATCGCACATATCTGGCACCAGGAATTGTGCTGGGATGATACTAGAAAGCCTAGCAACTTGCCAGAAGTTGTGGAAGAAGTGCCCAAATTCTGATTATGACTCAGAAAGCAGGGGTGCTTGGGTGACTCAGGCACTTACCCGTCCAACTTTGGCTCAGGTCATGATCTCATGGTTTGTGGGTTCGAGCCCCGCATCGGGCTCTGTGCTGACAGATCAGGAGCCTGTTTCACATTCTGCATCTCCCTCTTTCTCTGCCCCCTCCCTGCTCACACTCTGTCTCTCTCTAAAAAATAAATAAACATTAAAAAATTAAAAACAAACAAAGTTTGTTTTCATGCTCTTGGAGACCTTCCTTCATTGTTGTCCTAAGAAGTTACTTAATATTTCTATAGGGTTATCTAGTCATGGATGAAGTGGATAGTATTTGAAAACTTGTTGGAAATAGGAGATAAAAAAAAAAAGTGGAGTTTCTGGCTTGGTCAATAGAGAGGAGAGAGAAGCCATTGACAAAGAACATAGAGTAGGTCCTGGATATAAAGTGCTGATAAGGCGCTGGAGGGAGAAACAAAGAAAGCTTTAAGACTCTGTCCCAAACCTTGCTGCACGTGAGAGCCATTCAAGCTGCTGACATACTTAATTATAATATTTATTGACTCATAATATTTTTAAAAATTCACTCCCATTTATTTCTACCTTCAAAGTTGCATTCTTTTAATATCCAGAACACACAAAGAAGTCCTACAACTCAACAAAAACCAAATAACCCAATTAAAAAGTAGGCAAAGTGCTTGAAAAGACCTTTCTCCAAAGATGACATACAGACAACCAACAAACATGAAAAGATGCAGTACATCACTAGTCATAAGAGAAATACAAATACCATGGTGAGATATCACCTCATGCCCATTGGGGTGGCTGCTCTCAAAAAACCAGAAAAAAGCAAGCGTGGGCGACCGTATACAGTGTTGGTGGGATTGTAAAATGGTGGAACCACTATGGAAAACAGTATAACAGGTCCTCAAAAATTTTTAAATCGAACTACCACATGATCCAGCAATCTCACTTTTGGGTATATATCCAAAAGAATTTTAAGCAGAAAAAAAAAAAAAGAATTCAAGGAAGGGTCTCAAAGACGTGTATTTACATGTTCACAGTGACATTATGCACAATAGCCAAGAGATGGAAGCAATCTAAATGTTCATCAATGGGTAAATGGATAAAGAAAATGTACCGTGGGTATGGAATATTGTCCTATCATTTGGCCTTAAAAAGGAAGGAACGACATGGATGAAGCTTGAGGACATTATGTTAAGCGAAATAAGCCAGTCACAAAAAGACATTTACCTTGTGATTTTACTTACGATGTGTCTAACGTAGTCAAACTCATAGAAACAGAAAGTAAAATGGTGGTTGCCAGGGGCTGGGGGAAAGGGAAACAGGGAATTTTTTTTTTCTTTAATGGGTACAGAGTTTTAGTTTTGCAAGATGAAAAGTTCTGGATATCTGTTGCACAAAAAAGTGAATATGGTTAATGCTACTCAACTGTAGACTCAAAAATGACTCAAGTGGTAAATTTTATGAAACCTATTTTTTTACCCCAATTTTTTAAAGTTACAACTTTTGGCCTTTTCTGTCATTACAAACCTAAGCCATCTCGTCTACATTCAAAAAAAAAAAAAAAATCAGGCTACAAACAAAACATGGAAACACAATCTGTTACTATTTACAGGTACCCTGAATTCAGTTTAATCAAAGAGATGAGTTTGTGTCACAGGACTGTGGGAGCGTGGACATCAAGAGAGAAACAGAGCAAAGTGGCTTTTTAGTACAGAGCATAAAGAGATTTCCAGAGTAAGTCATTCAGCTGCCAACAAAGGGCGCCATTCATATCATCACAAGAATGGATACTCCCTCATATGGCATGGCCTTCACCGTAGTTTCTCCCCTTAGGTTTGTGAATCCCATCTGTGTGTGGCCATGGTCACCCTGATGGTGATAAAACAGCAGGAATAATGTGTGTACTGGAATAGTAAGTAATATTTATTGAGTATAAGGTTCTAGGTCAAGTCTTTATATGCACATGTGAACTCATTCAATTGTCATGATGACCCTTTTAGGTTAGTATTACTTTTCATTCCATTTCTCAGTGGAGGAACCTGGGTCATGGAGAACTTAAACACACATAAATCATAAATTTATGTGAAACTTGGGTTTGACCCAGATAATTGTATTTTAAAGACTGAAGCTTTAGCCACCATTCTACTTGTGGTAGAAGATAGGAAGGGTTTATTAGAGTAGGGCATGCTGAAATGTATACATGGCAAAATAAAAGCAAATATTTAGAGTAGTGAATCATATCTGACTTAAGGGTAGTTTTCTTCTATGACTGAAAAAATTATGTACCAATATGTAACTATTTGTAATAGTTATAAGAGTACTTCTACTAAAATGCTAACAGTATTCGGTTGTGTGAGGGACGTAAAACTCCTGTTAGAGAGGAAGATACTATTTTAGTATGCTGATAATAAAGAATGCCTTTTTTAATTGAACACTTATTGAGATAATTTGAGATTCCCATGAGTTGCAAGAAATAATGCAGAGAAATCCCACGTACCATGTACTCACTTTCCCCCAATGGTAGCCTCTTGCAAAACTATAGTACAATATCATAACCCAGATATTCAGATTTTCCCCATTTTTTTAAGTTTATTTATTTATTTTGAGAGAGAGAGAGAGGGAGGAGCAGAGAGAGAGGAGAGAGAGAATCCCAAGCAGGCTCCGTGCTGTCAGTGCAGAGCCTGACAGGGGGCTCCAACTCACTAACCTTGAAATCATGACCTGAGCCAAAATCAAGAGTCAGACGCTTAACCGCCTGAGACCCTCAGATGCCCCTGCTCATTTTCTAAAGGATTGTTACTTTTTTTTAACTGTTGAATTCAGAGAATTCTTTATATTTTTTAGATCTTAGTCTTTTGTGGGACATGTGGTTTGCAAACATTTTCTTCCCATTTGTAGCTTGCTTTTCATCCTCTTCACAGTCCTTTGCAAAGCAAAAGTCCTCAATCTGATGAGGTCCAATTTATCGAGTTTTCCTTTAATGGATTATGCTTTTTGGGTCAAGTCTAAGAACTTTTTGCCTGTTCCGAGACCCAAAGTTTTTGTATATATTTTTTTGTTTCTAATTATAGTTTTATGTTTTCCATTTAAAGCCATGATCCATTTTGAGTTAATTTGTTTAGAAGGAGTAAATGCTTTTAATAGAAAAAATTGGGTGATATGTGCTGATTTTAGTTTTTTGGCTCCTGAAGATTGTATTCATGGTATCACTTACTTAGTAAGACTGTCAATGGATGTGAAAATAGACATCATCTTTGCAGATAAACTGTGCAGGTTTTAACAGCAAAACAAACGTAAAATGTTTCTGATTCCCCTGGGCAGAGCTCTGGGCTCTTTTTCATGTGAACATCAAAAAAAAAAAAAAAAAAAAAAAAAAAGAAAGAAAGAAATTCCTTAATTCCTTACTTCGATTAACAAAATAATAAAAGACATTACCTCAGAAGAGAATTAAACTGGAGCTTCAAGGGAAAAATAAAAAAAAAAGAATACCTGAATTTGTAGTTCTTTTGAAGAAAGATAATGAAAACAGATTCTATGACATCTTTCTTGCTCAACTTATTTGTTGTGGGCTTGAGTAATTTTAACTGATGCCTTATACAGAAAAGAGCTCTGTGAACTGGTTTAATGCTCTCGGTATTAGCTATTTCATTACATCTTCTTCTAGTTTCAGAAGCACGAAGTGCCTTTTTCAGGGCTAAGTTTCTAATTAAGTTCCATATTATATTGTTGGACTATGGCTGGGGAGTACTGCTGAGGCAAGGAAGAGAGTGAATTTTGGAAAGGAATTAGGGAGATATTTGTAAAAGGTAAAGAGCAGCATTCTGAAGGATGGGACAAAAACAAGGATTATTGGTATTATTGCTAAATGGTAATAAGAGGCCCATGGAGGGCCTTTCTCTCCATCCTAGATTATATACTGAAGAAGCAAATGTAAAATTGTATCTCCCTCTGAAATATTCAGAAACGTTCACTCTCATCAATTCAGATACATTTTTGTTCTGGTAATTTTATATTACAGATTTCATGATGGATTTCATACTCTGCATATGGAAGGAACAAATTCAACAGAATATAATATATGTACTTTGAGTTTCCAAAAGTCAATATGGAAAGTGAAGTGGCTTTTGTAATAACTCTAGCGACTGGATTGGTAGAGATAATTATGGAGTGATTCTATCCTTGCCCCTTGAAGATAGATTCCACTGAAATCGATGAAATTACATGCATGGATCAAAGATAGGATGTTGATTAATTTTCACATGTCAAATTAAATCAGCTCACGAACTAGTTGCTACATGTGCTGGAAGAGAGATTTTAAAATATAATCAGATGTTTATATACTTTTGCAAAAATTATTAGTTTTAAAGAATATATGTTATACATGTTATTTGGTTGTCAAAAATACGATCAAATAATATGAATGTTCTTGCTGCACACGTATCTTGGAAATGATGAATGCATAATTTCAAGGACCCCTTGGTGATATATCTGGTCTTCACAATTGTAGCTTGATTGTAGATCATCAAATGAAGGGAATAAGGCTCCAGAAATAAAAATGGCACTGTTATAATTAGTTTTTCTTCTTTCAAAGCAAAGACAGAAGCGAATATTCTAATGGAAAGTGGAAAACTTTGGTCTTTTTGGGCTAACAGCGTAGCGTGTCTTCTCTACCCACTTGTGGGCTCCACACGTGTGCTTGTTCTTCATTCTCAGCGTCTGACTGGCCATGGACATGTCACGTGACATGCGTGCTCCTGCCTCCCATGATAGCTCCCTAATGCCCAATGGCCAGATCACAGCTTCTAAAATATCCTATTTAAGCCTTGAATCTAGAATTAAAAGGGCCCAGTGTAAAAATACATGTGTCAGGCTAATTACTTGAACAGAATCCTTGCTTTTTGTCTCTTTGGATCACCTGCTCATGTTTTCTGACCTTGCCTCATTCTTTTTGGCTTATGGACAATTCTCTGATATGTGTACCTTTATTTAGTCTTTGAATAGCTTATGCAAACACTGGTGAAATGGGACTGCATTCCTGTCCAATGATTGAGTGTGATACATGCTTACGTTAGCCTGAAAGGGCCCCTCTTGCAGCCCATACACTTTCATGGCTTTACTTGGCCATATGGTTGAGGGCTGAGTTTGCTTTCTTCAGTCCCTCCATGCAGAAGTAATAGCTCCCTTATGTGAATTTCCTCAGTACTCCATATGATTCTTCTGATTCTGAGAATTTCCAACTCTTTGCCTTGATATAATTACCTATGCACCGGTCATATCTCTCAATAAGCTGGGAGCCTCTGGAGGGCTCAGGATGTGTCATGGCTACCTTCACTTTTGTGGTTTCACATGGCCTCTGGTTGGGGCCTGAGCAGAGCAGGCACAGGATAAAAGTGTGCGGGTTGTGTCAATGTTTTGCACGTATTCTGCAGTCTGAGTGAGGCATATTCATGATATTTAAGCTGAGCTATATATGCTGTGACACTTACTGACAAAGCTTTTGTTGGTCTGGATTATAGCTTTTGAACCAGTGGGTCTGGTGTCCTTATGACCAAATTTTCTGCATTTATGTCTTCAAAAGGAGAAGTAGCTATCTCTTCTCTTTGTTCCCTGTTTTTATCTCCTAGGACATGAAGCATGCTTATGCATGCATTTCTTGCTAATCACTACTTTGTGACTAATCATCAGGGACCTTAAATTTAGAAGAAAATATGTAAAATTCATGACCTGAATTTGTTTTTAGGGAGCCACTGAGATATTTTCCTGAAAAAAGAAAATCATAGTCTTAATCCTTTCATTATTAATATTAGATTATCTTTAGAACATGTTATATAGTAAGCATGAAGAAACAACATGATATTTTTACAGAGGTATTTATCTTACATGAAAGAATGCTTCCAGTTTTCATGCAGAAGTACTGTATACGTCCAAAGTACAATTATTATTATTTTATGTTTTTAATTATTATTAAAAGTGGCTCTGTAAAGCCAGGAAGATATATGTTTTCCAAGAAAACAGGACACAAATTTGGTTTTACTAGTCATACCTAGTGGAAAGTCATAAATTTTCTTCCAAGAATAAAATAGAATTGCAAGTGGGTGTTTAAAAAATGCATTAAAATGGCAATGTGCACATAATTTAAATGAGCCAAGAGCTGCTAATTATTCTTGCATGTATTCAGTTACTTTTGTACTATTTCTCCTCTAATGTAAACAAAAGAAATCCTCTTAATTGTCAAAAACAGCTTTTAGTAGAGGTTGCTTTTTTTCTGTTTTTTTTTTCCTATTCTTTTTGTACAGTTTGCACATTTAAGAACTAGTCACAAAGTGTGATTATTTAGAATATTTTTTTACAAAGAATGTCCTATCCCTTATATTTTTCGGCTCTTAAAATCAAATTAAGGAGCTAATTAAGCTATTCATTTACTAGAGCGGAAAATAATTATGCAATGTGTATCTGGAGGAATAAATAGCCTCATGTGCATCCAAATGAGGTAAAAGCGGGTTAAGACTTAGTCGTGTAACGGGGTACATGGAGCACGTTGCCTAATGAAGAAGGCAGGTCCTTTACTATAGTATACTTGATCATTATTTTCCAGAAATGACATTGATTTGTGGCTGTGACTACACTGTTCTTCACAGCTCAGGACCTTCAGTGTATGAGTAAATGCTGCAGTTTTATTTTTAAGGCATTTTATCATGCATTTACAACATTTAAATGAGTTACTTAAGTTTATTAGAATATGCTTCTGCTTCCTCCAGTTTGGTGAACTAAATACTCAGCTAGTTCCTGGATAAAACATACTTACTGATGAGTAACAGAATGTTGGGCCAAAATTCTTCCCCCTGAGTTTTGACTGAAGCGCCAATATGATAGATACCAAAGAGAGAACATTCTGAGAACCGTGTGGATGAGGCAGTAGATTAAGGACATGCAAAGGTCACTGCATGGGAGAGGAAAGGATCAGTGGGGAGGATATCTTTGGAGAAAACCGTGCGATAAATCCCACAGCTTCTCCCCACACAGAGGGAGATATTCCTTCTTCATCTCAGGTCCAGGGAGACTTCCACGGCACCATCTGCAGAGCTTTGATATATGTGGGCTGGAGTCTGATTCTGGTGTCAGAAATCTAGAGGACAAGAGAAGGCTGATCAACCACCCTGTGGCAGACATCAGGAGGGATTGGCTTTGAATTTTTTTTTTTTGAAAAAGCTGTCTTTATGGATTCAGAGACAAGATATGATATGTGGGCACTTGGGTGAAAAACCAGTGTGGTTTCTCTTAGAGCCTCCCATCTGCAGTGGGTGAGAAGATATCAGAAGATAGAGGCTGGTGTACAAAGACTAAGGGCGGGGTTGGGAGGGATTATGAATGGCCACTAAGGTTATTAAGGCACCCATTTGGGGCTAGACATTGTGGGAGAAAGCTGTCCATTGATATAGTAAGCTCTGAAGAGCTCATTAATCCTCAACTCATGAGGGTATCAATTCAAGTAAGAATATTTGTCCCATGTCTCTTTGCCATCCTCCTGCTTTGACCCTGAAGACATCAACACATCAGCTCGGGAGAGGGAAGAGGAAGGAAGAGAAGAGAAGCCGAAGGCAGTGAATTAGGGAAGAAGCCAATCAGCCTGTCTTTCTCATTGTGGGCTTTCAGCTTGAAGCAGAAGGGAGCTGGGAGAGGAGGAGATTTACTGCTAAATCAAGCCCATAGTTATAATTATTATACGGAATTGGACATTCTAGTTTCTGAATCAAGACTGTTTTTCTTCCAGGCGTAGGGAAACATTACCCCTGCTAAATAAAGCCTAATGGAACAGTGAGAGGCAAAAATAAAGTTGTGTTTTGATTACATTATGATGTACATGTGCTTGAGTAACATCGTGATTTCAAATGCAGCGCTGTTTGTAGGAAATGAGGGAAATATCTAACAGTGTAGAAAAAAGAATCGTTTGTTGAAATTTGAGTAACAGATGCAGTGAGCAGTAAGGAAATGCAATCAGGAGACTAAGCCTTGTGCCCAATGAAGGTGAGTGAATGGAACATGAGACTTTTATTTTATTTTATTTTTTAAAATATGTTTGTTTATTTTTGAGAGAGAGAGAGGGAGAGAGAGAGAGAGTGCACCTGCGAGTTGGGGGAGTGGCAGAGAGAGGAGAGAGAGAATCCAAAGCATAGGACCATGGGACCATGACCTGAGCTGAAATCAAGAGCTGGACTCTTAACCAACGTGAGCCACCCAGGTGCCCTGAGACTTCTATTTTAGTTTAGACCCTGGAAGGGAGATAAGGCAGCTCCAGGTCTAGTGCTCCGTGACCCCCAGCAAAAGCAAGGGAAAACCTGCTCTGGAGGAGGGTGACCTCAGTTAGCCCTCAAGATCCCTATAGATTAATATCTACCAAATATAAACTCACAAAGATCACCAAAATGACAGAAGAGAAAGCCTCTGTCTCACCATGAGAAGAGTCAGCAGAAACAATAAACGAAGGATTTAGAGTCTTAATAAATTCAGACTTCAGAATTATGAGATATAAAATATCAAATGATTGTATATGAAATGTTTAAGGAAATAAACGGGTATCTCACAGAAATGAGAAAGCAACAAGGAACTATTCACAGGAAGCGGGAAGATTTGAAAAGAAACCAAAAAACAAATTTCAAAATGGGAAAATATAATTGTTAAGTTTTGAAAAATTAATGAGTTGGTTAAACAGCAAATCAAACGATTGAAGAGATAATCATTGATAGATGGATTGAAAGAAATTACCTAGAATGCAGCACAGAAAGACATGGTGATGGAAGGTATGAGAGTTTATCACCAATAGGCCCTCAACGAATGAACTGCTAAAGCAAACATTTTTGTTTTAATGTTTGTTTATTTTTGAGATAGAGCGTGCCAGTGGGGGAGGGGCAGAGAAGGGGGGGGCAGAGGATCTGAAGCGGCTTCATGCTGATAGCAGTGAGCGCAACGTGGGGCTTGAACTCACAAACTGCAAGATCATGACCAGAGCCGAAAGTCAGACACTCAACGGACTGAGCCGCCCAGGGACTCCCTAAAGCAAACACTTTGGTCTCAAAATTCCTTTACATTCTTAAAAATTATTGACGACCCCAAAGATCTTTTGTGTACGTGGGTTATATCTATTTGTATTTATCATATTAGAAGTTAAAATTGAAATGAAAATTTATTTTTTAAAAAAGCCCATTTGGGGGCGCCTGGGTGGCGCAGTCGGTTAAGCGTCCGACTTCAGCCAGGTCACGATCTCGCGGTCCGTGAGTTCAAGCCCCGCGTCGGGCTCTGTGCTGACAGCTCAGAGCCTGGAGCCTGTTTCAGATTCTGTGTCTCCCTCTCTCTCTGCCCCTCCCCCGTTCATGCTCTGTCTCTCTCTGTCCCAAAAATAAATAAACGTTGAAAAAAAAAATTTTTTTAAAAAGCCCATTTGATGTTAACATAAATTACTTAATAAAGAATAACTTATTTTCATACACAAAAACAGGGAGAAATTGTTTTACATTTTTGACAATCTTTATTGTCTGGGTAATTAGAAGACAGCTAGATTCTCATATCTGCTTCTGCGCTCATTCTGTTGCTGTATGTTGTTTTGGTTGAAATATATGAAGAAAATCTGTCCTCGTACATATGTGTAGATGCAAAAGGGAGAAGTATTTTAATAGCCTTTTCAGATAATGGAGGATATTATTCTTGGTATTGTACCAAAATTCCACAAATGGCAGTTTCCTAATGGTTAGTTGCCATGTGGAATTTGAAAGCCATATCAATAAACGTGTTGCATTTTGTTACATTAAAGTTTATTTGCCTATCTTCAACTTTAGATGGATCTTTTACCTATGTATGATTTTGTCACATCATGGACTGGTAATTTGGAAAATACTGGTTCGTTGAGTAATGCAGGACTTCCAAACATTGATATGAAAGTCACATTCATTAATAACATCTGCGCGGATCTTATTAGAAAAGCCCATGTATTGAGAAGCTGTCAAGTTCATGGTGGGAAATATAAGTTTTCTAAAATTCTACTTTTCCTTGAAAACTTGAATTTTGTCATTGGCAACAAATTCTGTCAGTTGTTTTCCTTGAGGTAACAGGCTTAGTTCATTCAATTTTAAGAAAATGTCTGCCAATTATCCAAGTCTGAATAGCCATAGTTCATCTGTCAGTCATTCTTTTAAGTAAAGATGGTGTTCCATGAAAAAAGTGGTTACGTCAGCTTGCAACTCAATCACACAAGTGTTTTCCTTGAGACAACCATCATACTTCGGTATTCAGCAGAAGTGCTTTTTGTACTTCCCATTTGGTCACAGAGAATATTAAAAAGACATTGTGTAAGGGCCAAGATTTAAAAAAATTAATATGTTTTTTTTCTGCTTCACCAAGTATACCGTTAAGGGAACTAGCATTTCAGAAAATTTACTATGAGTGGGTGACAGAGAAGAACACGATTCCTTGCCTCGTTTGGTCCACTGCCTTGATTTGTGCTAAGGTACCAGCAACTTTACCCACCATTGCTTTCGCACCATTAAGGTGTGTGTCAATGCAGTGAATAAGACACGTAACACCTTACTATTGTTATGAAAGTAGTTTGACCTTGTTGGACTCCTCCTAAGAGGGTCTTGGAACCGTAAAGCACACTTTGAGACTGCTAGTCCAAAGGAATGCAAAGAATCTCCAGAAGTAAGGTCTGAAATAGAAGAAGGTCTAGTGAACAAAGAAACTGGGAATCTAACAAATCTTATGTGTATAAAATAATAATGTCTTATTTGTTGGGGATTAAAACGTTAGAGTTAAATTAGATGGGATGGTGGCATGTAGACTGGAAGAGGTGACCATAGCATGTGAATTGGGAAGGGTGTTCAAGGGAGGGTTAGGGCACTGAATAGCTTTAGAATTTAACTTAAATGTGAAGGAAACGTTTTAAGAATGGGGAATATCCAATTAAACATTATGGATTGCATGTATGCATTTATTTTCACTCCCTTCCCCAAATCACAAGCATGGCAACAAATGGATATTTTTAAAAGACAGAAGTCTGTAGACCCAAGTGAGGAGACAATGGCAGCCAAATGTAGAAAGCTCATTTAGGAAAGCAGGTGGATGAGTGACAATTGTCTCAGACAGCCTGGGAAAGCTAACTCCCAAGCTGCATGAGGAGTCAGCAGAGACAATGAAAAATGATTTAGATTCCTAAGAACTTCAGATTTAGAATTACCAGATGCAGAATATAAATTAATTATGTACAAAATTGCTTAAAGAAATAACATATGCACTCACATAAAAAGGAAAGCAACGAGACACTCTCAGAAGTGCAATGTGTACCTGGAAGAAATAAATGGCATCATGTGCATCCAGATGGAGAAAGCTGAGGAGCAACCTGTTGAGGAATGCTCCGATAGCTCCGGTGTCACCAGGCGGGTCCTGGAAGTGGGGGGAGGTGAGGCTATCAAAGGAGAAGTGGACGAAAGATTTTCTACCGAGTGGCTGGCCTTCCAGCTTCCTTCTCTACCTGAAGATTTCCTGTGGGTAGGATGATTCGTGACTTCTGGGCTGGCAAGGGGCAGGCTCAGCTGTGAGTGGGGTATGGTTAAACTTATAAATACTGAAGGGTAGGTACTGAGTGTGTGCAAAACAGCTGTCCCTATCTCAAATTCAAATAACTATGTTGTGCAGATTGAGGGATGGTGTTTGTGCGTGTGTGGTAGCTTGTAAGAGGAGATGGGGCATGTGTGAAAGTGTGTTAAATCTTTGTTTTCCAGAATGGGAAGGCAATAGACAATGCCTAAAACAGAAAAATCAAGAAGTAGCAATGGAAGCATGTTACGTAGAGACATGGACATAAATAGTACAAGATTCATTGAAAACATTGGAAGTATTTACCTCTGGGGATCAGGAAATGAGGCTGCGTTTGACTCAAAAAATTATTTGCCTCTAAGCTATGTCTACACGTATCTTTGATAAAAATAAGAATGAGATTTTAAAATTATAAAGGTAACTACTGGGGTGCCTGGGTGACTCAGTCAGTTAAGCGTCTGACTCTTGGTGTTGGCTCAGCTCATGATCTCAGGGCTTGTGAGCTAGAGCCCAGCGTCAGGCTCTGCGTTGGCAGCATGGAGCCTGTTTGGGATTCTCTCCCTCTCTGTGTCTCTCTGCCCCTCCCCTGCTTGCTTGCACAGGCTCTCTCTCTCGCAAAATAAATAAACATTAAAATGATTTTTAAAAAGGCAGCTACTAAAAGAATAGAAACAAATTTTATAATTTCAAACTCATCAGAAGGAAGCAAGCAGAAAAAGTAATCTAAATAAGTAGTTAAAATCTTCCCAGAAAAGATACCAGGCCCAGATATTTTTTATCAAACTTTAATGAATAAATTATTGCAGCCTTATACTAATGCTTCTAGAATATAGAAAAAGAGACAATACCTCCCTACTCATTCTGTGAACCTTACATAAACTTAACACCCAAATTTGGCAATTATAGTACAAAAAGGAAAATTATTGGCCAGTCTCATTCTTGAACATTGGTGTAAAAATTCTAAAAATTAATGTTAAAATATTTATAAATGCCATTCATTATATCAAGAGATTAAATGAGAAAAAAATCCAATAGATGCAGAAATTTGTTTTGACCAATTCAAAATCTATGATTTTTAAAAAGAAATCTGAATATTGGAGGACATTCCCTTAATATTGAAGCTGAATATTGGGGGACATTCCCTTAATCAGATAAAGGGCATTAAACAAACAAAAAAACCCAGCACTATATAGTGAACATTATTCTTAATGATGAAATCTTGGAAGCATTCTTTTTAAGATCCAGAAAAGGCAAGAGCACCCACTATTGTCAGTTTTCATTAACATTTTATTGGATTTATAGTAAGGCAAGAAATAATTAAGAAGCAGATTAGTCATTATTCGCGGATAATATGATTCTCTACCCAGCAAGTTAAAAGAATCTATAGGCTTCTTAAAGAATTAGTAAGAAGGTGGTTGGATATCATGTTATTACATAAACTATTTGCCATCAACAAGTAGAAAATGTAACAGGAGGAAGAATATCTCATTTATGATAGCAATAAAAAATGGTACTTATGAATAAATCTACCAAAAGGTGTACATAATCTTTATGAAGTAAAATTTAAAACTTTATAGAAAGGTATTAAAGAAGATCTAAATAAATGGAGAACTATACTGTGTTGATTTGGTAGAAAATTAGTATCTTGGACCATTGATTCTTTCCAAATTAATGTATAAATTCAATGCAATTCCAATTAAAATATCAGTAGGGATTTTTTTCTTTTTTGGTAGAACGTGGAAGAGCTGACTGCAAAATTTACATGGAAGGGCCATAAACCAAAAATAGAGCCACAATACTCCTGAAGAACAGGAAGAAGAGAAACTTGACCTACCAGATGTCAGGAACGCTTATAAAGCTACAGTACAATTACAATTATTTCAAAAGTAGCTAACCCAGAGTTAGTACTCAATAAATGTTAGTTATTATTACTATATGGTTTCCACATTTTAATATTTACATTCTTTGTGGTAAACATTTGCAAGGATTGTTTCTTTCCCTTATGAGGGGCATTTCAAAACGTAGGCCTTAGAAAAATTTTAAACGCTTTCTAAGGCCTGGGTTACAGCTGTACTCCAAATTACGTGGCTCCCGTTATGGAACTGA
The DNA here is from genome assembly GCF_007474595.2 of Lynx canadensis. NCBI lineage: Eukaryota > Metazoa > Chordata > Mammalia > Carnivora > Felidae > Lynx > Lynx canadensis. The sequence goes on along the minus strand of NC_044304.2, from coordinate 143,827,770 downwards.
GTTCTCTATTTCCTCTGCCTCTCCTGCCAGCTTCCTCTCCTTTGAGTCTGAATGGAAATGTAAGGTGTTGGGACAATGTCTATATAAAATGGAGTAAGGAGGTAAGAAGCAGTATCCAGATGCTTGTAACAAAAAAATGAAAGGGGTAAACTTGTCAAGAGGCTTACTTAGTGGACAAGGCAACAGTTGGTCAAAAGTGGTAAACTGGTGAATGAAAGTCATTCATTCATTCATTCATTCATTCATTCAAGAAAGCTCTGTTACCTGTGTATGAAACACCGTGTCTGGCGTGGATATAAAGATGCATTAGACAGATCCCTGTGCATGAGCACTCACAGACTAGCTGGCAAGACATGCCTGGAAAATACTAAGATATAGTATGCCGACTACTAGAGCACGGTCGATACCAAACAGAGTTCAGTCAGAGCAATGAGGCTGAAGGACGAACTACAGAAAGTAGAAGCAGTTTTCTCGAAGGAAGTATCATTCATACTTGGTCTTGGTATCTGTGTTGTTGAGGAGGGAGATGGCAGAGGCGTATACCATGGGGCTAAACATGCAGAGTTTTCAAATATGTTGAAGCAGTATCAACTTCTATACTGTAAGAATTATGGAGATTTTATAAAGGATGTTCATACCACGCAGTTTACTGTTTGTGAACTTTAAACTCTCGCCTTCTTTCTTCCTACCTCTTGTTTGAGGAATTAATAGCCAAATTACCCCAAACTGGGCAGTAGTGGGGAGGAGGCAGAGAACCAGGATGCTGAGTAACAGCGTGGCTCTACAGAGTGTGCAGTAAAGGAGAATTCAGTGTTTCAGCTTCTTTGATTGGCATGGAAATGTTTAGAGAGTGAAGTAATTTTGAAGTTCTGTGGTTCTACCTGGGATTTAGAGTGAGGCTTCTTTCTTAAACTGTATGGTCCTAGTAAATATTGAGGCCTAGCCAAAAACCAGTACAAGTTTTATCAGTGACCTTTTGTGAATCCTGCTCTGGTTGGCATAGTTGTTTCCTCTGATCACACATTCAACAGAGTGGAGCTCTGAGATGGAGCAGGAGGGTGACACGGTGACAATTAGCACTGCTCCTAAAGAAGCCTTATGACTGAGGATAGAACTCTAAAATGTGAATAAACTCTGTTTTGAGAAGGGGCTGCTCTTACAGAGAATGTTACATGACCCCGGAAGTGTAGGAAATGGGCTCTGGGCAAGAAAAAAGTGCCTCCAGCAGAGGCATTGTTCTTAGAACCAAAATTTTGAGAGCATGATAGAGGAAATCTCTCCATCAGCTGTCAAATTCCATAAGTTCCAGAATCTTTCCTTAAGACAAACACCTTCCACCTGGAATGAAGGATGCCACAGGCCCCATCAAAATCGAAGAGATGGACAGGATGGTAAGCGTGAGGTGTTCAGAGGTTCATCTGAGTTTCCCCACAGGCGTCACTGACAAAGTGCACAGGTCTCTATAGTTCAAGGGTTCCTGCCTGGAGGGTACAGTGGGTACGAAGCTTCGTTGTATTTGAGATTCCTACACTTGGGAAGCAGTTGCTTGGGGAGCTATGGCTGAGTTCAGGCTGAGATAATGTTTGTTTCAAAACCTGGGATAGCTTTTAACGTTAATTGAATTTCTTAGAGTTAAAGGGAGAAACACAAACCATATGGAAATAAGTGGGAAAATTTAATGGCAAGAGCTATAAACATGCAGATAAATCTTCCTGAAGTCATTGTAGTAGTTTATAATTTCTTCTTATGTCCCCTGTGAAGTCCTACAGTGCCCCTCAACCTTTTTCCCACATCACTAACTTTGAAGCTCCCCCAAGGGTATGACCATGGTCATAGAAGCACTGTTGGTTTGCCACCACTTTTGCTGCCTTGGGGAACTCATCATACATGATTTACGTGCTAGCTTATATGGATAAATTGTATTTCTACACCTCCTGCCCTAGTATCTTCTATTTTTGCAGACCAAGGATTCGGGATCTCTAAAGTACATTTCTCTGTGTGTGACATTCTGTTAATAATAACAGAATGTAATAAACATTACATTGCCTTTTTTTTTAAATCAATGTAAATGATATCAGCAGATTCTCAGTGCTTTAAAATCACTACATTGTGGTACTTTGAACGAACTATGTGTCTTCCTGATAATTCTTCATCTGGAATTGTACTGCCTACTACTGCAGCCCCTAGCTATATGTGGCTATTTAAACTTACATGAATTAAAATGACTAGAATTAAAACTTCAGTTTGGCAGTCACACTCGCCACATTTCAAGTGTTCAATAGCCACATGTGGCTAGTGCCTACTGAATTGGATAGGACAGATGTAAAACATTTCTGTCATTGGACAAAATTGGACAGTGCTGATCTAGGACATTTCTTGTATTTTTCTTGAGCTTTCACTGTTCTCTACCAGCTAACCCAGGCAACACCCACGGTGTGCCTAGACTTTTACAACAGACATCTTACGGTCTTCTCTCTCCAGTTTCTCAGTCCTTCCAATGTCCTTCCATGACATCATCCTGAATCTGAGGGTCACGCCTGGGTCTTATCATCACCCAGAATCACTGCCTCTGACACTTAAATCTAAGAACTAAGAACTAGTTTTGAGTTGCTTTGCTATCTGATACCACCGTGTCTGTTCTTCAGTTACACTGAGACCTCCAGTTCCTGGACCCCTCTGTTTATTTTCATTTGACTCCCTTTCTTGTTTTTTTTTTTTAAATTTTTTAAAAATGTATGAAATTTATTGTCAAATTGGTTTCCATACAACACCCAGTGCTCATCCCAACAGGTGCCCTCCTCGATACCCATCACCCACCCTGCCCTCCCTCCCAGCCCCCATCAGCCCTCAGTTTGTTCTCAGTTTTTAAGGGTCTCTTATGCTTTGGCTCTCTCCCTCTCTAACCTCTTTTTTTTTTCCTTCCCCTCCCCCATGGGTTCCTGTTAAGTTTCTCAGGATCCACATAAGAGTGAACACATATGGTATCTGTCTTTCTCTGTATGGCTTATTTCACTTAACATCACACTCTCCAGTTCCATCCACGTTGCTACAAAGGGCCATATTTCGTTCTTTCTCATTGCCACGTAGTACTCCATTGTGTATATAAACCACAATTTCTTTATCTATTCATCAGTTGATGGACATTTAGGTTCTTTCCATAATTTGGCTATTGTTGAGAGTGCTGCTATAAACATTGGGGTACAAGTGCCCCTATGCATCAGTACTCCTGTATCCCTTGGGTAAATTCCTAGCAGTGCTATTGCTGGGTCATAGGGTAGGTCTATTTTTAATTTTCTGAGGAACCTCCACACTGTTTTCCAGAGTGGCTGCACCAGTTTGCATTCCCACCAACAGTGCAAGAGGGTTCCCGTTTCTCTACATCCTCGCCAGCATCTATAGTCTCCTGATTTGTTCATTTTGGCCACTCTGACTGGCGTGAGGTGATATCTGAGTGTGGTTTTGATTTGTATTTCCCTGATGAGGAGCGACGTTGAGCATCTTTTCATGTGCCTGTTGGCCATCCGGATGTCTTCTTTAGAGAAGTGTCTATTCATGTTTTCTGGCCATTTCTTCCCTGGATTATTTGCTTTTCGGGTGTGGAGTTTGGTGAGCTCTTTATAGATTTTGGATACTAGCCCTTTGTCCGATATGTCATTTGCAAATATCTTTTCCCATTCCGTTGGTTGCCTTTTAGTTTTGTTGGTTGTTTCCTTTGCTGTGCAGAAGCTTTTTATCTTCATGAGGTCCCAATAGTTCATTTTTGCTTTTAATTCCCTTGCCTTTGAGGATGTGTCAAGTAAGAAATTGCTACGGCTGAGGTCAGAGAGGTCTTTTCCTGTTTTTTCCTCTAGGGTTTTGATGGTTTCCTGTCTCACATTCAGGTCCTTTATCCATTTTGAGTTTATTTTTGTGAATGGTGTGAGAAAGTGGTCTAGTTTCAACCTTCTGCATGTTGCTGTCCAGTTCTCCCAGCACCATTTGTTAAAGAGACTGTCTTTTTTCCATTGGATGTTCTTTCCTGCTTTGTCAAAGATGAGTTGGCCATACTTTTGTGGGTCTAGTTCTGGGGTTTCTATTCTATTCCATTGGTCTATGTGTCTGTTTTTGTGCCAATACCTTGCTGTCTTGATGATGACAGCTTTGTAGTAGAGGCTAAAGTCTGGGATTGTGATGCCTCCTGCTTTGGTCTTCTTCTTCTTCAAAATTACTTTGGCTATTCGGGGCTTTGTGTGGTTCCATATGAATTTTAGGATTGCTTGTTCTAGCTTTGAGAAGAATGCTGGTGCAATTTTGATTGGGATTGCATTGAATGTGTAGATAGCTTTGGATAGTATTGACATTTTGACAATATTTATTCTTCCAACCCATGAAAACGGAAATGTTTTTCCATTTCTTTATATCTTCTTCAATTTCCTTCATAAGCTTTCTATAGTTTTCAGCATACAGATCTTTTACATCCTTGGTTAGATTTATTCCTAGGTATTTTATGCTTCTTGGTGCAATTGTGAATGGGATCAGTTTCTTTATTTGTCTTTCTGTTGCTTCATTATTAGTGTATAAGGATGCAACTGATTTCTGTACATTGATTTTGTATCCTGCAACTTTGCTGAATTCATGTATCAGTGTTATAGCAGACTTTTGGTGGAGTCTATTAGGTTCTCCATGTATATTATCATGTCATCTGCAAAAAGTGAAAGCTTAACTTCATCTTTGCCAATTTTGATGCCTTTGATTTCCTTTTGTTGTCTGATTGCCGATGCTAGAACTTCCAACAGTATGTTAAACAACAGCGGTGAGAGTGGACATCCCTGTCGTGTTCCTGATCTCAGGGAAAAAGCTCTCAGTTTTTCCCCATTGAGGATGATGTTAGCTGTGGAGTTTTCATAAATGGCTTTTATGATGTTTAAGTATGTTCCTTCTATCCCGACTTTCTCGAGGGTTTTTATTAAGAAAGGATGCTGAATTTTATCAAATGCTTTTTCTGTATCGATTGACAGGATCATATGGTTCTTCTCTTTTCTTTTATTAATGTGATGTATCATGTTGATTGATTTGCAAATGTTGAACCAGCCCTGCATCCCAGGAATGAATTCCACTTGATCATGGTGAATAATTCTTTTTATATGCTGTTGAATTCGATTTGCTAGTATCTTATTGAGAATTTTTGCATCCATATTCATCAGGGATATTGGCCTGTAGTTCTCTTTTTTTTTACTGGGTCTCTGTCTGGTTTAGGAATCAAAGTAATACTGGCTTCATAGAATGAGTCTGGAAGTTTTCCTTTCCTTTCTATTTTTTGGAATAGCTTGAGAAGGATAGGTATTATCTCTGCTTTAAACATCTGGTAGAACTCCCCTGGGAAGCCATCTGGTCCTGGACTCTTATTTGTTGGGAGATTTTTGATAACCGATTTAATTTCTTCACTGGTTATGGGTCTGTTCAAGCTTTCTATTTCCTCCTGATTGAGTTTTGGAAGTGTGTGGGTGTTTAGGAATTTGTCCATTTCTTCCAGGTTGTCCAGTTTGTTGGCATATAATTTTTCATAGTATTCTCTGATAATTGCTTGTATCTCTGAGGGATTGGTTGTAATAATTCCATTTTCATTCATGATTTTATCTATTTGGGTCATCTCCCTTTTCTTTTTGAGAAGCCTGGCTAGAGGTTTGTTAATTTTGTTTATTTTTTCAAAAAACCAACTCTTCGTTTCATTCATCTGCTCTACAGTTTTTTTAGATTCTATATTGTTTATTTCTGCTCTGATCTTTATTATTTCTCTTCTTCTGCTGGGTTTGGGGTGTCTTTGCTGTTCTGCTTCTATTTCCTTTAGGTGTGCTGTTAGATTTTATATTTGGGATTTTTCTAGTTTCTTTTTTTTTTTTTTTTTTAATTTTTTTTTTCAACGTTTTTTATTTATTTTTGGGACAGAGAGAGACAGAGCATGAACGGGGGAGGGGCAGAGAGAGAGGGAGACACAGAATGGGAAACAGGCTCCAGGCTCTGAGCCATCAGCCCAGAGCCCGACGCGGGGCTCGAACTCACGGACCGCGAGATCGTGACCTGGCTGAAGTTGGACGCTTAACCGACTGCGCCACCCAGGCGCCCCAGGATTTTTCTAGTTTCTTGAGATAGGCCTGGATTGCAATGTATTTTCCTCTCAGGACTGCCTTCGCTGCATCCCAAAGCGTTTGGATTGTTGTATTTTCATTTTCGTTTGTTTCCATATATTTTTTAATTTCTTCCCTAATTGCCTGGTTGACCCATTCATTCTTTAGTAGGGTGTTCTTTAACCTCCATGCTTTTGGAGGTTTTCCAGACTTTTTCCTGTGGTTGATTTCAAGCTTCATAGCATTGTGGTCTGAAAGTATGCATGGTATGATTTCAATTCTTGTATACTTATGAAGGGCTGTTTTGTGACCCAGTATATGATCTATCTTGGAGAATGTTCCATGGGCACTCGAGAAGAAAGTATATTCTGTTGCTTTGGGATGCAGAGTTCTAAATATATCTGTCAAGTCCATCTGATCCAATGTATCATTCAGGGCCCTTGTTTCTTTATTGACCGTGTATCTAGATGATCTATCCATTTCTGTAAGTGGAGTGTTAAAGTCCCCTGCAATTACCACATTCTTATCAATAAGGTTGTTTATGTTTGTGAGTAATTGTTTTATATATTTGGGGGCTCCCGTATTCGGTGCATAGACATTTATAATTGTTAGCTCTTCCTGATGGATAGACCCTGTGTTTATTATATAATGCCCTTCTTCATCTCTTGTTACAGCCTTTAATTTAAAGTCTAGTTTGTCTGATATAAGTATGGCTACTCCACCTTTCTTTTGACTTCCAGTGGCATGATAAATAGCTCTTCATCCCCTCACTCTGAATCTGAAGGTGTCCTCAGGTCTAAAATGAGTCTCTTGTAGACAGCAAATAGATGGGTGTTGTTTTTTTATCCATTCTGATACCCTATGTCTTTTGGTTGGCGCATTTAGTCCATTTACATTCAGTGTTATTATAGAAAGATACAGGTTTAGAGTCATTGTGATGTCCGTAGATTTCATGCTTGTAGCAATGTCTCTGGTACTTTGTCTCACAGGATCCCCCTTAGGATCTCTTGTAGGGCTGGTTTAGTGGTGACGAATTCTTTCAGTTTTTGTTTGGGAAGACCTTTATCTCTCCTTCTATTTTAAATGACAGACTTGCTCAATAAAGGATCCTCAGCTGCATATTTTTCTGTTCATCACATTGAAGATCTCCTGCCATTCCTTTCTGACTTGCCAAGTTTCAGTAGAGACATCAGTCATGAGTCTCCCTTTATATGTTAGAGCACGTTTATCTCTAGCTGCTTTCAGAATTTTCTCTTTATCCTTGTATTTTGCCAGTTTCACTATGATATGTCGTGCAGAAGATCGATTCAAGTTATGTCTGAAGGGAGTTCTCTGTGCCTCTTGGATGTCAATGCCTTTTTCCTTCCCCAGATCGGGGAAGTTCTCAGCTATGATTTCTTCAAGTACACCTTTCCCTCTCTCTTCAGCACCTTTCCCTCTCTCTTCCTCCTCTGGAATACCAATTATGCGTATATTATTTCTCTTTAGTGCATCACTTAGTTCTCTAATTTTCCCTTCATACTCCTGGATTTTTTTATCTTTTTTCTCAGCTTCTTCTTTTTCCATAATTTTGTCTTCTAGTTCACATATTCTCTCCTCTGCCTCTTCAATCCTAGCCGTGGTTGTCTCCATTTTATTTTGCAGGTCATTGATAGCATTTTTTAGCTCCTCCTGGCTGTTCCTTAGTCCCTTGATCTCTGTAGCAATAGATTCTCTGCTGTCCTGTATACTGTTTTCAAGCCCAGCAATTAATTTTATGACTATTATTCTAAATTCACTTTCTGTTATATTGTTTAAATCCTTTTTGATCAGTTCATTAGCTGTCGTTATTTCCTGGAGATTCATTTGAGGGGAATTCTTCCGTTTCATCATTTTGGACAGTCCCTGGAGTGGTGCGGAACTGCGGGGCACTTCCCCTGTGCTGTCTTGAATAACTTGCGTTGGTGGGCGGGGCCGCAGTCAGACCTGATGTCTGCCCCCAGCCCACCGCTGGGGCCACAGTCAGACTGGTGTGTGCCTTCTCTTCCCCTCTCCTAGGGGCGGGATTCACTGTGGGGTGGCGTGGCCCGTCTGGGCTACTTGCACACTGCCAGGCTTGTGGTGCTGGGGATCTGGTGTATTAGCTGGGGTGGATTGGTAAGGTGCACCGAGGTGGGAGGGGCAAGCTCAGCTGGCTTTTCCTTCGGTGATCTACTTCAGGAGGGGCCCTGAGGCACTGGGAGTGAGTCAGACCCACCGCCGGAGGGATGGGTCTGCAAAAGCACAGCGTTGGGTGTTGGCGGTTCCCTTTGGGATTTTGGCTGTGGGATGGGCGAGGGAGATGGCACTGGTGAGCACCTTTGTTCCCTGCCAAGCTGATCTCTGTCATCTGGGGCTCAACAACTCTCCCTCCCGTTGTCCTCCAGCCCTCCCGTTCTCCATGCAGAGCTGTTAGCTTATAACCTTCCAGATGTTAAGTCCCGCTCGCTGTCCGAACACACTCCGTCCGGCCCCTCCGCTTTTGCCAGCTAGACTCGGGGGCTCTGCTTTGCCGGTGGGCTGCCCCTCTGCCCCGGCTCCCTCCCGCCAGTCTGTGTAGCGCTCACTGCCTCTCCACCCTTCCTACCCTCTTCGGTGGGCCTCTCGTCTACCCTCTTCTGTGGGCCTGTTGTCTACGCTTGGCTCCAGAGAATCCATTCTGCTAGTCTTGTGGTGGTTTTCTGGGTTATTTAGGCAGGTGTGGGTGGAATCTAAGTGATCAGCAGGACGCGGTGAGCCCAGTGTCCACTTAGGCAGCCATCTTCCTCTGTTTTTTTTTAATTTTTAAAATGTTTATTTATTTTTGAAGGTGAGTGGGTAAGTGGGGGAGGGGCAGAGAGAAGGAGACAGAGAATCAGAGGCAGGCTCCAGACTCTGAGCTGTCAGCACAGACCCCGACATGGGGTTTCATGAACCATGAGATCACGACTTGAGCCGAAGTCAGATGCCCAAGCGACTGAGCCACCCACGTGCCCCAACTTGTCTGTCTTTCTTAGCCAGCCTAGTGTCCATCTTCACATGCTCCTCTTGCCATTATCCTAGACTCTACAAATGCTTATCCTTCTAATATATCCTCCTTAACTTCTCTGCCCCCTATCAGGTAAGTGGAGCAGGAAAACTGACAAAATTATACACAACTGAAGTCGGTTAGGTGCACTCAACTAGTGTTTTTCCAACTGAGTCACAACCCACTGATGAACTCAGTCTAGGGGGTTTTGGGGGCTGTTTGTTTTTTAGGTTAAATAGGATGGAGTAGAAAGCGTTCATCTCAGAAAGGAAGTGTAAATACTGTTTCACGAATCTTTTGTTTTAGTTATATATACACACACGTATGTATTGTGCCATAATATAAAATGTATTTCTTTTTAAAAAAATATTTATTTATTTTGAGAGAGAGAGAGAAAGTGAGCAGGGGAGGCGCAGAGAGAGAGGGAAAGAGAGAATCCCAGGCAAGCTCCGCACTGTCAGTACAGAACCCGACGAGGGACTCGTTCTCACAAACCATGAGATCATGACCTGAGCTGAAACCAAGAGTTGGACGCTTAACTGACTGAGCCACCCAGGCACCCCTGTTGAGTTTTTTGTCTTAACATATCTTAACACACTTTCTCAGTATATACACGTCCACATAATTCTTTAAATTTCTCTATAATTTTACATAGGATAGGCTTAATTTCCCTTTCTCCTACTATTGGGCATTTAGATTCTTTTCAGATTTTGGCCATTACAGAGAATACTGCTGTAAAAAGCTTTCTACATATATTGGATCATAACTGAGAGTGTATTTCTGTTGGATAGATACTTAAAAGTGGAATTGCTGGTCAAAAAGTATATGCATCTAAAATTTCAATACATATTGCCAAGTTGTCTTCCAAATAACTGTAGCCAACTTATATTTCCATACAGACCTTTTCCTGATACTCTTACACTAACATTGAATGTTTAACATTTGCAAATCTGATTGTAAAAAGCATCCAATTGTTGCTTTTATTTGCATTCTTTTGATCATTAGTAATCCCAATCATCTTTTCACAAGTCTAGTGTGAAAAGTTGAAATACTTGTTTTATCCTTGCCTTTTTTTTTTTTTTTGAAGTTCATTTATTTATTTTGAGAGAGAGAGCGAGAGCGGGTGAGGGGCAGAGAGAGATGGAGAGAGAGAGAATCCCAAGCAGGCTCTGCACTGTCAGCACAGAGCCAGACCTGGAGCTCAAACTCATGAACTGTGAGATCATGACCTGAGCTGAAACCAAGAGTCAGACTTTTAACCGACTTGAGCCACCAAGGTGGTCTATCCTTGTCTGTTTTTAAATTGTGTTGTCTTATTCTTACTGATTTGTAGGAGCTCTTAAAAATATTTTCTCCCAGTCTGTTGCTTTTTCTTATCTTTTAAAAGGTACCTTGTTTTATCTAAAAGTTTAAATTTTTTATATGGTGAAATGGTCAATATATAGCCTTTGGGTCTGGTAAAAAAAACTATTCACTCCAAGATTATATTAAAAGGGTCTTGTATTTTCTTAGGACACTTTTATAGTTTTGTTTTTACACTTAGCTCTTTAATCCATGTGGAATTTATTTTTGTGCAACACAGGAAGTAGGAATCTAATTTTGTTTCCAAATGGTTAGCTATTTGTGCCAATGCCATTTGATGTAAAATGCTGCCTTTATCATGACAGAAAGTATAAATATGTGTCTGCTTCTAGATTCCCTCTGTGTCCTCTGTTGACTATACCACATGTTTTAATCATTAAAGCTTTATGTTTTGAAACCTGGTATGGTAAATGCTCCCTTGTTGTTCTTTTTTAAATGTATTCTTATATATTTTTCTCTGCCAGGTGAACTTCATAATAAGCTTATAAATCCCATAAAGAACCATGCTTGGATCTTTTTTTTTTTCATGCTTGAATCTTGATTGAGATTATATTTTTATATTAATTGGATAGTTTTACAATTTTGAATTTTTTCATCCTGAAATATGGTATATTTCATTTACTCATGTCTTCTTTAGGGTATCTTTCAGGTAAATTTTATTTTTACTTACAAGAGTATTATGCATTTCTCATGAGGGTTGTCCTGAATATTTCAAACCTTTGCTATTTCTGTGAATGAATTTTTTTTCGTTTAATGTTTATTTTTGAGAGAGAGACAGAGCATAAGCAGGGGAGGGGCAGAGAGAGAGGGAGACACAGAATTTGAAGCAGGCTCCAGGCTCTGAACTGTCAGCATAGAGCCCAACATGGGGCTCGAACCCAGAACCCAAGAACCGCGTGATCATGACCTGAGCTGAAGTCGGATGCTTAACCGACTGAGCCACTCAGGAGACCAGATGTTTTTTCCTTACATTTTCTAATTGATTATTGCTGGAATGAAGGACATTTATATCTATTTTTTGTATTGATATTGTGCTTAGCCACCTTAATGAACTTCTATTAATTATTTATATATTAGGAGCGCCTGGGTGGATCAGTCAGCTGAGAGCTCAGTGCCTGGAGCCTGCTTCGAATTTTTGTGTCTCCCCCTCTCTTTGCCCCTCCCCCACTCATGCTCTCCCTCTGTCTCTGTCTCTCTCTCAGAAAAAAAATAAAAAAATTATTTATATATTAATATTTTTTCAGTAAATGCTAATGAACTTTCTTAAAAAAATTTTTTTTTTCAACGTTTATTTATTTTTGGGACAGAGAGAGACAGAGCATGAACGGGGAAGGGGCAGAGAGAGAGGGAGACACAGAATCGGAAACAGGCTCCAGGCTCCGAGCCATCAGCCCAGAGCCCGACGCGGGGCTCGAACTCACGGACCGCGAGATCGTGACCTGGCTGAAGTCGGACGCTTAACCGACTGCGCCACCCAGGCGCCCCAATGCTAATGAACTTTCTAGCTTGACAGTGACATCATCTCCAAATAATGATTGTCTAATTTCTTCCTTTGAGATCTTCCCACTTATTTCCTTTTTCTTAAAAACTTTCTTAAAAACCTACACTGGCTAGGATGTTGTGGTAGCACTTTTGTTTGTTTCCCAGCATCCCTTTCTCCTAACCACATCTCGATTGATCGATTATTTGTTTTTGTGGAATTACCTCTCCCCCATTGTGGGCAGTCATGGAAGAATGGTAAATCCAGGGACCCTACGTTCCCATGATGGAAGTAAAAGAAGCCCTTGGATATTTTTTCATTAGGTCATTCCCATTAGATGCCCTGCATAGTCAAGGGGCAAGTCCATGACCGAAGCTTAGCCAATTAGACTTACTATTCCTAGGACTTTGGCTCTTGAAGATATTGAACCATATGTAAGTAAGCAAGAAAAACTGCAATTCATTGATTCCAGAGACCAAAGAATTCCTGTCTGTTTCTGAACTAGGTTCTCCAGTCTTCTGGTTGATGCTGTGAACTTTCTACAAGCTTTCCAGTAAATCCATCCTCCCTTTGGATCAAATTAGTCTGAATCGGTTTCTGTTGCTTGGAACCCAGAAACTTTAGTCTGATACATTTTCTTGGTCTTATCTTTAATTAGAGTACCTTTAACAGTTCACCATCTAAAATAATTTGCATGTTTCTGATGGTTAACTTCTATCTAGAAAAAGGAAGTTTCTTTCCATTCCTACCTCATAAAAGGTTTTCTGAAATCTAAAATGGGATTTTTGCTTCAAAAAGACTGCTCTCTTCTATCAAATGCATTTTTTAGATGTATCAAAATGGAGAAAATCCTGACATTTTCTCCTTTGTCAGTGAGATTTCCTAACATTGACTTATCCTTGCATTCCTACAACAAGCCTTATTTGTGTTATACACACACACACACACACACACACACACACACACACACACACTGCTGTATTTGATTTACTAATATTTGGTTTAGGATTTTTGCACCTATATTTTTGAATAATATTGTCAATAACTGTTTTATTTAATGTGTAATTTTTGTCTAATTTTGATGACACAGTTATGTTTATTTTGTAAAATAAAGTGGGAAAACTTTCTACCTTTTCTATGATAATCTGGAATTGTTTGCCTAAAATAGAATCATTTGGGTGCCTGGGTGGTTCAGTCAGTTAAGTGTCCAACTCTTGATCTCAGCTCAGGTCATGATCTCACAGTTTGTGGGATTGAGCCCCCTTTTGGGCTCTCTGCTGACAGCAAGGATGCTGCTTGAGACTCTCTCTCTCCCTCTCCCTGCTCCTCCCCTGTCTCTCTCTCTCTCTCTCTCAAAAACAAAACAAAACAAAACAAAACATTTTTTTTCCTTAATTTTTTCTAGAACTCACTTGTAAAACCATCTAGATCTTCTTGATGCCTTCTCAGGGATAGATTTTTTAAATTACATTTCTCTTTTCTCCAGTGGTTGTTGGTCTCCTTGTGTTTTCTATCTTCTCTTGACTCAATTACACTAAAAAAAATACCCACTTAGTCTAGGTTTTCAATTTGTTGATAATAACCTGTATGTAATATTATTTTAAAAATAAGAACTTTCTATTGTTATGTTCCCCCCCCCTTTTTTTTTGTCCTAAAAGGACAAAAGGACTTTTTTTTGTCTTTTTTTTTTGTCCTTTTTTTTTTTGTGTGTGTCCTTTCTCTCTCCTTAATCAGGCATGATAAAAGTTTGTCTACCTCATTGGTCTTTTCAAATATTAAGTCTATCCTATTTTTCTTTTCCATTTTGTTAATATTTGCATTCATCTTCATTAATTGTTTTTTTCTACTTTCTTTGGGCTTATTTTGCTTTTGAGTTGTTAAGTTTCATGGGAGACCAAGCCTGACTTCTCTATAAAAGCTGAAAACATCAGTCTTTCTTGTCACTTGGACACAGGCACATGATCTGGGCTCTAAATAAAGCCAAGCTACCTACCCCAGTGTTTGAATTGGCAGCCAGCAAGGCACAGAAGTGGTTGTGGTGGCATTTGCAGCAAGATCAAGTTCTTGGGATCAGGCTGTCAGGGTCAGTGGTGCCAGATGCAGCTGCTGGCACCTGGTGGTCACAGTAGCCTTGTCCTGTGCAGACTAGTCTGGTGACCTATGGTGGGCATTGTCCTAACTGTGCGCCTCTAAGCTTGGTTCTACTGCTAAGCCAGTGTTTCTGTGAGCTAATCTGTGTCCTTTAATAAATTCATTTTCTGCCTTAGTCAGCCAGAGTTGGTTTCTATTGTTTCCACATAAGAATCTTGACTCAATACATGCTTTCATTGTTAGTACTTTCAAATAAATCATGTTTCTAAACAACATTTTAGTTTCCTCTTTATCATAGGAATTATTTAGAAGGATGTTTAAAATATTTCCCAGTTCCAGGGCCCCTGGGTAGCTCAGTCAGTTAAGCATACTAGTTTAGCTCAAGTCATGATCTCATGGTTTGTGAGTTTGAGCCCCACGTCAGGCTCTGCGCTTACAGCTTGGAGCCTGGAGCCTCCTTCAGATTCTGTGTCTCCCTCTCTCTCTCTTTCTCTCTCTCTCTGCCCCTCCCCTGCTTGTTCTCTCTCTCACTCTCTCTCTCTCTCTTTCAAGAAAATAAAGAAGCATTTAAAATATTTCCCACTTGATAAATATTTTTGTTCTTTGTTGTTAATTTCTCTTTTTCTTGTGATATGGTCAGTTAATACGGCTTGTATGATTATCCTTTTAAAAGTTTTTTTAATGTTTATTTTTGACAGGGGGAGAGAGAGACAGAGAGAGAGTGAGGAAGGGAGGGGGAAAGAGGGAGACACAGAATCTGAAGCAGGCTCCAGGCTCTGAGCTGTCAACACAGAGCCCGATGCAGGGCTCGAACTCACAAACCATGAGATCATGACCTGAGCCGAAGTCAGATGCTTAACCGACTGAGCCACGGAGGTGCCCCTATGATTTTTTATTTTTGAAATTTGTTGAAAGTTTACCTGTGATCTAATATATGTCACATTTCCTTACCGTCCAATAGTATATTTTTCATTTGTAAGTAGGAAGTTTCCTCTCTGAACGTAGCCATTCAAGGATTCGTCAATTTTACCTTATATTTCTGAGAGTTTTCATAATCAATTGTATCTTCTTTAGTATAAAATATTCTTTTTGTTTCATTTACTATTTTTCTTTTTTAGTCTTGAATCCCATTTTGTTTAATATTAATATTACTACATTTGCTATTTTTTTCTTACCAGTTGTATTTTCCATACTTCTATTTAAAAATTTTCTTCATAATTCCTTTCCTTCCATCTTTCCTTCTCTTATTCCCTCCTTCCTTCTTCCTTACCTCCTTCTTGCCTTCCTTCCTCCCTGTCTCCCTCACTCCCTTTCCTTCCCTCCTTCCTTCTTTTTCTACTACTTCTTTCCTTCCTTCCTTCCTTCCTTCCTTCCTTCCTTCCTTCCTTCCTTCCTTCCTTCCTTTTTCCTCTACCCAATCTGCAAATCTCTGTCTTTTAAAAGGGGAATTTAACATATTTGTGTTTATTATGATTATAGATATGGTTGATTATAGCCCTACTACTTTATCTTATATTTATCATTATCTCTCGACTTTTTGTTTTCCTTTTGGGTCTTTTGCTGGATTTATTACCTTTTCTTCATTTAATTTTTATTTCTCTTTTCCTGATCATTCTCCTTTAAGTTTTTATCCCAGATATTTAAAATTAAAATTTGCCTTCAGATTTTAGAGCAGCACTAATGGAAATTAATGTGGTGATGGAAATGTTCTATATTCTGCAGAGAAGACTGCTTTCTGTATTATGGCAGAGTAATCACTAGCTGCATGTGGCTGTTGAGTACTTGAAATGTGGCTAGTGCAATTGAGGACCTGAAGTTTTCATTTTCATTTTAATTAATGCAATTAATTTTAAGAAATTCAAATCAATGCAAATTTCAACAACCACATGTAACCAGTGAGTGCCATTATATTAGTTTGCTACAACTGCCATAACAAAATACCACAGACTGGTGTCTTAAACAACAGAAACTTATTTTCTCAAAGTTCTAGAGGGTGGAAATTCAAGATCAAGGTGTCGGCAGGCTCCATTTCTCCTGAGGCCTCTCTCCTTGGCTTACAGATGGCCGTCTTCTTGCTGTGACCTCACCTGGTCTTCCCTCTGTGTACATGAGTCCCTGGTGTCTCTCTGTGCATCTACCTGTCCTCTTCTTATAAGGACACCATCAGATCGGATTAGGGGGCCACCCTGACTGCCTCATTTTAACCTAATCACCCCCTTAAATGCCCTATCTCTAAATACAGTCACATTCTGAAGTGCTGAGGGTTAGGGCTTCAACTTATAAATTTTACAGGGACACAGTTCAGCCCATAACAACCATATTGGAGGGTACAGGCCCAAAGTTAATCTGTACTTTTTTGCACCCCAGATACACATCTACTCACCTTAGGGTACTTTGATTTTTCTCCTCCTCATCCAGTCCCACCATCTGCTATATGGTAATCATCTAGAATTCTACTTCCAATTTTTTCTTGCTTTCTGCATGAGGAATTGTTAGAATTAACTAGAAATTTTACATATTTCTTTATCATTTTTTCTTATATACCATGCATTTCTCTTTCTTAAGCTCATTTATCTTGTTGCTATAATATTGCTCTTGAGTAATTCTCTCAGTGTACTTTGAGGGCCAGGTATAGGATTCTAAGTTCAAAATTAATTTCTCTTAATTTGAAGATACTGTTTAAACTGCTGGTATCTCACTCAGATCCCCTTTAGCAGGCTAGGGCCCCCATCCCTCAACCCTTGTGAGCATTGGTTACTAACAGTTCACTCCTGCCCACCGTTGCATGAACTGTTCTTTATTCAATGACCGCTAACCACCCCCCCCCCTTTTTTTTTGACAGCTAACCCTTTTGGTAAATTACTCACCACTACTCCTGGGGGAGTGTCCAGCCAATTATTGCCTGATAGGGGAGTATAAAAGGCTTTTAATATTGCCTCAAGGTGGGACCAATTCTGGGGGACTGTTCATGCTCCAGGGCTTTCCAAGGGATCAAGCTGAAGCCAGACTCCTGCTGACATATCTTAGTTTAGTTCCTTCCCCAGCCCTATTCTGTGTCTCTTACTCTCTCTCTCCTTCTAGCACTCCCTTAATACATCATGTGCACCCAAACCCCTGTTTCAGGCTGGGCTTCTAGGGAACCTGATCTAAGATACATTGTCTCAATATTTTCTATTCTCCCATGGCCTCATTCTTAGCCCAGGACCCAATGTCAACTAGACCTTCAGAAAATGTTCACTGAATGAAAAAATGGAATCATCTTCCTTGGGCAGCATGTTGATTATAGTACACTTTCTTTCTAAGTGTAACTTCTGATCATGAAATTAAAATTCCTGATTTTGGCATAAAGCCTATTTCTCTGGCTTATACACACTAAGCCCACCTGCCTTTATTTATTAGTCTACTCTGAGTTTTTGTTTTTACTGATTTTATGATCCCAAACATTATTTAATTTTTACATCTGAATTATATATAGTACTACATTGCTTGTACATTGTGTTATGTGTCTTATTTCCTCAGCTGGAACACAATTTTATGGATTTTATGTTTCTCTGAATTGCTTAGGACCAAGCAGCTTGCTAGATACATAGTGCTCAATTAATAATTGTACAATGTTTATATAACAGTTTAGTTTAAAGGGATTGTATTTGAACACAAATTTTCTCTTAGAAAGTACTTCTTTTTTCTTTATTACTCTTGGATCATTTAATCCCTGTTTGAAAACTCTATTTCCATAGTAACAGATTGTCATAAAAGAAAGATTATCATAAAAGAAAGAAAAGTGTGGTCTTTACTTCGAATGGCCAGAAAGAGAAGCATGAGAAGGAAAGTGCAAAATTATAAATAAAATGAATGAATCAAGCAGAGGGAAATAGTGCAAAGAATGACAAATCATTTCTAACACTGTTAATGGTATTACTGTACTTCAAGATGATTAAACTAGCCAGCAGAATCCAGAAGCTCAAACATTAGTAATGTGATAAACTTTAGAAGCTGAAGGCAAAAAGCATTAGGCCAGTCCCGGGGGTCCTTCCTGGCTTCAAAGCAGTGCCCTCTATTTGATCAGTGAGGGCAGTAGTATAGAACCTACGCTTTGTAATGATTTACAGTATCATCAAGTTCCCAATAAGCCTGTATTTAAGAGTTGCCCGAGGTGACTTTGTCTTTAATTTGCAAAAAGTGGTCAATATCCAAGTAGTGACAAACCGAATCTGGCCCACAAATGGGAGAGAAAAATAACGTGACACAAAACAAACTTCTTTTTGGAGAACCTAAAGAGAGTTCATGACAACCTTCGGTGACTGGAATTGGGTGGGTATTTCTTTGGCTTTATGTGGCAAGATATTTTAAAATACACTTAGTGGTTGTTGCTGTCAACCAGACTTTCCTTGCCATTGAGGATGCTCGTCTCTTCTTGCAGTGGAGAATTTGGGGTTGAACAAAGGACCGCCAGAGAGGTGTCAGAAGTTGAGGGGCTCCTGGCTGGCTCAGTCAGTAAAGCATGCAACTCTTGACCTTGGGGTTGTGAGTTCGAGCCCCATGTTGGGTGTAGAGATTACTTAAAAATAAAATCTTACAAAAACATTCAGAAATAGCCAAAGTAAAACTAATGAATCACTGAAGTAGTAATCAGTAAAAGTTTATTGAGCACACACCAGTAAGACAGTTTGTAAACTGGAAGGACTCAAACCAAGGCACAAAATAAGGCTCAGGGGTGTAATGTTATAAAGCAGCTCATGTAATGAGAAAGCACTGACTATTCTTCATAGTAATTATTATATTGGTTATAATATAAGAATTCTCTCAGATGATAGGGAACTGGTTAGTTGTTACCTAATATCAACCTAGCAGTTTAGGTTTTGCATATGATTATCAGAGGCATAAGCAAGAAACGACCCAGGTCAAATTAGGCTTGCAAAATAAGCTAAATTAAACTCTGTATGACTAAACTGGTTTGGTCTGCTCAGGGAATTTTCAAAGATTCTCTCTGTTTGTTTTTTATTTTAACGAATGAGATCACACCTAAAGCTGAAAACTGACCCAGTCTTGGGGGTGCAAAAATTCAGATAAATGTCTAAACATGGATTTCTGTTTATTAGCTTGGGATTCATTAGGCTTCTTCAGCGGAGGAGAGATGTCCCATCATTTCTGAAAAATTCTTAATCATCAATCCAAATATTTTTTCCTATTCTTTTTCTCTCTTGTCCTTTAAAAATTTTTTTAATGTTTATTTTTAAGAGAGAGAGAGAGAGAGAGAGAGAGAGCGAGCGCACAAGCAGGGGAGGGGCAGGGAAAGAGGGAGACACGGAATCTGAAGCAGGCTCCAGGCTCTGAGCTGTTAGCACAGAGCCCAACATGGGGCTCAAACTCAAGAACCATGAGATCATGACCTGAGCTGAAGTCGGACACATAACCAACTGAGCCACCCAGGCACCCCTCTCTTATCCTTTTAGAGCTCTGGTTTGGCATAATCTTTTGGTCTCTTTTTGTAATTTCTATCAAGATCTCTCTATGTTACCTTCTGGATGATTGTTTCTGTCTTCCTGTTTCACACTTCAGATTTTTTTTAGCCTATTAAATTTTTCTTAGTTCTAGAAGCTGTATTTTAGTATATATGCTGCAAAAGTGAGCACTACATATATATTTTTTGTTTATTTAAAAATCGACTTCATCATTTCTATGATGTCTTTCTTTTTCCTCATATTTTAAACCATTCTTAAATTTATTTAGATACAAAGCCTTTTAGACTTTTTTTTCAGGTCTTTTCTGTTGGCTTTTGCACATGGTACTGGTTTTTTCCTCTGTGTTTTATGTAGTTTTGGGAGAAGGGTTTTTTTTTTTTTTTAATAGCGTGACCTCATGTTTTTTGGAAACTTATTTGCATAAACTCTTTGAAACTGTGATAAATCTAATACTCCAGAGAGGATTTGAATTTGTTTCTGTCAGGAACCTGGAGGAACTACCAGCCCAGGACAACTCTAAATTGACTTTATAGCTTGTGATTTATTGGACCTCCCAGGTAGTGTAAATGTGGCCTATAAAACTGCATGAAGGCTGGCTGTGGTTAAGAAATTTTAGGGAAGAGTCCCACCCTCTCTGAGACTAAATTTCTGGATAGGTGATATTGTTTTCAGTTCTGTGAGTGCCAGAATTATTTCCTAGTTCACTCTTACACTGGGGGTGAGGCCCTTGGCAGTCTCGGCTTTATGAAAGGGGATCTCCTATTAAACCACCCATGTTGTGTGAATCCTGGGCTTTGTGGCCTTTATTCTGTGGCTTTACTGGACTGGGAAAAACAAGGAGCATGTTCATTCAGTTTGGCAAATGCCCCCCAAGCCAAAACTAGCTTCATTTCTCTGATTACCCCTCTCGGTTCCTACTTTCACTGAATTCCCCATATACTCAATAGCCAGGTAATTTATTTTATTGTATTTTATCTTGTATTTTGTTTTCTGCAGGAAGGTCAGGTAGGGTACTCTTTTAACCCGAATTGCTAGAAATAAAGCCCAGATATCAATTTGATATTATGTTGGGGGAAAACTTTCCTAATACTGAATAACTAGAAGAGCATTTGATGACCCCAGAATGAAACACATGACAGTGCTTTTTATAAGTATAGCTAGCAATAATATTATAATGACATACATGAAATAGTGAAGTGGTATTTGATAAGGGTTTTTTTTTTCAGTTTATTTATTTTGAGAGAGAGAGGGCACGGACACGAGCGTGCACGTGCTCAGGGGAGGGGCAGAGAGAGAGAAAGAGAGAGAGAGGAGAGAGAATCCCAAGCAGGCTGTGCACTGGCAACACAGAGCCTGACGTAGGGCTTGAACCCACAAATCGTGAGATCATGATCTGAGCTGAAATCAAGAGTCAGGTGCTCAACAAGCCACCCAGGTGCCAGATCAGGATTTTAATGCAAACATGTATATTTGATATTATCATTTAATACTTCACTTGTGTTAATGATTGTGTAATAGAGCTAGGGTTTTATGGGGGTGAAATATTGTATTTTCCTGCCTTCCACTCTTCAAAGACCCTCTAATATCCTGAATGCTGGCCTGGCAATGAAGGCTCTTCAAAATGACAAGAGCTCATTTGCTTCATTTTTCCCTTGCTCCCTTTGTAGAGGGTGATACTCTCAACACCCAAACTTCACTGTTAGTAGCCCCTGACTGTGTTCTTCACCATTAGTAGCCCCTGACTGTGTTCTTTGCTTTGCTACCTCAAAGCCTTTGCATTTGTCCTGCCTCCTCTTCCCACCCATGCCTTGATTATTTTTGCAAATAATATGGTTTTGGGGAATTAATGCATCTTTTCTACCTCTATTTCTGCTCGGAGGTTTATTTAGAAAGCATCCTTCTGAAGCCTCATCCTGACACGACAAGATGGGATCTCTTTCTTTACCGCCCAGAGCCTTTTAAACCTGTCTTCAAGCTCTTCTATTCTGGCTTGCATTATCATTTTGATTTTTTCTTACCCTCTCTGTTAGAGTAAGCTTCTTGGATGTGGAGACTTATTCGTAAGTGTGTGTTCCCCTCCAGATGCCAAAAACAGTGTCCAAAACATGTGGTGTAGGTACAAGAAAAGCACCAGATGTAATATAATCAAAACCCATCTATTTAATGGGATGAAATAGACTGGCTTGAGCACAGAGCACTCTTCTGTCAGTGTCAGTGCATGTGAAATTATGAAAGGCAATAATAAGATGATATGGGAAAAAAGTGTGGCTTGTATGTAAGCAGGATTTGGAGCCCTTGTACTATGCAGAAGAAAGAGAATCATTATTCAGGAGGTAGGTGGAAAAAATGATTGATTTATTATCATTGACCTTGTGCATAAGTCTTTGTAAGCGGATCCAAGTTAAATTTTGCAGGATTATTGTCAAGAATGAGAATTAGAGGAATTCTTCTAGGATATAATTAAGCGTGGGCTAAATGCAAATTGCATAGTGTGAAGTCACCCAAGGCTAGCTTAAATTTAACATGACAGTTTTTCAAAATATTATTTTCTTATGTGAGGACCCCAGAATAAGCACAATCATTTTTTGTGAGCAGCGTATCTTTATTTCTGCTCCCTGTTAGGTCTTTTGTGTTTTCAGATGCCTCTGCTTTCATGTGAGACATCATCGCAGCCTCGTGGCTGGCTGGTGGGATCGCTGCCTTTTCATACCCTTCACCAGGTACAAAGCCCTTTGTAGCCACACGGCACTTTGAACTTTTTCAAAGCATAGTTACACCTTTTATGCCTGCAACTCTGTGAAGTAGGAAGCAGGAGTTTCACGACCCACCTTTTACTGAACAATGAGCCATAGAGAGGTTGAATGATGGCTTAAAGCAGTGGTGCTTCCTCACCAGCCTACTCTGCTTTCCTCCCTTCAGTGAAATTGTGTGGGCACACGAGCTCTCCTGGAACAAACACAAGCTGGGTTGTGTAGGCTACTTGACACACCTGTGTGATTGCTTGCTCTGCTGCGTAAACAGAGGGCTCCAGGAAGATGGATGTGTTCTGAGAAAGCTTGTTTATGAGTTCACATGTGTCATCTACACTGACGTGTGAACCCGTGGGTGAGCCAATTTTCATAATGACTTCACATCATCATGCTAAGAGTTGACAATGATTTGGAAATTGGTTCACTTAATTTATGCCAGATACTTTCTTACTGTTTTATCACTATAGGCAAAATAACATTCAGATGTGAGAATTTTCATTTTGAAATTAACTTTTGGGCTCCCAAGCCAAACACTCATAAGACTGGTTAACCTGTCTTCTGGTAATAGCAAAGTAAGCCCATCTCTAGCCAAGAAGCAGGGAATTCTTCCAAATCATTTGTTTCACCTGGAACTAAATCCATGAATTAGCCCAGTGGGCATGATGACGTTATTTAAGAATTTACAGAAGAAGTGAATGAACTTATTCATATCTCCTCACTCTTTTAGTAATTCCTCTACAGACTTCTCAAAAGGCAAGTTTTTTTTTCTTAATACATTTATCATGGCTTTATTTACCCCGACATTTCCATTTAAAAATTTTATTCAGTTTTGTGGCACATTTTCACAGTTTTGCCATTTAAACCCATTTCATTCTTCAGGTTTGCATTAAAGAATTTATATAACTGTAGTGTTCTCTATGAGTAAGAACTTTGATTCCAAAATCTGTTTTTCACTAATATATTTCTTCTAATCCTTAAGTGATTCTTATTGTTTTCCTCCAGACCAGATAAGTTTATTTCTCTCTTCTCCGTTATGATCACCTATGTCAGTGCTGTAGACCAGAATATTCATTTTGCGTGTGAGGTAGGTCTCGCCTTTTAATGTTTCCACTAGCTGTATTCAAGTAGCTCCCTTAAAATAAGTCCCGGCCTTAGTTTTTTGCAGAATGAAAGTGACAAAGTAAGATCACCAGCAGGCCAAGAGAGAGAGCTGATGGACTCTTATCCTCAATAAAGGGATGCTGGAGGTTGGGGACTATGTTGGCAAAATGCAGTCTGGGGAGGACTGGGGTCATTGAAGACCCTTTACTAGTTGAATGGAGGTTGTATGGATTCAGCCTAGCGTGCAGAGGTGCTGAACTTGGGGAAAGACTGAAGTTCTAGATCCTCTTCTGCTTTGTAGCTCTAAGATCTTGGATAAATTACCCAATCTCTCTGAACTTCATATTCCTAATTTATAAAATAAGAATAATGGTTGGGGCGCCTGGGTGGTTCAGTCGGTTAAGCGTCCGACTTCAGCTCAGGTCACGATCTCACGGTCCGTGAGTTCGAGCCCCGTGTCGGGCTCTGGGCTGATGATGGCCCAGAGCCTGGAGCCTGCTTCTGATTCTGTGTCTCCGTCTCTCTCTGCCCCTCCCCCGTTCATGCTCTGTCTCTCTCTGTCTCAAAAATAAATAAACATTAAAAAAATTTTTTTAAAAAGAATAATGGTTATATCTCCTAGGGTCAGTCATCTATTGCTAGGTAACAAACTGACCCAAAACTTGATGGCTTAAAACATGATAATTTATTTGCTCACAATTTGATCTGGGTTCAGCTGGGCAGTTCTTCTGTTGGTTTTTTGGGGTCACTAATGCAGGTACAATGATATGGAGGTTTGACTGGAGCTGGATGACCCCACACAGCTACCCCCTCACATGGAGGTCAGCTGGGACTCTCAGCAGAGTGCCTCCATTCTCTATGTGGCTGCTTCAACAGCAGAGCCTGGGTTTCTTACATGGCGATGGCAGTAATTCCAAGAAGGTAAGTCTCAATGTGCAAGGGATTACCAAGTCACATGGCTAAGTCCAGGGTCAATGAGAGAGGGAACTATGCCACAATGTGGAGGCTCTATGTGGGATGATTTAGGTAACAGTCTATACATTCTTTCAGTCAAATGTGGTGATCCATGGAAAATGATTTTTTTAAGTGTTATATCAGCGTACATTCTATGTGGTGTGTATGTGCACGTATGAGTGGAGATGGTGGTGGGGAGGAGATAGGAAGACTTTAATAGATATTGAACTCACAGTCCTGAAAATAATTATTTAGTTTTATCTTTGACCTCCATTATTAAATTAAAAATATTTAATTAAGGTGGGCTTAGAGGTGTAGCATGCTGGAACCTGGGTAAAGTGACCAGTATGTGAAGCTTAGAGAAATGGATTTAGCCACAGAGGATAAAGACTCTGTGTTTCCAAAATATATCAGATTTATGGATGAGTTGGTCATTCATCGGAACCTGGATGTTCATTCTAACTGAGTTTAACTTGAAAGTCAGAAGGGTAGTAGTCAGGTGGAGAGTCAATGAGAGCTCTCCACATATCCTGACTGTGAATAGAGATTGTGTAGATGAAGATTCGTTTGAGACAGACTGGTGGGAACTAGGAAAGCACCATCCTTACAAGTAGAGGGAATTAGGGAAAGGACGGGGGACTTAAGGAAGAAGAAACCAAGAGAAATGCCTGCTTCTCTGGATACACAAAACTGTATGGGTAGGGAAGGCAAATGGTATATGAATTTGGGAGTTCTGTGACTTAGGGCAGGATCAGACAGGAGCTTAGAGTTTCCATATCATACGTGTCCTTAATGGTAGCCCTTAAGTAATCTTGGGATGAAGAGGGAGGATGTAGAAGCTCAACAACCATCCTGAGCCACTGGGTCCCAGGTATAAAGGCAGGGGTGACAGTGGGGTTGAGTCTTTTAAATTTTCTAAGTCAGGACAAGCTCAGAAACTGGTGAAAGTGGCTGGCATCAGTGGGCTCAGGGGAGAAGTTTTGGAAGGCTGACCCTGTATGATAGAGGGTCTGAGGAATTTCCTTGTTAAAAGTGCACATCCCTGAACTCATCCCAGAGATTGTGACCCAGTACATCTGGTGTGGTGCCCAGGAATTTGCATTTTCAGGAAACAGCTTGGTGCTGATGATCTAATCTGTATTGTCCAATATGGTACACATGTGGCTATTTAAATTTAAATTAGTTAAAATTAAATGAAATAAAAATTTGATTACTCATCTACTAGCCATGTTTCAAGTGCCTGGTAGCCACATATAGTTAATGGCTACTACATCGAAAGATGCAGGAGTGGAACGTTATCACCATTACAAAAAATTCTATTGGATTGTGCCGGTTAAGCCATCTACTCTATGCATCCTTTTCTTCGGACCACACCTAGTTCTGCCAGACCTTCCCGGGTTTGTGCCTTGTGCCACATCCATAACCACGTCTCTTCCCAGAGGAGCAAACCTAGCATGCATGACATTTCAGGACCATGGACAACGGCATACAGGTCCATCCCTCCCCTCACATAGGTTTTGTCACTCTGTACTTAAGTCTAAACAGTAGAGAAGCTATCAATGGCAGTCTAAAGGAAGGAATCCAAGGCAGCAAGCCATGTTGACAAGAGACTTTGACTCATACTGAAAACTTCAGTCTATAATCCCATAGCTCAATGGTAGTGATTTTGGCTTCTGGCCACATCAGTTTTTCTTAAAGAGAAATAAGGGGAAGGAGCCTTGAGCTGCTATTTAGAATGTATCACTAACAAGCACCATACATATTGATGTAGGGCAGAAAGTAAGAGATGAGCATGGAAGATTCAAGCAGGATTAAATTCTGGGCTGCCACTTACTTGTGGTGCTGCCATGGGAATGTTACTTAACCTCTCCAGTCCTCAGTTTTTCAATCTGTAAAATGGCTAGAATAATATTAATGTTATTAAATGATAAAATGCATTTAATATACCTAGTGTAAGTACTAGGTATCTAGTAGGCATTCAATAAGTATTAGTTTTATTTCCTTTGTTGGTAAATTGAGCTTTATACTCCCTAACATGGCAAGCTACAACTTATGGTACAGGGTCTCTACTCTCTGGTCGTGGTATCAAAATTTAGGGACAGAGATGACTTGATAGGCCATCTTTTAAAAATCTGTCCCCAGGTAGGGTCTAGTAGATCTATGTGCTTCAAGTACCCAGAAAACTGCAATATGGAAAAGATCACAATCTTATTATTTATCGGAGCTAGTAAGTTTTGTTAATGCAATCCTTTTCAAAATGTCAAAGTGTAGTGTGCCCTCATCTATTTGGGAACATAAATAAATGGTCATATCATTTCCCAAAGATCTCTCTCTTACATAGGATCAGGTGATTTAAACTCCTCAAATAGAGATCAGTTTGAAATTATGCTTTGATACTATTTTTATTTTTAACTTTATTGAGTATAATTGACACAATTGCAAGACATTTAAAGTGTACAACGTGATGATTTCATATACATGTGCATCTAGTTAACTAACTTCTGGTTAATTAACACATCCGTCACCTCACGTATTTATACCCCCTAGCTTTTTGGGTGAGAACATATAATTTCTCTCTTAGCAAATTTCAGTTATACAAAACAGTGTTATCCACTATAATCACCATGCTATACATTAAATCCTCTTATGGATCTTATTTACCTTGTAACTGAAAGTTTGTATCCTTTTACCAACATCTCCCTATTTTCCCCACCGCCTCCCCAGACCCTGGCAACCTCTTTTCTACTTCTTATTTCTATGAGTTCACTTCTTTTTTTTTCTCTTTAAATTTCACATGTAAGCAATGCCATGAAAGATTTGTTTTACTGTCTGTTATTCCATCAGCGTAATGTCCTCCAGGTTCATCCATATTGTCACAAATGACAAGATTTCCTACTTTTTTGAGGCTGAATAATATTCCAGTGTGTGTGTGTGTGTGTGTGTGTGTGTGGATGTGTGTGGATGTACACACACTAGATTTTCTTGATCCAGTCATCCATTGATGGACATTTACATTGTTTCTATACCTTGGCTATTGTGAATAATGTTGTAGTAAACATGAGAGTACAGATATCTCTTTGAGATAATAGTTCATTTCATTTGGATATATACCCAGAGGTGAGATTGTTGGATCATATGGTAGTTCTATTTTTAATTACTTGAGAAAATCCATGCTATTTTCCACAATGGCTGTACCATTTACATTCCTGCCAGCAGTACACAAAGATTCCTTTTTCTCCACATCCTCATTGGAATTTGTTATCTTTTCTTAAAATTTATTTTAATTTATTTTTATTTTTTATAAGAGCCATCCTAACAAGTGTGATATCTCATTGTGGTCTTTATTTACATTTCCCTGATTATTAGAGAAGTTGTGGACCTGTTGGGTCAGTTGTATGTCTTCTTTGAAAAAATGTCTATTGAATTTCCTTGTCCATTTTTTTTTATTTTTTTTTTCAACGTTTATTTATTTTTGGGACAGAGAGAGACAGAGCATGAACGGGGGAGGGGCAGAGAGAGAGGGAGACACAGAATCGGAAACAGGCTCCAGGCTCTGAGCCATCAGCCCAGAGCCCGACGCGGGGCTCGAACTCACAGACTGCAAGATCGTGACCTGGCTGAAGTCGGACGCTTAACCGACTGCGCCACCCAGGCGCCCCTCCTTGTCCATTTTTAATGTAGGTTAGTTGTTTTGATTTTTTGCTATTGAGTTATATGAATTCCTTATACATTTTGGATATTAACCGCATCAAATATGTGGTTTGCAAATATTTTCTCCTATTTCATACGTTGCCTTTTCATTTTGTTGATGGTTTCTTTTGTTGAACAGACATTTTTAGTTTGATGTATTCCCACTTGTTTGCTTCTGCTTTTGGTGTGAAATCCAAAAAATCATTGCGAAGACCAGTTGTCAAGGTCTCTATGTTTTCTTCTAGGAATTTTACAATTTCAGATTGTATGTTCAAGTCTTTAATACATTTTGACTTGATTTTTGCATATGGCATAAGATAGAGGCCTGGTTTTATTCATTTGCATGTAGCTATCCAGTTTTTCCAACACCATTTATTAAAGAGACTATCCTTTCCCTATTGAATATTTTTGGCTCCTCTGTCATAAGTAGATTGACCATTTATGCATAGGTTTATTTCTGGGCTCTCTCTTCTGTCCCACTGATATGCATGTCTGTTTTAAATGTCAGTGTCATACATTTTTGATACTATAGCTTTGAAATGTAGCTTGAAATCAGGAAATGTACTGTTTCCATCTTTGTTCTTCTTTTTTCAAGATTGCTTTGGCTTGAAATCATGCTTTGATTCCCAATGGATATAATAATATCTTCATTGGATATTTCTTTTCCAATTAATTGTAAACAGTAATATTTAGAAGTGCCTGCTCATCCAGGACATTTATCTTTATCAACCTTTGGATAATGTGAAGGTTAAGTATCTATATAACTCATAATGAATCTATGTTCTAGTTAAGTTTCAAATAACAGAAAAACACATGTTTAGAGTAGAACCTTTTTTAATGATGGTATTTTAGTGACATGTCAAACATGGAATTGTCCATGCCATAGCAGGCATTGCTGTGTTAAAGTTACTGTAATCCAAAGGCCCTATTTTAACTAACATGAGTATAAGAATGAATAATAGCATGGAAGCAGTGGGACACTTAGATTCCAATCCCCATCTTACCGTTTACCAGTAACGCAGTGCTGAACCACTTGCTTGGTTTCTCCAAGACTCACTGTCCTCTTGTATGGAATGGAGATAATAAGAATCTGCATATAAGTTGTGAGGATTAGAGATAATATACAGTGCTCAGCATGAAAATGGTAAAATTGAGTTTATATTACTTATATTTACTCTTGTCCAGGAAAGATTTAGGGGACACAGTATTGTATTAATAATGATCATGAGTGTTACCAGGAAATCCTATTAATATTATCAAAAGCAAACATGAACCCACACTATATAATGTTGATTTCATTCTTTGCCTTGCAGATAGTTATTTTAAGCATATGTATTAGAAGGTCACATGATTCTGGAATATATTACTCATAAATTTAGAAAGAAATGGAATATGTGAAACTACCAAATTAAAAAAAATTTTTTTAATGTTTTATTTATTTTTGAGAGAGACAGACCATAAGCGGGGAAGGGGCAGGGAGAGAGGGGGACAGAAGATCCAAAGCGGGCCCTGAGCTGATAGGCTGACAGCAGTGAGCCGGATGTGGGGCTCAAACCCATGAACCGCAAGATCATGACCTGAACTGAAGTTAGGCGCTCAACCAACTGAGCCACCCAGGTGCCCCTCCAACTATCAGTTTTTAAAAATATATTGTTATAAAGTGTCACAGCTGGAGAAAAATACTTCCCTTTCAAATTGCCCTCAAAGTGTTGTTTTTCATACCGGATACATAACTTACTGTCTCATTTTAATCTGGTAAAAAATGTGCCCTCCAGAGAATTAATTTTAATTTACCTTTTTTTTTGACCTAATATGTTACCTATTAAAATAGCTAGGAGTAAACCTTGGCTTTGACATGAGAGGAAAAAAAGATTATAATTTGAAGTTTTTTTCTTTAGTTACTTGGACATTAACTTATTGTTAAAGGAAAGAAAAAACCCTAAGAAGTCTTTCTGCTTTGCATGTATGCCAACAAATAGAAATAAAATATATTTCACTTGGATTTTTCTAATTATTGTATTTATTCCTTTGTGACAGTGGAAACATTTGAAAATTTAAAAGTACTGTTTTCTTCCCTAATGATGTCATCTTTCCACACTGAAGCAGTAAAATTTTTCTTTGTCTTTCATTACATCTACTTCAATATCAAGGTACAAACACATTTTTGCTGTTCTTTATGCATAATAAATTCAGACAAATTTGCTCATAATAGAGACTATGGTTACCTTTTCTATACAGCAATGATGAACCTTTTGTTTCTAAGAAAATATTCATAGTGGCATGTGGTGGTGATTTTTTAAAAATTACTTTGTTGCGATATGATTGACATGCTGTCTATATTTAACACATATAACTTGGTGAGTTTGGAGATATGTATATGCCTATGAAACAATCACCAGAATCTATGCCATAAACATATCTATCACCTCCAAAAGTTTTCTCCTACCCTATTTATTATTATTATTTGTTGTTGTAAAAACGCTTAACATAGAACTACTCTTTTAGAAAAATTTAAAATACACAATACGGTTTTGTTAATAATAGGAATTATGCTGTATAGTTGATCTGTGGTGGTGATACATATTTGCACCTTAATGAGGTAGAAATAATAATGTTTTCTCACAGAGATTCATTAGAAAGGCAATAACCTCTTTTCATATAACAGATTTTCAAACACTTATTAGAGCCAGTTGCCCAGGTGTACTGATAGACTACAGAGTTAGCTGGGGTGGTGTGGGGGCAGGGACATCAATCAGGTTAGCTCACCCTGCCCAGTCATGCTGGGAGGGGTGATGGGAAAGCCATCAATGGAAAACTGCAGTGTGGCAAATTAGCTGCAGGTACTGAAATGTGCTAGGAGGGCAACTGATAACCGTTAGTTGTGTAAAGGAAGCATTTTTAGTTAAAGAAAACTAACAAAGTGAACTCTCATCCAGGCCGAGAGGTAGAACTTTGCCATATTCCAAACGCCCCCTCTGTGTTCCTGTCAGATCATATTCCTGTTCCTCCTGGCTGAATTTTATACGATACTGTCTTATTTCATTATAATTTTACCCCTTGTATGCATTTTAATAAACATATTCAGTGTTTTCTGCTTTCTATAAATGGAATCATACTTAGGTATTCATCTGTAACTTGTTCCTTTTCCTCAGGTTTAGATTTTTGAGATTCATCCGTGTTGATACGTGTTATTCTAGGTCATTCGTTTTCACCAGTGAATGTTATTGTAGTATATGAAAACACGACCCCTTAGCTCTCTGTTTTACTATTGATTGTTATTTGTGTTGTTTCTTGTTGTTGTGTTATTACTAACAGTGAGGTTATAAATATGCTTGTATATGTCTCCTGTACATGTGCATGAGTTTCTCTAGGGAATTTAACTAGGGGTAGGAATATTAGGTCACAGACTATATGCTTTCAAATAATATTTTCCAGATTGGCTATAATAACCGTACCAATGAACAATCCCACCAGCTCTCTATGAGAGTTTGTGTTGTTTCACTTCTTTGCCGACACTTGTTATTTCTCTACCACATTTGTAATGTGACTGTAGGCTTTAGAGCTATAGTGAACTGGGGTTCAAACCCTAACGATAGCTTGTGACCTGGGGCTAACATTATCAGCTGGTAGAGTTCTTGTAATGATGAAATGTGTCTTTACACTGGGAATAATCATTGTTATTGCTAATATCGTATAGTCCTTGTGATAAGCTTTAAGACTTTTTAAGAAAATTAAGTTGAAAAGATTCATTCTCTATCATATGTTATGTAGAACCATCCTAACTTCCTTTCTAATAAAGTCACTTAATGAATGCATATAGAATAAGATGCATGCATATTTTACATATACTCACCCACATATGGGCAAACTGAGAAAAAAAAACCACTTCCATATGTGACTGAGAATATTCTGTTGGTCTGGCTAAGAACAGGAATACTGTGGTATGTATAACCATTTATCTTTCTTATTGTATAAACATTTAGTCCAGGAAAAATTCCTTTCTGGCTTTCTTTAAAGGCAGACAGGAATATTTTTCTGTTCCTGATGGTTTTCTGAGGACATCTGTGATAGATTAAAAATTGTCTCAAATTCTTGGACATTCCTTCCATTGAGAGATCCATTTCTCTGCATTTGAATCAAGGCTGGCCTGGATTGCCTTGATCAATAGAACACAACAGAAGTGATACAATACCAGTTCTGGGCCTGTTCTAAGAGGTCTGACAGCTTTCTCCTTTGTCTCTTGGAGTCCCGATCATAAATCAGCCGTTAGTTAAGTAGTCTAACTACCCTGTTAGAGAAAACACATGGAGAGGTCCTGAGATTACATAGTGAGGGAGAGGAACTCAACTGAACCCTGCCATCTGCAACACCATCAAGACATTGGGCTTGTAAGGGAAGTCACCTGGGACCCTCTAGCCTAGCCCAGCCACCCGCTGAATAGCACGAGTGACCCCAATGATACCACACGGAACAGAAGAATCACCTAGCCTTGCTGTTCCCAAATTTCTGACCCACCACATCATAAAATAGAATAAAATGGATGCTGTGTTAAGCTACTGAGTTTTGAGGTAGTTTGTTACACAGCAGGAAATAACTGGAAGAGCAGCTTTTCGAGGCTGGTGGCTGGGGTGGTGGAAGCTGCATTATTCTGCTTCTGGCTAAAATGTTTTCACATGTTTGACTGTAGAAATGGAGAGTCTTTCTATTTATCAAGGACCAGGAGCCATTGTGGCAGTGATTCATGGGTTTTCATCAAATCTTGAAAAGCTAAGAACTGCAGTATTTGGCAACATGGATGATTTGGCCAATTCTGTCTGGGAAGTAATACCAATGCATAGATTGCAAAAATGTAGGTGACTTTCATGGTGTCTCAAATGTTTAGTTTGAAAAGGTTTAGGATTTGTCTCTCAGATATCTTCCTTTACCTTAATTACATTTTATTATTTACTAGTTAAACCCTGCATAATCATCTTCATGTGCTTGACTAAAACATTTTTATAAAGTGTATGTCCTTTTATTTGAACTTAATCTATTATCTTTTAAGCTTAAGTGGCATCCTCTGGTTCTAGCATGCTAGGATTTAGTGAAAAGGCCCCAATTACACTATTTCTGCCTCTGAATTTATAACTTTCAAGTCTCCAATATTTTCTTTTGCTCTCTTGTTTTCATTGACTTTTCTTGAGTTTCTAATAAAATAATTAATTCCCCTTCTCTGGATTTTTTTTTTTGAATTCCAATAGTGTTTTTTTTTTTGGCAATTAATATATAGGATGGAATAATTTGTCTTCTGTCCTCTGTCTGATCCTAGCATTCTGTTGGCTTTGTAATTTAACTGCCTGTTGGGATAATATGGTGAAACTCTGCCTTCCCACTGATTATAGATATTCCCCAAATGATTTCTCATTGGTAGAAGTCCTGGAAGTTCACCTAGCCTTTTCTTTTCCTCCTGCCTGGGGATTGAGCACTGTCTTAAACTCTCAGTTCCTAAACTCACCATCCAATCAAATCAAATCTTCTAGAGAGGCTCTTGGCATAGAATGGATGAGCACCCTTGGTGATTCTGCCATATCTTTGCCTTGACTTGAAAATAACACTTTAAAGAATGTATTTTCAACTTCTTATGGACTATGTAGCATAATCCAGGATGACTCCAGGACAAGTTCACCTATGTTAAGATAGACTTTTTTTTACTTAGGAAACTTAAAAAAAAAAAACCCAAACACCTCTTTATTATGGAAATGTTTAAATATACACACAATAAAGAGAATAGAGAAGTGAATCTCTTGTACTCATCACTCAGCTTCAGCAATTATCAACACATGTCCAATCTTGTTCCCTCTATATTCCTAATCCACACTCACCTCTTAACTTGTCCCCACCCCACTGGATTATTTTAAAGCAAATCCCAGATATCCTATCACTTCATTGTAGACTTTAGTATTTGCTTCTAAAAGATAAAGAATTCTTTTTTTTAAAAAAACCATAATACCATTATCATGTCTTCAATAGATATCAAGATTTCAGGAAAGAAAGTATCCCAGGAAAATAACTTGAGCCCATATAATATTATTAATGTATGTTTGAATTGCTTGTCTTAAAATGCATTATCTATCCTATTTATACAGTACGAAATCATCCAGCAATTCATCTTCATTCACTTAGCATGCACTATTAAAAGACATTTAAGGGTCATCTCTAAACTTTGGTTCCTATACAATCACCTTCTTTATATTAGCATTGAATAAGATTGATTTGAATACTAATCTCTGGGGAAAGAAACCCTCTTGTTGACACATCTCCTCCCAGGGAAAGGTGTACTCAATATTCACCCCTTTGTCGACCATCTTTATGAGACAAATTCCTCATCCACATCAAGATATTTCTTTCAGCCCCGATTTTTAAAAATGAAAAGAAACTATTATTAAATAGTGTTTTATTCAAAGAGTTTGAATCGGTTTTGTTGAGGTATAATTTACATACAATAAAACTCACTTATCTTAAGTGAATTCAGTGAATTAAACTGGATTTTCAGTTTTGAAAAATGTATGCAATCCTGTAACAGACA